>NC_134535.1:83757993-84357993 GCF_050624435.1 Tenrec ecaudatus | reverse complement strand
ACGCCCAGCAATGAGTCATGTTAGCTTTCTGGCTGATTCTTTGATAAGACTAACCCATTTGCTTATACTGACCTGCCTTGATTTTGCCCTGGAGGCTTTATTACCTTGTATGTGTATATTATTTTTAAAAGCTAAAAAAAAAAAAAAAAAAAAAAAAAAAAAAGTTAATGAAGTGGGATCTTACCACTCAGGTTACTTTGCACCTCATTACTTCTTCTTTTAAAAATCATTTTATTGGTGGCTTGTACAACTTTTATCACAATCCACACATCCATCCATTGTGTCAAGCACATTTGTACGTATGTTGCCATCATCATTTTCAAAACATTTTCTTTTACTTGAGCCCTTGGTGTCAGCTCATTTTTCCACTTCCCATCCCGACTCGCCCTCCCTCACAAACCCTTGATAATTTATAAATTATTATTTTTTCATGTCTTACACTGACCGAGTTCTCCCTTCACCCACTTTTCTGTTGTCCACCCCTCAGGGAAGGGTTATATGTAGATCATCGTGATCAGTTCCTCCTTTTTCCTCCACCTTCCCCTTACCCCCCTGGTATCTCTACTCTCATTATTGGCCCTGAGGGGTTTATCTGTCCTGGAATCCCTGTGTTTCCAGCTCTGATCTGTACCCTTGTACATGCTCTGGTCTAGCTGGATTTGTAAGGTAGAATTGGGGTCATGATAGTGGGGGGAGAAAGCATTAAAGAACTAGAGTGAAGTTGAATGTTTCATCGGTGCTATACTGCACCCTGACTGGCTCGTCTCTTCCCCATGGCCCTTCTGTAAGGGGATGTCCAGTTGCCTACAGATAGGCTTTGGGTCTCCACTCTGCACTCCTCCTCATTCACAATGATACGATTTTTTTGTTCTTTGATGCTTGATACCTGATTCCATAGACACCTCATGATCACACAGGCTGGTGTGCTTCTTCCATGGGGGCTTTGTTGCTTCTCAGCTAGTTGACCGCTGGTTTACCTTCATGCCTTTAAGACCCCAGACGCTATATCTTTTGATAGCTGGGCACCATCAGCTTTGTTCACCAAATTTGCTTATGCACCTACTTTGTGTCTTCAGTGATTGTGTTGGGAAGGTGAGCATCATGGAATGCCAGTTTAATAGAACAAAGTGTCCTTATATTGAGGGAGTACTTGAGTAGAAGCCCAATGTCCATCTGCTACCTTAATACTAAACCTATAAATATATACACATAGATCTATTTCTCCATCATATATAAATATACTTACATGTGTACATGCCTGTATTTGGACCTCTATAAATGCCCTTTGCCTCCTATTTCCTTCCTCTATTTCCTTTTACTTTCCTCTTATCCCACTATCATGTTCAGCCTTCATTTGGGTTTCAGAATTCCTCTCAATTACATTGCCCTTGAGCAAGCCCTACCAGGCCTCCTATACCCTCCTTGCCATCGATTTTGGATCACTTGTTCCCTTATCCCTGGATTTGTTAACACCCACTTCCTTTCCCCTGCCTCCCCCTCTCCCATGTCCCCCAGGAATCATTGGTCCTGTTGTTTTCTCCTCCAGATTATTTTGCCTATCTTATCTAGATAGACATGCAGAGATAATACGCACAAAAACAAGACAGAACAAAACAAAGCAACAAAAGAAAACAATAACAACAAACCAAAAAATGAAAAGCCTGTAAATAGTTCAAGGTCTGTTTGTCGACCTTTAGGAGTGCTTCTGGCTGAGTCTGATGGGGTGCCACACCATGGCCCCACAATCTATTTTTGGTATTCCCCGGGGACTTCATTGCTGTTTTCCTTGCTGTTCTGTTTCACACCCTTAGTGTTTTGCCTCAGTGTGGGGTAAGATCGGGTGCAATTCCTGCACTGTGTCTCCAGTGTTGTCCCCCATAGTGCTATGGGTCAGTGAGGGTCGTCATGTTTTGTAGTGGGGCCAGCCTTGTGGTCCTCTCATGCGTTGGCTGTTCTGAGAGTACCTTACTTCTTACACTTAAAATATTTGGGAGACTTTTCCATATATATATATAACTGTTCTTTTAAATAACTCATCCATGGCTGTAGCATATTATGTATATTTCTTACTAATAGGCATTTAGATAGGCTCCAGCTCTTTACTGCTATCAAATCATCTGTAATGCAGAACACTGTACACCTATCGGTGCAGACTTGTGAGTACAGTTACAGAAGAAATCCCTAGCAGTGCAACTCCTTGGTGTGTTCAGGATACATTTTGATAAACATTGACATATTGCCTGGCCAAATGGCCAAGACAACTTACATTTTCACTAGCAAGGCATGAGAATACCTGTTTGCCCATATTCCTCCATCACTGTTATTTTAAAAATTGTGAATTTTTTCTAAGTGATAAAACTTTATCATTTTCATTTCTTGTTGAAGTTAATAATAAGAGCAAACAAAAGGAGTCCTAGTAGTGCAGTGGGCTAAGTGTTGGGCTGCTGGTTCAAAACCACCAGCCCCTCTGAAGGAGAAAAGTGAGGCAGAGTGCTTCTCTGAATTACAGCCTCAGTCCTGTAGGGTCCCTATGAGATGGAATTAGCTCGATGGCACTGCTTTGGGTTGTTTGTAAGAATAGAAACGTTTTCTAGTACTTATTTGCCATTATGCTTCTCTGTGAATGTCTTTCTCTAATGGACTTATAATAATTGTTTGTGTCAGGGAACAACAAGTGATCTCAAATCTATGGCTAGGAGAGCATAGAATGCCTGGGAGTGCTTGATCAAGGGCAATGTGGCTGAGGGGAACTACTGAAACCCGAATGAAGGCAGAACATGATAGTGGGAGAAGAGGAAAGTAAAAGGAAGTAGAGGAAATAACTAGGAGGCAAAGGAGATCTATAGAGGTCTAATACAGGCATGTACATATATAATACATTTATCTATAATGATAGGGAAACAGATCTATGTACATATATTTATTTGTTAAGTAGTAAGGCAGCAGACGGACATTGGATCTCCACTCAGGTACTCCCTCAACACAAGAACACTTTGTTCTTATAACCTGGCATTCTGGGATGCTCAACTTCCCTGACACAATCGCTGAAGACAAAATGGGTGCATAAGCAAATGTGGTGAACAAAGCTGATGGTGCCCGGATATAGCGTCTGGGGTCTTAAAGACTTGAAGCTAAACAAGCGGCCATCTAGCTCAGAAGCAACAAAGCCCACATGGAAGAAGCACACCAGCCTGTGTGATCTTGAAGTGTCAAAGGGATCAGGTATCAGAGATCAAAGATCGAAAACAAAAGAATTGCATTGGTCTGAACGATCAGAAGGGTGGAGTGGACGCCTAAAGTCCATCTGTAGACAATTGGACATCCTCTTACAGAAGGAACACAAAGAAGAGATGAGTCAGTCAGGGTGCACTGTAGCACTGAAGAAACACACAACTTTCCTATTTCTTTAGTGCTCCCCGCCTCCCTCACACACACAGTCACGACCCTAATTCTTTCTCACAAGTCCAGCTAGATCAGAGCATGTACACTGGTACAGACAAGAGTTCACATCCCAGGGAATCCAGGACAGACAAACCCCTCTGGACCAAAAATGAGAGCAGCGATACCAGTAGGGGAAGGGAAAGCAGTGGGAGAAAGAGGTAACCTACAGACAACAGAAAAGTGGGTGAAGGGAGACAGTGGTCGGTGTCAAGACATGAAATTTAAAAAAATAAATTATCAAGGGATCATGAGGGAGGGAGGGTGGGGGAAGGGGGATATGAGCTGCTACCTAGGGCTCAAGTAGAAAATGTTTTGAAAATGATGGCAACATATGTACAACATGTGCTTGACACAATGGATATATATATATATATGTATATGAATGAATTGTGATAAGAGCTGTAAGAGCCCCAATAAAATTATTTTTAAAAAATCATTTAGCCTTAGTTTTCACTAACCCACCCAAGGGGAGGGTACTGTTTGTGTCTCCACAGGGAAAGAGGGTCCAGACTTCAACCCAATGCTCCAAGATGTGAATGCAACATGCTGGCGTGGAGTAGGGAACCAATGGAGAGGTCTGGGAGGCCGGCCCCAACCCCAACTACTAAGGGGACATCTGCCCCTCCCTTCAGAAGAATTTATTTTAAAGGATCACACTGAATCTACAGCTCCAGAAGAGGGACCTATCTGATCAGAGCACACGGGAACAGATGAAGGGGGAGGAGGCGAGAGTGGAGCACATCATGGCCCACCAGGCCAGGAGGTCGATGTTCCCAATTAGAACAGCCAGTTGACAGAGAGGACCACATGGCCAGCCCCACTATGAGACATGATGCCCCTCACTGACCCATAGCCCTACAGGGGACAACACCAGAGACACAGTGAGGGAATTGCACCCGATCGGATCTGCCACACCAAGACAAAACATTAAGGGGGTAGGACAGAACAGCAAGGGAATGGAGCGGCGAGGTCCCCAGGGAAAGCTGAAGGTGGACTTTGAGGCCAGGGCATGGTGCCCCAACAGAATGGACTGGAAAACACTCCTAAAGTCCAACAAACAATCCTTGAACTAACTACAAGCTTTTCTTTCTTGTTGTGTTTTGTTTTGTCATTGGTTTGTTGTTGTTTTGTTATATATTGTTGCTTGGTTGTACTCTGTCTTGTTTTTGTGTATGTTATTATCTCTGCAGGTCTGTCTTAATAAGATAGGCTGGATGAACAATTGGAGGAGAAAACAATAGGACCGATAGTTCCGTGGGGACATGGGAGATGGGGAGGTGTGGGGAAAGGTAGTGGTGTTAATAAACCCAGGGGACAAGGGGACAATAAGTGATCCAAATCGGTGGTGAGAAGGGTGTGGGAGGCCTGGTTGGGCATGATCAAGGGTAATGTAACTAAGAGGAATTGCTGAAACCCTGGTGGGGACTGAGCATGATAGTGGGACAGAAGGTAAGTCAAAGGAAATAGAGGAAAGAACTGGGAGGCAAAGGGCATTTATAGAGGTCTAGATAAAGACATGTACATATGCAAATATATTTATACATGAGGATGGGGAAATAGATCTATGTGCAAATATTTATAAGGTTAGTATTAAGGTAGCAGAGGGACATTGGGCCTCCACTCAAGTACTCCCTCAATGCAAGAATACTTTATTCTATTAAATTGGCATTCTCACCTTCCCGCACATTTGTGCCGCAGTTTATTACAAATCCATTGAACAATCTGGAATGTATGGAATCAGAGAGCAAGATCAAGAAGAATGACTAAATAGTAAAAGTTAGCAGTTCGGCCACTGATCAAGATTTACCCATAAAAGAACATCATAGTATCAGAGTGAAATCCTAAAGCTCCCATGATGGGTCTGGGCATATTTACAGCAAGATGCAAACTTCAACTACACTGAGAGGTGCTATTCTTGGAATTAACTTTCTGAAGGTATATTGTTATAAATGAAGTTTTGGCTATACTAAAAATAAAAGTGTTTTGGAAAAAAAAAGTGGCATTCTATGATGCTCACCCTCCCGACACAACCGCTGAAGACAAAGTGGGTGAACAACTAAATGTGGTGAAGAAAGCTGATGGTGCCCGGCTACCAAAAGAGATAACGTTGGGGTCTTAAAGGCTTGAAGGTGAACAAGTGGCCATCGGGCTCAGAAGCAATAAGGCCCACATGGAAGAAGCACACCAGCCTGTGTGACCATGAGGTGCTGAAGGAATCAGCTAGCAGTCATCAAAGAACAAAAAAACTGTATCATTTTGTGCTCCCCTCCCTGATATGATCGCTGAAGACAAATGGGTGCATAAGCAAATGTGGCGAAGAAAGCTGATGGTGCCCGGCTATCAAAAGAGATAGCGTCTGGGGTCTTAAAGGCAAACAAGTGGCCATTTAGTTCAGAAGCAACAAAGCCCACATGGAAGAAGCACACCAGCCTGTGTGATCACAAGGTGTCAAGGGATCAGGTATGAGGCATCATCAGAACAAAAATATTATCATAGTGAATGAGCAGGGGAGTGCGGAGTGGAGACCCAAAACTCATTTGTAGGCCACTGGACATCCCCTTGCAGAAGGGTCTTGGGGAGGAGATGAGACAGTCAGGGTGCGACGTAGCAACGATCAAAAATACAACTTTCTTCTAGTTCCCCCGACTGTCATGATCAGAATCCTACCTTGCAAGCCTGACTAGACCAGAGGAGGTACACTGGTACAGATGGGAACTGGAAATACAGGGAAGCCAGGGCAGATGATTCCCTCAGGACCAGTGGTGAGAGTGGCGATACTGGGAGGGCATAGGGAGGGTGGGTTGGAAAGGGGAAACCTATTTCAAGGATCTGCATGTGACCTCCTCTCTGGGGGACATAAAACAGAAAAGTGGGGGAAGGGAGATGTGGGACAGAGCAAGATATGACAAAATAATAATTTATAAATTATTAGGGGTTCATAATGGAGGGGTTTGGGGAGGGACGGGTAAAAATGAGGACCTGATGCCAGGGGCTTGGGTGGAGAGCAAATGTTTTGAGAATGATGAGGGCAACGAATGTACAAATGTGCTTTACACAATTGACGTATGTATGGATTGAAATAGAAGTTGTACGAGTCCCTAATAAAATGATTTTAAAAAAAAGAAATTAGCCTTAGTTTGTCACATGTCTTGCAAGAAATTTTTCTGGTTGATACTTTGTCATATGACTTTATTGGATTTTGGTTTCTTTTTCTGCCTTTACTATTCAAATTCATTGATCATTTCCTTTGTAGTCTTTTGAATTATTCTTTAGAAATTACTCTTGTTTTTAAAATGACATGTTTTCTCTAGTATGTTCTCTTTCTACCTGCAGATGTTCCATCAAGAATTGAATTAAATGGCAAGGGAGATTACTACTATCACTCCCCACTGCTACACCCAGACACGTCTATTCTAGGCTCGTCAGCCTCCTCTGTCCCCAGTGAAAACCAAACAACAAACAAAAACACTGTCTTGCCACCGAGTCGATGCTGACTCACAGTGACCCTGCCTCTGTGTTTCCGACAATATAACTGTTTTCAAGAGTAGAAAGCCCCATCTTTCTCTCTTGGATCAGCTGCTTCGAACTGCCAAACTTTTGGATCACAGACAACTCATAACTATTGCTTCACTGGGGCTCTGTGTGAAGAGAGTCATTCCCCAGTGTCCTACCCTGGAGGTTCCTTCCTCCATGCCCCTTGGGAGTGCTTCTTTCCCTCTTGTCTGTCATTACAAATGCTACATTCTCTGTCAGAGGCAGCTCAAGACCCACATCCTGCAGACTGTCTTCCAGGACCATTCTAGATCACAAAAATGGTTCCCTTTTCTGAAGCTCACATGACGCATGTGCCCTTCTATGTGTCTTTCTCTCATCAACTTTGATTTACTGAATACATCAAATGTAACCTTTGGGAGCTGTTTCAAGCCACCGTTGGGTTGCATCAACTATGTTTCCCCATGCCTGTGAGCAGCTAACAGCGTGCTGGATATCTATGGAAGGAACCTGAGAATGATTTCTTCATGAGCCATAGAAAGTGGCTAAGTGGCTAATGAACATCTGCAGTGTGGCTGGTCCAAATTGAGATGAGCTGTAAGTGTTAAGAGAGGGGCCCTTGTGGTGTAGTGGTTACGAGTTGGGCTGCTACCTGTAAGGTCAGCAGTTTGAAACCACCAGCGTCTCCTCGGGGAAAAGATGGCGCCTTCTCTTAGAAACTCACAAGGGCAGTTTTATCCTATCCTAAAGGGTCTCTGAATCACCATTGACGCCATGGCAATGAGTCTGGCTTGATAAGATACATATCGGATTTTTTTTTACATATTAGATTTTTAAGATGGTTTAAAATTAGCGTATAATTTTATAATGATGGCACAGTGAGATGCTAATATTTTTATATATTAGAATTTATTACTATATTTATTTTAATTTCAAAGGTATATCCAAGCTCATGCTCTATTTCTTGTCCTTTCAGAAGTCTCATCGTGCTTGGTGACGGCTCCTCCGTGAAGCCTGTGGCGGGTAAATTAGATGATCTTCTCTTGCAGCCAGAGATAACCTGTCTCCACGGACTCCCACAGGCCATATGCAATCGCACCTTCTAGGTACTTCGATCTCATCTTGAGCGCTAATCACACCTCTTCTCTGAAGCTCACTGCCACAGACTTGACATGCAGCGGTTCCTCCCGACAGTGCATGGAGCAGCTCAGCCAATAGAATGACACTAGGAAACGGATCAGGTTCAAATGTAGGAGCATCTTGCAGAGCTTTTAGTAGATGGACCCCTCCATTAACCAGGTGCTTCCTCCTCCTTTCACACCTGGGGCCATTCTCTGCCACTAAGGAGCTGCTGGGACAGATGCTACTTGGCCTTTTATCCCAGCGTCCCTGTAATCAGATTGCCTCGATTCTTGCCGGTGGGACAAGGCACTACAAATGAAGTGGCTGGAAATAACAGTTATTCTTAGCATGCTAGAGATCAGAAATCTAAAATCAAGGTGTGGAGACAGAGCTGTCTCCTTCTCGAAGCTTCGGGGGAGAACCCATTTTATTGCCTCCACTTCTTGGCTTGCAGCCCTTCCTCACATTACTCCAGCACTTGCTCCTGTGTCGTTTCCTACTGTAGTCAGATCTCTCTCGGCCTTCCTTTTATCAAGACTGTTAGAATTACATGTAGATAATCTAGGTTAATCTCGTCTCAAAAAATCTATCACTCAGCACATTTTCCAAGTCCTTTTTGCCATCTAAGGCTACTAGGTACAGGTTCTGGATTACAACGTGGACAGCTGTGGGGGCCGTTATTCAGCCTACCGCAATGCCCTCCAACATTCCTCTGAGCTACCTTGGTCAAGGGTGGTGGGAGAGCACCCAGCAGGGGCCCTTTGCCTTTGTTTCAAAGTGCTCTGAGCTGCAGAGGAGGAGGTAGATTCAGCTGGGTAAGCGACTGGTTCTCCAGGCCCTGGGAGACAATCGCACCCTCCCAACTGGGCTTCCTTTGAAACACTCTGCAGGGCAGAAGCACTTCTCCCTAACAAACAAACTGTTAGAGCGAGTCAGATGCCTGTGTTCTACCAGGTGAGTTGTTTATCCTTTAGGACTTCAGTTTAACAAGCATAGTTGTGGTCCTGGGCAGTCCGAGCATGATCTGTGGCACACTTCCAGTATCATGACACCTTGTTTGTGTCTCATTTTCTGCAAAGGACTTTCCCACCTTCTGGCCCATCTGGGCACAGGAAAAGCCAGGTCTTCTTAGTTCAGTTGTACAGAGGAGTAAACGGAGGCTTAGAGAGGTTAAATGGCTTAAGCAAGGTGGTCATACAATGAATTACTTGTAGATCTTGGCTCCAAGTCGGGGGCCTTCCTGCTGTACTGTCTGCAGGCCAAACTTAATCAGGGGGCCTGGGAAGGATCCAGCTGTCCTAGGATCTTGGTTCACCTTTGAGTGAGTTGACCCTGGAATCCCTGCCTCTTTAGCATGAGACAGATTCAAATTCATTTTTAGGAGGTCCTGCCCAAGGGTGGAAGCCAGCAGCAGGACAGAATGTGAGGAATTCAGGTGAAGTTAGGGTGCTGGCAAGTTAGCGGGTCAGTGTGAGGGGAGTTGGGTCTGAGGGAGATGGAAGCATCTTTCTCTCCTGGTGACCCAAGGTGTGAACATTGACTTGCTAGGCAGGAGGTCTGCAGTTTGAACCAACTACTCCTCCCAGGAGGCAATCTGCTTCTGTACAGATGTACCGCCTCAGAAGCCCTGGGAAGCACTTGTACTATGTCCGGTACAGTCACTTTGAGGAATGGCCTGTGGCTGCCAGCTCAGTTTCTGCCACACCACAGGGATAGGTCTGTTAATTTGGCAGGAAGCAGCAGAGGCACAAGTCAGGTCTTCAAGAGGGTTCGGTGACTTCTCCGAGGGGACTCTCATAGTCTCCGGGATTGCTAAGGGTAATCCGGCAGGTCTCATTCCCAGACCTGAGTGTAATCTGAGGGGGCACGTTCGCTCTACCGTCCATGTTCATGTCACCCTCACTCCCCTGGCTCTCTGGGGTCTCTTCCTGACCTTGATTTCCGTGACAGCGCATGCCAGGGCAGCGGAAGCTGCCTCGGGAACCATTCTGCTCGGGCTCAAAGCCCAGTCGTGCTACTGACTAGTTATGTGCCCTTGGGCAGCTACTTAACCTGCCGGGTGGGGTGAGTATTCCCTTTCTTTGTTGGAAGCAGACCCTTTCCCCTTCATTCAGTAACTTCCAGGGCCCTCAGACCTACAGCCTGCCCTCGCCTACCATGCGCACTTGTTTTTGAAATGTACTTATTAAATCAGTCACTCTATGTGACGACCAACATTTCATACCATTTTGATCGACTGTCCTCTCCCAATCCCCAAGGTTTGAAATGAACATTTATCTCAGACACGTTTAATAAAACCTATCTCAGACTTCCGTGCCAAAGGCCTTCAACTGTCAAACTTCCCTCAATGCTCACGGTTTCCAGGGCAGTCTGCAATCACAGTCAACCATATGCATCCTCAGATCCTGAGCGCGCGTGGACTTCGCTTGCATTCACTCACCTATTCTCTCAACCAATGCGATCCCACGTGTTGGGCCTTGGTGTACAATGGTTAAGCTGGGCTTGAACCCAGCTTGTGGGAGGAGAAAGGGGCATGTAAACAAGTACAAGTAGCCAATCCTATGAGGTTGCTATGCAAAGTTGCCTCAAAACCACAGTGAGCAAATGCAAAGCACTAGAGTTAGGGGAATATGTCCTCCTAAAATGGAAACTGAAGCCATAGTCTTTTAGGACAAATAGTCCTACTAGGTGTGAGGCGGGGAGAGGGAACCACAGAGGAATGGCTTGTGGTTAAGTCCTAGAGGCATGAAAGGGCAAGGCCAGCCTGAGGGAGTGGCAGGGGAGTTCAGTAGGGCTGCCCCAGCGGAGAGGCCTGAGGGCCACCATGCAGGGCTTGCCAGCTGATAAAACTTCCTGCACTGATGAAAAAGATCTGTGTACAGCAGCCACTACTGACACCAGTTAGTGAGCACTCGAAACGTGGCTGCTATGGCTGAGGGATGGAATCTAAATTTCATTTCAGTTCCCCTAATTTAACCTTATTGTGACCTATAACACATATTACTCACCAACATATGCAGCCTCTCGGGTTTCTTGGGAAGTTGTGATCCCAGGTGTACTATGTGTTATTGCCTGACGGGGACCTATCTGACCATGTGGCTCCGAAGAAACAGACCTCATGCTACCAATCCTACTACCAGAGTCCACTTGGGACATGGAGGACCTTCAAAATGTATGTGGAAAAACTCCATTGCCTTTTAATTCCACTTTTCCATGAACTTTGTGAAGCTTCCTTGTATGTAGCTCACGTATGTTAAAATCCATATTCTCTCCAAAAACCAAAGACACACCCTTGAAAGCCCCATGATTTCAGCATGCCTTGTGATACAGACAGCACATGGAATGAACAGCAAGTCCTAAGCAGAAGTGTTCAGTCAGGACCGGGCTACGCAGCAAGTGGCCATCTGCTTGAACAGGCAGGTGTAGGCACTGGATAAAGGGCAGTCCTGGGGGTTTAAAAGTAGTTTCTACTCGCACAACTGGATACCTGAGAACATGGGCAGCAAGGCAGGCTGGAGTAGTTGACTTATACAGAACCCCCTGCCGGATGCCACAACCGAATGAATGGCATAATGGGATTTTTGTGTTATTAGATTATCAGACTGAGTAGCCCTTTCCAGGTGGAAGTCCACTGAGGTAGAAGCCATTACTTGAGGTAGGTGAAGTTCCAGGTGCGGGTAATGAGTTTGATATTTGAGCTGTACTGAATTTGAGGTACCTAAGAAGTACCTGAACAGGAGCCTCGGTGGGGTAGTGGTTATACTTTGGACTGCTAAACGCAGGGCCAGCTGTTCAAAACCACCAGCTGCTCTGCAGGATAAAGACAAGTCTTTCTGCTCCCATAGTCAATCTCGGCCATCCTCAGGGGCAGGTTGCTGTGAGCTGGAATTGACTGGATGGCTGCGAGTTTGGTATGAAGAACTATTTGGGGGTAGTGCCATCAGGTGGTGCAGTCAGGTGGTGACTGCGTGAGGTGCACTGCCTGGGAATGGAATGTGAGCCTCCCGAGTGGAGAGAATGGACAAACACTGCTTTTTCTTATCCCAGACTCAAGGAGCAGTCACCAACACTCAAGTCATTTTATTACATTTTACATATAATTTCATCAGTTACATATAGTCCCACCTTATTCATTTGTACCAGTTGGATGATGGGTTCATGATTTAGATCTTAAAGTATCTTTTAAATGACAATAGGTGTAATTTGGAGACCTGACCTACTAGTCTATAAAGACACTTTCCCTACTAATCCTTTCCTTTCACAGGCTAACGACTCTTCATGTCAGATGGCATTTTCAGGAGGTTCTGCTGAGGTCAAATTCCTGGGTCCCAGGGAAGTGGTACATTCTAAGGCAAGCTCGGTCTTTAAGCCCCAAGACCAGGCCTTCTATCATGTCAATCCAGATAGCCCAGCTCACTGCCCCACCAGGGGTTACCCAGGTCTCAGGGAAGATGCTGGCTCTCTCAAGTGCATGCCTTGGGCATTTTGCCAAAAGGTCCTACCAGATCGTGAGGCTGGAGAGTGAACTCAACTATCTCAATTCTCAAGGTAAAACCCTTCCACGGCGCTTTTCCAGGCTCCCCTTCCTCTGGCTCACTGTTTCCAGACTTAACCGGCTTTCATTCCCTTCCTCGATCAGAGATTCAGGGATCAGCGGAGTCTGTGGTCTGTTTTGCCTTGAAGAGCAAAAGGCTTCGGTCCCAGCTGGTGTTGCCAAAGCAGCACACCAACTCCATGCCGTGGTCCTGGGTCAAGATCTGCACAATCTGATGGGCCATGTCACCTCGGATAGCGAGGGAGTGGAAGTGGTCGAAGTCATGGAGGCCCAGCTTTCGGAGACGCCGGGCGGCTGCGCGGTAACACTTCCAGGGCTGCGGCTCCACTAGGAGGTAGCGACACATGGAGGAGAAGTGGGCCAGGAACTCCCACAGGCCCTGGTCGCCGTGGTGCAGGTGAATCCACATGGTTACTGACATGCAGAAGCCAATGTCAAAGACGGAGCGTCCAAACTGGGTTAGGAAAGCGCTCAAGACAGCCTTCCGGGTCCTTTGATCCATGAAGTCCAGAGTAACAAAGCTCAAGGCTTCAGGGAAAGGGCATGTTTTCTCCGCGCGTTCTACCAGGACTGGGTCGATGTCGCAGCAGAGGAGACGGAGCTCTCCGGCGGCATCTGGGCAGGTCTCCCCATCTCGCAGGGAAAGGAAGTGGCTGTACAGCGCCACACTCAGCTCCTAGAGGGATTCAAAAGGGCTTGGTTACTGCAGCTCTCCACCAGTGGATGGAAGATGCTCCCACTGAGACCACCGGTGGCCCGGGGCTTTACAGGGTAGGAGGCGGGGCTCCTAAACCAGATTGGAGGAAGTCACGTGAAACTGTTCCCAAGAGCAGGTTCTCAGCGCCCTCCAGGGGTCACAGGCTGTAATGCATCACTTCGGTGACTAGATGACACCTAACAACAAAAAACAACTGGCAGCGTCGGGTCTTGGTGGCGCGGTGAAGCTTTCTACTTCCATATACAGGGTCAGTCCTGGAAACGGACCGGGCCAGTTCTCCCCTGTCCTGCGTGGTGGCTGCGAGCCAGCCTGTGAGAGCAAGCAGCGTGTGCGGTCCGGTGTCACGGCCCATGCACACAGCCAAGGCGCCTAGAGCAGTGTTCTCCAGCTGAAGTCGTGTGTGAGCTCAAGGGCCATCTCTGTCTTTCCTTTCTTGGGGAGGCAGGAGATCATCACTTCAGACCCCAGGAGAGAGGGAAGGGTCCCAGAGCATAACCAGTGTTCCTTGCCAAGAAGGTGATGAAGAAAGCATCTGAGAAAAACCTAGTTCTAAGGCCTGTAGTTGGGAAGATCTGGCTTACCCAAAGTCCTCACTCAGTGTGGTAGTTACATAGTCTGGGGTCAATTTGAGGATTCAGAGTGTCAGGGTAGAGTCTAACCTATCAATCGGGATATAGTCAATGAGGCCTGTGTGTGGGCAATGGCCTTCTCCTGAGGATGCTGGGAACTCCTGTAATTCCTCCTTGGTGGTGGAAGAAACATTCTCTCTACTCATTCTCTGTGAGACATCCCTGTGGAGAAGACACATGGAGAGAGGCTAATGGAGCAGGCATCTGGAGCTGGAGAAGCCACGTGGAGACCCCTGCCAGTGCTGAGATGCTTACGCCACTGGAACCACAAGACGTTTCACCCACTGGCCTGTGATCTTCCTGCATTTGGCATCGTTGCATATGTTTGATGAGTCGGAAGAGGGCTTTAAAGATTGGTATTGGACATATAGGCTAATAGCAAACATGGACTTGATCTGGACTGGGCTGTTTTCTCAATATTCCATTGCTCTTATATGTAAAGCTCTTTCCTATACAAATAGGAGTGTCCATGAATTTGTTTCTCTTGTCTACTGACTAACACACTCAGCCTTAGCGCTGCAGCTTTAATTTTGCTCCCAGCCCCTCTGGCACTTATTCTGCCTTTGTACCCATCACTCCCAAAAGTCACTGCTGACCTCCTCCTAGCCAAACTCAATGATTCACGATTTTCGCTGAGAAATTTTTTGCTCCTAAACAAGACACCATCTACTTTTTCTACCATGGATTTCTATAACCATTACAGTGAACTCAAAGTTGTGTGGCTCTACAGAGTTTTCTTGGTATTTTCCATTCATGACCTCATTTGTGCGGTACAACAATCCCGTGTGGAAAATACGTGTGCCTTTCAGCAGGTGGAGAAAATGAGGCCCGAAACAATTTGGCTCGCCAATAACAATAGTACCCACCAGTAAATATTAAGATGGAATATGAAAGTATTTAAGAGTTAATTCAGCTTGGTGACTTCCACAAACACACAATGCTGAGTGGAAAAGCAAGACACCAAGTATAATAGATGGCAAGCTTCGTTTACATGAAGTTCAAAAACAGGTCAAGTTAAACTATGGTGTTTAGCGAGATAAACATAATGTACTCAAGCTGCAAGAGAAGCAGGGAAATGACAATTTAAAAAGTCAGTAGTTCAAGATCAGGGAAAGGCATTGAGGGACTTTCAGGCGCTGTGCTATTTCATTCTTGACCTGGACAGTAGTCATATAGGTGTCTGGCTTTAGTTACTCATAGACTGGCGATTGGTGGGTTTACGCACTTCCCTGTGTGTAGCTCTTGAACGCAGTGTGGATAAAGCAAATGGGGAAAATGATGGAGTACAAGAGCCGAAAAGAAGAATGCAAAGGGCGGCTGGAGGAGACAAAGTATGACAATGAAATGTGCAAAGACTTAGCAAGTCAAAAGGAAGCACATGATCAGAAGTTCTCAAGCTGAAAGAACTAAAGAAAAAAAATTTAAGCCTCAGGCAATATTGAGGGACTATGTGGGCAAAAGACTGAAGGATGCTGGAAGCATCAAAAAATATAGGAGGAAGACTCCATCACTACACCAACAACTAACCGGCCACCATTCAACCAGCTCAGGAAGCTGTATGAGCACAACGGATAGTACTGAAGCAAGAGGTTCCGATGGCACCGAGACACTGGCAAAAACAAGGCTTCAGGAAAGCCAACTGACGTGTGTCCACAAACAGATGCAACTTATCTATGCCAAATTTGGAAGCCACCTTCCTGGCCATATAACTGAAGAGATCCACTGTTCGCGTCCACTCCAAGGAGAGGTGAGTCAACAGAGTGTTAAAAATGATCAAACCATACCACTAATACGAAAGTAGAATTTTGCTGACGATACAAAATGGTTGCAGCAGGACGTCAATTGGCAGAGATTCAAGCCAGAATCAGAAGAGGGCATGGGATGAGGTGAAGATGGAGCTTGGCAGAAAGTGCAGGATACCAGAAAGATGTTTTCTTATGTTTTATCAACTATGCACAATCATTCAACTGTATACATCCTAACAGATTAAGGACAACACGGAGAAGAGTGGGAATTCTAGAACATTTAACTGTGTCCATAGGGAACCTGTACACAGGCTGCCACTCAAACAGAATAAGGGAACACTCAGTAGGTTAAACTCAGGAAAGGTGTGCCGGAGTTGTATCCCATCACCTTCCTTATTCAGTCTGCATGAGGGGCATATAATCTGAAACGAAGAAGAATGCAGCATCAAGATTGGAGGAAGATTCATTAACACCCTATGGCATGCACATTACATAACTGGACTTAAAGCACTAGTGATGACAAACAGAGTCTAAGCTTTGGTATGTAGTGAACCTCAGCATATGAGAAAACAAATCCCTTCATAAGTGGACCACTAAACAACAGCAGACAAATGGAAAGCAAATGAATGTGGTCAAGGGTTTCATTTAACTTGGATCCACAATCAATGCTGCTATAGTTTATTGTGCCAGCCTGGCCGATAAACACAAGTAGGATTAACTGAAGGGCAAAGGGATAAATGGCTTGCTTGTTCTGTGCCTCAGTTTAAAGGGGTACACTACCTGTGGGATGCCTAGCCTGTGGACTGTGTCGCTGTAAGGTGAGGTCCCTTCGAGCCCACATGATTGGAATGTTCATCTCTGGAGCTGGGGACTGACAGTTGATGACAGTTGGGGACCTGCCCTGCAGTTTGCTGCCTGGGTATATATAGCCCAGCTCTCTCTACAGAAGAAAACTGGTACCTGGCAGCACTCAAAACTTGAAGGACTGCTAGTATCTCACTGCTTTAAAATTTAACTGTTAATTTCTTGTATTATCTATCTGTATATTATTTAACGGTTTATTTATTGAATTATATATCTATCCTTATAAATATATTTATATATAATTACTAGCAATCTGGTTTGTCTCTCTAGAGAACCCTGTCCAATACATTTTGGTACCAGGAGTGGGGTGCTTCTAGAGAAATAAACTATAAATATGGATTTCTTAAATTGGTTTTCCAACCTATTTAGTCTTGACGGGGAAACGTCTACTACCCGTCCTAATCCATGGTGTGAAATAGCAAAGATAATACCTAAAGTAGCACCTAAAGTAGATGACGTGCTGGATAAAGGAGATGCTCTAGGCAATCGTATATTTGATATTTTCCAGGAGTTTTGTGATGACAAGTATAGGGAAGCTGGTTGGCTGGTCCTTCGTACAATGGAAAGTGTTATTAAGGACAGGGATGATCTCAGAGCTTCAAAAGCACGCCTCACGTGCAGACTAACAGATTTGAAAACTTCCATCTGTGCTACAAAGGAGAGCCTTCTCTCCTCTAGTAAAAGAGCTGACATTGCTGAGAACCAGATCCAGAGACTCATTATACGAGTGGCTGAATTACAACAGCAGCTGAATTGCAGATCTAGAGTAGTGTCTGAAACCAAAGTAAGGGCATTAATTGGGAAAAGTTGGGACCCTGAAACATGGGATGGGAACATATGGGCTGATGATCCAGAAGAAGAGGATATTGAGCCCTTAGAAACACCTGAGCAGATTAGCCAAACGATTCAAGTTGATATGCCAGGTGGGGCTGCATCAGTAGCATTACCTGAGGAAGATGCCTCGCAAGATATTGCTGAGAGCACCCAGGAAACACCCTCGCCACCCATTATTTCCGCTAGACCTGTCACTAAAATTAAGTCTCAGAAACCTCCTAAAGGTGAGGTTGAGAGGATTATCCAAGAAATTAACATGCAAACGGCAGTTAGGAAATAAAAAAGACCATACTGCATTGGGCAAATCTAGTATAAAAGATCTCCTGTAAAGTGTTTACAAGCAAAGATGTCACTCTGAGGACTGAGGTATACCTGACCCAAACCATTGTATTTTCAGTCATCTCAGTGCATGTGCGAGAAGAACGGATGCTTTTAAATTATGGTGTTGGCAGTAACAGTGAATATACCATAGGCTGCCAGAAGAACTGACACACTTGTCTTGGAAGAAGCACAGTCAGAAGGGTCTTTAGAAGAAAGGATGGGGAGAATTTGCCTCACATACTTTGGAGGCAAACCAGTCCCTGGAGATGGGTATGGACATAAAACTTTATGTCAATAAGAGATACATAAAAATGTGTGTGCGGGAGGGAGTGGGGGAGGTTAGCCTGTCAATCAGGTTGCAGCTAGATTGCAACTCCTTATGGGCATGGCCTTCTCATAAGGAAGGTTCTGGGAACCTCCCTAATCTGAAGTAGGGACAAGCATTGGACTAGGGACTGAGTTGGACTGGGCTGGATGTTGTTTTGATATATAACTACTTCTTGATATAAAGCTCTTTCTTAAACATATATGAGAGTCACTGGATTTGTTTCTCTAGTCAACCCGGCCTAACACCAAGGGCATCATGATTGGTAAAGGAGAACGTCAGCAAAAAAGAAGTCCCTCGAGGAGATGGACTGACAGCAGTGGCTCTGCCAAGGGCCTCGAGCACAGCTGGGCAGTGACTTGTGCCCGGTGGGTTGTTAGGCAAGGCAACTTATTTGAGGGCACGAACAACAACGTCATTCACAACAGAAGTATATTTTTAAAATTCTCAAGACTTGCTTGTCCAATGTCCAAGAGGTCTGGTTAGCACAGTAGTTAAGCACTCAGCAACTAACCAACAGGTCAGCGGGTTAAACCCACCAGCCACTCAGCAAGAGAAAGATGGGACAGTCTGCTTCTACACTAAGGATTATAGCCAATGGAAACCCCATGGGGGCAGGTCTACTCTGTCCCATAGGACCACTAGGAGTTGGAATCTTCTGGACAGCACTCGGTGTTACCTAGTAGTACCTGACAAGATTTCTTTCTTTTATCCCAAGGTTCCCAAACTTTAGTGGCCATTCAATTCGCCTATGATCTTGTTAAAACGAAGATTCTGACTGAGTAGATTTGGAATGGGAGCTAAGATTCTCAATTTCTATAAGCTTTCAAGCCATGCCAATACTGCAGTCTAAGAACCAGTCTGTGAGTAGCAAGGTACTACAAACAACACTCTGTCTGGGTTTTCTCCCCATCTCCATTTTTTCTTCACGGCTTCCCTCCTCCCATCTGATCTGGGGCGTGATCCATCAACTGGATCAGTTCTTCCCCCAGCACATCTTTTATCTTTGGCATCCTAAGTTCTCAGGCCTAGAGACTCATAGGCTCCATCATGCCCCAAGGTTCTAATTCAGTAGGCCTAGAGTAAAAGCATTTTGAAGTTAAAGTTTTGTTTTCAATTAAAAAACAAAGAAAAACCCACAGCCATCATGTTGATTCTGACTCACGGTAACCTTATATAAGGTGAGGCCTATACATCTTTACAGCCTCAGCTTTCTCTCACAGCACAGCTGGTAAAATTGAACCATCGACCTTGCAGTTGGCAGTCCAATGCTTACTTGATAGTACCCCACCAATTATGGCTTTTCTACGCAGTGCAATGTGACACTGATCAAAAGAGAATGCAGTGATATGTGTCAGCTCCACATTTTTAAAGGAAAAGGCAAGGTTCAAAATAGCGTGCTACTTACTATTTGTAAAACAAAAGGCAGGCACACGCACACAAATGCTTGTATGGACAACCATGAAATTACAAACAGTGGATGAGCATGGGAAAAGGAAGATTTAGGATCAGGAGTAGGAGCTTATGAAGGGGCTTTCAAAAGTTGATGGGAAAATCCCATTATCTTTTCATTCCAGTTCCCCAAACTTTTTGAAGCCTCCTCATACTTTTCACTATTTATACTTTTATCAGCTGAGTTTGTTTCTTTTATCAAGTATTTTTTAAAGTGTGAAATTTAAAAAGCTCCCCTAAGTGCACATCTAACTGCAACTATGTCTTTGTTTCTCAAAGGTGTTTTTGTACTACTTTCAATCTTCAAATCTGTCGTTTTCTAAGGCCTCCCATGAAACCCCAAGCCTTAAACTCAGTCTCTCTTTTCCACTGTCTTGCCTACACACCACAGCGGAGAAACAGGGACACCTGGACACCCAGTCATTGAGTTTGTATCCCAAAGTGCCCCTGGTACTTGGCAACTTCATCCGTCAGGGCTTCAGACCCACCTCCAACGTCTGGGTCATCATCACAGTGAATCCATCTGTTTCCACACCCTCCTGCCTCTGGAGTGAATTGGGGAAGATATGGATTTATGACGCATCTACAGTCCTAAGGTCAGACTGTCTGCTTCCCTAGTGACTACAAAAAGGTGTGAGAGACATCTTGTTCTTTTGTTAATTTGACTACAATGACTATGCCTAAGAGTTATTTTCAGTTAAGAATTGATGAGTCACACAACATTCCTCTAGTTCCTGAGTGCTACCTCTTCCCCACTACCATGACCCAGTTCTACCTTACAAATCTGACTAGACCAGAGAACAGATGAGAGCCCTCAACACATGGGATCCAGGGCAGATAATCCCATTAGGAACAGTAGTGGGGGTAGCGATATCATGAGGTTAGGGGAATGATCCCAGAGGGGGAAGGGGGAGAAACGGGGAACCCATCACAAGGTTGGACATATAACCCCTCCCACCAAGGGGACAAATAACAGAAATGTGGGTGAAGGGAGACAATGAACAGTATAAGATATGAAATAACAATAACAATATATAATTGATCAAGAATTCACGAGGGTGGGAAGGTATGGAAGGAAGGGGTAGAAAAGATGAGCTTATAAGAAGAGCTCAAATAGAAAATTTCTTAGAAATGATGATGGCAACTTATATAAAAATGTTTGATACAACTGATGTAATATTCTAAGAGCTGTAAGAGCCCCCAATAAAATGATTTTTTAAAACTTCATGGTACTGCTTCCCTTCTCTACTTCCTTCACCAAAAAACAAACAAAAAAAACCAAACTCACTGCCATCATGTTATTGGCATATACGTCACGTGACCCAAACTCCCTGCCAATTCACAGCGACTCCACAGGGCAGGGTAGAACTGCCCCTGTGAGCTTCTTACTGGAGTAGAAAGCCTCCTTTCTTCCTTTCAAGGGGCGGCTGGTGGTTCGGAATGGCAGTTAACAGTCCATTACGGAACCAGGGTTCTACCAGGATGCTGTAATTTCCTCCTGATGCCTCTCTGTTAGGTAGCTTAGCCTAGGGAATTGGGAAGTCCATTTACGCATGCCCAGGAGAGCCAGCATAGGACAAAGCTGTCGGATGGGCGTTACACCTGGAGCAGCCCACATGGGCCAGGTGACTGCAATTTAGCCAATGGGATCGACCTGGGGTCCTTCACCACGCCTCCCCAGGGAACCCTTAAGGCGGCAGGAACCCAGAGGAAGAGGGTCTTGCTTGGGTGGTCTGGTCGTCTTCGTGGGAGGGGAGAGATCCTTGCGTGTCCCGGAGCAGTCTCTACCAGGCCGCATGGTCAAAGGAATCCTAATGGGTGCCTCGTAAAACCTGAAACTTCTTTTAACTCTCATTAAATTCACTTGGATCAGAAGCCTGGCTTCGGCATGAAATTTTTCTCACACCGAGCCAAGGACCGAGGCTAAAATCTAGTCCCGGAGAGAGAGCCCTTACATCTCCACTGTACTCTATTCAGTGACTGCTTTTAAAATGCCCACTGGGCTTCAGGGGCCGCCCTGCAGTGTGTGGCACACACACGAGTCTTGGTTCCGGGGTCCAGCCTGCTTCTCTCTCCCAAATCCATCCAACCCCGGGCTCCCCGACCTTGTACCACTCCACTGGGAGTTAGCCGCAGGGGCTACGAAGGCGGGGTGGACGCGTGGGAACTCGTAGTCGAGGACTGCTCCCCAAGATTTTTGAGAGAGTGGTGGGGCCTGTCACTGCTCCGCCTTGGAGCTCGTTTGGGGGAAGTCTGGACAGTGAGATGCCACGCCCGGGACAGAACCGCTTGGCTCCTCCGAACCCAACCTCCGTCCGCCACTCACCCCGGAATTACACCCCACGTCCAGCCCTAGGATCGGCCTCGCGCCGGGGCTCTCCGGCGGGAAGAGCTGCCAAAGCAGCTCCGGGGGCAGGAGGCGGAGCCGCTGCTCGGGAGGGTGGAAGCGGGAGTACTGGGGGAAATTTCCGAACGGAGCGGCCCCGGGCTCCGGACGTCGCGGCTCCTCAGCAGCCGCGGCCCCTTCGACACCCCCAGTGGGCTGTTTCAAGTTCGCCGCCATGACCGTCAGCTCCGCCTCGGGCGTCCCGCCGGAACCGGAAGTCGGCGAGCCGGTGGCGGCCAGTGCGCATGCGCCGGTGCCCGCCGCGCCGCCGGGTGCAGAGGGCGCCTGCGGCGCCACCTTGAGGCGTGATTTTATTGAGCCCCACTTTAGGGGTTGTTAGTGGTCTCTGATTCTTAGCGACCCTGTGAGATGGAAACACGCCGGATCTGCGCCATCCTCGCAATTGTTATGTTTGAGCGGATTGTTGCAGCCACGGGCTCAAAATCCGCCTTGTCTGGGTGGGCCTCATTCTAAGACCCTCCACCGGGCAGGCAGGGTGCTCATTTCCAGGGGCTCGTTCCTCCTGAGGGCACTTGGAAGTTCCTCAGAGGAAATCTCACCGTCCTCGCTTTGAAGGAGGCAGGTTGGTTTGTTCCGGGAGGCAGTGATGCTTCCAGTCTTGGTTCCCCGCACCGGATTTTCGCTAGCCTGCCTTACTCAGTGCCTCGCTATCACATGTATATGAGGCTACGGAAAATGCCATGGGACAGGTCAGGCCCACCTCAGTCCTCAAAGTACCGTCTTTGCACCTTCAACCGGTTAGAGAGGGCTTGCGCACTAGGTTTGCCTGAGGCAATAAATACGACGTTTGATTTCTTGACTGCTGTTTCCATGAGGGTTGATTGGGGGCCAAGTAAAATGAAAACCTGACAACGTCGGTCTTGGCTTTGCTTACCGAGAGGTGTCGCTCGGTGCAGTTGTGAGGATGCCTGTTTTCTTTATCTTCATTACAGTTCTTAATCACAGCCTTAGGAGGTGCGTAGGAATACATGACCGTTTTACAGCATGTGCGGAGAAGTCAAGTGATTTGTCCAAGTGGGAAACTCAGGCAGCTTGCTGGGAATCTTTGAATTCCTTTGTGGTCTAGCCTGCTTCCTTTAGAGAGGCCTACGGTGAGATCAGGAGAGGAACAGCGCATCCAGGTGCACACAGCCAGCCTGGCCTGTGACTTGTACCTGACTCATCTAAGAGAGGTGGATGCCGTGCTTCCAGATTAGGGAGTGACACCCCGGCCTGCCAGGAGTGACAGGTGGGGAGGGCCCGCTGCAGATCAAGTGTCTTGAAAGGCAAGGACCTGTGCCTTAAGCATCAGCACTCACGGAGTGCTTTCTGAGTACCAGACAATGGTTTTAAACCCTTTACATGTATTAACTCAACCCTCACCTGTGAGGAACCAACCATCATCAAGATTCCTTCAATACTAGTATGTGGCTTTAAGCCTTCTGAGTCACAGAACTGCCCAATAGGGTTTCTTTGTGGATCATCCTCTCTCTTCTTCTGCCAACCTGGAGTGAGTTCAAACAGCCAACTTTTCAGCTAGCAGCGTGTAGCACCAGGGTTCTTGATCCCACTTACATGGAAGAGGAAATTGAAGCACAGTGGAGGAGTGGAAGCTAGGCAGTTGGCCCCAAAGGGCGTGCTTGCAAACTACTGTTAGTCTTGGTCTTGACTTCCCCGTGCTTAGCATAATGCCTGGTGCAAAGTTGCTCAATACCTGTTGACTGGTCACTCCATAGAGGATGCAGGGAAGTCATGGGTGGCGGTTCTATTTTGGGAAAACTAAAACAGACTGGAGAAAAGAGCTGCATGGAAATAAACATGGTGGACTGGAGCTAGGGAAGCTGTGGGCCAAGCCAGAGATGAGAAGAAAACAAAACAAAACAACCAAAAAAACTGGTAAGGGAAGAGATGGAAGGATCTCTAGCCAGTGTGTCTCAGGCTGTCTGGCAGGGATAGTTGGGGGCAGTGGAGTTGTGGCCGGCTCATCTTAAAGAGGCCTACTGCTTCCATGAGGCCAGCATTTTGTTGAATTTCTTCCAAGGGACTGAAGTGCCATCACGGGTTAAAATAGGCGTATCCCTTTTCCTCCTGTCCTCTTTCCTCCCCAGCTGGACCTGCTCTGCCCTTTTACTGTTGTAGGCTTAGGGACACACATTAGTGGCCAAAAGTCACAGTGGAATTCCGGAAACCACAGCTTCCAGAAAGAGGAGGAAAAACAGTACTGACACTATTTCGCTCTCTGGTTTGGGCAGATTTTGGTGAGCTGAGCCTCCCCCCATTGTCACTAGATAATGCCAGTACATGCACTTGACAGCTCTTATTAAATAAGGAGCCAGAATCACTTCACTTTTATAAAGATGCCTGCTTGTTTAAGCACAGTAAATAATTTGTTTGGATTAAGGACATGAACATGTTTCTATTCAAATTCTGTTCATCAGAAAATCAGCAATGGGTCCAAATGGAGAGAGGTAGGTTTCTCTTGATCCTAGGGCGCCTTAAGGAGCAAAGAGAGGTGGGGGAGGGAGGGAAAAAAGAGGAGCTGATACCAAGGCTCAGGCCCAAAGAACATGCTTTGAAAAGGATGATGGCAACATATGCACAAATGTGTTTGATACAGTGGATGTATGGATTGCTACATGAGCTGTAAGAGCCCCCAATAAAATGATTTATTAAAAAAAAAGAAGAAGCAAAGAGAAGAATGAGCCTAGTTTTGTCACCAATGACCTAAAATACGTCAGGGGTGAGCCAATAAATCTGATCAATTCACACGATCAGCTTTTAGGCCTGTAGCTTGAGTACCAGGTGCAGCGCCTCAAACAGCTGCAGCAGCACTGCAGAGGGCACTCTGCCTGGGTTCGGCCAGGGTTCCTGGAGTCTGACACAATCGGGAGAGGGAACTCGTTAAGGAAAAAAACCCAACCAAGTAGAACCACAATGATAGATAAAAAAGGGAATATTTATTTAGAGTGAGAAAATAAATCATAGCAAACTGCAAATTTTAAAAGAGTACCATATAAAGAAAAAAAAATCCAAACTCACTACTACTGAGTCAATTCTGACTTAAAAGTGCCCTCTAAGACAGGCCAGAACGGCCCTGTGGGTTTCCCAGACGGCAACTCTCTACAGGAGCAGAAAGCCCCATCTTTCTCCTGTTGAGCTGGATGGTTTCAAACTGCTGACCTTGTTTTTATATTGTAGCCCAACTCCAGCCCTGATAGCATGGTGGTTATGCATTGGGCTGTGATCAGCAAGATCAGCAGTTCAAAACCATCAGCTAGCTCCTTGGGAGAAAGATGGGGCTTTCTGTTCCTGTTAGGAGTTACAGTCTGGGAAACCACACAGAGGTAGTGCTGCCCCGTCCTTCCTGTAGGGTCACTATGAGTTGAGAAGGACAAGAATTATAATGTAACAAAAATCCCAGAATAGGGTGTTTTTTGTTTTGTTTTGGTAGACTTTCCAGTATAAGAAATCCAGGATACATAAAGGAATATAGACAGTGACAGGATTAATGGCATATTGGGGTATAAGAGGGGAGGTTGGAGGGAAATAAGGAGCTAGTAGCAATGAGTACAAGAGGGAAGAACATATTCTGGAAATGATTGTGTTGATGATTTTGATAAGACCAAATTATTAAAGTATATGATATGTGAATTATGTCAACAAAACTATTAAAAAATCCAAGAATAGTTTGATTAACTAGTGATTAATACTTAAATATTACTTTTCCCCTATATTTTTGGTTGTATTCTTTTTTTATTGTTTCTTCATGTGATATGATAATAACTTGACCCTAATATTTAGATAGAGAGACTAGAATGGTAGTCTTTTCTTAGCCCGGTGGTCTTTTGTAATTTGATAGTTTAGAAACGGTTTCTTTAGGTTCAAAACCAAGTATGCAATGCCATGCAAGTGGTTGGATTTGCTGAGAAGCTGGGGAAATACCATGATCAAATGTCCCTTATCTATGACTTGTACGATTTCAGGACATTTCGTATTTTCCTGTACAGAAAATAGTCTTATATAAACTCTCCAAACTGACCATGCTCATTAGTCACTTTGTCTTTGAAAATTTCATTATAAGCACTGTATATGAGTTATACACTTGTCAATTCCAGTAATCTTTGTAAAACCACCGAAAATTAGTAGCAATTCCGACAAATGTTATTTTGTACAATTCTCATCAAGACAGAAAAGAAGGTATGGTGTATCCATAATTACGCCATATTGTTGAGTAGATTGCCAACAGGACAACATTTGTTTTAGCTGGGTATCAGTCAGGATAAAATCATCTGCTTACATTTTACATGTCTAGTAATCGGGAGAATTTTTTTCTGGATAGTAATAGTCATACATTTTCAAGCCTTGCTTTTTCAGCACTTCCGCTGTAAAATGTCATCAGACTGAGCCTAACTTCGGGAGGGAGAATGACCAGAATCAGCCCAAAGCTAATTCCTATGAGGCAGAGGCTCTACCCTCCAATCTTTTTATCAACCTTGACATTGACATCAGCCAGTCCTCTCTTGGCTCTCTACTTCTCTTCTGCAATGGCCACAGAACTCACAGACCAGACTTACAGTTGAGTAGTTTACTAGGAACAGGGCACAACTCAAGATCAAAATCAATAAGGAACAACTCAGGGTCAGTAAGCATGTAGGCAAAGTCTCCCTTCCTCCGTGCAGGACATCTCTCCCAGATCCCGTCAACCAAGCGGGCCTCCTCTCAGCCACCGGAGGACAGGCCTCCTCCTGGACCCCTGACGACCAGCCCCTCGTGGCCTGCCTTCTGCTGCTGGAGGCTGAGACACCAACTCCCTGCCAGGCCTGTTGCCATCTTCAGCGTACAACTCTTGGCCCATGCGACTGGTTTGTAAAGGAGATTCCTTGACTCTTCTCCTGCTTCTTCTCTCTTCTTCTATTTCATTCCTGCTTCTTATGCCCGACAGAAAGCGTCTTTGGGGCTGGCTATTTAAATACACAAACTCCTTGTCAATGTCAAGGCATGGCACGTCCAGCAGGACCACAAACCAACCCCTCCTCTCTCACATGGTCTATTGACTAATCCCTGCAAGGTGCATACCAATCACAGGGGCAGAGTTCAGCCCAGGACCAGGGGTGGGGTGGGGGGTAGGGGGAGTCAAATCAAGTTATTTACAACTTACTCAAAAAATGTCAATCGATCTAGCAAATGTAACAAAGCCTCTGGAATGGAAAAGTTGGGTTAAGGTTACTAGCTCCTCAGGGGCTAAGGAAAAGATATCTCAGGTTTTTCCCCAAAGAATCAAGGCAAATGGCCACAGAATACTTCCACATCCATACTTTCCCGACCGGAGGAATGCTTACGTCTTCTGTGCATTTTTTGAGGTGGGGGGGCACAAAAAGTACATCTCCACTTTTATTTTGGGGACTAGAAAAGAAAGCAGCCCCTAGACTGGACCCTATTCAGGAAGACTTTGAGAAATAGATTACTTGCAAAAATCCAGGTGCAGTTGCACTGCAAGCTGTGAAGGGTTAGAAGGGATGAGGTGCGCCATCTAGCTGAGAAGCAACAAAGCTCCCATGGAGGAAGCACACCAACCAGCCTGTGTGATCATAGGTGTCGATGGCGTCAGGTATCAGTCATCAGAAGACCCAGAACAAAAAATCATATCGATGTGAATGAGGGGGGGAGGCTGGAGTGGAGACCCAAAGCCCATTTGTAGACAATTGGACCTCCCCTTACAGAGGGGTCACAAGGAAGAGATGAACAGTCAGGGTGCAGTATAACACTGATGAAACATGCAACTCTCCTCTAGTTCTTTAAAGCTTCCTCCCCGCCACTATCATGACTCCAATTCTACCTTACAAATCTGGCCAGACCAGAGCATGTACAAGGGTACAGATAAGAGCTCAAAACACAGGGAATCCAGAACAGATAACCTCAGGACCAATAATGAGAGTAGCAATACCAGGAGGGTAAGGGGAAGGTGGAACCGATTACAATGATCTACATGTAACCCCCTCCCAGGGGAATGGACATCAGAAAAGTGGGCGAAGGGAGACAGCGGTTGGTGTAAGACACGAGAAAAAATTATAAATTTCAAGTGTTCATGAGGGAGGGGGCAGAAATGAGCTGATACTAAGGGCTCAAGTAGAAAGAAAATGTTTTGAAAATGATGATGGCAACACATGTACAAATGTACTTGGCACAAAGCATGTATGGATTGTGATAAGAACTGTAAGAGCCCCCCAATAAAATGATTGTGGAAAAAAAGGGACGAGGTAGCACGTGAAGGCCCCTCGCACTTCTCTCTGTCCCTGCAGCCCTGCGACAGGGCAAGTACCACTCTCGTCCCTGCTTCGTGGGGTTGTGGTGGGCCGCACAGTGATGCAAAGAGCGACGTGACCAGCATGTTGGCGAGAATGGTCCATCATCATCCAGACTTGGACTTGGTCGTTGTGTCTTGACTTGCCCTCTGGCCTTCCACCTGCAGGTCAAGCAATGAGCAGGTCAGTGCGGTGCATGGATCACAGTATGTCTGACAGTGCCTTCTCACCTGGGTGAGGCGCAATCACGCAGGCATGCCTTGCAGTGATTATAAACCAGGTGAGTAGAACCCAGACCACATGCAGCTCCAACGGCATGTCGCCTTAGCAGCATGCCACGAATGTCCGTGGCCACGCTAGGGCCATCTAATGCAAAAGGGAGTGTGCAAAGGACGACGTCCAAGTAGACATGGACAGCACCTTCACCAGCTCTCTCTGAAGCATCTTACTTCTGAAAGTATTATGGAAATGGTGTGACCACGAGGCTAGGTCCTTGGAAGGATCCTGCGTGTAAGTGAGAGCCAGGACGTGTACTCTTCATTTGGTCCATACAAATCCCTCTCTTCCCTGCACAAATCAGGTACCCAGGGATGGTTACATGATGTCCACTGCCTCTCAGGAAACTTTGTACAATTAACATCTGGCCAACCCGTATTGACCTCTTGTCCTGTCCCTCTCGAACGACACTCCCGATCCTCAGCTCAGCCCAGCCAGCTCCTAGCTCACTCACCACCTCCAGTGTGGGAGCCAGGGAGCCTCAGAATTGAGGGTTGAGATATATAAAGTTGAAGTTCTGTTTTCTCCTGGACACAAATGTCCCAGCACAGATTTCACAACTGAAGTTTTGGAATAGAACCCATTTATAAATTGGAGATTTGCTATTTATTATAGTTGAAAATGTCTACAATTAATCCTTTTGAGAGTTTTAAGCCACTTAGAGATAATAACCGTACCATTTATAAACAGAGCTTTACTGCTGAAAAGCACTGGACTAAACCTCTCGTTTTCACAGGAGGAAGTGTAGACCCAGCAGGTAAAGGCAGTTTCTCCCAAGAAAAGACTGGATTAGCAGGAGTAGGCTAGTCACAGAGACTTACCCCAAATCACAGAGATTTACCCCAAACCACAGAGATTTACCACAATAGGGGAGCTACAGTCCAAGGTGGGTGGAGGGGGAAAGGACGGGAGCTCTGCTTCTGGGAAACCAAGGCTCAACTCTCCAATAAAGCCTTGGAGTGCTCCCCTGGGTCCTCTGCCTCTGAAGGAGGCGTGAGGGTGGACAGTCTCAAGGGACAATTTAGGGGTCATGTCTAGAAGAGGCATTCACCATTCCAACACATATCCTCGAGCAGAACACGGTCTCCTGTTCATTTGGATGCCAGAGGAGTAGGGAGCACAGACTAGCAGCCTAACCAGGAAGAAGTAAGCTTGCATTTGGAAGAAGAGGAACTAGCTTTGATAACAGACGAAGGGTAAATGAGGATGCAGGGAGTGCCTGTTGGTGGAATACTGAGCAGGACACGGGCACTGGATTTTTGCAGATTATTTAATTAATGTAATCTAGTCCAGACTTCAGGTTTTCCTTGTTACTCTCTTGGATTTTTTTTTTTAAACCTCAATCCCACATGGAAGGAAACATTCAAACAGGATATTTCTCATCTTTCATCTCTCTAGCAAGACACATTTTAGATGTTCAAGTCACTCATTAAGTTAGCAATGCACAGTTATTAATTACCTATATACTCAAGTATAAGAAGAACCCAGACATCAGCCGACGCACCTAATTTTACCACACAAACTACATAAAAATGTGCTGGGAAAAAACCCAACTTGGCTTTTACAGGAGTCTATACGGTACTAAGAAGAAGGAGAATGTAGATGAGGATCTTTAGGACAGATTTTCTGTAGCCTACTGTTCTCAGCTTCAACCATGTTCTTGTCCCTTTGGAAATCTCACAGGTGATTAATAGCTACCCCCTCATTTATTTTCAGACCCCTTCCTTTTTTTCTCTCTGAAATAAAATTACCTTCATTGTCAGTTAATGGTTTGGGTTGCAACCAACAGAAAGACACTCTGGTTGACAAATTGAAATAGGGCTTATTGAGAGAATACACATTAAGAGACTACCAGTTAATTAAAGGTGGTGTATTGAAAGCAAACATATATAAATTGGTTGTTTTTTTTTCTCCCTGAAACTTGATTAAGGACAAAGAAAATGGCAGAAAAGGCCACAAAATATGGAACAATGGAAGGTAGATGGTGAGTAGTAAGTGGCTGTGATGGTTAAGGTTGTGTGTCAACTTGACTAGTCCTTGATTCTCAGTAGTTTGGCAGTTATATTGTAGTTATCACCCATGATGAGATCTGGTATAATCACTTCCAAGATGCGATATTTTATAGTAGTCAATCAATTGAAAGGAAGATTTCTTGGGAGAGTGGCCTACTTCCAAGATATATGAATCCTGCTTTTTGATAGATTTGGATTCCTTACCTGGCTTGTTAGTATCTGACCTCTGGGTCTTTGAACTCAAGGCATCAGCCTGCCGTATTTCCCAATGATCTTGGGATTTGTCCGCCTCCGCAGCTTTTGAGTCAGTAGCCTGCCACCTTTGGTAAGAGGGCATCTGAAACAAGCCATGTACTCTTTGACCTGCTCATCTTGGGTTCATTCACCTCTGCCACTATGTCAGGGGAAGCCTCCAGCCTGACATCTGACTCACAGCCTGGGAACTTACTTCCTAGCCTTTACAAGCATGTGAGTCATTTCCTTGAGATAGGACGTTTCTCTTTCTTACTCACTAACTCACTGTCATTAAGCTGCTTCAAACTCATAGCAGCCCTATAGGACTGTGGGCTTCTGAGGCTGCAAAGCTTTATGGAACCAGAAAGTCTCCTCTTTCTATCTCAGAGCAGCTTGTGGATTTGAACCACCAATCTTGCAGTCAGCGACCCAGCTCATAACGTATTCTACAGCCAGGACTCCATTAGTCTCTTATATTAGTCTCATTATATAAACGTCACTGGTTCTGCTTCTCTAGAGAACTCAGCCTAGGACACCGACTTAGCCAACTAAGAAGCCGTAGGCACTGACGGGGAGAGTCAGCTGCAACACAATTCACTACGAAGTCCTCTACATTTTCAACATTTGGTGGCCGCAGATATCTGATACATGAGAAGTGGTGTCTTAGAGAAAGAGAAATTATTTCTGCCAACAAATGGTGCTTCAACTCTTAGAGATCGATAAAATTAGATGAAAAAATGAGCCTCAACCTCCACCTCACACCATATAAATAACAACAAAAATTCCACTTGGATCACATAGAATTAGATGAAAAATGAACTTCGACATGAACCTCACACCATATACATAAACAACCATTCCCCCTGAATCATACAGCCAACATCACCCAACCCGTCCTTCTACTCACCCTGCTTCCACTTGAGATTTTTGGAAGCATATCTTAGGTATTGTATTATTTGATCATAATGACTCTCATAGATGTGGGTCTTTCTGAAGATAAGGAATCTACTTTTTAATATAGCCTTAATTGTCATTACCTAAGATATTTTGACAATAATTTTTAAAATATCAAGTGTATCTTATAAAGTGGCAACATTTCCCTGATTTACACACACACACACACACACGTAGCAGTTGAAATGGATTGCTACTAGGGTTACAGTTCCTATGTACACAGGTTTGTTCCCAAACAGGACTTGTTGAAACACGTCTCTGTTATCAGTTGATGGCCGCAGACAGTGCTCTCAGCAACACAGTCACCTTCGTCTTCTTCAAGCAAACACCCGCCCACCAACAGCAAACTCACTGTGAGACGTCAACTCTGACTCCGAGTGACGCTGTAGGACACAGTAGGACTGCTCTTTTGGGCTTCCAAGACGTCAAATCTTTCCGGGAAGAGATAGCCTCATCTTTCTCCCTCGGAGCCACTGGTAGCTTTGAACCTCTGATCTTGTGGTTAGCACCTCAATGCCTCGTTTACTACCAGGGCTTTCTTGAGTCTCAGTAGAGTACCTGACAAAAAGAAGGCCCAAGCAAAACACTGTCTGTGGAGGGCATCTGCTGGGCCAGTTCACCGTAAGAAAGGTCAGCACAGAAGGTCTGACAACTGTTTTCTTGGAATGCCAAAGGAGGAATCTTGATAGATTTTCTTACAGGGCAGTGGACAATCCCAGGGGGGCTTATTAGGAAGATGTTCTAAAAGAATCGCAAGTTGCACTGGTGAGAAAAAGTCCAGGAAGGTTGTACTGAGGAATTTTGTCTCCATTAGAACAATGTACCCGTTCCTTCCTTGAGGGAAACAAGGCGTCCTACAGGATTTTATTGGGAAACTTTTCCCAGCCACTCTACTGCTTTGAGCTTGCCTCTTCAGAACACCCCCCCCCCCTTTTTTTTTGTTCTCAAAACCTCAAGGACCATTGAAAAGGACTGTGATTTGGGTCCTTGGAGGATGCTAGAGTTGCTGTTTGGGTGTGATGCACATTGACGAGGACGGGATTCCTCAGGGAAGGGTCAGCGAGATGGAAACCCTGCTTCAAGAAGTAAATGGATCTGGATGAAGAATATATTGAGAAATAAGAGCTTCACATTTTGATATTTTGGCTTAATAGAAGTTTCTATGATTTTGAAACAATGTCTTTTTTACTTATCCTCATTTATGTATTTATTTTTCTTTTTGTAGCTTGCTATTCCACATTTATTTGTATGATTATAGGAATGCCTGATGACCCCGTGGCTCTGGAAGCTCCCAAGGTCAGGACCCACCTGTGCACGACACACTGAACTAGTGTGGCTCACTCTGGGCCTCTCCTACATGTGATGCATTTCTTCACCCTTATCTGAGGGGTCTTCAAAAAGTTCATGGGAAAACAGAATGGATTTCCAATATACTGTGGATTCCTTCTAGAAGTTTCATCAGATTCAGGTTTGGTTTTAGCAGGAGAACTCCCTGGGGTGGGGGTGGAGTGTTGGTGTTACACTTCGTATTGCATCCCATCACGGGCCCACTGTTACTGTAAAGCAGACGGACCCAGGGCACCAGACCATTGAGGAAAGTCTCTAATAAGAAAGGTGGAGGCCAATGGTCAAGAAACAAAGCAGGTCAGAGAACCAGAGACTATTCAAGGAGAAGAAAGCAGAAAGGCGGGAAAGATTAAGAGGTATCGCTGTCCACAAAGCAGTCTACAAAGAACATCAGCTTTGGTGATGCGCCCAAGGTTGTTACCCTGAAATTCGTTCAGCTTTTCTATACGTTTGAAAGCTTGCTTAATAAGCTGTCAGGAATAAAATAATATTTAAAAAACACAGGGGAGAAAAAAATAAAAACACAGGAAACTCTTGGACAGTTTTAAAAAAGAGCTGGAAACTGATTTTGGTAGCAATTGTACAATTCTACTCGACACAATTCAAATATGGAATGATATGCTATGTGTATTAAACTCCAGCAGCAGCGGCATCAACAGAGCAGAAATGAAACAATAGAAGAGCCAGAAGACAGGATTGCGGCACTCTTAGACCAAGTATGAAGGAAATGGACCAAAGGAGCCAGAGCCCCAGCCGGGGGGTCTGACACCCAGATAATACAAGTTCCAGAGGGGAGGGAACCAGTGAAAGAAGTTATTCAAAACCCCCTTCTGTTCCACCCTAACAAGGAGAGAGAGAGAGAATTCAAGATAAGTGAAAACAATTCTAGAACAAGACACATCATGGTAAAGTTTCAGAACATCGAGGACAAGGCGGAAATCTTATCTATTTCCAGGAAGAGGAAAAGCAAAGCAAACCAGCCGTAATGCACCACGCTAAGGATCCGAGCACCAGCAGACTGCTCAACAGCCTCCTTGGCAGCTGGCAGCCCATAGAACAATGCCTTCAAAATTCCAAAGGGAAATGACGTCCAGCCTTTCATTCTATCCCCAGCCAGATAACTAACGAATCGTGAGGACAGAAGGGAGATGTCCAGACACGCCAGGAGGCAAAGCATAGTCTTCCCGAACTCTTTCTCAGGAAGCTCTCGGAGAAGGCTTTCCACCAAAGTGAGGTGGCAAAGCCGGAATGGCCGGCTCCTTGAATCAAGAAACAGAACTCTAACAGGAGCGTGGTGAGTGGGGTCCCCAGGACAAGAGGACGGACAACAGTGGGGCCGCAGAGCTTCAGAGGGAGCCGAGCTGGCTGGAGAGGACGAAGGAGGGCGCCTGACATAGCTGAACAATAGATTGAGGGGACTTTTTCCCTCCTAGGACAGAGTTCACAAATAACTTGTTAATAGGCTGTAGAAAATTAAGCAAGGAGGCAAATAATTGGCAATGGTTAGTTTCCAGAAAAACAAAAGTCATGAAAAAGAAAGAAAGAAATCGCTGTAAACTACATAGTCCAGTGGTGAACAGGGCTTATAGTTTCAAAACTGTAAATATTGACTATTTACAGGAATATGTTAAATACATGACATGTGAAATATCGATTGATCCATAGTTGTGTATAGTAAAACCAGCACCAGGAAACGTACAGACGATTCTGACTCCTGTTAGGCTTGGGCGTTCTGGTCACTGTGTGCGGGGCAGAAACCTCATCGTTCTCCTTTGCAGCCGTAGTTAGGAGTCCACCAGGCAGTGGGTTCACGATCACAGATATAAGCAAATCTGAAGGATGGGAGGGGGAGCGACCCGCGGGGAGGGAGGAAGAGAGAGAGATGTACCCACTAGTGTGCCTATGTGTGCATGAGGAGGAAGTCTTTATTGCTAGTGGTAGAAGCCAATCGATTTTTTTAACTCAAGAAATGGCAAGCTAAGCGTGCTATTTGAAGATTTAGAGGTGGCAGTTAAAAGAGGCTTAACCAGTTATCTCTGGGAAATAGGAAATATAGTGCCGCTGCTTTTTATAACAGGCTCTCTGAAACTTCTTGAGTCTCTAAATTATGTGCATGATTAACTTTTATAGGGCTTAAAACTGAAATAGAAAGGCAAGGGAAGGGGTGGAGAGAGAGATGCAGGCGGCCAGCGGGAGGGGAGGGCAGGGAGAGCAGGACTGGAGGAAGAGAGGAGAGAAAGTGGGCAGGGACTAAGGAGTCAAGGGCAGGGTCACACGGCACAGGTGGCCTGGCTTGGACCCCATCCCTGAACACGTCGACCCTGAACACCGACTGCAGCTATTTGCGAGTGTGCCGGCACGCTGGCAGAGCCTGCTTTGGCTCGAGCCCAGGCTGCAGCGGGAGGGTGGTGTGTGAGAGCATCTGGCATGGTCATCTTGAACAGAGGGTGTTGGGGTCCTGGCCTTATGGAGGATCAGCGGGGCAGCTGACAAAAGGAGAGAGGGGGGGGGGGGGGCGGAAGATCTACTATATTCATTGTTCCTCATCCTGGAACAATTTCTTCCTTGCTCTTCACGCAATGCATTCTCCAAAGTCTGGCGCAGCTCCCACCCAGTAGGAGACAGCGGGGGCTTTCACGCACTCCCTTCCTTCCCTTTGGGGGGCTGCTCTTCCCCTATTCCTGAGGCTCTGGAGGGGTTTCAGTCACAGAACCCTGCTTCTGTACCTCCCTGTCCGCAGCAGGGCATGCTGGCCATGCAGGGCATCCCTTCGTCCAGCTGCAGAAGTTGAGTTGTGGGAAGGGACCTAGGTTAGGCTGACGCGAATTCCCCTGGCCCCTCTGGGTACATTAGGAGGAATTCCTGGGGTTAAACTAGGGTTCTCTTCAGCATCACATTGCTGCAGGGACATAAAGAGAGGTGGGATTTCCCCGACACGTGGAGAACGGTCATTTAGGAAGGAAAAATCAGGCCTCCTCCCAAGGAGAGAGCTGAGCAGAGCGACCGATGAGAACAGAAGGACGCCGATGACATTAGGTAGTCAGTCTGGGTTTTGTTCAACCTTCACACGAGGCCGTCCTTAGACCTTCGTGAACTTTACCCGACACCCTCCCTTTGCTTTGACCTCTTTGGATCAAACTTTATACCCATTGGCGTAAGTCCTGCCAGTAGTGGTAAGATGGAACTCTTGCCTTTTGTGCCAAAGACCCTGGTTCAATTCCTAGCCAGTGCACCCCCTGTGCAGCCACCACTCATCCATCAAGGGGCTTGCATGTTAGTGTGATGTTGAACAGGTTCTAGCAGCGTTTCCAGACTAAGACAGTCGAGGAGGAAAGGCATGGCAATCTACTTCTGAAAACCAGCCAGTGAAAGCCCTGCAGTAGTCACATAATCTCCTGTCAACTTGCGAAGGGGTGGAGTCTAGCCTGTTGGTCTCGGCTTGATGGCTCGAAGGAGATTCCTAGGTCATTGGAGGGCAGACATATTCTCTGCTTCATCTTCCTGGTGACAAGCCAGATGTGCTGTGCATGTCAGCACTAAGATGTATCCACCGCCACTGGATCCACAAGACTTTCCACCCACTGGCCTATGATCATCCTGTACTCAGTGTCCTTGCATGGGTTACGTGAGTCTGAAGAGGAATTTACACACTGGTATCAGACATATGGGCTAACATTGGACTTATGGACTTGATCTGAACTGGATCGGGATGTTTTCTTAATGTATAATTGCTCTTTGATATAAAGTTCTCTCACACAAATATGAATGTCTATGAATTTGTTTCTCTAGTCCACCCAGACTAGCAACCCAATGGATCACAATGGTCTGATCTGTAACCAAGCACGGGACAGAGCAGGACTGGGAAGGATTGAATCCTATTGGGCCTGGGTTATCCATGAGTCAGGACCTGACTACACAGCGGCTAACAAGTCCTGAATAACCACCCCCAACTGAGGCTCTGCCACTGACCTGACCATGGCCTTCTCCTCTGGCTAGGCCTTAGGCTTCTGGTCACCTCCACAGTCCGCCTCCACGGATTTCCACCATACCCAACTCCCTCCTCTCTTAAAGTGTGTGCGCTTGGCTCGGTTTGTAACTGCAGCAGCAGATCTCTTTACCCTCCAGGACCTGATTTCATCCGGAGCTAATTTATATGCATTGCCACCATTTCTCCAGCTAAGTCCCTGACCCTGTCCTACAACTGCATTCAGAAGCCATCAAGGTCATCTTTAAGAACAAATCCGAGGGTCCGTTCCTGCTTCTCAGAGCTCTTTTCTGCATTTGTCAGTCCTAACCACCTCCTCCTTCTGGAACCTTCCTCCTGCTCTTTGGGACATCTCACCCTGCCCGCCCACCCTCCCTTCATTGCACTTAAGACATTTTAAAAAACAATTAAAAAAATTTGTGTTTTAGGTGAAATTTTCACAGTACATTTGGTTTCCATTGAACAATTTTTTTATACAAATCATTCTGACATTGGCTAATCACCCACCCCATGCCTGACCCCCGACCCCCAACATGTGCTGATATTCTCTTTGCTTCCATTAACCTGACATCCTTGGAACCTCATTACCTACTCATCTTTGCTTTAGGGTAAATGTTGACTATTTGGTTTCATATACTTGATTATTTAAGGAGTTCAGTATTCACAGGTGATATGTTGTGTATTGTTAAAGCCAATCTATTATTGGGATGGATTGACCACAGAGAGAGACTTTAATTCCAAGTTCAAAGGTTATCTTAGAATGAAAGTCTTAGGGGAAGTGCCCCTAGTCTCTATCAGTCCGGTAAATCTGGGCTCTTTTAGGAATTGGGTTTTGTTTTACATTTTTCTTCCAGTCTATTTGGGACCTTCTAATGAGTCCATGGTCAGGGTGGTTGTTGGTGCTTGTTGGGTCCCATCTAGTGTTGGTCTCAGGCTAGATGAGGGAGTGATTAGTGTGAACTTTTAAGTCTTGTGGACTAGCCTCTGGAGTCTCTGATTCCTTCCTTCTCTTTGGTTGCTGGTGGACAGAGACCAATAGTTGTATCTTAGATGGCCATTGCAAGCTTTTAAGACCCCAATCCCTATTCATCAGTGTGGGAGGTAGAACATTCTCTTTATGAACTGCTGTGCTAGTTGATGGAATGGCCCACACAGTGTATTTTTTAGTTGTTCTCAGCTTAGTTTTAATCCTTCCTGACTTTTTTTCTCTCACTGCCCTTTTGATTTCTTCTTCAAATGAATGCATTTTCTAAGCTTTTTACAATGTTTATGTATTAGCTTTATAATCAGAAAAAAATGCACGCACCCACACACACAGAAAAGGTTAGGAGCCATGTCTCAAAGCACCTTGCACTCTCCCTCCGAATTCACCATGGACTTCACATCTAATAATTTTTCTAAATGCTATTTGAACCTACTTATGTTTTCAGCCAGCACTGATGCTTACGCATAATGTGTTCTACAAGGTCCCTCTGCTGTGGAAAGTATCACTTTATAGACCCAGAGGAGCTTACCTCTTCATTGATTATCTTTTAAACCCGAGGGATAGCATGCATTCAAGACTCTCACAAGGTGGGTTTAACATGGTGGGGGCCAGGTTTGTGCAGGGGAAGCAGTGGGTGGGCGCTGCACTGTGTTGGGGTTCGTAGGGGGCAAAGAAGTGGTGAAGATAAGAAGAGATGGAGACTCCCCTCTCCCCCATCGAGGACAGATCTGATGTCATCACTTCTCTGCTTTCGCTTTACTCTGGCACCTACAGGGTTAACTCCAGAGTCCTTAAATCCAAAGTTCTCCACCTGAATAAATGCGGATTATAAGGAAGAAAGGCTTGGTGACGGACTTCCCTCAAATCAGCTGTCGAATCTCTCTGGAGCACAGTTGGCTATTCTGACACTCGTGGGCCCCCGATGAGTTGGCATCGATGTGACAGTGGCTGGCAGGTGGGTACTCGCCTCCTTGGGTTTGGATATCCTCAACCGGAAGACTGGAGACCAGAGAGACCAGTTCTTTGGCCCACCTTCCTCCATACACAACATACAGGGATTAAAATCAAAACTAAACACACAGCTGTCGAGCCAACGCGGACTCATAGTGACCCTGCAGGACAGGGTAGAACTGCCCCTGTGAGTTTCCAAGGAATGGGAATAGAAAGCCCTGTCTTTCTTCCACAGAGCCATCGGTGGTTTCCAAGTGCTGACCTTGTGGATGGCAGACCACCTCCCAACCACTGTGCCACCAGGCTCCGAACACACAGGGTGGGATACTTGCAGTGGACGCTCTGGTTCAAAGCAGAGGAAATGAGAGGCCCACACAGTGGCTGCCAAGAGCTTTCTGAGCCCCAGCTGAGCATACTTCCAGCTCCTGAGTTAGAGTTCAGTGTCACTGCCCAGACGGATCCTCTGCAGCTCCTGCTCTTTTGAAAACAAAGCAAACCTTTTTGTTATTGAAATATACACAGCAGCATCTCCACGTGGAGCTCAGGGATGCTGACTACTCTTTTAAAAGTTGACCAACCATTCTCACCCTTACTTTCCAAATCACCCCCACAACATAGACATATTGCCCTCCACACTGATACTCCGAGTTCGACACTCGACCCTCTCTCTGCCTGGCTTTGTCCTTGTCCCTCGCGGCATCTGAGTCGTCTCCTTAGCCTGTTTTCTGCCCAGAGAAGTTCAGAAACCCAAACATCTCATTTTCTTATACATGGTTGCTATTGCTCTCGGTCCAAATGGATGGTGCTTCTGCCAGTACGACGTCTTTACAACCCCGTGGTTTCCTGTGACTCTTCTCGGGACCGCCCCGTGAGGTACAAAGCAGACTCATGAAACTCTTTCTCCCGGGACCTCCCTTGATCGTGAGCCCTCGTGAGGCTGCTACGGGATAAGAGTCTTCAGATCCTCAGCAGCCTTGCTGTTTAAAGGGGCGTCTGCAGCGCACAGCTTAAGATCCATAGGCGTGCTTCCGACTGCCTCAGAGGCACCTCCTGCGGGGGTGGGACAGAAGCATGGGGCGGGTTTTTCCCTCAGGCCTTCCAGCAGGAACTAGCCCTGCCCATGCTTGGTTTCAGGTGTTTGGCTTCCCCCAACTACGAGAGAACACACTTGTCTTAAACCGCCCAGTTTGTGGTACTGACTCCACTACACCTAAGAATGACAGCAGGTCCGTATTCACTTGCCACAAAACTCCTAGGAAGCTAGTACAGGTGGACCCGGGCTGGGGGAGTCATATGAGGCTGAGGGGCTGACTAGTGGTGGGGAGAGAGGGGCGCTCAGTGCCGTCCCAGCCTCTCCTTAGGCTCACCCATCCCTTTGTGACCACCGGCTCCTGCCCTGGCCCCTTTCACACAGCCAAGCCTGATTCAGGGGCTCCCTCCTTCACAGGGGTCGCTCACATAGGCATTGACTTGGGATTCTCCGCCCGGGGTCTGGAGCCACTGCAGTGTCTTCTCCCCCACCACAAAGTCAGTGTCGCCTCCTTCTCCCATCTCACCGTGCCTGTGAGCACACCGCACGCGCTTCCCACACGCGTTGCCGTCCGGTGGTCCCGTGGCCACCGAAGGCATGTCTTACAGAGGGTTCTCCAGGTGGTCACCTTCACAGGAGACAATTCAGCCCTTTTTTCCGCGGCGCTCCAAGCCGGTTCGCATGTTCACCCCGTTGGTGAGGGTGTTGTTCTCAGCAGGATAAAACACTGCCGGTCCCAAGTCATCCTCAGGACTGATGTTCCCTTTGAGCCCAGCGCGGCAGGCCCTCTCCTGGTGGGCTGTCTTCTTTTGCGCTGGCCCCCTTCCTGCTTCAGAGAGCAAACTGTGTGTGTGGCCCGAGATTCACCCTCACTCACCCACCATCCAGTGGATGCCGACCCCGGCGGCCTTCCAGGACAGGGTAGAACTGCCCCCAGTGAGTTTCTGGGGCGGTGACTTTCACGAGAGTAGAAAGCCTTTCAAATCTTGATTGGCAAGCCCAACTCATACCGCGCTTTGCCACAGGGCTCCGGGACGGCTGATGCTTCACACCCGCTTAGTACTGGTCACCCTTCTCGCCTGAGTCCCCTAGCTGTTTCTCTCCCTGCTCCCGCCAAATGGGCACCAGGCCCTTCCCGGAGGCAGGAGAAGGCCTCGCACTGCACTGCACGGGTGACCATGCGCCTCCCACAGCGCTGCCCGCCCAGCCCCGGCTCTCCCCCAGGGCCTTCAGGAAGGACCTCGGCTCCCATTCCTGGCCACCAGCTTGTGCGCAATTCTGCTGCCTCTGCCCTCCAGTCTCCTGGGAGGTAGAATGAAAGGGAGGGGCTTGGTGGTACGGTGGGCAAGCACTTGTCTGCTCGCTGTAAGGCTGGCAGTTCGAGCCCACCAGACCCTCCTTGGGAGAAAGGACAACAGCCTGGGAAACTCCATGGGGGCAGCTCTACCCTGGCCTAAGGGGTCAACTTGGGTCAGCGTCATTCAAGCCAGTGGCCCTGGGCTGGAAGGAAAGGTTCAGAGTAGACCCGTCCCTTCTCTCCTGCCACCGTTTGTTCAGCAGCTGTTCATTGAGATTATGGGGCCCTGGTGGCATCGTGCTTATGAGTTGGACTGCTAACCTCAGGGTCAGCAGTTTGAAACCACCAGTGGCTGTGAAGGAGGAAGAGGAGGCTGTGTACTTCCATAAAGAGTTATCACCTTGCAAACCCACAGGGGCAGGTCAACCCGGTCCTATCAGGTTGCTACGTGTTGGAAACGACTCGGTGGCACTGCGTGGGGTTTGGGTGGCATAACCACAAGAACAGCGGCTCAAATCCACTAGCTGCTCCGAGGAAGAAAGATGAGGCAGTCTACTCCTGTTACGATTTATACAGCCTCCGAAACCCTATGGAGCAGGGCTCCTCTGCCTTCCAAGGCCGCTATGTGTCGGACCCGGCTGGATAGCACCGTGAATCCAGGGTGAACAAGTCCCAGGCCCTGCCTTCAAGGAGCTCAAGCCTGAGAGGAGGCAGTCGGAGTGAAAATGCAGCTCAGTGACACCGGGCGGAGAGGGGGTCTGAAGAGGGACTGGCCAGGGAAGCTGGGCGGTAGGGACCGAGAAGCTTCGCAGGAGGCGCGGCCCTTACCATGCTACTGCTGCAGATCTACCTAATTATTAGATGATTAGATTCTAATACAACTAATTCTCTCCAGGAAGACAGAGCTGGGCTTATAATGAGGAATCTGCCAGCACTGAGAGCTAGCTGCCAACGGAAGAGCAGGCTTCCATGGATGGTGGAGATCCCACTGTCTGGGAGGAACCTGTAGCTTATGTATAAGACTTGGGAGTGGGAGGGGTGGGGTGTGTTCCTAAGGTCCTGTCTAAGTTTATAATGCATGAAGCAGAAAGACTCATGTCACTCTCTCCCCTCCCCCCATTGAGTGGATGTCAACTTGGCGTAGCTTGTCCAGGGAAGAGCCGCCTCTGTTAAGTACCCCGATTGTGGTTTCGAACTGCTGAGCTTGCAGTTGGCAGCCCAAAGCACAACCACTCCACCACCAGTGCTCCCTTCCCCATAAAGACAGGCATGGAGATTGCATTCCAACGGACTCCCACTGGGAAGAGCCACCGCTGTGGGACCTCCCGGCGGAGGGAGGTAAACCGCATGCATGCAAACATGTATTCCACGCCCCAGCGGAAGTGTCCTCGCTAGCAAGCAAAGGCAGGCAAGGGACAGGACTCAGGTGTCATAAGGGCTTTTATTCTTATATCCAGGCACAGACTCGGGAGGTGAGGCAGGCCAGGGACAGGGACGGGTGCAGTACCCTGGGGACATTGGGGGCGGGGAGGCCAGACCCACAGTCGTGCCTGGAGGTGTGACACACACTCAGGGGACGGGACGCTGCAGGTGGCTGGCTCTGAGCAGCCTACAGAGTAAACGGGAGATATGACAATGGCTGGAGCAAAGGGAACAGCCAGAGCCTGGCAAGGGCCGGTCTGAGCACCAAGGTGGCCACCTCTTGCTCCCAACACCTGGAGCATCATCCGGCCTCTTGTCCTCTCCACAGACTGCTTTTCCTCAAATAACCGCATGGGGGCAGCAAAGTGCTTGTGCGAAATCTCAACCCACCCAGCAGGGCCCACAGGAGCAGCAGGGAGGGAGAGGGACGGAGCCTTATGGAACCAGGGTGCCTGTCTGGTCCTGACTTTGTGGAAGGAAGAGCAGGGGTCAGAAGAAACCCGATTCTTGGGGTTTCCCCCCAAATGACACAGAACATACCATCCGTGTACCTGAGAACTAGGGGAGACTTCCATGGGCCTCCCTGGCCCCACAAACCATAGTCCCTGCCAGCAATGTGAGACCAGCAAGTTCCCTTCCACCTCTTCAGCTGGTGGCACCTGCCCAGCTCTGGTTTCTCATAATCCTGCATTCCTGCCCTCCGCCCTTCCTCTTCCCAAGACCCATCCAGGTGTTTTGGCAGCTCCTCGCTGCCCAGACCAGAGGTGGGACACAGGGACCTGGGCTCTTTTGCATGTTCAGCTAGCAGCGCTCGACCCCTCCCCCTTCTCCTGACCCCACGTGTCTTCTGTCTTCAGCAGACTGCCACCCTTCCCAGGGCTGCACAAGGTGGGGACCGCAGCCCTGGTCTTGTGTATCCCGGAGGGCATCTCCCCGCCGCCCCCCCTCCCCCGGTGTGTGGAACCCAGTCTTGGAGAAGCTTCTCCATCCCTATTTCTGCGTCCATTATCCCAGGAAGGGGCAGAGTGGATTCTGGGAAGCATGACCAGAAAAGGCCTGGGTTGGGAGGTAACCCCTTTAGAATCTGAGCCACAGATTTGGGGGAGCTTGGTCGGCGGGTGGTGGTGGAGTGGGGTGGTATCTCAAGGGGTTTTTCAGGGGCTGTGGGATAGTGCTGGGCTTTGCTAGCTGCATGATCGGTCACTCAGACCCACCAGCCGCCTGCGGGAGAAAGAGGAGGCTGTCTGCTCCCGTAAAGATTTACAGTCTCGGATGCGCTTATCTAAATAGGGTCGCTATGAGTTGGGAAACGAATGCGTGTCCCAGAGCCTCCCTGACCCCTTCCAGTCCGGGACATGGTCTTTCATCTCGCTGACAGAACAGGATCTCAGAGAGAAACACTCGCCTGCTGCCAGTGAGGACAGGAACCAGTAAACAAAGGTCCAGAGAAGGATGGCGCTGTCCGCTCCTGTACAGATTTACAGCCTTGGAAGCCCCAGGGAGTGGTTACTCTCTTCTGTCCTCCAGGGTCAGAATGGACTTCATGGGGTGGTTGGTTAGCCTCTGCCCTGGCAGGGGCTGCGGGGTTGACACTGGGAACAAATCCTCAGAGCCAGCAGGCCTCACCACTGCCTCTCTGGACTCTCAAGTCCCCTCTTGGGGTTCAAAACCAGGCTTTGAGTCAAGCATCCTTGAGTCTGGGGTTGACCTTGGGCTTTCTCTGCAGTCACGGCGCCATGCAGAGCAGGGACTTGCCGGGCTGCAGCTGTGACGGGTTAGTCCAGACCAGCATCTAGGGGGCAGTCCCCCATGCTCACCATGGCCTGGATCTCTGGTCCTCACCCGACTCCTCCTAGATCCCTTTTCTCTTCCAATACCCATGATGAAACAAAACTTCAAGTGCTCTGACAGTGCTTCTTGAAAGCCAGGCATAGAAAGGTTGGCGAGGAGTCAGACAGGGGACAGATGGATAGAGTATACCTAGTCACCCTGTCCAGGGGTAAACAGAGCCCCCTGCGCTGGGATGGGGAGGAGAGCCCAGAGGAGAGGTCCAGGGAGGGAAATGTCTCTGCTCCACCCAGTAACTTTCCAGAGCTGCTGCACAGGCAGGCTGCATGGTCCCCCCAGGCACGGCATGGCTCCTCCCTGCAGGCGCCCAGCGGAGGGCTGACGCACACGAGCCTGAGAGCCCAGCCACCTGGAGGCTGATAAGGCTCACAGGCCTCATCACATGGGACCGGCTGGAGGCACTGGCCACGGCTGTTAACATCAGCTGGTCAGCTTCCAAACTGGGAGATGGAGTGATAAGGAGGGACTCTGGGCAGAGTGACCAGGAAAGCTAGGGCCAGGCAGGGATGTAGACACTGCCAATGGAGGCCTCCTCGGGAGGCCTGGCAGGGGCTGAGCCAGCCAGTAGGGGAGGGCTCAGGAATGAGTTGTGCAGAAAGTGTCAGGCCACAGCCCTCTGCCCAGGGACACCCAGCCCTCCAGAGACTGGGACACTCAGCCTCAGGCCTTTGGGGACTGCGAGGAGAGGTGAGCAGGTGTGGGACTCCGTCCTGCAACCCCAAGGCCTTCTAGGATGGATGCTGGCCAGGCGGGACAGCGTCAGTGCAGGGTCCAGGCCTCGGACTGGCTGTCTTGCCCATATCTCCCTCGGGGTCCCAGGGCAGTCCTCCACCCCACTCTCTCCTGCCCTATCCATGCAGTATCTAACCAGGGAGAGGAAGCCCAGGCCAGTGGCGGGTGCACCGACTCCTATGAGAGATGAGAGAGGGTGGGCAGCCTGAGGCAGCCACTCTGTCACCCACATGGCCCCACAGGTGCCCTTCTTTGCCAAGCGTCACTGCCAGGCCTGGGGGTGTGGGGAGGGAGGGAGGTGAGCTAGACACGGGGTAGCTTGCTCCCCCAGGTCACACAGCTGCCGCTGCATCCTCAGGGGGGACCTTGGTGGCTGTGTGTGTGTGTGTCGCTGCCAGGCTCCTGGGAGGCTTTCCCACAGTTGCAATTCTGCCAGGCTCCTCCCATAACCCTAGGGTCTTCAAACCTGGAGGATCGGTTGGCAAGGGCGTCGCCAGCCTGGAAAGTCCAGGATGGGAGGGGTAGCGGGAAGAGAGGATCTGTGCTGGGTGGCCTGGACCTGGGCTCTGCAGGACCCGAGGGCAATGGCATATGTACAAGCTGGGGGGTGGGCGCTGGCCACGCACTGAGCTGGCAGTTAGGTTTAGATACAGGTTTATGAGGACTTAGGGGGCTGGAGCGGCCGGGGAGGGGGGCATTCTCTGGAGGAAGCCAGGGCTGGGGTGGGAGTGGGGCACCTCAATCCCTGTTGGTGCCAAAAATCTGCAGGAAGAAGGTGAAGATATAGATGATGTCTAGGTAAATGTTGAGGGCTCCAAAAATATACTCTTCTGGGCTCAGGGAGTGGCGGCGGTTCCCCATCAGCAGCTGGGTGTCAAATGCCAGGAACTAGGGAGGGAGAGAGACAGAGAGACCAATCATCAGCAGGCATGGTAGCCAAGACCCTGGTGAAGGGGGCCCACAGTCCTCACCCGACCCCATACCAAATTTTTAAAAAATGGCTTAAAACAACATCCATCTGTTCTCTCCTACTTCTGAAGGCCGCTGTTGTCAGAGACCATCGTCCGATGAGTTCTGACTCGCAGCGGCTCTGAGGACAACAGACGGTCACACTGCCCCGTCTGAGCCATCCTCACAGTGCATTGTGCTTAGCTTTGAGCTCAGTGCAGCAGCCATGGTGCCGATCCGTTCTGGCGAGGTCTTCCGTTCCCTCCGCCCTCCACTGCACCATGCATGGTGTCCTTCCCCGGGCTGGCCTCTCCCGATCACATGCCACACTAGGTGGGGCAGCCCACCATCCTTGCTGCTAAGGACCATTGTGGTTCTCCTTTTGGAGACCAGAAGTCTGTATTCAGGAGTTTGATGGGGCCGAGGGAGGCCTGGTGTGTGGTGGTGACATGCTGGGCTGCGATCTGCATGGTCCGAACTCTGAAACCAGCAGCAGCTTCTACGCCCAGAAACAGTGACTGGCTCAGGAACCCTCAGGGGTCGCTATGAGTTAGCACTGAGTGAGATGCTCTTTCACAAGGGGCTCTGTTGGCATAGTGGTTATAAGTTGGGCTGCTAACCACAGAGTCAGCAGTTCAAAACCACCAGCCGCTCCTTGTGAGAGAGAAGAGGCTTTCTACTCCCCTAACATTTGTCTCAGAAACTCACCGGGAGCAGTTCCACCCTGTCTTCCAGGGTTGTTGGGAGCCAGAATTGACTCAATGACAGTGAGTTTGGTTATACTTTTCCAGAAGGTTCTAGAACAGTGGTTCTCTACCTTCCTAATGCCGCAACCCTTTAATACAGTTCCTCATGTTATGGTGACCCCCACAGCCATAAAATTATTTTTGTTGCTACTTCATCACTGTCATTTTGCTACTGTTACGAATCGGGCAACCCCTGTGAAAGGGTTGTTTGACCCCCCAAAGGGGTTGCGATGCACAGGTTGAGAACCGTTGCTCTAGGAGAAGATCTTTCCATGTCTATTCTAGCTTCTATCAGCTAAAGGTAGAACTCCTGTCTCTGCCTCCTCCTTCACATGACTGCCTTCTGCCTGTTTCTCTGTCTCTTCTTATGAGGAGACTCGTCAGATTAGGTTAAAATTTTCTTACACCAGGATGATGTGATGGGAACTAATTTCATCGGCAAAAATCCTCTTTCCAAATGAGGTCACCCACAGCTACTGGGTAAGGGTTGGAAGACCTCTTTTTGTGGGACACAAACCAACCCCTGAAAATGCTCATTTGAGACTCACAGCAGAATACTCAGTGTGTGCAGGGTTAGCATTCTGAAACGTATCTGCATATTCCAAAGTGATCAGTAACTATACTTATCGTTGGCCAGTATGTGGCAGGTTCCCTGGTGGCAGAGTGGGTTACACACTAGATGGCTAACCACAAGGGCAGCAGTTTGAAACCACCAGCTGCTCCATAGGGGGAATGCTCGTCTTGGTAAGTCCCTGGGGGCAATTCTGCACTGCCCTTCAGCGCTGCTAGGAGTCGGCATGGACTCTGCGCAGTGAGTATTTATCGATGGCCGCACCTTGTAGAAGACAGGTGAAAGGAGGCAAAATTCACAGCATGCTGCTTGTCTGTAAAGTGGCAAGTTCTTTATGCACATTATGGCTTTGATTCTGTCAGACAAGCAAGCCCCACGCCCAAGTTAGTTACCACCCACTGCCTCGGTGCTCAATGACCCTCTTGTGACAGTCGGAATCTGGAACTTCCCTCCTTCCCCTAATTCACTTCCACCCCAGTGGACCGAGCACCTGCTATGTGTGAAGCACGAAGAGACAACGGGGAGCCAGCCAGACAGACCCTTCCCCTCACAGCGCTGACAGAGCAGAGGGGCAGGGCCACCCAGTGCAAAGGGGACTGCTGACAAAAGACCCTACCTAAGAAGCCCTGGTGGTGTCGTGGTTCGAGTCGGGCTGTGATCCTCAAGGTCCCAAGTTCTAAACCACCAGCCGCTCCTCGGGAGAAAGACTGCGCTCCTGCCCCCGTAAATACAAAAACTCACAGGGAAGTTGTACCCTGTCCTATCTTGTGGGGAAGTGCTGGCAGTGACTCTGGGTTTGGATTTGTGGCAGTGGCTGAAAGCTGCCTGGAGGAGGGGCCCTGTGGTTGTTGATGTTGCTAGGTGCCTCTCAATTCAGTTCCCGTTCGTAGCTAGAAACCCTGCAGACAACAGAACGAAACAGCAGCCGCCCAGGTTTCATGATCCGATAATGGTCTGCTACCGTCCGTCAGCTGTTCTGCAGCTAACCCCTCTGAAGTGGGCAGCCTATCCGTTCTTCAGACTGTTCTCAGTCTGGAGGCTCTGCTGCAACCTGTCCACTCTGGGGACCCTGCTGGCTTTTGAAATACCAGTGCTGTAGCTTCAGCACCACAGCCACACACAAGCCACCATGGTTGGATGGACTGACAGACACGGGGTGGAGCTGAGGCCCTGGTCGTCTTGTTTTCCTGCTCTTTGGGGATAAATGGGTGCTTCAGCCGACGACAGGGAGTGGGGCTGAGAGCAGAGATGCTATCAGGCCAGGAGCCATGCCTGCATCCGTCCATTTTGCCTGATACAATCCGCTCCAGCATGGATGCTGCTATTGCTAGGGCAGATGAAAGCCCAGAGTGTGACATGGCATGCCCACGGTCATGCCATGCAGCTAGGCAGTGGAAAAGGCAGGCTTTGAATTGAGCAGGCCTGCACCAGAGGTCCCACATTTAACCATCCTGTTCAGCTGCATGTGCACAGCCCAGGGTGCACGCTGGGTGAGCACACCCTCCCATCAGGACCCACGCTCTCGCCTAGCGTGCCTCGTTTTCTCATGGACCATGAGCAGCTTAGTCTCTTAGCCACAGCTCCTCTCTGCAGCCCCAGCCCCCTACCAGTCCTTGCCACTGTATACGCTGGTCCCTGCCCCGTCGGCACAGCTTGCCTCCAGGATCCAAGCCCAGGAGGAGCAAGTGAAACTGGCAAGCCTGGTGTGCCTTTCCAGGGAGAGAAGCCAGTATTGTCACAGGTGAGGAATCCCGGGTCACACAGGAGTCGGACTCTTTGAATCAATCCCATTCTTGTTAACAGGCTGGTGCGCGGCTCTCTGCGGGTGCAGGAAGCCTCAGCTTTTGAGTCTTCTGAACTGTGTTCGTGACACAATCAATAAAGAGAACAGCAGCTGTGGCCCAGGTACTTGCTGAGCGCCCAGGAGACAAAGAGGAACACACACACACATCTGTTGTTGCGGGGTCGATTCCAACTCCTAGCAAGCCCACAGGACAGAGTAGAACTGTCCCACAGGGTTTCCGAGTCTGCAATCTTCATGGGAGCCAGCTGCCACATCTTCCTCCCAAGGAGTGGCTGATTGGTTGGGCCACTAACCTTTCCGTGAACAGCTAAGTACCTGAGCGCTGAGGCACCAGGGTGGGGGCTAGAGTGAAACTGGCCAATTGCACGGATGGTGCTGTAAGGGCTGTGGAGAAGGGAGCTGCTGATGGTCCAGGAGGAAGGAGTGCCAGGAGAGGTGGGAGTCTTTACTTGGCGCTTGCAGGATGAGTAGGAGTTGGGGAGACTGAGAAAGCCTGAGGTGTGTGTGTGTGTGTGTGTCTGGGGGTGGGGGATGGGGGTGGGATCCAAGGAGCTCAGTGGCAGGTGAAACAGGGATGGGGGTGGAGGGAGCAGGCAGGCAGTTGGAGCTTGCCCGTCCTCCTGCAAGCTGGGGGCATTCCCAGCCCCCTTTCTTCATCCAGCCAACAGCCCCTTGCTCCTGGGCCCCAGACTCCTGTGGGTGGGGTCGGATGCAGCCCCATGGAAGCCTGGGAGAATCCCTGCCTCGTGCCCCCAGCTCCAGTGCTCAGGAGGCCAGAGATGCCAACATGTGGACTTGAGACACGTTACTCTCCAAGGTGTGGTGGGCCTCGGGGACAGTTAGGAGTGCAGTCTTAACCCACCTAAATTTCAGCCTCGGGTGTTCTGCTCACTTGCGTTATGACCCTGGGCACGGCACCTTGCCTCCCTCAACCTGTGAGTCCAATATCCGTCAGAGGGAGATGGTGGTGTCTCCGCACAAGGTTGTTTTGAGAGTGAGCTAATGGGTGCAAAGTGCCTGGCACGGTGCCTGACACATGGCAAGCCCTTATTAAATGGTGGCCATTAGCTTGCTTTATGGTTATCATATGCAGAAGAGAGGTACCCTCCGGGGAGCTGCAGCCACTGTGGCTGGGACTCAAGTGGCCCCTGCTCCTCACCAGGGAGGCCGTGGGGTTACCAGGGGAAGCTGTGTGGCCCTAGGAGGAGGACCTGGGTCTAAGTGACACCAGAAAATGGAGCCGGCCGCCAGGGCTGGGGACTTTCTTAGGGGAGTTATCAGGCTGTGGGAGCCCCGCTATGTTGAGGGGAGGACACAGACGTCCCAAAGCCTGGGGTGAGTCGCGGCTCCATCCCTCAGTAGCCAAGGTACCTACTGGACCTCAGTATTCTCAAGTACAAAATGGGTAGATGCTGATGCCCCCTGAAAACCCCACCCGCCTCCCTGCTTGGTGTGGTTTTGAGAGTTGCCGCTGACCCGAATCCCGGGGCACCAACTATTCATCTTCTTTATTAATAGTCCGCTCCGATTCTGCCCTGCCCTCTTTTTACTTGGATTCCTTCTCCCAAGTAAATTTTCCTTCTGTAGCAGAGAAAGAGCTATGGGCTGCGCCATGGTCACAGCTGCCAGCCTGAGTTAATAAATTGCCGATCTGGCTTATCAATCAGTAGCTTGCTTGGTTGATTTCCCAGAGCCTCGTCACCCCTGGCTAAACTAATGAAATTGAGTCTCTCAACCTCAAAGTCTCGAACCTGACCAGCCCTGGAGGCGGCCACCTCTGAGGCGCAGCCACCCGGGAGGCCGCCCAGAGCAGCCAGCTGGTTTTTCTCTCAGGGAGAAAAGAAATGATCTGATGTTTGCTCTTGCCCTTGGCCATGGATGCATGGCTACATGGTGCCACCCGGGGCAAAGCTCACTGCCCTCAACTCAGAGCCACCCTACAGGACAGGGCAGAACTGCCCCTACGGTTTATGGGACTAGAAAGCCCTCATTCTCTAGAACCGGCTGGTGACTTCGAACTGCTAGCCTTGCAGTAAGCAGCCCAACTCGTAACCACTACACCATCAGTGCAACTAACAACTGGCGTTGATAACGGACAACTTGGTTATCATGAACGCCTTAGCTGTCAGTTGAAGATTTTTTTTCCAGTTGAAGATCTTAATGGATGTCTCCTGTGCTAGGAGACACGGGCTTTTTGCTCCCATAAAGAATTATAAGAGCTGTAAGAGCCCCCAATGAAATGATTTATAAAAAAGGGGGGGAGAGAAAAAATGCAAAACAAAGTTACAGTCTCGGGACCCCAGGGAGCAGCTCAGCTCTGTGCTAGAGAGTGGCTAGGAGTCAGAATCCACTTGACAGCAGTGGATTTGGCTTGTCTGCCTTTGGTCTTAGCCCTGAGACCAGAAGAATTGATGGTTGCTTGTCTTCTGTTATGAAACTTTTTGATCAAAGATTCTACAGGAGAATCCTGCTCAGAAAGGGGAAATTGGATTTCAAATTCTCAGGAACTGAGGACTTTCTGGAGCCAAGGGAGTCTGGATAAATTCCTCAAACTATTGCCCTGAGATCGATCATCTCTAAACCTTAAACCAAACATATCCCCGGAAGTCCTCTTACAACCAGATGACCCATGAGCTTCGATCGTTAAAGGTCTGTCTAGAGCAGTGGTTCTCAACCTCCCTAATGCCACGATTCTTTAATACAGTTCCTCATGTTGTGGTGACCCCCAACCATATTATTATTTTCATTGCTACTTCATAACTGTCATTTTGCTACTGTTATGAATAGGGTGACCCCTTTGAAAGGGTGGTTCGACCCCCAGAGGGGTCTTGACCCACAGGTTGAGACCGCTGGTCTAGAGCATTATGCTCTATAAAGAACTTTAAGAATGACCCATAGGGAATCACATCGCTAAGCAACCCACATCAAGCCAACTGCCATCACGTCCATGTAGATGCGTAGCACCCTGATAGGCCAGTGTGGACTGATTCTCAGGGTTCCCGGGACTGTCCACCTTTACAGGAGGTGATTGCTTCATCTTTCTCCCCTGGAGCCGCTGGCGGGTTTGAACTGCTGGCTTGGTGGTTCATAGGCCAACGTGTCACCTACTACACCACCAGGGGCCCTAAATTGTCCACCAGCCAACCAAGCCAAACTAAACCAAACAAAATCACTGCCATCGAGCCTATTCCGACTCAGCAACTCTATAGGACAGGGTAGAATTGCCCCTGTGGGTTTCTGAGACTGACTATTTATGGGAGCAGAGAACCTCATCTTTTTCCCAAGGAGCAACTGGTAGATTTGAACTGCTAACCGTGCCAACAGCAACCCCCAAGTTAAATAGCAACCTTGCAGGACAGTGGATTTATCTATAGAGGAGGAACATTTCAGAACAGGTGATGAACCATTGTCTAATCCAAAGGCCATCATCAACGTCACTTGACTGGACACGGAGGGACTGTTGAGTTGGTCTATGTGTGGCTTTGCATTGCTTAACGGCAGTGGCAAATTGAATCCATTATTAAGAAAAAACTCACCTGAGTTGAGAGCCAACGACTGCTGATGATTAACACCTTAAAGGACAGCAGGGACTTTAGTCCATAGTCACTGGGATAAGAGACCCAGCATGAGGAGCAGGTGGGTTGGCACAAGAGCCAGGGGTGGGACCAACCAAACCAAATTCACTGCCATCTAGTACATGCCAACTCAGACAGGGTAGACCTGTCCCTGCGACTCTACGGAGTAGAAAGCCTTTCTCCTGTGGAGTGGCTGTTGGTTTTGAAGTGCTGACCTTACAATCAGCAGCCCAGCGTATAACTACTATGCCACCCAGGTTCCCCAGGATTTGGGACCCCAGGTAACTTAATTACCCTTTCACACATGGGTCCCTGGGGGAGCAAACCCTTTGCGCTCAGCTGCGATTAGAAAGGTTGTTGGTGCCAATGCACAGAGCGGTGCTACAGAGGAAAGGCCTGGCCATCAGCTTTCGTCAAGAGGACAGCCAACACATTCCTATGGAGCAGCTTGCCTCTGTCACACATGGGGCTGCTAGGAGTCAGAGCTGACTTGGTTGGGGTTGCCCAGGAAGTGGGTACTATGCTCGTGCTTTGCAGTGAAGCAGCGGTCTCTGAGCTTGCTAAGGCATGCGGATGGTTCCCAGGCCCTGTCTCCTAGCCTGGTCAAGCTGGGCGTGGAGTGGCGGGCTTGCAGTGAGGAGGGGCAATAATGGCAGGGGGAGGGGGCTGTTCAAGGAGCCACACAATGGCCTGGCCCTGCTGATCTGGTCACAGTGGGTAGGACAGGGTGTTCCAGGGGATCCATGCCCAGGAAAGGCCAACTCAGGGTCACTGGGAGCTGGGCTCTGATTATATAAAGCTGAGGCTGCAGAGTGTTGAATCAGCATTAACAGTAGCACGTGGGCCATGTCTGTGTTAGAGAAGGGCCAGCAGCAGGGCACAGGGCGGCCCTGGCAAGGCTCTACCAGGGAAACAGGCTATGATGAAAACAGCGAGTCCCAGGAAGACTGTCTTGTAAGATCCTGCAGATGAACATTCATGGACAAACTTCCCAAAACAAACCCCAGCTGCCGGAGGAGGCCCACCCACGCACTCACATTGCCCATGATGACTCACAGCAAGGCTACAGGACAGGGTAGAAGTGCCCTGTGGGTTTCTGAGACTGTGACTCTTTGCAGGAGTAGAAAGCCTCCACTATTTCCTCTGGAGCGGCTGGTGGTTTCGAACTGCTGATCTTATGATTAGCAGCCAAATGCGCAACCATTACCCCACCAGGGCTCCCCTGGTAGGAGCAGGGAGAATACATTCCTGGAGGAATGCATGCAAAGGCCTGGAAGGACATCAAGTGACCACAGCGGCTCCCTCAGGGAGGGCAATGAAGGGCAGGGGAAATGCCTTTTGCTTCACCTGCATGAGGATTTTTTTTTTTCCCATGAAGAAAATGTCTGCTCACACCGTGTCAGTCAACTTAAAAAAAGAAGAGGAAGAAGAACGTGGGAGCCACCTCTAAACCTCCGCGTGCTCCTCAACACAAGCCTCAGCAGGTGTCGCAGTCTCAGTGAGTCGGAGACGAGGTGCCATGAGCACAGGGGACTTGCCCACGTCACACAGCCAGGACAGGGCAGTCCCCAGCCCCAGACTCTTTCCCCTGGTGACACTGCTTTGGGCTGTGTGTGCATGCATGTGTGTGTATGTCCTACGTGTGTTACAGGTGTGATGGTGGTAGTGGTGGTATGTGTGAGGTGTGGTGTGGGCTTCCCATGCAGGGTGAGGGTGGCAATGTGTGTGAGTGTACTTGGTTAAGTTGGCAGTAGTGAGTGTGTGTGTAGGTGACTGTACTTGGTGATGGTGGTGGGGTGTGTATACGTGTGTGTGGTGATGATGATGGTGATCTGTGTTTTCTAAGTGTGTGTGTGTTTTGTGCATGTCATAGTGGTGTGTAGATGTGACTTTGCTTGGTCATGGTGGTGGTAGTGGTGTGTGCGTGTGTTTTTTCAAGATGGAGAGAAAGCAAACAGAGCTCCTGGCCAAAAGCAATGCAGGGCTCTGGCAGGGGCGTGGGGGTGGGCAGGGGCCCTGAGTCCAGTAGGTCCTGTTGCCAAGTTCAGAGCTGGAAAGGGAGTCTGGGTTTCTGGGGATTCTCTGGAAAGAGACCACCAGCCTTGAGTCCTTGTGGCCTTGGATGGGATGAGAGAGAGAGAGAGAGAGAGAGAGAGAGAGAGAGAGAGAGAGAGAGAGAGAGAGAAGGTGATGGAGCAGGGGAGCTGAGGCCGACCCCTGCGGTGCCAACAGAAGGCACTTCCCACTTCCTCCTGGACCAGCAAATGGATAAGGCAGCGGCACCATCTGCAGGCAGGCCTGGGGCGGGGGAGGCCACAGAAGGAACAGAGTCTGGCCAGCGAATGAGTCAGACGTGAGAGGCTAACTCGGGGTCAGAATGGAATGGTGCTCAGGGTTGGCCATGGGTGATTTCAGGGAAGCAGATTGCCAGGCCTTTCTTCTTAGGCACCTTTGAGTGAACTTGAACCCCCAACCTTTCGGTCAGCAGTCAACGTCAAACCCAAACCCACTCACTGCCCTTGAGCCGATTTGGACCCTGTGTGGGGTTAGCATTTCCAGATAGGATTTCCATAAAGTCTACCACTGCAAGAGAAGGCAGCTTCATCATTCTTCTGTGGATCGGCTGATGGGTTTGAACCGACAACCTTAAGGTTAGCAACTCTAGCCTGCTGCACGATCAGGGCCTCCTTACTACTAACGACCAGGCTGAGACTCACTGCCATTGGACCAGTCCCAACTCACAGCAGCTCGCAAGGAGGGAGCAGAGCTGCCCTGTGGGTTTCCAGACCGAGACTGGAGGGACAAGGAGCAGGGCTGATCCCGCCACTCGCTGCAGTTGGTTCTGATTCAGGGCAGCCCTGCAGGGCAGAGACAGCTGCCCCCTCCGGTTTCTGAAGCTTTAAAATCGTTACAGCAACAGACAGTCTCATGTCTCTCCCACAGAGCGGCAGGTGCGTTTGAACCACTCCATGCCCAGCCCAGACTATGCGACAGGCACCGCTTAAAAGTGTTTTACCTAAGTGAACTCTCACCCCATCAGCATCTGGAGTAAACTCGAGCCACAGAGCTCCTGAGGAGCCCCAAGAATGGACTTTGGGCGAGGAGGGGCAGCCCCCGAATCTCCCTCAGGACTGGGGGGAGGGTCTCATGGGGACCAGCAGACAGACCTGAACCTATGTAGGGTTTTTTTCCTTATTTTTTTCTCATCTTTTTTTTCCTTTTCCTTCTTCAGCCGTTTGTTTTCTTATTGTTTGGACTAGGACATGATGGTTTGCCTAATTATATGGGTTGGACCATGGGAGGGAAGCCCGGGGGAAAAGGCACTAGGACCAATGGCCCCAGAAGGTAGAGGGGGAAGGAGGAAGTGGGGAGAAGGGTATGGTGAACGGACAGGGTCACGGACAGGGGAACAACCAGGGAAGCAGAACCAGCATCTAGGAGAGGGTAGAGATCCTGTGAGTATTAGAGCAACACCAAGCTAGTGGAGAGGACGCACGAAGAGGGGGGAGAAGGGGAAAAGTGATAGTGGGACAGGAGGAGGCAAAAGGAAATGGGCAAGCTCTAGGAAGCAAAGGCATAGATAAGGACATTAACAGAAGTGTGCACTTATGCAAATACATTAATCCACAACAGTGGTATGGGCCTATGTACATATATTTATAAGGCAATTCACTGAGGCTGCAGACGGGCCTTGGGCCTCGGCTCATACCTTCCCTCAATACGAGAACACTCTGTTCTAACAAATTGGCATTCTGTGATGCTCACCACACACACACACACACACACACACACCCACTACAAGATCACTGAAGACAAAATAGGTGCATAAGCAGATATGGTAAAGACAGAGGATGGTGCCCAGCTATTAAAAGATAATAGTGTCTGGGGTCTTAAAACTCGAAGTTAAACAAATGGCCACCCAACAGTGAAGCAACAAACCCACATGGAAGAAGCGCACCAGCCTGTGCGATTGTGAGGTATCACTGAGACCAGGCAATGGGCATCAGAAGATTCACAACAAACAGCAAACAAACAAACAAAAATGCATTGGTGAGAATAGAGGGGGGTTGGAGCAGAGACCCAAAGCCCATCTATGGACAATGGAGCATCCCCCACAGAGGGGTTGCAGGGAGGGGGTGAGTCAATCAGGGTGCAGTAGAGCACTAATGGGTCACACAATGTACCTCTGATCCCTGGAGGCCTCCTCATTCCCGCTATCACGACCTCAGTGCCGCCTCCCAATCTAGACTAGACGGGAGCGTGTCCATAGGTTCAGGCAAGAGAGAAAACTCACAACACATGGAACCCAGGAACAGGAATGGGAACAGAGATACCAGAGAGGTAGGGGGTAGGTGGGGAGAGGTGGGGAGGGAGGGGTCACTGATCACAATAAATGGCACAGAACCATGCACCCCCATTCAGTGGGGGAGAACAAGAGAAACCAGAAGGGCAATCTTCAATCAGGGGCCCCTGAGGGTTAGGGGTAGGGGGTGAGGAGGGAGGAGAAAAAAGGAGGAGCTGATGGGGGTGGGGTGGGGGGGGCTCAGTGGAAAGTGAATGTCTAGAAAAGAATGACGGAATATATGTACGAATATGTCACATGCAATTGATGTATGGTTTGTAACAAGAGTTGTAAGAGCTCCCAATAAAATAATTTTAAAAATACATTAAAATAAATAAATAAAAATAAAAGGGCCTTTCACCCGACTCATTGCTGCCATTGACTGGGTGGCGACCCGAGCCCCCCTATAGGACAGGGCTGACCTGCCCATGGGTTATGAGGCTGTAGAAAGCCTCATCTTTCGCCTGAGGAGCGGCTGGTGGTTTCGACTCACTGACTTTGCTGTCAGCAGCCCAGTAACCTGTAGGGCACCAGCGCTTTCTTGAAAAATGCATGCGGGCTGAGGACCTCTAAGGTAGGCACCAGCATTAGCTGCATCTGACAGCTGAGAATGGTGCACCAACTGATTATGTCATTTGACCAGTCCACATAACTGGCATGTGGCAGAGGCAGGGTCTGAATCTAGCGCCACAGTCTGGTGTGCAGGCACAGCGAGGTACCAAGTGCCAAGCGCTCTCTCTCTCTCTCTCTCTCTCTCTCTCTCTGTGTGTGTGTGTGTGTGTGTGTGTGTGTGTGTTTCCCTCCCCTACACCATCCCCCCCTTCAATCATTACAGTCACCTGTGAGATAGGTAATGTTAGCCCCCTACCTTTGAAAGATCAGGCACAGGAGGCCCAGCAGGGTTTCCCACCATGCTCAGGGTCATATGCAGCAAGAGAGCAGGCTGGGTCTCCCCTCCAGCCAGGTGGGGTGCACTTGACCCCCTGCAGAGTTTCTTCCCACATTCCCCCAGCTGGCCTGCCAGGCCTCTTCCTGGCTGTGCTGGAGGGGGAGAGCAGCACCCTCCCTGCCCTGGCCCTGCATACCAGCACAGATGCTCCTCAGCCCTGCTCCCTTCTTCAGGCCCCCACCCCAGGGTGGGGAGGGCCGGTAGCCCTTCTCTCCCCTTCCCCCCTGCCTGGTAGTAAACAGCTCCTGGGAGCAGGGCTGAGGGATGGAGGCTGAGGTGTGGCCTGGGAGAGGGCGGCCCAGCTTTCCCCTGAAGGAGCAATTACCTGTCAATGGGCCCAGCCCCAGGCACCCACTGACCTCCCAGGGGGTTCAAGCAGCCTCTGGAGGGAGAGGGCTGTGCGGGTGGGGGAAGAGCGCCACCTCTCTAGCTCCAGTAAGCTTTTCTGGGAAGAGGCTTGAAGTTCCGGATGAAATACGCACCCACCTGCCTGGAGGGGGAGTGGGGTTTCACTTGCCCCGTGAGGGACAGGCTCTGCTGCTTGTATGGGAAGGTGAGAGGGCAGCAGCTATTCATGCCCCCACTAGAAACGCAGGCTAACAGGTGAGGGGAGGTTGCGGGGTGGGGATTTGAGTTATTTCTCTCTCCCCTTCCCCCTCCACACCAATTTCCCAGGTGCTCTGGGTTTGGCTTGGAGTCCTGGAGGCATGGTGGTTATGCATTAGGCTGCCACCCACAAGGTTGGCAGTTCAGACTCAGAAGCACTGAGGGAGATAGATGGGCGGTCTACTCCGTCAACAGTTATGCATTTACATTTTCAAAACTCACAAGGCAATTCTACCCTGGCCGAAAGGTCACTATGAGTCAGCATTGACTCTATAGCAGAGAGAGGGGTGGAGCGGTGGGGGGTGAAGGGAATTGGCTGTCTAGCTGGTTGGTGGGACGGTTCCCCATCACTGTTGAAAGCCTGGACTTGGGGGTGTCAGGGGCTGGCTCTCTGACCCTCGGAGTTAGCATCTGAAAAATGATCAGGGAGACAGTTGGAGGAATGCTGGGCCTCTGCCTGGAAAGGGGTGCCCGCCTAGCTTGGCTGCCAACATGGCTCAGGGCACACTCCCTGAGGGGCACCTGGCCCCTCTCCAGCATCTTTCTGCCCACGCCCCTGGCCTGGGAGCAGTCTGCCCTGAGCACACATGCTACCCTGCCCGATTCTGGGCTCTGGCGGGGCCTCCCAGGCTGAGGCCCATTCATGTGGCTCTTGATGTCTCTTCTCTGCTTAACTATGGCTATAGTGTTGCCATGGGTGAGGCACAGGGCTGCTAAAGGAAAGGTTGGTGGTTCAAACCCACAAGCTGCGTCTTGAGAGAAAGAGGAGGCTGTCTGCTCCTATAAACAAGAAATAAAACTAAAACGAAACTCTCTGCCATTGAGTTGATTTTGACTCATAGTGACCTGATAGGTCAAGGTAGAATTGCCCCTGTGGGATTCCAGGACTGTAACTCATCTTTCTCCTGTGGAGCAGCTGGTGGTTTTGAACTGCTGACCTTGTGGTTTTAGCAGGCCGATTCCTAATCGCCAGCACGGCCAGGGCTCCTAAACAAGAAACACAGTCTTAGAAGGCCTGGACAAGGGAGCTCTAAGCAAGAAGAGATTCCGTGCCTGTGGGTTTGGAATTTGATGTCTAACAACTGGCCGCGTCTCCTGAGGGCCGCAAACTGGCTGCAGCTCATGGGCCTACCGCCTCATTTCTGAAGTCCTATGCCTGCTTTCTTCCGGAATTACACTTGGAGGCCTTGTTTCCTCCCAAAGGGCCAACTTGCAGGTACAGCAACCTGCACCAAGCCAGGTATGCATTGGTCGGTCAGTCACTGCTAGGAGCCCTCTGTCCTGCTGCCTCCCTCGGTGGACTGTCCCTCCCCTCCACTTGCCCCAGACACGTGCTCCCCTGCCGGAGTGTCCATGAGTTTCTATTGAAGATATCAAGGAGTGGCCATGGGAAGGGAGAGGAGGAAGGAGCCATTCTGAGCTGGGAGAGCCTCCTGATGACTCAGTCTTTGGAAATCTAGTCAGGGGGTGGGGTGGTGGTGGTGTCCCAGTGTTAGGCCTACATCAGGGCCAGACCTGGGGGGAGGCTTGCCCCCAAGAGCTGGGTCAGGGACCTATGAAGCCTTAGTTTCTTCAGTCCCTCAGTCTCAGCCCAGCTTGCTGGGTGGGGTGGGTGGGGAGAGCTGCCCTCAGAGATGCCAGGGTCTCCAAGGGGAAAGGGCTGGTGAGGGTTGTGAGGGTGGTCCTCCCTGAGGGTCTGGGGCCTCTTCTCACATTTCTTTCACCCCTCTCTCACAGAAAGTCTTCTCTAACAGCAGTGTTGAGCCCCCCACCACCTCCTTTGTACTGTGAATCCCTCATCGGACTAGGGTGGGAGGGGTGGATGGGGTGGGGGATGTGTGGGAGCAGGGGGTGTGTGGGGCACATGACTCCACCCAACACAACTGATGCTGGGAGTGGGGTGAACAGCAGGGTCTGGAGACCTTAATTACAATGGGGCTGTGTCTCTGAGGGTCTCTGTGCACCTGCCCCAGGGAAAGACCCGAGGCAGGAGGGAGTTCAATCCAGTTGTACCCACCTCAACATTCCCCTCCCCCAGGGGACTTAGGGACCTGCCACAAGTCTTCTTCCCAGCTGATGAAGATGAAGGTGGCCAGAGGCCCAGACCACGGTTTCCATAACCAGCAGCAGGAGGGTACGGAGGCTTTAGCTGGGCCGTTAGGGAGCTCCTTCAGTGACTCAGAGGTCACTGACAGGCCAGCAGCACCGTGGGAGTCAGAAGCTGGGCTTTCTGCCTTTGTTCAGACAGTACCTCACAGGCCTGGCCCTGCCCCTGCCCCTCACCACTCCTCCAAGGCACCCATTCACTCGGTAAACATCTGTGGGCACCTACTGTGTACCAGGCACTGGTGGGGGGGTTGGGGGAGGTAGGGGCGCAGGGATGAAAAAGCCCCAAGCCCCTGTCCCTCCAGGAACTTAAATTCTGCTGGGGGTGGGGGTGAGGCCACCAGCCAACAAGGAGAAGAGAGATGGCCTGCCAGGGGCTGAGAGGTGCTTGGTGGGGTCTAGAGCTGGTGTGCAAACACTGGCGGCAGCGGGGAGGGAGCCGAGAGCCTATCTGGAGGAATAGCCACCTGGGCAAAGGCCCTGTGGTTGGAAATGTGCCTGACACGTTGAGTAGCAGCAGAATAGAGGAGGGGAAAGTGGGAGGCAGTGAGGTCACTGAGAGCCAGATGACCAAGGGGCCCTGTAGACTGTGAGGAGCCCTGATGGAGATGTGGCTTAGGCATGGGGTTACTAACCACAAGGTTAGCAGTTCAAACCCACCAACCTCTCTGCAGGACAAAGATGAGGCTGTCTGCTTCTGGAAACCCTAAGGGGCAGTGCTACCCTGCTCTATTGGGCAGAGGGCTGTTTTGACTTGCAACCTGCGGGCAGCAGTAGCTAGAGACCAGGCAGGCCTGAGCTCACCTAATCTACACTCACTCAGCAGGCTCCCTGTAATTGAGCACACTGTCGGGGAGCAAGGGGCATCACTGATGGAAGCCATGGCAACCATGAACAGGAGCAGATGGTGCGAAGGTAGAGAGGCGTGGTCAGACGCTAGCTAGAAGGTGGAGCCCGGTGGGGGCGTGGCAAAAGGTTGAGGCGGTTATCAGGGCATCTGGCCTGAATGACTGGATGCCCTTGCCCTTTTACAAAGATGGGGGAGGCCGTGGGAAAGGCAGGGGCTCAGTCTTGCCTGTGCTAAGTCCTTCATGCCCCTTGATGCCTATTTGCCTTCCAAGAAGGGGTACTGAGTAGGCAACTGGATAGAGTCTTCAGTATGTGTGCGAGGTTGTGCACGAAGCCAGGAGACTGGCCGGAGCTCTCTAGGGAGTGATAGAAAGAAGAGAAGAGGCTGGAGGCCCTGGTGTTCGGAGGTCTGGGCGATGAGGTCTCCTGATCAGGGAGGCAGGAGAAAAACAGGGGAGTAGCTAATGCCATAGAGACGGTCGTGATTCACCGTGACCCTGCAGGACAGGGCAGAACTGCCCCTGTGAGTTTCCGGGACTACAGCAGCAAGCCCCGTCTTTCTCCCAAGAAGCAGCTGGTGGTTTTGGACCGCTGACCTTGCAGTTAGCAGCCTAATGGGCACCACTATGTCACCAGGGCTCCCAGGGCTCAGGGTGAACTGGAAGCCAGGCGTAGACGGTTCCTCTGCGGGCAGGGCTGCTGAGGGCCACGCAGGAGGAGAACGGAGAATTACCTGCGGGTTTGGGCAGCACGGAGGCCGATGGGGCTGATGAGTGTCTTTAAGAGGGCTCAAGAGAAGGTGAAAGGAGGGGAACTTGGAGGAGAGAAAGGAGGGAGGGAGGGAGAGAAATGGAAGATAATGATGAGTGTAGAGTCTCTAAGGAGTTTTTCTGTGAGTGGGGCAGAAGGTAGAGGGGTTATGTAAACCAAGACTTTCGTGGTGGGGGGAAAAGGGGGAACTGATCACAACGATCGACATATAACTCCCTCCCACAGGGACGGACAACAGAATAGTGGGTGAAGGGAGATAGTGTTCAGTGTGTAAGACATGAAAAAATAGTAATTTATAGGTGATCAAGGGTTCATGAGGGAGGGGGGCGGGGAATTAGCTGATACCAAGGGCTCAAGCAGAAAGCAAATGTTTTCAGAATGATGATGGCAACAAATGTACAAATGTGCTTGACACAACAGATGGATGGATGGATTGTGATAAGAGCTATAAGAGCCCCAAATAAAATAATTTTTTAAAAGTGTTTTGTGATATTTTTTAAACAGGAGGAATTGTAGGATTTTTCTGTGCTGGTGGAAATCATCCCATAGAGCAGTGGTTCTCAACCTTCCTCATGCTGCGACACTTTCATACAGTTCCTTATGTTGTGGTGACCCCCAACCATAACATTTTTGTTGATCATTCATAACTGTAATGAATCGGGCGACCCCTGTTACAGGGTCATTCGACCCCCAGAGGGGGTTGAGAACCGCTGCCAGAGAGAAAGACATGCAGGAGAGGAGGCTGGCTGGGGGGTGTCCCCAGTCTTGCTCCAACCCCCAGCCAAGAGAAGCCGTCCTCTTCGAGGGCAGATCACTGGGGTACTGACAATAGCATCAGGTTGGACACAAGACACCTGGTCCTGGTTCTAAATCAGCCTCTTACTGGTAGTGGGGCTCTGAGCCAACCCCGGTGTTTCCGGTGCCCAAAGCATGTCACCCATGATCCTCTGCCTCCCTCCTTGACTTGTGGTGGAGATCCAATGAAGCAAGAGGTGTGAAAGTACTTTGTAAGACATGAAGGGTGGAACAGATGACTGGGATTATTCTTATGATCCTAATAATACAAGGGCTTATTAAACAAATTTAAGGGATTACTGCTGATCCAGCCCACTAATACACTCAGCCTCCCTCTGGGGCTCACACGTGCTGAGACCTGATCTGCATGAAGCCAATCAAGCTCCAGGCTCGCCACCAATGCCCGCCTCCCACCACTTGACTCCAGCCTCACGTCCCTCCTCTGAGGGTGCTTCTGTGCCCCGGCACAAGCTGCCCACTAAGGCCTCCCCAACAGTGACCCTTTCCACTTTCCTCCTGGTCTCATGCCCACCCTGTCCCTTAGATGGAAGCTTTTCTTTGGAAGGTGCTGAGTTCTGGTCTGGAACCAGATTAAAGTTAGCACCTCCACCACCCATCCCTGTTTGCCAGGCTTCCCTTAGAAAGGACTTGGGGCACGAAACCCAGGGCTCCCCTGGGTCAACTGAGATCAGACAGCCGTCCTAGACTGGGCCCATGAAATCCTTGACAAATGTCCCCACTTCTCTCAGCCTCAGGTCTGTCCATCCGTAAGGAAGGGCTTGGAGGTTCACTCAAACTCACTGCCACAGCATCATTCCTGAGAGATGGGGACCCTGGAGGAGTGGGCGGGCGGGTGCAGCTGCCTCTGTGGGCCTCTGAGAGGGCAACTCTTCCCGGGGGTAGGAAGCCCAGTCTTTCTCCCGAGGAGGTTGGTGGCTTCGACCCCATGTAACCCACCTCGCTGGCTACCAGAGTTTCACTAGGTGACTCCGCTTCCATCCCTCCCCGCCCTCAAATTCCAAGTGGGGAGTCATTTATTTATCCTCCACGCATCTTTACTGAGCCATCACTGCACGCCACACACCACGCTGGCTTCCTGGCTACAGCCCAGTCCTTCCCACACGGGGCTCAGTCCACAGGTTGTGCAGAAGATGGGTGAATGAACCCCCGTTTCTGACCTGATCCATATAGCAAACCTCAAACCTTGGCCCACAGGTCTGCCTTCCCCCATCTCTGCACCCCCAGCCTGTCACCCAGGAACCTCTAGGGCCGTGACGAAGCCCGACTGAGCAGAGTGAAGAAGAGAGTCTAGTGACTGTCTCTACTAGCAAGACACGTGCTTGCCACGGGACCTCCCTGGAAGAGGGCACCACTCTGGGTCAACCTGTCTAGATGGACCCTGAGAACCCCGCAGTCATATACTTGGCACCCAAGGGCCTGGGTTGGGCGGATCAAGGTACCTTCCTCCACTCTCCCCACCTAGCCCCACCTGGGGCTCCGGAGACAGACTGTCCAGGTGCCTAATGTAGCGCCACCACTTCCGGGGATACTGTCCTGGGGCAGGTGCTTGGTGTTCCTGAGCGGTGTCCTCCCCGATGTAATAGGATGATGACAATACCATACCAATGGCCATCTAGCTGATTCCGGCCCGTGGTGACCCCAGGTGTGTGGGGTAGACCTAGGCTCCTCTCGGGTGTCATAGTCGAGGGCTTTCTAAAGCCTATTCCTGGCCTAACGGAGTGCTTAACTCTCTGCACCACCCAGGGGCCTGGAGACTACAAGAAAACCCAGCTTACAGATTCACCAAGATCCCAAATGAAACCAAACAAAATCACGGCTGGCGAGTCTCGATCCCGCTTCATAACGCCCTCCGTATATAACAGGACAGGGCAGACCTTGTCTGGGTTTCTGAGACTGTAACTCTTAAGGACAGTAGAAAGTCTTGTCTCCCCCTTTGCCCCCCGCCGAGGAAGTTTCAAACTGTTGACCTTGCAGTCAGCAGCCCCATGTGTAACATGACAGCACGGATCTATGGTGAAGCTGAAATGCACTGGGAGAGTTCGCATGGGGAAAAGCAAGTGCTCAGTCAGTATTCGCTGCTCCCGTTCCGTCATTCTCATCGTTGTCATACAATTTCAGCTCCTAGGATTACCAAGCTCAAACTCCCCACCGTCGAGTCCATGCTGACTCACAGTGACCCTGTCAGACAGGGCAGAACTGCCCCCATGGGTTTCCAAGACTAACTCTTTACGGGCGTGGAGAGCCTCATCTTTCTCCCGCAGAGCTGCGGCTGGTGGTTTCAAACAGTTAATCTTGTGGTTAAGCCACTTCTCCCGCGGGGCTCTGGAGTTCCCAGGATGGAGGGTAACGAAGAAGAAGCTCTAAAACCCGGTCACTCACAGGGGACCTTAGAAACTCGCCTGTTCCAAGAAGTCTTCCCAGATAACCCCTAGGAGAGAAACTACTTACTGCCCCCTCGGGAGGCCAGAAATCTTTCTCCCCAGAAGGAAGACAAGTGAAGGATTGAGAAGGCAGCACCCTCAGGGAACCAGGCTACTCACCAATGTAAACACCCCTGCTCCCAGCACCGAATACACTGCGTGGAGCCAGGGCACCTGCGGGCAGAGGCAACATGGGCTTAGAGGGGTGGGGCGCAAGGGGAGGGTGGAGTCCAGAGAGCTGAGGAGGGAGGACACCCCTCCTTTACCATCAGGGTCTCTCTCTCACCATCCCACCTCCCCAACTGTCCCAGGAAGGGTCCTTGAGCCTCGGGGTGCTCACACTGGGTAGGGAGAGATGGTGGAGGGGCAGGCAGGGAAGCATCTCTGTGCAGCATCAGGCCCCAGGCTCAGGCAGACAGTCTAGTGCATCCCATGGGGCCAGCACTCTCCAGTCTGGCTGGGTCTGCAGGCTGCTCCTGCCTTTGGGTGGGTGCTCAACCCTGCCTAGTAGAGGGTCAATCTGTCCTTCTGTCCGAGAGCTCCCTGGCCCAATCTATGGGGACAAGTGACTAGAGTGGAAGGACACAAGGACTTGAACTCCAGGGGGGAGCACACTGGGATTGCCTGTGGTGCCCCACCACCAGGCGGCCTCAGTGGGGCACCCAGCTGTGTCTAAAATTACACACACACACACACACCCCCCGCCCAGGTCCTCAGGGTGCACCCCTACAAGATTCCTGGAAATACAGGCATCGCATCAGCCCGACTGAAGTCAACAAAGAGTTCTTTGAACTCTGGGAACCCCTCTGCAGCCACCTCCCCATCCTCAAAACATACTCAGAGGGCTCCCAGGCCACCTCCGGCCCCTCCCTTTGTCAACAGGATCCTGGGAAGAGCCAAAGAAATGCCAGGCCAATCCTGATGTCCCCAATTGGGAGCCAGATGCCCTGGGGCTGGGGCTAGTCAGGGTGGTGGCAGAAGGGGGTGGGGGTGAAGCCTGTGCCAGTGTGGCTAAGAGTGGGGACCTCTGTGCTGAGGGGCATCTGCCTGCCCACTGAGGCTCCAGCCAGGGCCCAGAGTCCTCTGGGCTTCTTGGGACTCAAATCTCCAGGCCCTCTGGTGGTGTTCCCAGGACGTCCCTGCCCCCACCTGCAGTGACCTAGGCTCCCCATGGGTCACAGAGGTGGGGTTTCCCCAGGACTGGCTGGGTGGTGGGGTGTGAGATGTAGTGGGCCAGGGGTGGGTGGGTGATCTGTGCAGGGCCTGACCAGTCGGCTAGGTTCTGCCCTCTGACAGCCCCAGGGAGCCTTCCCCTGGGCACCCCTGAGCCTGGCTCCCACCTCTGCCCATGATAAAATGCTCCCGCCCTCCCCCCAGCCTAAACTCAACTGAAGGGGGAGGGACGGCTGGGAAAGGTGAAGCCGGATGTAGCTCCGGGTGCCAGGCAGGCGGCCTGGGCCTGCCAAGAAAAGCCAGCTTGTTTGCTTAGCTCTGTAGCTGCCCACACCGTCAACAAGCCTGCGGCAGGTGCCACGAGGAGGGCCAGGGCCGGGCAGGCCTGCCAGCTCCAGGGCTTTGGCACCGGTGCCCGACGACTGCAGGTCTGCTGGCTTCTTCCCTCCCTCCCCAAGGCCCCGCCCTCGCCTCCCTCCCCACGCCCTGTAAACCCCCCCCGCCCCCCCCCCCCCCGGCCTCCAGGGACTCACATATCGGAAGGGCAGGAGCACGGCCAGAATGAGTCCGCTGAAGAAGAGGGTCATAAGCAGAACGAAGAGCACACCCTGACAGGAGGTGAAGTCAAACTGCGGGGACATGGGGGTGTCAGCGGCCAGGCCCCCTGCCCGCCCACCTGCTCGCCGGAGGCTGAAGCCTGGACCCCAGGTCATCCTCCCGGTTCAGCCCCAGGACTCAGACCCCCTCCCTCCTGCCCCAGGCAGGAGCCTGGCAGGCTGCCCAAACCCCCTTTCCTTCTCCCTACCCCCACTTTAGGCCAGAGGTCACTGTCCGCTGGTCCCAGGGCTGACCTTTGACTGGAAGCTGAAGATGGTGACCGAGAGGCAGACGAGGGCCGTGATGCCCAGGCAGAGCAGCACAGACTTGGTGTTGTAGTAACTGTAGGACCGTCAGGCCGGTGGTCAGCTTCCGGGCAGTCCCCCTCCCCGCCCTCAGTCCTCCTCACAGATCAGTCCTCTTCTGCCAGGACCCGACCCACCCCACAGCCTCTGCCCGACCCCCAGCCCACCCCAGCCCCAGCCCTCTTTCTCCCTGCACTTGCTGCCCCATCAGGGCTGCCCGTCCAGTCTCCCGACAGGCGGGCGTGGAAAATTATATCAGAAGGCTCTAGAGAGCTAAGAGAGGTGGGAGATTCCCAGGGGTGCATGGTGGGAAGCAGGTATTGCTGGTCCCTGTAGGGGGGTCTGCATGGCCATGAGTCTAGGGTCTTGGAAACTGTGGCTTGAAAGGTGTCATTTTGCCCTCCACAATTCCCACCCCTACCCCACTGCCCAGGCCAGGTCCTGGGGTCACTGTCCAGCGAGGACAGGAGGAGAAGGCTCGGGAAGATCCTTGTCTGTGGGCCACCACCACCACTCTTACCCCGGATGCTCTCAAGCCCCCAACCAAACTTGCTGCCCACTCAGATTCACAGCAACCTGCCCCTCTGGGTTTCCAACTCTATGGAAGCAGACAGCCTCATCTTTCTCCTGAGGAGCAGCACCTGGCTTTGAACCACTGACATGGTGAGGGGATGCATAACCCACTACGTCCGCCCCTCACCCCCCCACCCAGGGCTTCCAGGGAGTGTTCAGATGTAGTTGCCCTCAGGGTGTAGCCAGTTTAGTCTAAGCCCCGCCCCCTCCCCTTCGGTTCTGCCTTTACCTGGACAACATCCCAGTGAGGTAGGCCATGGACAGAGTCTGAGAGAAGAAAGCAGGGTGACAGAATGCTCCAGAACTCAGCCCTCGGGCCTGAGTACTCACCCCTAGCAGATCCTACCAGCCTGGGCCCCCTCACCCCTGCACCCATTTACTTCCAGAACTGGGCAGGGCTGAGAAGCCACTCCAAAGGCCACCCGCCCAGCAGTGTTTCTTGCTTCCTTTGGCATCCGCTCTCCGCCCTCCCTCCCGCCACAGACCACCCTCGCCACCCCCAGTCCTGTCCATAGTTCTAGGATGGCCCATGCTGAAACACAATGAAGCGTGGGAATGTGCAGGGGCAGCAAGGAGCAGAGGGAAGAACCTCTTTGCAGAAAAAAACCAAAACCCAGACTTGCTGGTTTTGATTCCCATCAGCCCAGTGGGACTGAGGAGCACTGCCCCCCCCCTCCCCGGGTCCCAAGGCTGTCTCCTTGCTGAGAGCAGACCGCACGCTCGCTCCTGTGGGGCAGCTGAGGGTTCAAAGTGTCCGCTGTTTTACATGAGCAGGTGAGCACTTTAACCACCTGTGCCTCAGAGCTCCCTTGTGGCATAAGTGGACAGTGGGGGGATGCTCCTGGTCACAGGGGACCTCCCATTGGATGTCCCCTCAAAATTCCCAACCCTCAAAGCTCCCCTCCTCCAGCATCCGCCCCCCACCCCTCCATCACTTACGAAGACGGTCAGAAGAATCAGGTTCCATGGAAAGTGCCTCCTGTAAGACAAGTGGTGAGGCTCAGAGGAGGCTGCGGGCTGGGCTTCCCCTCCCTGCAGGAATGGGTGCCTGCTTGCTCCCCACTTTGCTCCTCCTTGGTTCCCCTCAGCTGTCTACCCTCCCTGTATCTCAGAGAGGTACCAAGTCAAGAAGAGAGGCCAATAGAAGCTCAGAGAGGGACCGCACCATCTCAGGGAGGCACAGCACACAGCTCCCCAGATCCCGCTCATGTCCCCACCAACTGATGTCATACCTGGGTCCAGAGCAGCAGGCCAGTGTCAGGTAGGTGACAAAGAACACAACACTGAGGAAAATGGAGGGAGGGGTGCGTCAGCCGGACCCTTTTGTGGCCCCTCCACCCAACTACCCCTGTTCATCCCCCTCTCTGCCACCCCAGCCCACAAGGCAGCCAGAAGGGTGGACAGAGTGGAGGCGGGGGTGGGGTGGGGGAAGAGAAGCCTGTGGTCATCCCAACAGGGGCGGAGCGGTGGGCCAGGTCACCGAAAGAGTTGGGAGCCTGCTTCTAGAAGCAGTGACCCTCGAGTGCCTTGGGAAAGCTGTCCTTACCCACGCCAACCAAAGTGACTGCCCCTCCCCCGCCCCAAGTGCACAGTACATAAACCCAAAAGCTCTCGCCCACTGTGCTACACGGCAGCTATGAGCGCTTGGCACACGTGAACTCATTTATCTCTCATCTTCTCTGGGAAGGGCAGGTGCCCCTCAGTGTCATGGGGGATGGGTCCCACGGCCTCCCTCCCCGGTGGTCACCGAAAGATGGTATGAACTCGTGTGGCGGCTGCAGACAGGCCATGCACACACGCGCACCGTCCTGGGTGACGATGCTGTACACCACCGCCAGGTTACGGACGAGCCCTGGTACAACGGACATGCTACATAAAGAGCACCTTACTCGCTGCTGAGTCTCGGAGAGAGGGATTTGCCACTTGGTTGCTTCAGTAGGGGCCATGTTTCCCAGACACCAGCTGTCTTGGAAAGAGGCTGAGGCCGGATCCGGGGCCTGGAGAAGCTTCAGCAGCATTGCCCACACAGGCTGCTTCACTCGATCTCGCTCGGCATGCCTCGAATTCAACTTTCACTTTCTAGGTCCGCCTCCACCCGCTGTGGAGGGCTGGCTGCATGTTCCTGACCTAACAGCTGAAGCTCTGGAGGTCAGGCGCTTGATCCCAGGTTACACCGCTATGACACGCAGAGGCAGGATCTGAAGCCAGGCACTCTGCTCTGCCTCCAGAGTCCTTGCTGAGAACCACAGCCCATCTGGTACCCTTAGCTCCTTTGTTGTTGGGTTACCCTCCTGGACTGCAAGCTCAGCAAGGGACTGCGGGCAGCAGAAAGTGTCTGGGGACAGAAATGCTGGGGTAGAGGCAGGTGTCTGGTGGGAAGCTGGGGGAGGCCCAGGGGGGTGCCCACTGCTGTGGAGTGAGCCCTGGGGGTCTTCTGGAGGAAGATGAGGGCTGGGGACCCAAGGATGGGGCACGCCCATGCCTACCCAGATTGAGGCCACTACTCGTGCATGGTCTCCAACTCCGAGGGGGCCCTCAGCACAGCCCTGCTGTCCTTCCCTGCCTCAGTCCTCTCACCACACAGCCTGGCCTACTGCGCCCCAGAAAAAGCCCAAACGACGAGGCGGAGCCCTTTCTCTGAGTCACGGCTGTGTGCTCTCTGGTCCCTCCTTTCCACCTGAGGCTGCATCTCCTGGACCTCAACCGCCACAGCGAGCTCAAAGCTCTTCCACCGGCCACCTCTCTCCACGCAAATCACCTCTCTGGTTTACATTTTCTGCCAGCATCTCCCCTGGCTCTAGCTGCCATCCTCTCTCACAGTCAAACTTCTTAAGAAGACCTGCTTCCACTCAGCTTTCCCTTCCCATCTCCCATCTCCCGCTCAGCTCCACAGGGCCAGCCTCAGACCTCGTGATCAGAGCTGGTTTAGCCATGTCACTGTGACCGTGCTGGGTCCATTTGACACGTGTCAGTCCTGAACTTGCCCGATTTCTAATCAACTCGACGGCAGTGAGTTTTGAAACGGCATCTAATCACTTCCACTGCCTCCCTGCTTCTACTGGGACCCACTGGGGCCACCCCTTCCCGCTAACCTTAGGGCATCCGAATATGCCTGGTCCCTACAAGTACCATCAGGCGGGACTCTTCTTTCTTCACACTCCCCTTTTCCCCCCGGGAGGTGGGGATCACTCATTCACATGGCTCCTTCTACCAGGGGAACTCTCAAGAATCATCCTTATTTCCAACCTAAGCTTTCCCTCATGGCCCCAAACCTGAAAATCCATCAGCCTGTGGGGGCAGAGCCGGTTACTCAGAACCCCACACAATTCAACAGGCTGGAACCGAACTCTCCACTTCATGGGCATCCTCGATAGGAGAGGGTCTCATGCCTCCGGAGACCTCGGTATCACTCTTGCCTCTCCCTGCTCGTCAATGAATCGCCTGGACCTATTGCTCCTCCTACTTGAATGGTGCACAAATCCGACCCGCCTCACCCCCACTTTAGGAAGGGTCTAGAGCAATGGCTCTCAACCTTCCTCAAGCCGTGACCCTTTCACACACTTCCTCGTGTGGTGGTGACCCCCCAACCATACTTATTTTCGTTGCTACTTCATCACTACCATGTTGCTACTGTTATGAATCGGGCGACCCCTGTGAAAGGGTCGTTCGACCTCCAAAGGGGTCGGGCCCCACAGGTTGAGATCCACTAACCTAGAACATGGCCGGAATCTACTGGATCTCCCTGCGTCCAGGCCTGCCTTCTGCCTTCTGAGCTGCAGACTGATCTCACCACTCCCCTGCTTAGAATTCCTGAAGTGACCAGCTTTGCCCCCTCCCCAGCCTGCTTCTGACCACTCTCTACCCCTCCATTCTGCCCTCTCCTCACAGCACCCCTTTCTCTTAATGGGCCTCCCACCCTCTGATACTCCTGTCCGGGCAGGATGCAGACAGGCTGGCCAAGACACCGATGCCTGGGCTGGAGGGGGGGGGGCTCCTTGAAGCCCACACCCCCATACCCTGCAGGCCTGCTCATCTGACTCCCCACCCACACGGGACATCTGAGGAAGGCCAGCCTGCAACATCCATTTGTATCCCCAAGATCTCACCTGAGGCCTGATCCCTGGTTAAAAAAAAAAAAAAGAATTCTAACTCCTGGCTAGTAATAAACAAAGCAAAAACAAAGATAACCAACCCGGCCCAAACCTTTTGCAGTCGGTTTTTGTTTTTAATTATTAGGACTGCATCTAGAGGTCTCTCTTATCTCCAAGACAGACCAGCTGTCTGGAGGGTGGGGAGAAGATGGTACCAGCAGAACTGAAGCTTTAGCTGAGCAGGGAGGCCCAGAGGAGCCCCTCCCTCCTGGAGAGGGTCACCACTACTGTAGCGGGAGGAGAGAGGAGGTGTCCTGGCCATAGGGGCCCAGTAAGTCTTGCTCTCCTAGGGCTAATCTGGGAAGGCTTCTTGGACCTTGCTCTGGGCACTTACCCACAACCTCCATCAAATACAAACATGCACCCTCATTCTGCCCCAAATCCAAGATCCCACTATCTGACCCATTCCCACTCCTCGGTCTCTTCAATCAATGGTGCTCAGAAAACGAGGGGCTATTGTCACTGTAGGCGCCCTGGTGACATAGGGGTTACTCGTTGGGTTGTGATTCACAAGCTCAGCAGTTTGACACCAGCAGCAGCCCCTCGGGAGAAAGACGGGGCTTTCTACTTCCAAAGAGAGTTAGAGTCTCAGCAACCCACAGGGCAGTTGCACTCTGTCCTAGGGGTGGTGATGAGACCGGGCAGACCCGATGGCAGTGAGTTTGGTTGTTGATATTGTTTATTGTCACAGTGTTTGGGAGAGGTGGTGTCTCCCCTGGTATCTAGTGCTGGGGGACAACCCCCCCCCCACAGTGTGGGACAGTGGAATTAAATTACCTTAGGCCCCAGCTGAGAAACACCCTGGTGCCTGCTCTCCTCGGCACTCACTTGAGTCACTGGCACGTCACTTCATCAATCATGACAATAATAATAATAATACCTTGTCACCCTGGCTAGGCTGACAGCTTCCTGAGGGCAAGGCCTTGGACTCCTTTTGCCCCTGGTCCAGATTTCGTGAGCCCTCCAGACAAGGGCCACCAAGGGGTGGGGGTAGGGAGGAGGCAGAGGGGCTGGAGACCTGGGCAAGATGGCAGGGGTGCCCGGCCAGGAACAAGGCTCTAGGCCAGCCGAGGCAGCAGTGAGCCCTAGCTCTACCACCACTCCCGGGTGACCTTGGGCAAGCCACCCTAATTGTTGAGCCCGTTTCTTCCTGTGTCAAACAGGAATGGTGGCAGCAACTCAACTCACGGGGCTGTTGGGAGGCCTGCTGTGGGTGCATATTTACCAGGTGGTGGTGTTGGGTGGGGATGGCGGGGGGGGCAGCTGGTGCCAAGGGCCTGGCCTGGGAGCTGTTATTCTAATTAGAGGCTGACCAACTGGCAGCTTCCCAGGGAAGCTGGGGCACCCCTCTGCCAGCTCTGGTCACACAGCAGCCTGGCTTTCCCCTCTCTCCCTGCCTCACTCCTTCCCTGCAGGGAGTCTGCGGGTCCCAGCCTGGCTCAGTGGGAATGATCAGACCATCAGGTGGAAACCCGCTGAGGGAGATGGCTGGGCCTTGAGCAAGCTGCCATCCCAGGGGGGCAGAGAATGAGTCATGGAACCAGAGAGAGACTGACTTGCACGTCAGAACCTGGGCTGGAGCCACAGGCTGTTGGAGGGCAGTGAGGCTCAGGTGAATGCCACCTTCCAAGTGTCCTGCCCCACCCTGTCCTGCTCCAGGACCTGGGCCAGAGGAGAAGGCAGCAGGCCACCAAGGGCATGTGCACTCACTCGCTCACTCACTTCGGAGCAGAAACCTCTGGGTCAGTCAGGGTTCATTGGGGCCCCTGCTGCTGAAGAAGCAGCAGCAGCTTCTCCGGGATCCTCCGTTCCCTTGTAAAGTGAATGCAGGGAAGCACAGTGTCTGCCGAGGGCAGTGCTAGCTCAGGATCAGAGGAGAGATGCACAGTGCGCAAATGCAGGGCCTCGTGCAGGAAAGCCACGCTGTGTTCCTCTGGCACCAGTTCCCTGGGTCACAGAGCATCCTACTGAGGGGATTCCCACACACCTCAAAGACCAGGGTTACACCAAGGCCTCTCCACCCCCTGCCTGCCCCACCACATGGGGTGGGGGCTCTGCTCACTTCCTGAGCTGGACTGTCCTCCAACTACCTTCTCTGCTCAAGGCCCCAGGGCCCCATAGCCTGTCCCACAGAAGGCCTGGGGGGGGGGGGCTGGAGACTCCACTCCCCAGTTCATGGTGTGCTTGAGGCTGCCAGCCAGTGCTGACGTGCTGGGAGCCATGCCAACCTGGCATGTGGGCAGGCTCCCCTTGCTGTCCCTGGGGGCTCATTAACTTTCTAACACCGGGCCTCTCAGTTCCCTAAGGCGCACCCCTCCCTGCCGGGTCTGCACAACCCTCTGTCTGGTGCCTGTCCTAAGAAAGGCCCCAGGTGGAAGTGTGTGGTCTATAACCTCTCAACCTGACCAGGCAAGCTCCGGCTCCTCCAAGGAGCTGGAGAGAGGCGCCAGGATGAGGTGGCCTTCTGTCAGTCAAAGGTTCGTGCTGACTGCAGGCATATGCTGGGACCACTCTGGGCTCCAGTGGCCCAGAACCACGGCCCACTTCCCTCGAGCTCCCCTCCAGGAGCAGGCCTTGGAGAGCTTCGGCAGGGTATTCATGACCTCCACTACTGCAGCCCCGCTGCACGCCTGGAGTCCCCAAGACACCCCTCATGCAGCTTCCCAGCCCTCGGCCAGCTAGATCCTAAAGTACCAGTGGTACCCCCTCCATTCCCACGTCCATCCTTTTGTTTAAACCAATCCCCTCTCTGGGATGCTGTCCCACGTCCTTCTGGCCTGTGGTCTGTGCCAAACCCCGAGAGGACAGAGCATAGGGCTCCGGCCCACAGGGCTCCCTCCTACCTTCCCTCACCTGACTCTTCCTCCCAGCAGCCCCAGGACAGGGCCAGGAAGAGACCTTCTGCTCTGAGCCCCCAGGTGGTTCTCACCTGGAATTATTCAGCATGGACCCAAGGGTTGCCCACAGCAGGTGGTCTGAATCACCCCTACCTTCAAACCTCTTCACCCAAGTTATGTCAGGTTCCTTAAAGCATACAGGGCAAATAGGAGCCGAGTGGCCCCTGGCAGAAGGAAGCCAACTAAGCAGAGTGACGAAAAGACTAAGAGCACAGGCCTGAACTTGAATCCTGGCTTCAGATCTCAGCTCCACCACTGACTAGCAGCTGTGTGACCGTGGGCAAGTGACTCAGCCTCTCTGAGCCTCGGGTTTCTGAAGCAATCCGTACCAGTAGAGCACAGGACAGGATAGCAGGCTGTCCAGCAAGCACATAGAGCAGTGTTCAGCCCTTCTTAGGCCCTCCCTAAGTGGTAGTTATTCTGCTTAGTAATTCATAAACATTAATAACAATACTATTAATAAGAGGAGCAACATTGTCATTAGTGTGGGCCAACGTGACCCAGTATCCTCTTCCCCTCAGGGTCAATGCAAGGCTCCAGCCCCACCCTTCCTTCCTGGTTCAGGCAACACCTTCTCTCTTCCCCTCAAATCTTCACATCCCTAAAGGGTCCTCGGGCAGCAGAACTGGGCAGCAGCGAGGACAGTTCCCTGCAGGACTGGGGGATGCCATGGGTTTGGGGGTGTCTCTTGGCAAAGCTCCCCCTTGTGCCCTGGTGGTCCCTGGGAGGAAGCCTGAGGGCCGTGCATACTCACTAGGATGCCCAGTACCAGCCTGGGTTGACCTGGACATAGCGCTTGATGGGGTCACTGCAGAGAAGGAAGAGAGAGAGTCACACATCTCCCTCGGTCTCTTTGGGGCTCAATAACTGTCCTGCCCCACACCATTCACAGTACTGGAGATGAAGCGTGTAGTCCTGGGGGTTCAGGGGGCCCCATTTCACCATCCCAGGCTGGAGTGGGGCTGGTGGGCTAGGAGCAGAGACCCCCCAGAACCCCTGAGCCCGAGCCATGCACTCTCACTCTGTGAGGCTCTGCCAGGGGGGCGGACCCTTTGCAGGAGGGACACTGCCCAATTTCTGATGCGTCTCCATACAATTTTCTTTAGGCAAACACTGCATGAGACGTCTAATGCTACACACACACACACACACACACACACACACCCCATCAGCACCCCCACCCCCGCCCCGTCCACACTGCCGACTCACCAGAAGGTGAACAGAGCCACCACACTGAAGGTGAGTAGCAGCTGGACCAGCAGGATGGTGTAGACCTGGTGGCGGGCAGAAGGGGACTCCTCTGAGCGTGCAAAGCTCTGAGCAGTCAGGAGACTCTGTCCTGAGACACCACCCTTACCCTTTCTCTGGGTGGCTGTAATGGAGCTGGGGGTGGGGGTGGGGCGAGGGAAGGGGAGAAAGGACCCTCTTCCAGCCCATCCCACAGAAGGGGGCTCTTCCAGGAAGGAGAGCCACCACGTGCTCAGGCTGCCCAGGGCACGGGGTGCTGGGTGAGCACTAGGGGCCAGCTTATGGGTAGGTGCTGTCAGGGGGATTCCACAGGAAGGGAGCCGGGTGCCGCCGGGCTCACCCTCCCAGGGATGGAGAGACGGCTACCTTTCTGATGAAGACACGGCGGACTCGCTGGTCATCCCAACTGAAGGTGGTGAAACGTTCCAAGCCGCCAGAGAACCCTCCATCATAGCTGGAGCTGCCTGGGAAGGGCAAGGGGAAGGGCACATAAAAATTACCCCAAGCGTTTACCTGCTCAGAGTGCCAACTGGCTCTCTGGACCATCTGAGTCTTCTGAGAAGAGCAAAGCCGACCCCGCCACGGCTTTGCTAGGAGCTTTTGGGTGGCTCCTCACTTCGGTCGGCTTCTAATTCTTTACCACAGCTTCCTGGCCTCCCGTGAGCAGAGCCTTATCGGCCCTGTGTTCCTCCCACCCTCCCATTTCTTCCGACTGGAGTCGATTTTTTCCAGCCGCTGGCTCTCTTGCCTCTGGGACCCAGCTCCTTCAGCCTTGGACACTCATTGCCTTGCCTCTTCCTTCAGCTAGTAACTCACTATCCTGCAGACAGGACTGGCCCGGACGCCCCCTCCTCTAGGAGCCTGCCCTGAGGAGCAGGGTGAAGCAGGCGGCCAGGCCACACTGAGGAATTATTGTGTTTTGTCAACTGTTGACTGAAGCAAGCAGCCTTCCTGTCTCTAAAGTTCCTCAGAAAACATTCCTGCAGGCCACCAAGATTCGGGAAGTGAGGAAGGGGAACCCAGAACAAGCTCTGGGTCGGGAGACCTCACCCTTTTACCCATTGACCCCACACACTCCCCCTTCCTGTTCTGTCTGCTCCCCCCCTGCCCAAAGCCCCATGGCCAGGCTGTGAAAGGGGAGAAAAGGGCCGGTCTGTGGGCTGGGTGGTGGAGTGCTGAGGGTCCCCACCCCGCCCACCCCAGACCTGGCTTCATCATCCGGTAGGGTACGCTGGGGTGGGGAGAGGCGCTGGACCGATGAGATTTTTGGACCATGGTGGCCAGTTCCTGCGAGCAGAGGCTCGGTCTGAGGCATTGTCCCCGGGCCACCTTCTAGAACCTTGCAGTGGGTGGGGGTGGGGCCTCATAGGGGAGGATGATGCAGAGGATGATGCGGGGGCTGGGGGGCTGCTGAGAGAGGCTGGGAGGCAGGAGAAGCTGGGGGAACTGTATGTTCCCAGCCCTGAGACAAAGTGCCTCACGGGCAGCTCAATTCAACCCAAGAGCTTCCTACCCACGGGGGTTCTTGGTCTGCAAGAAGCCCCCAGCCAGGGCTGTCTGCCGTGAGCACCCCAGCTGGTATCCACACTCCTTCCTCTTGTCTTGCCTTCCTGCCCCCCACAAAGGTTTGGGGAAGGGAAGAGACCAGGAAAATGGCCCGTGAAACACATTCCCAGTTCCCCGGCCCTCAGCCACCCCAGGGCCTCCAAAGAGACTGGACTGCCCCAAGATCTCAGACCAGCCAGTGTATACACTGGACACGTTCTCTCCAGAGCCGGCCTGCAGATGGGTGCCGGTCCCTGCCAAAGCTGGGGCCAGTCACCGTCCCCCCCTGCCCTCTCCTTGGTCTACTGTGCACCCTACCCCATCTTTCTCTGCATCCCTTTCTTGTGGGAGGGGTCTTTGCAGGGCCCTGGTTTTTCAACTCCTTCTCTTGCCCTTGCACCGTGACTTGGAGAAGTGCCCCCTTCCTCGTCGGAGGGCACACGCTGACAGCGGCCATTGCCCCCCTCTTCATGGACGCCTTCTCTGTCTGTCCTCAGAAGAATCCTCCGCGCCCCGAGTCTCCTACGGGTACGCAAACCACCAGCACAGTGTGCCTCTCCTCTCAGGAAACTTCCTCCTGCCCAGCTTTCCCACCAGAACCCACCCCTCACCTTGATGGGGAGACTTACTGGGGTCCACATAGGCCCAGCTGGGGTGGAGAGGCACAGCCACGGGGGCCGGGGGGAAGGCTCCCGCCTTCAGCCCCTCCCCAGAGGTGGCCTCTTCATAGGATGGTGGGGCCGAGGGCACTGCTGGGGCCTCCTTCTTCTCTCCATTCGCCTGCTGCCCCCCCTCGGTCCCGGGGGCCTTGGTAGCCACGGAGAGCTGTGGAATGGAGGAGAGAGATGGTCACCTGGGGGTGGGGTGGGGGGGTGGGAAGAGAGGCTTCCTAAGCCCTCCTTTCCCACCCCTCAGTGCCTGGGACTTTCCTGGATCCTCCTGAGTGTGCTAGGAGAAAGGGGTGCAGACAGGAACCCCCCATCTCACAGAGGAAGGATCTGAGCCCCAGGAGCTGGCCAGCACACACAGTACAACTGAGGGAGGAGGACATTCTCAGCAGAGCTCACCACTCCCGGGGGTCACTACCCCGGAAGCGCAGGGAGCCGGCCTGTTGGGGTCTGCTGTTTCCCAGGGAAGGGCTGGGCACCGAGTAGGCCCTCGAAATAGTCATTGGGTGGAAGATGCTCTCATTTAATCTGCGGCTCCTCCACCGGCCATCTTTTCACTCCTGGTTTTTAAAACATGCAGTGAGTTTGTTGTTGAGAGCGTGCACGACAAAACAGACCCGGTCGGCAGTTAGAAGCGTGGAAGGCTGCAATGAGATGATGACATTCTCTGAGGCGTACAGTCCTCTCGCCCTCCTTCTCTGAGTCATTCTCCCCCCTTGGCGTAAGCTCACCGCCCTCCAAAGAGCGCTCTCTCTCATCTTCCCACTTGCGCTGGTGGTTGGAGCCTCCGTGAAAGCAAAGCACAGACAAACCAGTCACTGCCAGCGAGTCGTGCTGACTCCGAGCGACGCTGAACTGCCCCGTGGATTTCTGAGACTGTGACCCTTTACAGAAGTAGAAAGCCCCATCTTTCTTTTCTTTCTTTCTTTCTTTCTTTCTTTCTTTCTTTCTTTCTTTCTTTCTTTCTTTCTTTCTTTCTTTCTCTCTCTCTCTCTTTCTTTCTTTCGAGGGGCAGCTGGTGGTTTCAAACTGCAATTTTGGCAGTTAGCAGTCCAACTCAGAACCACAACAGACCCGGGCTTCTCCCTTGTGCCAGGATGCTGTATTTGCCCTCTCACGCCTCTCCGCTGTACTCTATCCAACCGCTGCTTTTAAAGGGGCTGGTGGTTTCGAATGGCTGACCTTGTGATTTGCGGCCAATGCACAACCCTATGCCCCCGGGGCTCCTCCCTGAGCCCACCTAGGTGGTTCTTAAAAGAATAGAATGCTCACAGCAGACCCCCTTCACGCGTGAAGATAAACGACTGTTTCATTTTAAGAGGTGGAGAGGAATAATTTGGGGTGAGGGTTTAAGGATGATCACTTCTGTCCTCCAGAAGGTATGGCTTCCGTGAGCCTTATAAATTCTGTTCTGCCCAATCCACCTCTTTTGACCAGGATTCTCCTACAGGCTCTTTGACCCGGATGTTCCATAACAGTAGTCGGGTACCATCCAGGTCTTCTGGGCTCGGGGCAAAGGCAGCAGCTGTTTAGGCGGGCAATTTGTCATCCACCAGCTGGGCGAGGAGGGGCTCCTCCAGAAACGACCTCCTCCAGTAGGTGGTCTCCTGGGCTGCAAAGCCTGAGCACCTGTCCCTGGGACTGGCCTCTTCTGCCTGGGCTGAAGATAACACTGGGGGCTGGGAAGGGCGTGAGCTGGGAGCTGAAGTGGAAGAGGAATGAGGGCAGTGGAGTGGAGGATAAGCAAGAGCTCCCCTGGTCTGGCCTCACTGGACCCAAACCTCGGCCTCTCCCCAAACCAAAACCAAATGACATGTCACTGCTGAAGGGGATGGCAGAAGGCATCGGGTCTAGTCCTTCATTTTACCAAGGAGGAAACTGAAGGCCAGACGGAGAGATGCCAATGGACGGCTGTCACCCTAGGTCCGCTGTGCCCACTTATGGACACACCCCCCTTAACCCCCCGCCTTTAGCTTGGGTGAGAGGCTATGAGCGCCGAGGGCCTGAACGGAACAGACAAAGAACGAAGGTGGGGGTGAAGTGGGTGGTACAAAAAGAGACACAGCAAGGAAAGGGCAGACCCTGCACAGGGGGCTTAGCCCATTCCCAAAAGAATACCTTAAACCCCAGAGGCCGTTGACAAGGGGCAAGGGGCCATTCTGAAGGAGCCCAGATACAGCAAAGGACCAGACCTCTGGTGGCCACTCAGCCTTGGACCCACTGAACTAGAGAGGCCTTTTCCATCCCGGGAAAGCCTGCGAGCTGGGTCACTCACCCAGACATGAGCAACAGCAGTAAAGTGACAGGAGGCGGGGTGTCAGGGAGGGTGGGGAGAGGGGACTATGGATGAATATCTTCATTTCCCCCACTGTGAGCACTCCTCAGGCCCTCTAGGGGACAGGACCCCGAGCCAAGGCTGGGGGGATGAAGCCCTGGCTCCTCAGCTTCCTTCCCCTCTCCAGCCTCTTTCATCACCCAGACCACAGAAGCCCTGCCCGGCACAATCAGTCCTGGCCTGCAGGACCCAGGCCCATCAGGAGCCCTTTGGGGGACAGCCCTGAGACAGAGCTCTGGGAAAAAGGATTCTTGTTTCCAATCCAGGCTGTCCAGAGCCGGCCCTCCTTATCAGCCCGACACTCCCCTTCCCAATCCCCATCAGGCACTTGGAGTCCCCAGGGCCCTGCCCCTCTCCCCATCCGGCCTTCCCCAGTGAGGCCTGACCAATAGCAAGAGTGGCATCACCCAGTGACATCATTTTGAAGCCTGGTGAGCTGAAAAGCAGGGAGAGGGGGGCCTGGGGCCCCAGCGAAGATGTCATTGGCTTGGAGGTTTATCTGGAGACCAGAAGGGGGGTTGATTGGGGTTTCTCTGCCCAATCCTTGACACCCCAAACGGAGGTCCAGAGGACCCTCCTTCTTTGCCCTGGGCCCTGGTGGTTGTGTAATCAACAGGCTGTTGACGTTACATAACCCTATTAGGCCAGCCAAGTATCCGGGCCAGCCTCCTGGACAATTCAGGCCTATAACGGGGGGTGGGGGGTGGTGGAAGATGCTTGCAACCCAGTGGCCCAGCCCCAAACAAAACAAAAATGAGAGCATCCTGATGCAAGGTTGCCATAGTAACCTCCATCCACAGAGGATGTGTCCTGAGGTGGGATACTAAGAGGACCTGGCCTTGCATGAGAAGTGTTTTTGTGGAGGGTGGGAAAGATAAGTGGAGGGCTGAACCCGAGAGGGGCCAGGCCTGTTGGCACTGCCCCTTGTGGCTCTCCCAGTACACACACACACACACACACACACACACACACACACACACAGCAAATCATGAGGTCAGAGGAAGACAGGGGAGGGTCTGAAGGAGAGAGGAGCCTAGTGGGTGGGAAGAGGTCCTGGCCCCTTCCTTGCAATGGTCCCTTGGGTACCCTGACTTCAACAAGGGCCACAGAGGGCTGTGGGCGCAGAGCTGGGGGAGGATGCTCTTGCTCTGGATGACAGGGAGCCCGAGGGTGGCGGATGGAGACCGGTGCAGACAGGGGAGATGCCCCTACCTTTCCCTGGGTCATGGTGCCGTCTCTCGGGGCAGGGGTCCCTGAGGCAGGGGCGGCCGCTTGGGTGACCACAGCCTGCCTGTGTCTCTCCTTTCCTCCGCGTGGGGTCTAGCAACATCCACTGCAGCCGGGCCAGGCAGGCGGGCAGGAGCGTACCATCAGAGCGCGGGATTGGGGGGGGGGGCGAGGGGCGGGTCTGGAGGATGCGCGGAGGACGCTGCGGATGTAGGAGCCCTGGAGGGAGGAGGGAGGAGCCGCGAGCGCATCCCCAGCCCACTCCCCCCACCTCTGATCTTCCCCATCGCCAGGGACAGCAGAGGCCGGGCGCTGCGGAGCCGCCCAAGTGGATGGGTCCGCGGGGGCAGGAGAAGGCGTGGGCGACTCGGTGACACCTGATCAGCTGAGGTTGCCAGCCGGGGAACTGAGCCGAGACCGTGCCAGGCCTTCTCCCTCTGCGGCCCTTGGTGCGCCATCACTGCCTCTGTCCCTTCCTCCCTCGGTGGGATGCTGGTTTCTGTCTCCCCTCACCTTTATTTCAGTGCGGAAAGACTGGAGTCTGCCCACCCTCTCGGCTTCTAACAGGGCTCGGAATCCTGTGGGCCCCCGGGCACGCGGTGTTCTCACCTGTGAAATGGGGGCAGTAGGACCCCCTCCCCCCCTGCCCCTTACCCCCACCCCTTACCGCGGGACACAGAGGCCTAGTATTGGTAGGGGGACTTCCTTTATTTCTCTTCCAGACTTTAACCAGGTCTTTCCCAAGAGTCCTCTATTGTTCTCTCTCATAGACTCTGCACCCACCTCTTCTGCCCTCTCTCCCTTTCTGCCTCTTCTCTCAGCCTCCATCACCCCTGCCTCCTCCCCCTAGCCACTCCTTCCCTGTCTTATGCTTGTGTCACCTCTTTCCCTAGTTTTGCCCTCGGCACTCAGCTGCCACCAGACTCTGTTGTCTGAAACAGCTGTGTGTCACTGTGGGGTCTCGGATCTTAAGAGCTGTGCTCAAGGCCCAGCTGCTCCATGCCTGGGCCACGTGACCTCCATAGGGCCCTCCCCGACCTGTGTTGTTGCAGCAGCAGCCATCTCTGAACAGGACAAGGGCAGAAGAGCCCTGGCCACCCAGGGCTGGTGATTAGCCACCTCCGCTGTGGTGGTGGAAGCACTTTGAAGTTTGGGGGTTGTGATTTTTGTTGACTGGGGAGGTTCTTACCAGGGCGATTCAGGCAGTTCCAGGGACCCGGAGCTGAGGATTTGGGGGATTCTGCCTCACGGGGCTGGGCCACCTGGGTGAAATGAGAGGCCAAGATCTGGTGCAGATGGCAGAGACTAGTTACCTCTGCTTTCCGACCTTCTCAGATGCCACCTTGAGAACCAAGGTGCGCCTGACCTAAGCCACAGTGTTTACAGTGCCAAGCCTAAGGAAAGTCCAAGAAGGATCCATGCCTTTGGGTTAGGGTGCTGGAGAAGGTCACTGCCAAGTCTGTCTTGGAAGGAGAACAGGAGGGATGCTCCTTAGAAGCCAGACTGGTGAAGGATTTCACCTTATGCACTGGGGGCATCTTATCAGGGGGACAGGTCCCTGGAGAAAGACATCACAGAAGGCCTGTGATAACGAGGAAGACTAAGAAGCCGGATCGAGCCCATGGCTTCGACAGTGGGCTTTGAGAAGACGGCCAGGGCCAGTGTGGGAAGCATCGAGTCGGTGTGCGTTTGAATGGACCAGAGGGCACCCAGCAACCACCGCCACCTTACGCTGAGTGGTTCTTCTGGATTCCTCCCCGTGGATCCCTCCCAACTGAGAACGGCCACTCTGCAACTCGAGCATCCTTCCTGCCCCTTTCTCTCACGGGTGTGGACACAGTGGTGACAACAGTGAGCTCAAACACAGTGTCCAACTTTCATTTGAGGCCACTGAAAGGACCGTGGCGCGAGCCAGGTGCACCTTCGTCCTCAACATAGCATCCTTGTTTTTCAATACGCTACAGAGGCCTTGTGCGGCAGGTTTTCCTAATGCAGCACGTTAGGTAAAAAGATTCTTTGGAGGTAGGAAATGTTAAACTCAAGCTAGCAGGTAGAGATGGGGAGCAGGGCTGCCTGGTCACATGGAGATCTCCAAGGGACCAGAAAACAAGTCGAAGAGACGAGGGCTGTCCCCCAGAGCCAGCACCTGAATTTGGACTTCTACCCTCCTCAACGGTGAGAAACTAAATTTCTATCTGTTAATGCTACCCTCTTGTGGTCTTGCCCTGAGAGCAGCTGTGGATAACTAAGGCAGCCTTAGTCCAGGTCAGCTGCGTCCCTTATTACAGCATCTGGACATAGCGTCTGTCACATGGCCCCGTGGGGCCCTTTGTCTCCCTGTAGACTCTAAGGGAGCCTTGTCTGATGCATTCTCTGCATCAGCAGAGTGCCAGGCGTGTGGGAAGCACTCAACAAATGGTTGCTCTCAATATTAAGCAGACGTGGTGTTATGCAGAGCCTGGGAATTCTCATGTGTTTGGGGACCTCACCTGTCCCCCACCATCCCCTTCTTTGCATTCCTTAGGCACCTGCCGCATAAGCCTCCTGCTCCTCCTCAGAGGACGTGCTTAACTCAGGCCCTCTGCACTTGCCCCATCTTCTGCCTTAAGTACCTTTAGGAAGGCTACCTGACTCCTCCTTTACTTCACAGCCCTGCTCAGACCTCAGCTTCTCAGGGGAGTGCTTCCTGATCGTGATGCCCCCTGCCCATCCCTGCCCAGTGCACGAGACCCAGCCTTCTCTCTCTCTGGGTCAATGGTTGCTTCTGACATCATTTTTTCTGTTTAATTCTCTGCCCCTATCCCTCCCACAGGCCCTTTCCTTCTCTCTCTTTATCCCAACCTCCCCTGACCTGCACCCCCTACACACAAATGGAAGGCTTGTTGGCAACCCTGCATTGAGCCAAGTCTCCCAACACCATTTTTCCAATAGTCACTCACTTTGTGTCTCTGTGTCACATTTTGGTGATCCTCGCAATAGTTTAAACTTTGTCACAGTGGGGTTGCACACTTCATAGACCGCCAAACCAAACCAAACCAAACCAAACCAAACTCACTGCCATCCAGTTGATTCTGGCTCACAGCTCCCTATGAGAGGGTGCAGACCTGTGGGCTTCCAAGAGTGTACCTCTTTGTGCAAGTAGCAAGCCCCCTCCTTCTTCCACAGAGCAGCTGCTGGTTTCGAGCTGCTGACCTTGCCATCAACAGCCCGACGTGGAACCACTACACCACCAGGACTTCTTCCTGGAGCACAGGACAGTGTGGCCCGAGCTTTCGTACGCACTGAGGAGCTACGACAACAAATCATGTGCTTGCTTTTTGCTGATACTTGCTTTATGGCAAGAGTCTGGAACTAAACTTGCAACACAAAACCAAAAAATAACCCAAAATCTCTTGCCGTTTCATCAGCTCTAACTTGCAGAGACCCTGTAGCACAGAGTCAAATCCGCGCTCCCTAGTGTTCCCCAGGCTGTGAGGCGAGCAGGCCATCTCGTCTTTCTCCTGAAAAGCGGCTGCTAGGTTCTAACTGCACCTTGTAGTCAACAGTCTGACGTGTAACCCGCTCTTGTACTCATTGTTATTAGTACCTACGTTCCCCCCATCCTCCCCTGCCATGCACCTTAGGAACCAGTCATCCAGTTACTGACTCCATAGATTTGCCTATTCTGGAGTTCATTAAAAAAAAAGGTGGGGGGGGGGTGTCAAAAGGGAGATCAAATGATAAAATACTACATTTTGACCTAGCTACATCTGCCATAAATTACTTTACCATGCTGTCAGATAACAAGGCTGTTCACATCCCTCAACCACGGTCAGAGGGAGCTCACTGATAGCTTCATCCATGTGTGGACCCTGCTAATGGATTTGGGGCCTCCACTGTCATTTACAGCCTTCTGCAAACCAGGCACTGACAATTTAGGCTCTGATACCATTCCCTCCTTCAGATTTGGACTCTATTATTCACAGTCCTTAGATCACACAGACTGGTGTTCTTCCATGTGGACTTAGTTGACACTTAGCTGGTTGCCTGTTTGAAGATGAGCCTTTAGGACCGTAGATGCTCTTCCTTCTGACAGTCGGGCACCATCTAGCTTCTTCACCACCCTTTGCTGCAGCACCCAGACCTTTCTTGAGTGATCTCTTCCTGACGGCGAACATCAAGCAGGGCCATGTCATAAGAACTACCCCATACACTCGAGTATAAGCCTACCCAAATATCAGCCAAGACAACTAATTTGACCCCAAAAAACCACATAAAATGTGCTGAAAACCCCAGCTTATACATGAAGATATACGGTAATTGTTCTTAGATTTGGGTTAGAATTAAGTGCAAATTCAAAGTCTGGTTTGTTAACGAACAACCAAAACCTGAGATAAGCATGCACATTCCTGAGAGAAACTGTCTGCATCCAGCCACTGAGGACAGAGACTGATATAAACATATTTTGTTTGGAATGAACCTGTTAGGTAGCTAGCATCAGGGATGGGAAGTCCATTGACGCATGCCCAGGAGAGTCAGCATAGGACAAAGCTGGATTTTCCCACCGGTGGGCGCGGATGGGCATTACACCTGGAGCGGCCCATCGGGCCAGGTGACTGCAATTCAGCCAATGGGAGCGACCTGGGGTCGTTCACCACGCCTCCCCGGGGAACCCTTGAAAAGGCAGGAACCGGAAGGGAGAGGGGGCTTGTCTGGTCGTCTTCGTGGGAGAGAGAGATCCTTGAGGGACCCTGAGCAGTCTCTGCCAGGCCGCATGGTCAAAGGAATCCTATGGGTGCCGCGTAAAACCTGATGCTTCTTTTAACTCTCATTAAATTCACTTGGATCACGAGCCTGGCTTCCACGTGAAATCTTTCTTGTGTGGAGCCATGGACCGAGGCTGAAATCTAGCCAGGAGAGAGAGACCTTACAAACCTGTACAGGTGTGAACGGCTTCCCCTCATGTCCTGAGGTGTGCTGTAGATAGTGGAACAGTTGTCTACAGGTTCCTCTGCATCGGGGCCAGGTAGCAGGTGATCAGGAGCAAGGCAGCTCGGCCCTAAACTCCGGCGGGTCTACGTAACAGGGGTCTCCTCCCAGAGCGTTGGGCCCTTTCTTGGTAAACAGACTTCATAGACTCTACCAGAGGATTACCTACTATCTGTACACTGCTCAACACGGCACCCAGCACATCAAACTCCCAGTGTTAGAGAGTGTGTTAACCTGAAAACACCATAGATATTGATGAAATAATGAATATCCAGCCTCATGGGGGGGCTCAATGTCAGTTTCTCAGCTGCCCGTTCCTTCACCATATATTTTGCGTGTGTGTGTGTGTGTGTGTGTGTGTGTGTGTGAGAGAGAGAGAGAGAGACAGAGAGAGAGAGAGAGAGAGAGAGAGAGAGAGAGAGAGATGCTGGGGCAGAAGCTTGGTGATTCAAAGAAGAGTCAGACAGACAGTCTTTCTTTATAGGGGGTGAAGGCCATTCCAAGCTCCCCCCCCCCCCACAAAGGGGCTAGGCAATGCTGGGGAAGGGTAGGTCAGCTAGAGCTAGAGGAAGGGATGTCTGAGGAGAGCTGGGAGGCGGTTGGGGTCACACCCTTGAATGCTGTGTTAAGAGGTGCGCTGTATTCTGTTAGATTCAGCTGGGGGAGGAGGTAGGCTCAAGATTCTTCTGAGCAGGGAATGACAAGTTGAGGGACTGCTGCAGAGAGACCTCATGATGATAGCAAGTTTTGTCATGACAGCCATGTCTCCAGTGGGGACGAATCATCTGGAAGCTCCAAGGCAGGGAGGGGAGGTGTGGGAGACAGGTGTGTGGGGCGGGGTGAAGAAGGGAGTGACTGAAGAGCCAAAAGGAACCTGGAGACTTGGTAGCAGCTGCTCAGAGCTTGGAGCCCTGTCGTAGGTGCCTTGGCTCAGACCCTGGCCCGGACAAGACAACCTCTTGGGCTTCAATTTTCTCGTTGGTAAAAGAAGTCTATGAGAACCAAGTGGGTTAGTTTTGTATGGTAACCCCAAACCCACCCCACCCCACTGGAATTGATTCCGACTCTTAGGAACCTTATGGGAGAGAGGAGAACCACCCCAGAGGGTCTCCAAGGCTGTCATTGCTCCGGAAGCAGTTTGGAAGGAGACTGCCACCCCTTTCTTCCTCGGAGTGGCTGTTGGGTTAGAAGCGCTGGCCTTTGGGTTGGCAGCCAAGTGCTCCTTAGCATAGAGCAAGAGCCTGACAACGTTGGGAAGTGATACAATCAAAAGGGCAGGAAAGATGGCAAGAAACAGAGAGCTGGGCCCAGGGCTGACAGGACTTGGGGAGGACAGAGGGAGGGGAGGTAGGGAGGCTGTGTCTCCGAGAGAAGGGTGCCATTACTGATGTGAGCGAGAGGCAGGGGCTGATGGGGCCTAGGGGAGGTGTCAGTGGGAGGCCCACCTGGAGATGTCCTGTAGGCATTTAGTTAGAGGCTCCCGAGGCCCAGGACAGAAGCCTGGCAGGGCACCTCACGACAGAGCTCCAGGGACCTGGGCCTGCTGTGTTCTGTGGTCATGCCCCTGCCCGCTTGTTGCTCCGTCCAATCCCTGGGACGAGTGGAGTTGAGCACCATTGTGGCCCCAGCTCTGGGCTGGACTTGGCAGAGAGTGCCTGAAGCCCAGGGGGAGAGCGGTGAGCCTGGAAAGCCTCCCGGGGCTGCTCTACAGGGGCGCAGGGAGCTGTGGGCCCTTGAGTTCCTCTCCCCCCTTTCAGGTGCACACCATGGCGGCCCATCCCTCTCCTCTCCGGTTCTGCTCTGGTGGTCAGCCAGCCACTGAGGGGAACTGCTGGCGAGGGGAGCAAGCCCAGGAGTGGACAGAGGTGGCCTTTCTCAGTTGACAGCCCCGGAAGTGAAAGTCAGAGAGGGTAAAGGACTCACCCAAACTTGCATGCCAGGCTTCTGCAGGCCCATTTGGGAGGAGAGCAGGGTGGGGGTAGGGGTGGGGTGGGGGCAGGGTAGAGTAGATTTGAGATCAGCTGCAGCGCCCAGCCTTTGTGGGAGCAAGCAGCCTGAGGGTTTTTGGTGGCATGGCTCAGAGTCCGGTGGGGTGGGGAAGGAATAGGGAGGTCCTTGGGCTTCCTGTATGGACACAGTGGGGGGCGGGGGGGGAGGGACAGACCCGGCCCTCATGGAAGAAGAAAGAAGCATTGATGTGGCGGAGTGGGGGGGGGGCAATAACACCCAGAACCCTCATTGTTTCAGGCAGGTTTCTCCAGTGAGTTGCAAGAGGAGGACGGCTCAGGTCTCAGGCTGCTCCTAGCGTTCTCTTTTGGGATGCCTGGACCTTGGCTGCACCTCCTCTCCCCTCCCCACAAATTTCACAGACTACTGTTCCCCTGTAGATTCCAGGTGGGTGTCCCTGCCCTCCTCATCCCCCCCACCCCCCCACACACTGCTGTCCACGCGGGCCCTGCTCTCATCTGCCCCTCTCCCCGCCCTCCGCAACCATGAACAAAGAAGCTCGAGCTGCTGTGCCCCACTCCTGGTGCCCCACTCCTGTGCTGCGGTCTCCACCCTGTTGCCCAAGACTCACCATCCCGCCCAGCTATGGGGGGACTCCCTAACCCAGGGCCTTTGGGCACCCTGGCACCCTGAGAGTCACCCTTCCTCACAGCTGCAGGGGCTGCTGGGTGCCGTGGGAAGCACAGACCTGGCCCCTCTCCTTTAACAGCGCTCACAGGCGCCAGGGTCCCTCCCGTGGGTTTCACCCTCTGCTCCATCTGTTCTGGCAGTGTCCCGGCTGGTTCAGTGCCCTGGGCAGAAGATAGTAATGGGAAGCAAAAAAAAAAAGTCTTTCAGGAAACGGGTCTCGTTTAGTCCTTGAGAAGCCTTTCCTGGGCCTGTTCTGGATTGAAGGGCATCCCCCGCCCCCACACCAGATAGGTGTGGGAAATCTGAACCCCTAAGGCTGTTGCTGTCACCCCATTTGCTAATGGGCTCCTCTGGGTCATGGTAACGAGGCCGGGCCAGTGGAGGGGCTTTGAGCTGATCTGTGGAGGTGTAAAAAGAGCACACCTGATGGGGTGCCCGCCCGTCGGTTCCGACACAGAGATCCACAGGGTCCTGTGCCATCCTCGCAATTGTCATGTGCTTATATATTCCACCTCAAGGTCACCCTGTTGGACAAGGTGGAACTTCCCCTGTGGGTTTCCGAGGTAGTCACTAGATAGAGACGGAAACCCCAAAAACGCTCGGCCGACAAGTCGATTCTGATTCATCGTCACGCCGGGAGTGGAAAGGCTCGGCTTACTCCTGGAGCAGCCGGTGGTTCCAAACTGCTGCCACCATGGCCCTTACAAGCACGGACACAGGGACGCAGCATCAGAGGTCTGAGGGCCATGGGTCACAAGGAAACAGGGGAAACAGGGAAGAGGGGCTGAAAGAGACGAGGCTGACAGAGAGCCGTGCCCCGGAGCCAGCAGCCTGGGTGTGCTCTCCCAGCCTCCTAACCTGGGAGGAAAGACGGGCACTCCTTATGGTGCCATTCGAGAACTATGTCCTCTTCCCAGCACCCCTGGTGCTGCGTGTGTCTGTCCGCTTCTACCCCAGACGGAAAGCTCCTCAGAGGGAGAGGCGCTGTCTCTGGATCCTTCCTGACCACATGGGACAGAATGCAAGCTGCAACCAGATTCCCTCGGGGCCAGTTCCTGACTTTGTCACGTAGGAGCTGAGTGACCTTAGTCGCTAAGCCTCTCTTGGGAACTGCAGTTTCTTCATCTGGAAAACGGAGTCACTCACTCATTCACTCCATTTGCTCTTTCCCGAGGGCCTGCAGCAAGTCCCGCACCCCTGTGGCTACAGCAATGAGCGGATCAGATCCAGGTCCCTGCCCCGTGGAGCTGGCAGTGGGCAGGATGGGCGCCTGGCTCTGAGGGTGAGTGTGGGGTCTGGCACACCTCAGCCTGGCAAACGAGGGCTGTGATGGACATCACCCAGAAGCACGTATGGAGGACTGACTGTGTGGTGGCCCCACACTAGCTTCTAGGGAGACCGAGATGCAGAACATTCCTTTCAGGGAACTCACGGGTCTAAAAACACATACCGTGCCATCTTATCGTCCCTCAGAAGATACAGCCAGCCCCCAGCTAGTATCGCAACAAAACATCAGAACATTCTAGAATGTCAGGTGACAGCTGCCGGTCCCCTGGTATTCCTTCAGAGAAAGCCATGCAGGGTTGAGGGTACTCAGCTGTGGTTTGGGGGGCACCCCAGAAGAAAAGAGGCTATATTTGGCTAGGAGATAAAAAAGCCTTTGAGCAGTGGTTCTCCACCTTCCTAATACCGCGACCCTTTCATACAGTTCCTCATGTGGTGGTGACTCCCCAACCATAACATTATTTTTCTTGCTACTTCATCACTGTCATTGTGCTACTGTTATGAATCGGGCGCCCCCTATGAAAGCGTCGTTCAACCCCAAAGGGGTTCACAACCCCTAGGTTGAGAACCGCTGCCTTTGAGGGAGTTGGTTTGGAACTGCCTCTTGGAATGAGTAAGAGTTAGAAGGCGAGGACAGCAGTGGCAGAGGTGGAGAGGGAGGCCCTTCAGGGAGTCAGATTGGCCCATGAATAAAGACATGGAAGGAGGCGATCACAAGGCAGCAGTTTCCTGCTCACTCCCAGGAGGAAGGCGGCCTGACCCAGGTCGGGTTGGTGCCTGCATGGGTGGCTGAGTCACTCTTAGGACGATGACACCATGTGAAGCAGAGTTGAATTCTCCATAGGGTTTTCAGTAGTTGGTTTTTTAAGAAGTAGATCACCAGACCTTTCTTCCACGGCACTTCTAGGTGGACTGGAACCACCAACCTTTTGATGAGCATGAATTACGTGTACACCTGGAGAAAGTACCTGGGCTGTACTTTGGACTGGTAGGGCCCAGAAACTTCCAGGTGACCTAAAAGGAGAGGTGGTGAGGGGAGCAAGAGCCCTACACAGGCAAAACCTTCCCCTGGGGTGGGAAGGAGCTTGGGGCATTCAGTTCTGACACAACTGCAGGAGGCCACTGGGGCAGGAGGAAGAAATTAGAGAGATGTGCAGGGGATTGGGAGGACCTCCCTCTGGCCTCAGAGCTGAAGGTCTCCCCCCACCCCCACACTGCTGAGATTGCACAGGGGTGAGACGAAGGCAGCACGCAGATGGAGAGACAGGAATGTGGTCCCAGAGCCAGTAAGACCACGGAGGCCCTGCAGACCTTTAGCAGCAGACCGAGAGAAGGAGAGCTTTCTCGTCTGAGCAACAGAAGGGTGGTGGTGGTGACAGTGGATTTCAACCCACAGCGGTCCCCGGTCATAGCGTAGAACTGCCCCAAAGGGCTGTCTTTGCGGAAGAGGATTCACTGCATCTTTTTCCTGCAGAGATCCACCGTGGATTAGAACCACCGGCCTTTCAACTGGCGGGCAAGCGCTTAGCTGGATGTGCCACCAGGGTTGATGGTGGTCAGAGAAACGGAGGAGGGAGAGTCTGGTTCACTTCTGGAGGTTTGTCATAGCTCAGGGTGCCCTCAACTTCATCCCAACTGTGTTTCGTGACTGGGGGCCACCGAGCAGCGAGCGCAGCAATGCCAGGCCCTGTGCGAAGCGTGCTTTGGGATAACTTCTGTCCTCACCACTGACCCTGTTGGTCCTATGTCACAGATACGGCAGCAGAGACCTATGGAGCTTGTCCTGAGTCACCCACAGCTGGCAGGCGATGGAGTCCAGGACCTAACGCTCTGCGTGTGAAATGGGGCTTGTGGCCGCAAGCTCACTGAGCAGAGAGATGGAGAGGACACTCTCTGGACGGTGACGCTGCAGGTACTCCATCCAGGGCTCACGGGCCAGAAGCCTCATGAAGATGCCAGGGGCGTCTGTGTTGTCCAGGTGGTGGGTGATTCCTGGTCCCTGCAATGCTGGTGACACTGTGGTCCTCTGCTCAGGAAACAGCAGACAGTCCCTGGCTTGAGAGGAGCTGAGACTTCAACAAGAGCCCCGGGCAAAGAGTAGACAAAGAATTTAAGAGGGCCAGGAGAGTGGTACCCAAGGGCACAGAGTATTTATAGCTTCATTTTTGGGTCATACTGCTCAGACACTTCATTAACTCGCCCCTGCTGCGATGGCTGGAACTGCCTCTCTTGGGCGAGAAGTGTGATGTTAGCTGGTCTTGCTGATTTTGCAGGCCTTACATGGCCCGAGGGACAGATGTTCCCCACTCCTTTATGGCTTAAGCCTTCACTCTGGGGTCACTGCACCCATCCCTGCCTCTTTGCCTCTTCTGAGGAGCGGACTCCGCCCAATGGGGACAAGTGTGCACACACCCAGGGAGGAAGGTCAGCACGCTCCGACTGCAAAGGCAGCTCAGGCAACCGGGAAGGAGGAAACCTGCCCCACTCTGACCCTCCTTCCAGCCTCAGCCCCACCCTGGCCTTCATGGGTCAGCAACTCCCAGGTGCACTCAGGTCACACCCCTCTACTCTCGAGGTGGGGTCCTCCAGTAGGTTCCCACGGTCCCCACCCCAGGGGTTGTCCTGGAGATGTGGCAGAAGGCCCAAAAGGCAGAAAGCACCCTGGAGCAGCCTGGGGGGTGTAGGTAGGGGGGTGGTTGACAAAGAGCTTATGGAGAAGCCACCCAGGGTAGAACTACAGCATCACAGCTCTGGAGCCAGAAGCCTGGGTTCAAGTCTTAGTGCCTCCACTTGCTGAGCAAGTTAACTCACCTTTTTAGACTTTGGCCTCCTCCCTTCTAAAATGGGCATAACACGCTTCGAGGTCTGGGAGATCCAGTCTGATCACGGTTGTCAGACCTCATTGTCCCCACCCCTACAGCCCCACAATGACTATCTAATTAAATGATGGAATCACAAATAAAATAAGAAAATGGGTACAATACAAGTCCCCGCGGGCCCATGGGGTGGTTCCGAGATTCAAGGACTGGGAAAAAACAAGTGCTGAGAACAATGCTTGACAAACAGCCCTCAGAAACTCAGTGCCACGGACTCTGATGCACAGCGAGCCTCGGGCAGGGGAGAGCCGCCTCTGTGAGGTCTCCGGACTGTACCTCTTGTCGGAAGTAGAAAGCCTCGTCTTTCTCCCCTGGAGCAGCGGTGGCTTTCAACTGTTGACCTCGCAGTAACAGTCCAATGTATAATCTACTGCATCACCAGGGACACAGAGCACTGACCACATACTCACCAACATTTCACAGATGGTCTATTAGTACACCGCCTAGCCCCCTCACTTTACAATCTGAACAAAAAAGGCTCGGAGAGGGGTGATAACCAGACACAATAATGAAAGTAAAATGGCTTTCTCACATCAAGGGTTTTACTTTTTATTGTGGAAATGTAAAAGTATGTGCATAAATAAAGAATAATACTCCTAAAACAAACTCCTGTGTACCCCGTACCCAGTTTCAGTGACTATCAGTCATGGCTAATAGCATTTCATCTACACCACAACCTGACACCTGGGTTATTTTGAGGCAAATCTTGAGACATTGTAGCATCCCAGCTGTAAATATTTCAGTATCTCTGAGAGAAAAGATGTCTTCAAGAGCCACAGTATCATGATTTGGTCTAAAAATTAACCATCGCTCACTTACTGCCAGTAAGTCAATTCCGACTCACAGTGACCCTGTAGGACAGAGTAGAACTGCCCCTTTGAGTTTTTGAGACTAATCTTTTTTTTTTTTTTTGAGACTAATCTTTACAAGAGTAAACAGCCTCGTTTTCTCCAGTGGAGCATCTGGTGGGTTGAAATCGCAGCCCTCGTGGTTAGTGACTACTATGCCATTTGTTACTATCATCAACTATCCAGCCCATTCATGTTCAAATCCTCCAATTGTCTCATTCTCAAATACCTTACTTCAATGGGAATCCGAGTAAAGTCCATATACTGCAAAGGGTTGATGTATCTTTTACAATGATGATCAATTGGTATTGGGCCAATGCTGACCCATGGTGACCCACACATGTCAGAGCCCAACTGGACTCCATGGGGGTTTCAGCCGCTGATTCCCCTGCCCCTCCCCACCACCCCAAGTAGATTTCCCAGACCTCTCTTCCGAGGTGCCCCTGGGCAGACTTGAACCTCCATCCTTTCAGTTAGCAGTGGAGCATGTTAACCATTTATACCGCTAGCCCTTTCAAGCTATCTGCTTACCCCATTTGCAATTTATTTGTTGAAAAATTATTTGTCCTGTAGTGATTTCCACGGCCAGGAGTTTGATCTCCCCAGCTAGCGGCTTGATGAGATTCAGGTTCAATGCCTCTGTCTGGACAACTTCACAGGTGGTGTGTGTTCGTCATCCATCAGGATAAACATCTGGTTGACTTCATTTGGGGATGTTAGCAACCGCTGGCCAATGCATCGGTCCATGATTTCATTAGGAGTTTGCAAAATAGTGATGGTCTAATTCTATCACTCATTCCATTTAATAGTTGAAATGCTTCAACTCAACGAAACTTGCCTTTCTCAAATATTTGGTAAACCAAAGTTAATTTGTATAAACTATTCAGGAAAGCTAGAACCAAGTATTAATTCTATCTTTTCTTTTCCAGTTTTCAAAATAATGAATTAGTTCCCTAGTGTATTAGTCTGGGTAGACTAGAGAAACAAATTCATGGACACACATATGTGTATAAGAAAGAAGTTTTCTATACAAGAGGAATTGAACACTGAGAAAGCATCCCAACCCAGTCCAGTCCAAGGCCATAAGTCTGACACTAGCCCATATGTCCAATACCAATCTATAAAGTTCTCTTCAGACTCAAGAAACATGCAATGATACCGAAAGTAGATCACAGGCAGGGGATAGAAAGTCTTTGGATCCAGTGGTATTGGAAACATCTCAGCGCTGGCAGGGGTCTCTCCAACCCTCAGGGCTGCATCTGGGTGGGTCCATGTGTCTTGTCAGCTGCTATCTCTCTCAGGGTGTGGCAGAGAGAGAAGATCTCCCTACTTCAAGGAGGAAGTACTGGATTTCCCAGAATTCTTAGGAGAAGGCCATGCCCACACAGAGACCTCATTGGCTCTGATTTGATTGGCAAGCTAGACTCTACCCCTACATTCTTAATCCTCAACTTGACAAGTGATTACCGTATATACTCGTGTATAAGCCGAGTTTTTCAGCACAAAAAAACTGGGGTTCGACTTATACACAGGTCAGTGGTACCCCAGCGAGGTGTAACGTCTCGCGGGTGATTGCCATTCATCTGCTGTTCATTCAATGCCCCGCTGACACTGCAGGGCTTTGAATGTTTGTTTACTCACATCTAACCAATCAGAGCCGTCCTATAATGTGGACAGCTCCAATTCGCAGAAGCACCCGTCGTGATTCACTTACGCCGGCAGCTGAACTGGTAAGGATGTGTCTGTGGCTGTGCTCTGTCTCTCCCCTCTGGTCTCTGTGTTAATTCACATCCTGCATTTCCCACCCTAGGATTATACTCGAGTCAATCAGTTTTTCTGGTTTCCCAGGTAATAATTAGACTTATACTTGGGTTGGCTTATATTCGAGTATATACGGTATATATCTACCACACCTAGGGTCTTCGTTACCTGGGGCTGCTGTAACAAAAAGACCACAAGTCCTGCTCAGAGCAGCCAATGCACAGAGAGGACCATAGGGCCAGCCCCACTAGGAGACACAATATCTCTCACTGACCCATAGCCCTACAGGGACAGCACTGGAGACACAGTGCAGCAATTGCACTTGATCTGACCCCACCACTCCGAGGCAAAACACTAAGGGTGTGCAACAGAACAGCAAGGGGAACAGAGCAGTGAAGCCCCCAGGGAATACTAAAATAGACTTTGGGGCCAGGCCATGGCACCCCATCAGACTCAACCAGAAAACACTCCTAAAGGTCAACAAGCAGACCTTGAACTAGTTATAGGCTTTTCTTTTCCTTTTTTTCTCATTGGTTTTGTTGTTGTTTTGTTTTGTTGCTTTGTTTTGCTCTGTCTTATTTTTGTGCATATTATTATCTCTGCAGGTATATCTAGATAAGATAGGTGGGATAAACAACCTGGAGGAGAAAACAACGAGACCAAAGTTTCCAGGGGGACATGGGAGTGGGGGAGGCAGGGGGAAAGGAAGTGGGTGTTAACAAACCCAGGGACAAGGGAACAACAAGTGATCCAAAATCGATAGCGAGGAGGGTGTAGGAGGCCTGGAAGGGCTTGATCAAGGGCAATGTAACCGAGAAGAATTACCGAAACCCAAATGAAGGTTGAACATGATAGTGGGACAAGAGGAAAGTAAAAGGAAATAGAAGAAAGAACTAGGAGGCAAAGGTCTAAATAAAGGAATGTACATATGTAAATATATTTATATATGAGGATGGGGAAATAGATCTATGTGCATATATTTATAATTTAGTATTAAGGTAGCAGATGGACATTGGGCCTCCATTCAAGTACTCCCTCAATACAAGAACACTTTATTTTTTTAAACTGGCATTCCATGATACTCACCTTCCTGAAAAGATCATTGAAGACAAAGCAGATGCATAAGCAAATGTGATGAAGAAAGCCGATGGTGCCTGGCTATCAAAAGATATATCATCTGGGGTTTTTAAAGCTTAAAGATAAACAAGTGGCCATCTAGCTGAGAAGCAACAAAGCCCACATTAAAGAAGCACATCAGCCTGTGTGATCACAAGGTGTTGATGGGATCAGGTATCAAAGAATAAAAATACACATCATTGTAAATGAGAGGGAGTGCAGAGTGGAGACTCAAAGTCCATCTGTAGGCAACTGGACATCCCCTTACAGAAGGGTTGTGGGGAGGAGACAAGCCAGTCAGAGTGCAGTATAGTACTGATGAAACACAACTTTCCTCTAGTTCTTTAACGCTTCCTCCCCCCCCCCCACCACTATTATGACCCCAATTCAACCTTACAAATCCGGCTAGACCAGAGGATGTACACTGGTACAGATCAGAGCTGGAAACACAGGGAATCCAGGACAGATAAGCCCCTCAGGACCAATAATGAGAGTAGCAATACCAGGAGGGGAAGGGGAAGGTGGGGTAGAAAGGGGGAAGGGATCACAAGGATTTACATATAACCCCCTCCCTGGGGGATGGACAACAGAAAAGTGGGTGAAGGGAGACATTATCAAGAGTTCGTGAAGGAGCAGAGGGCAGGGAGGGAGGGGAAAAATGAGGAGCTGTTACCAAGGGCTCAGGTAGAAAGAAACTCTTTTAAGAATGATGATGGCAACAAATGTACAAATGTGCTTGACATAATGGATGGATGGATTGTGATAAGAGTTCTATGAGCCCCCAATAAAAAAATATTTTTTAAAAAGACCACAAGTGGATGCTCTTCACAAACAGAAATTTATTTTCTCACAGTTTAGGGATCTAGAAGTCCAAATCCAGGGTACCAGCTCTAGAGGCAAGACGAAGCTCTCTGCTCCAGTCAGAATTAGTCTCAGAAGCCCCCAGGGGCAGTTCCGCTCGCTCGGATCTGCAGGCTCCCTGGGAGTCGATGCACTCAAAAGCAACGGGAGTCCTTTGAGTTCCAGGGAAGGTCCTTCTCTCTGAGTTTCCGCTTCTGGGCATTGTGCATGTGGTGTAACCTTTTATTCTAAAAATGCTCACTCTCATCTCTCTCTGCTGGATTGTTGAATCGCCTATATCTCCAAAGAGATTGACTCAAAATAGGCCCTGTACCCAGTCTGCCTCATTAGCATAACAAAGACAACCCACTCCCCAAGGGAAATAGAGGTTAGATTTACGGCACATATTTTTCAGGATTCTTACCCTTTACCTTCCCCACCAGCTTCATGTCCCTGAAAACGCAGAACACATGCACCTCGTCACATCATCCTCAAAGTCCTAAAGCAGCTCCGTGTTCAAAATACCATCTTCTGAATCCCTAAATCAGCGCTTCTCGACCTTCCTCAAGCTCCAACAGTCTAATACAGTTCCTCATGTTGTGGTGACGCCCCAACCATAAAATTATTTTCTTGCTACTTCATCACTGTCATTTTGCTACTGTTATGAATTGGGTGGCCCCTGTGGAAGGGTCATTCGACCCCCAAAGGGCTCACGCCTACAGGTTAGAACCGCTGCCCTAAATCCAGATGAGGCCTCCAGTGTATGACATCCAGGAACAACACTCCTCTCCCCCCGTGAGCCTGTGACTATAGAATACAAGCTGCCTGCTTCCAAAGCCCATGGAGGCACTGGCACAAGCAGACAGTCCCATTACCAATGGGAGAAACTGGAGGGAAAGAAGAGATAGCAAGGAAGTTCAAAACCAAGCGGAGAAAATTACTCGAGCTCTCAAGGTTTGAAACTAATCCTTTGTTCTTGGAACGAGGTCTCTGCCCTCCAGACTCTGGGTGTTGGCCCACAGCTATGGATTCTGGGTAGAAACCACGTAGACCTGGGCTTCAGCTTTACCCTCCAGGATAAAACTCTGCTCCCATGGCTTTGGGCCACCCAATTCTCCTCAACCCCTCAAAGGGCCCTGCCTGGTCTCTGCCCTTTGGGCGTGACAGCCCTGATCCTTCAGCTCTGGGTGGCAGCTGCATGCCCTGGCACACCTTACCAGCAGGCCCAACTCCCGAGTTGTCCAAGAGTAGGCACTTTGGGACCCAGAAGGCTTTGCCCTATTCCTGCATTCCAGGAGACAGGGACCCCGCCCTGCTTCCTGTGATCCTGGCATCAGGTCCGCTCCTGGCTGCTTTGGCCTGTTTCGAGGCACACAGCCTTCTTTCTTTCATTCTGTCTCTGCCCGGCCCCCCTCCCCCGAGTTTTCTGCTGTGGGGTTGCTTACATCCATCTGCTACGGGCGTAATCGCCTTAACCCAAGAAGGCTTAGCTGCACCCTCGGTGAACATGGGTCCTTAGTGCCGTCGAATTTTCCAAATCAAGAAGCCCCGCTGCCGTTTGGCACAGTTGCTGCGGAAGCGCATCTCTTTCCTCTCACATTTTACTCCCAGCCACGAAGAGGAGGCACGGGGTCCTTTAAGATCTTGTTCAGAGCGCTCCCGACCTAATATCCAGCTCATCACTTACACGCCCCACCTTCCACTAAACTGGGAACATCACTCAGACAGGTGCTTTCTGCCACTGCATAAAAAAGCCCAGCCTGCTTCCGCTGTCCAGTCACGTGTGACTCATTTTACCAGGTTTATGGACATGTAACTCATCTATCAGACAAGTCAAGCGCTCCTGTTACGAAGAGTGCTCCACCCTTACTAGGATCAGGGTCGGGTCATTGTCTTCTGTCTTGTGCTCCTTGTTAGCTCCTCATTCCGCCCCCACCCACAAGTCCCCTGCTTCGCCTTTAAAACCCAAAAAACCCTCTGCCATTGAGTTGATGCCAACTCATAGTGATCCTATTGGTTGAGGTAGAAGCGCCCTGCAGAGCAACTGGTGGTTTTGAACTGCCGACCTTGCAGTTAGCAGCCCAGTGTGTAACCACTGCACCGCCGGGGCTCCTGCCATGCCCATAAACTCAAACCTCCCGGCCACGGAGCCCCTTCTGACACATAGCAAGCGCCCCTATGGGAGAGAGGTAACTCTTCATGGGAGTAGAAATTCTTGTCTTCCTAGGAACTGTTAATCCAGTTACTGTCCCCTAGATTTACCTACCCTGGATTTCCGATACAGAAAACATACAAAGCCAAATCAAACAAAAACCCCCAAGATGACAAAATAAAGCAAAGAAAAAACTTCCATTGAAAAATAGAAAATATCTATATTAAAAGTGGGAACCAATATAAAATGGGTCAAAAGGGAGATTCGATGACGAGGTGTCACCTTTTCTTTTCAAGCCTTGTTAGAAGCACATTTAAATCTACATTTCAGCCAACATTCGGTCGCTGCCAACAGAGACACTCTAAGATGACAGAGACTTTCTCCCCTCGCTCCACACTTCCTTCCGAGCCCTCCTCGGATTGGTCTTTGTCTTCTATCACTCCTTCCACAGGCTCTCCAAGGTGACCTTGTGGCTGTCAGGTGCCATCTGGTTGGCTACGACTCACAGCCACTCTACGCACCACAGAACGAGCCCTAGAGTGCCTTGACCATCACTTGTCTGTCGCTTTGTCGCTGCGGTGATGGTTTGCGTGTTGCCGTGACACGGGAAGCTCTGTCACTGAATTTCAAACACCAGCAGCGTCACCCAAAGTGAACAGGTGTCAGCAGAGCTTCCAGACTAAGAACAGACTGTGGAGGCAATGTAGCTCTTACTACTACCCCCCCACCCCCCACAAAACAAACCCTCGGGCCATAGACTCCATTCTGACTCAGCAACCCTCCACCAGCTTTCTGAGTCGGTAAAACTGTGGGCACAGCGCATGGTGGGTTCGAATCACTGACCTTGTGGCCAGCAGCCCAGCCCTAGCCCAGTGGTTCTCAACCTTCCTCAGGCCGCGAAACTTTCATACAGTTTTTCATGCGGTGGTGACCCCAACCATAACATTATTTTCATTGCTACTTCAGCCTCTAGGCATCACCCCATTCCAAAACCACTTCCGCGTCAGTAGGGCAGCACCCCCACTTCTCCGTTCCACATCCTGACCTAGCACCCAATGCTGCCATCCCGAAATGCCCCATAGGGGGACTTTCACCAACAGAGATTCTCACCACTTAGCAGACGGCCAGTCTGAACTCAGGACACGGGCTGGGGGAAGCCTTCCTCTGTTGGCCCTGAAGGAAGGTCCTTGTCCCTTCAGCTTGTGTCCTTGTCCCTTGGAGATTTCCATGTGGCTTGGCATCTCTTTTCCACCCTCTCCCTCTCCACTCACTAGTTCACATTTCATCTTTTCAAAAGAGAATGGGGGGTGGGGTGGGGTGGGGGTGGGTGGGTGGACACACCCTATCTTGATCCGTGAACATAACACAGACAACCTTCCCCATGGGATTCTAACTGCAGGCATTGTTGCGGTTGCTAGGTGCTGCCCGGGCAGTTCCTACACCTGGCAACCGATGCACAACCGAGCAAAACACAAGCTGGTCCCGTGCCATCTGTGTCAATCCATTTAGTTGGTGATCTTCCTCCTTTTTCCACTTTACCAAGCATGATGTCCCTGGTCTGTCCAGACAACATGTCCAAAGTGCATGGGACAAAGTCTTGTCATCCTCCCTTCTAAGGGGCCTTCTGGGCGTACTTCTTCCGAGACACGTGGGTTTATTCTTCGGGAGTCCACACCACTTTCAGTCTTCTTCACCAGCATCATCATTCAAAGGCATCCATCCTTCTTCCTTCTTTAATGTCTAAATGTCACATGCACGTGAGGCCTTTGAAAAATGCCCTGGCTTGGGTTGGTATCTTAGTCTTACAAGTGACCTCCTTGCTTGTCAACCTTGTAAAGAGCTTTCGTGCCGCAGATTTGCCCAAGGCCATACATCATTCGATCCCTTGACCGCCGCTTCCTGAGCATTGACCGTGGATCCTTGACCTACTTCCATCTGCGCTCCACGTGGCACGATATGGCCTATTGGTCCAGGTCTAAGGATCTGGGTTTACATTACATTGAGCTGTATGCCATACACTGGGTTCCATAGAAGTTAGGGTTTAAAACACATATTTTGGGAGAACATAATTCATAACACTAGTATCTACAAACCCCAAGTCCACATCCCGCTGCCACCCAATGGATTCAAGCTCATAGTGACTCTATGTGGGGTTTCTGAGGCTATAAATGTGTATGGGGACAGATAGCCCATCTTTCTCCCTAGGAGCAGCTGGTGGGTTTGAACTGCTGACCCTGAGGTTAGCAGCCCAATGTGTAAGCCCCTTGGTCCCCAGGATCCTGGAGCTATTATTGTGCTCATTTTATAGATGAGAAGAGAGCTGAAGCGAAGTGGTTCGGCAACATGCCCAAGGTTACAGACAGGTTCCCACAAAGCTTGAACCTAGGATGATCTAGCTCTTAGGTGCATTGTGCTCTTGATGCTATTGGCAAGACGTGAGATGACCAGGCTCACTCACGCTATGCCCACTGCATACTCGGCACCATGCCAGGCGCTCGGCCTGCCTCCAAAGCCCACATTCTAAACGAGTGCCCTGGTTCCACAGTGCTGACAGGGGCTTGAGGGTGGCCTGGTGGCTTCTTGGCTATGTGTTGGGCTGCAGACCGCATGAAACCGCGAGGCGCTCCGAGGGAAAGAGAGATGTTCCACTCCTGCACAGAGCGGCAGTCTCGGAACCCACGGGGCAGCTCTGCTTTGCCCTCTAGGGTTGCGATGAGTCAGACTTAGCTCGATGGCAGTGCACCTGTGGTTGGTGCACAATTAAGGGGCAACCAATGGTTGCACCAAGGCAGTGGTGAATCCGTGGGAGAGTTCTCCTCTTCCACGTGGGAGAACAGGATTTCATTCCAGTCCCTGTACCTCCTGTGCCGCCACCACCCGTCTGCCGGTGGTGGCTTGTCTGCTGCTGAGCTGTGAGCAGCTTTTAGCAGAGATTCTGTTTCTTCGAGATTCTGGGAAGAAAGGACCCACCAAGCCTCGGCCACTGGCAGACCCTCACAAGTCACAGCCAAGGGTCTCCAATAGCCGTACTGGTTGTACAAATCTTGAAAATGATTGAACGATTGGATTGCATGATATGTGCATTAGGCGCCAATAAAAATGTTTCAAAAGGAAAGAAAGAAGACACTAAAGGTCACATAGCTAGTTGAGGAACATGCTCAGGTCCTGTAGTTTTGTGCCATGACCACTGTGCTAGTCTGGGCAGACTAGAGAAACAAATTCTTTTGTGTGTGTGTGAGAGTGAGTGAGAGTATAGAGAAACAAATTCATAGACACTCATATGTCTATAAGAAAGAGGTTTATTAAGAAACCATCCCAGTCCAGTCCAGATCAAGTGCATAAGTCTGATATTAGTCCATACGTCCGATACCAATCTATAAAGTCCTCTTCAGACTCACGAAACACATGCAATGAGGCCAAATGCAGGAAGATCACAAGCCAGTGGGTGAGAAGTCTTGTGTCTCCAGTGGTAGTGGAAGCGTCTCAATGTTGGCGGGGTTTCCATGGGGCTCCTCCAGCTCAGGGCACTAGCATAGTTCCATGTGTCCCCCAGGGAGTGAACGTGTGTCCCGCCTCCAAGGAGCTATCTATCTCCTTTGTGCCTCCAACTGAGGCCATCAAGCTGCGACCTGATTGACAGTCTAAACTCCACCCCATTCACTCACAAGTCTCAAATTGACAACAGATCATGGAACTACCACAACCACTGTGCAATATTACTTGTCCTTTGACACGGCCCTAATTTATTCTCCCACAAACATCCAAAGGGAGGTGTTACCACACTTTCTAGATGAGAAACAGACGCAGGAGGTGGAGTAATCCCAAATTCACAGGTGTGGAATTCCATAACGGTGGAGCTAGGATTTGGAACTAACACTTCTCATTTCATATCCACGTCTCTACTGTCATACCTCATAATAACAGAACTATTTACTCATGTCTAGAGGAACTATCACGAGCTAGTCTGTCCCACCTGAAGAACTGTATCAAGAGTATTTCTGACATGGAACTGGAACCTGCCGGATTCCCTAGTAGACTCGTGACCTGTGAGTGCTGCTATGAAGAAAGAAGAAAGGACCGAGCAGTCGGAAGAGCTGAAGCATCCTGGGGACTCTCAGGGAGGCACCGAGGGCAGAGGGCACGCACGCGAGGGCAGCCCTGGGGTCAGCAAACTGCGGCTTGCCAACCGGAGGTGGCTCTTTCGATTCACACATGTGCCTCTGACGTAAGATTGAAAAAAGAAATGAAAGAACATTATTCAGATAATGGTGACATCATTTGTTTGTAAAAATTAATTTATGGCTCTGTAATAATTTTAAAATTGTCGTAAGGGATAGGATCGGCTCTTCCTGGCTCAAAAGTTAGCAGACCCCTGGGGCTACAGGACTGACAGGTAATAACTTGGGTGAAGGGGCGATAGGAACCCACAAGAGGGAGACCGGAAATCAAGCCATAGGTGAGGGGTTCTACCACGGGGGATTTGATTAGTAGCTGAAACTATTGAATGCAAAATCAATTATCCAAAGTATAAGCTCATATCTAATTTTTTAATTGAAATTTTTTAAAGAAAAAAGGCAATTGATGTATGTATATGTATGGATTGTGGTAAGAGTTGTATGAGTCCCTAATAAAATGTAAAAGAAGAAAAGAGAAAAAAATGATTAGGGCAAAGACTGTACAGATGTGCTTTATACAATTGATGTATGTATATGTATGAACTGTGAAAAGAATTGTATGAGCCCCAATAAATTGTTAAAATAAAAAAAAAAAAGAAAAAGAAAAAAAGGAACACGGGGACTGCAATCACAGCTCCGACTGCCTGAGCGCCTACGAGGTGTCAGGCGGGCCAGGCCCTACTTTATCTCAGACCCTCCTCACCACTCCCTTAGTTGGGGGGTCTTCTTATCGTCTCCATTTTGCAGATGAGGAAACTGAGGTCACAAAGAACGGAGACCACCCAAGTTCAGCAGAGAGTGAACCAGGAGTCTAACCTAAGTGGCTGACCTTCGCGTCAGGAACAAGCAGAAAAGGAAGCATGATGTCATCGAGCTTCTGAAAGGCAAGTGTCCCCGGCCCAGGATGGCGAGTTCTCCTGGTAGCAGAGCACAGCAGGCGTGCCCAGCAAGAGAATGGTGTATGCCAAGGCTTGGCTCACAGAGAGGAGCAGCACCCCATGGAGGATGCCAACAGGAGGGCCACGGTGGGAAAACCTCAGATTCCAGGCCTAGGAACTGCAACTTTATCTTTGGGCGGTAGGGAGGGGTGCAGTTTGGGGGGGTGCCACAGAGGCTGATGAGTGTGGTAACTTGGGTTTGTCTAGTGAGCTGTCATTAAGGAGATGTTTCCAGAAAGACAGAATGATGTGAAACCTTGTGCCAGTCCTAAAGGTTGGCCCCACTTTACAGAGTAGAAAACCAGGAAGAATGGCCCTGGGCCCTGTTCAGGCCGAGACTGGTCGCAAGCGCAGGGCTCTAGCTCACAGGAAGAACGTCTGGATCTCAGGGTGGAATGAGTGTGGCAGAGACAGGCTTCATCGGTCGGCTCCTAATTTCTCCAGTCCTGCTCCTGCTCAGCTTCCTTGGAGGGCAGGGACCAACTGGGCCAAGGCTGCCACAGCCTTGCTAACCAGGAATGTGGCCGTGAAAACCAAAAACAGTCTCTGAGCCCCTATAGTCTGACGAGTCATATTCTGAATTGAGGTCTCTACCCTGACCCGGAGGTGTTGCTGGGTCTCTCTGAAGAGGTAGAAAGGGCTTCAAACCAAAATCCCACCGCCGCCACCCAGTCAATTCAGACTCATGGTGAGTGTGTAGGACAGAGTAGAGCTGATCCACAGGGTCGGCGAGATTTCAAGCCTTCATAGGAGCAGATGGTCTCATTGATTTCCTGCAGCGAGCTTGGCAGGTTGCACTGCTGCCCTTGAAGCTGACAGGCCAGCATTTCACCTTCAGGATTATTGCTGGCTCAGCCCCTACCTACAGGGTAAGCGTGCGAGACTCAGGCTCCCCTGGAACCTGGGTGAGCCTGTCACTAAGAGAGGGCTTTGCACCAGAGACGGGCTTCTCACCAGAATGCCAACCAGAGGCCTGGGAGAGCTTCTCTAGGGACCCTGGGGGTCCAGGGAAGGGATTCTGGCTGTGGCATTTTCACAGGCTCAGTTGGTGAGGTAGTTAGTTTATTGTGCCAACCTGGCCAATAAACACATGTGGGATTAATTGAAGGGCAGAGAGAGAAATGGCTTGGCGAGCCTCGCCTTTCCTGTCTCTCGCTCTTTGATCATCGGACCAGTGTGCCTTGCTTGTTCTGTACCTCATTTTGCAAGCTACACTACCTGTGGGACACCTAAGCCATGGACTGTGTCACTGTAAATTGAGGTTCCTTCAAGACCTGTTTCGCCATACCATTGGAATTTACATCTCTTGAGCTGGGCACTGTTGGACTCTGTCATCTGGATGACTGTTGGTGACCTGCCTTGCCACTTGCTGCCTGTGCCCGGATAGCCTGAACTGCTCTACAGAGGACTACCTGGCGACCCTCAAGACTTGAAGGACTGCCAGTGTCTCACAGCTGCCTCATGGGAGTGAGTTGCACTGAGCCATTTGTACTGCTTTATAATTTAATTAACAGTTTATTTCTTATGTTATATATCTATCTATCTGTATAAATATGTATAAAATTATTAGCATTCTGGTTTTGTTTCTCTAGAGAACCCTGTTTAGCACAGTAGGGAATTCTGAAAGCACACTTGATAGAAGCCACTAAATTACCAAGGTCTCTTTCAAATCCTCTCCCACACATTCAATACGACATGTGTTTATCGAGCACACCTTGTGCCCCATATGTCCTGCCATGAACAAAACAACAATCTCTGTCCTTGTGGAATGAGTAGGGCCAGGGTCAGTTAATACACAATTAACAAAATAAACAAGCACCCACTACAGTAACAAGGAGGTACAATGGCGAGTGGAATATTGTACCCAGTGGAGCAGGTAGGGGAGTCAACAGGCTGATCAGGGTTGGTCTCCTTTAGAAAAGGACTTGAAGGAGGCTGGGGAGGTAGCCGAGCAGATATCTGGGAACAGAGCAGAGGCCCTGGCATGAGGTGGACAGTGTGGCAGGTGTCAAGCGGGCCAAGTGTTGGGCATGAGGTGAGGGAAAGGGGGCAGCCATGGAACATTACATCCATAAGCTAGTCGGGAATATTTTTAGAGCAATCCTGAGTATCTTGACCCTGAACTCCCAGCCCCTCCCCAACTCAGCTTTAATTTTAGGATCTCACTCAGGGAGTGGAAAGTACTAGGTTCAACATACTATCATAGATTCCATATATATGTATTAAATGAACAAGATTCCACTTCTTTGCCTGTTAGGGCAATAATAACAATAATAATATCATTGAATAAGGGCTCCCCAGAGCCAGCATCTCCCCCACTTCCCAGGATCTGTCCTCCCCCATCTGCAACCGCTGATGCTCACTGGTAACACTTCCATGTCCCTCGTTCATCACCACTACACGCACACACACGCACACGCACACGCACGCACACGCACACCATGTCACCTGTATTGAAGGGAGATTTGTACCAGATAGTAGTGTGATCTCAACTGCAAAGGCTGTGCACCGCAGAGGAAGGGACAGAGTCTGATGGCAAAATTCAGGCTATTTCCTGAAGCCTCAGTTTCTTCATCTGTTCAGTAATATAACAAGGCCTGTGTGGTAGTTACATAGTCTGTTGTCAATTTGAGAGGATTCAGAGTGAAGGGGTGCAGTTTAGCTTGTCAATCGGGTCGGAGCTTGATGACCTCATTTGGAGGCGCTAAGGAGATAAATAGCTCATTGGAGGCGGGACACACGCTCACTCCCTGGGAGACATCGCAGCTGACAAGACACATGGAACTATGCTAGTGCCCTGAGCTGGAGGAGCCCCGTGGAGACCCCTGCCAGCATTGAGATGCTTACAACACTGCCACTGGATCCACAAGACTTCCCTCCCACTGGCTTGTGATGTTCCTGCTTTTGGCATCATTGCATGTGTTTCATGAGTCTGAAGAGGACTTTATAGAATGGTATCAAACATATGAGCTAATATCAGACTTATGGACTTGATCTGGACTGGGCTGGGATGTTTTCTCAATATTCAATTGCTCTTGTATATAAAACTCTTTTTTATACACATATGAGTCTCTGTAAGTTTTGTTTCTCTAGTTCACCCAGGCTAACACAGCCTGTGACTTCCTGTCAGAACTGAGACGGTGTGAAGAGCCACAAAGTTAAAGCCATTAATCGAGTTGCTTCTAACTCATGGTGACAGCATAAGGCAGAATAGAAGTGTCCTGTGAGTCTCTGAGACTGTCACTTATTATGAGAGTAGAAAGCCTCATCTTTCTCCCTTGGAGTGACTGCAGGTTTTGAACTGTTGACCTTGCATTTAATAGGCCAATGAGGGCTCTAAAAGCCATTAAAGTGATCTACAAATATAAGTTGTTAATGGATGACTTGCTCTGCCAGCCTCCACCTAATTCACAATAACGAGTTTTGTGGTTTAAAAGAACAGTGCCATTTATAATAGCTATCTGAAAGATAAGGTTTCTAGGAATAAATCTTACCAGAGAAACAAAATAATTACACATAGAAACTATAAAACATTCTACAAGCAACCACAAGAGACTTACAAAGTAGAACAATGTCCCATGCTTCTGGATAGAAAGACTAAATAGAGTGAAAATGTCGATATTACCAAAAAAATCTTATAAATTCAATGTCATTCCCATCCAAATCCCAACACAATTCTTCCAAGAAATGGAAAAACTAATCACCAACTTTATATGGAAAGGAAATAAACCGAGGATAAACAAAATCCTATTAAAAAACACAAAATAAAACCTACTAGATAGCTGCGATAATCAAAACTTGATATTGGTATGACAAAAGACAGGAAGACCAATGGGTTAGAACTGAGAACCCAGAAATACAACTTACAGACAAAAATACAGTAAGTGGGGAAGAGATAGTCTTTTCAATACATAAATTGGATATCCATCTGCAAAAGAAAGAAACAAGACCCATCCCTCACACCTTAAAGACCTCAGTATGAACCCCAGTGCGAAAAAGACAATCAGTGAAGAAATAGGGACAAACCTGAGGACCCTAGTATGAGGCATAAATACAATGTCAAACGTAATGAAAAATGACCATGTTATAGAAGGCAAAATAGAGGACAGGAACCTTCTAAAATTACATTAATGTGCATTAAAAGACTTCATCAAAAGAGTAAAGAGAAAGCCCACAGATTGGGGGGGGGAATTGGAAATGATCGATAAAAATCTAATTTCAAAAATCTATAGGGAACAAGAGCACCTTAATCAGAAAAATATAAATAACCCAATTAAAAAATAGGCACAAGACATGAATAGACAATTTACCAAAGATAATATCCAGGCACCCAACAAGTGTGTGAAGAAGAAAAAATAAACGAGAGGCTCTGGATTGGATTGTTCTGACATTGCTGGTAGGATTGTAGAATTGTACAATCACCATGGAATCAGTATGACACTTTCTTAAACTCATGATCCTGAAATGTCTCCACTTGGATATGCTCTAAAGAAATAAAGGACAAAACATGAGCAGACATATAGACCCCTATGTTTATTGCAGCTGTTTCTACAGTAGCAAACAGATGGAAACAATAAAAACCCTGACTATCGAGGAACGGATAAACAATCTCTGGTACAATCCATATCGTCGAATATGACGCACCCTTAAGAAACAGTGTTGTCTGTCAAACACTTAAAGACATGGACAAAAACGAGAAGCCATTATGCAAAGTTAGTCAATCTCATAATGATCCATGTTTTACAACATCATTATGATACAGGGGAAAAATAAAAATGGTTTTCACATCAAAATATAAGACTTTAAAGACTACTGTGAGAGGGATAGGAGGAGAGGGGAAGGGCAGGAAAGTAAGAAGAGGTGGGTGGGAAAAAGGGGAAAAAACCCAAAAACATATGGGGGGGATGTTTAATGAGAGACTGTCACTGATTTAATGAGAATGGGCTGTGTCACTTCCTAGAATTTTTTTCTATGTATGTGTTATAGCCCACAAACAAAAGGAAATGCAATCTATATATAAATAAACAAAATCACAAACTTTTTAAAAGAGAAAGTACACCTCCGTGAAAATCCTCCTTATTCCTTACCCATCAAGTCTAAACATTGGTCTGAGAGGCTACAGAAATAGAACGTTTTGTGGTGTGCGGGTTTTCTTTAAGAGTAGCGTGTTGCTATTATTGTGTTTCATGATCAATGGTTAGGAATTCCAGCCTTAGCAAATAAAAATACCAGGGTGTCCAGTTAAATTTGAATTTTAGATAAATAACCAAACAAACTTAGTGTGTGTTCTATGCAATACGGGAGCCATGAGTTGGAATCGACTCTATAGTAATGAGTTTTAATAGAAAAAATTAAAGCCTCTTCAATATTGATGTGAAATTCAGATTTGACTGAGCATCTTGTAGTGTTTCTGGCAACTTTATTGAGGGGAGTTATTGACTGGCCCCGTCCAGGAGTGTGAGGTCAGGAACGGGCTCCACTTTGAGCTAAATTCAGAGTGAAGCTGTATGCCAGTTTGTCTATCAAGACTCCGCCTGGGCACGTGAGATGAATTCTGCACAGTCAGTGTCCTCTGTGAGTGAATCAATCAATTTGTTAGAAAATTCCTCAGACTCACACCTTCAGGGAGTGTCCGGTTCGTCCTCTCCCCTCCAGGTGTGGCCACCTGTGGCCATGGCATCAGCCTGGACTCTGCATTGCAGGAATTCCTGGGCTGTGAGCCAGTCTCTGGCATTAATAAGATTAACACAAGCTATTGAGGGCCCACTGTGGGCCAGGCACCGTGCTGGGTACTTTGTGCGTGGGAGTCAGCAAAGCTGCATGTTTGGGATTCAAACCCAGGTGTGTCTGTCTGATCCCTAATCCCAAGTGACACCCTTTGCGTCTTTTGATAGGCGGTGAGAGTCTCTCACAGCCAGACTGGTGAAGGAAGAAACGGGAGCGGACATGGATCTCCAGGCCTTGGTGTGAGAGCTCAGTGAGTTAAGTGAGTTATCACTAACATCCGGAGGTTCATTTTCCAGGAGATGCTGAGAAGTTACGTACCTTTCCCAACGTTGCCGCACGTCTCAAGGGTGGGAAAGCCATTTGAACTTGGAGCTGTTGCACCTCAAAGCTTGAGTGAATTTGCCCTGTTTTGTGTGTACATTAAAGGAGCCCTGGTGGTGCTGTTGGGTAAGCATTGGTCTGCTAACTTCAAGGTCAGTGGTTCAAATCTACCAACTGCTCGATGGGAGCAAGATGAGGCTGTCTGCTTCTGTAAAGATTTACTTAGTCTCAGAAACACTACATAGGGTTGCTGTGAGTTGGAATCAACTTGATGGCTTTGGCCTGAGTGCATATGAGGCGCCCTGGTGTTGCAGAGGTTAAGATCCCAATTGGCAACTTAAATGTTGGTCATTTGAACCCACCGACCTTTCCGAGACCTGGCAGGCGGGTCTGTAAAAATGACAGCCTTGGATGCCCTATGATGCAGTTCTACTCAGTCCGACAGAGTCTTTAGAAGTTGGAACTGATTCAAGAGTAATCGGTTGGGTTGGGTTGGATTTGGGGTGTATACGTTGTGGGATGGCTGTGTGTGTGTGTGTGTGTGTGTGTGTCCTCCAAGTCAAGTCTCACTCTCAGACCAGGAATTCCCAGTGTGTGTGTGTGTGTGTGTGTGTGTGTGTGTGTGTGTGTGTGTGTGTGTGTGTATGAGAGAGAGAGAGAGAAAGAGAGAGAGAGACCTCCAAGTCAAGTCTCACTCTCAGAGCAGGAATTCCCAGTCCTCTGCAGGCATTCCTCTCTCAGAATAGGTCTGAGGTCTTGGAGATGGTCAGATGCCAAGGGATTGGATTTCCCAGGGTTCTGCGTCCCCCTGCCTCCAACCCTCAGTCATCATCTTCTGTGGGGCCTTTCCCTTACCACCAGAGCCAGAGTTCCTTGTGGTGACAGGCAGTTTGGTTCCCAGGTCTCATACCTTGGTCAAGGGAACTGGGGGAGTGAATGGTAAGGAGGGGCGGGGCTAGTGCTGAGAGGACTGACAAACGCTATGGACATATCCCTCGTTCCTTCCTGCTTGCTCCTGTCTCTCCCTGTGATGTCTAGAAGCAAGCTGGGAAGGACTTAGAAAGCATGTGCTCTTATGTCCATGTTTTACAAAGAAGAAGACTGAGGACCAGAAAGCCGGAATTATTTGTTAGCTCACTCATCGAGTGAACAGCGTAGAGGTTTAGAGCCCGCCCACTGGTTTCCTGCAGGACCCCACATCCACCTCTCTCGTCCAATGGGTGTCATCCATTCAGCTGGAGCTAGAAGGAGCCATAAGTTAGAGGCATCCTGGGAACACCAGTGAAAACTTCAAGCATTTCAATTCAAACACAAAGGAAGGGAGCTAGCATCCATCCAGCGGCACTGAAACACTGATCATGAAGAGGGGCAGGGGTGAGTGGGAGGAGTAAAGATGGAAGCAACACAAAATCTATTTGGATCAAAGATCTGAACGTAATAAAACCATAAATGTTCTAAAGGAAAGTACAGGTGAATTTATTTATAATTTTAGAATGAGAAGTCCAATCAGGAAAGAAACTCCAGGGGTCATAAAGGAAGAGATTGATGTATTTAGACACATAACAATTGAAAAACAAAGACAACTTTACATGGAAAACTATCAAAAGTGAAATATTTTCTCACAAACTGAGAAAACATACGACCAAGGGGTAATTCCTCAATTTATAAAGAAGCTCATACTAATGAACAAGAAAAAGTCTGATCATTATAATCACCCATTCCCATCAAGTCCGTTTTGATTCACAGAGACCCTAGAACAGCAGAAATGCTCAAAGGGTTTCCAAATCCAACTCTACAAGAGCAGACAGCCTCATCTCTCTGTCACAGAGCGACTGGTGGGTTTGAACAGCTGACCTTGCAGTTAGCAACCCAACATGGACTGCACCGTGCCACCAGGGGTCCTAATAATTACAATAGCTAGAGCTTAACGATCACTTAATGACTGATGCATTTGAACTGTGATATTGGAGAAGAATATTGAGATTACCACAGACTGCTAAAAGGACGAATCAGCCTGTCTTGGAAGACGTGTACTACGGCCAGAATGAGGCAAGGGCGGCAAGACTTCATCTCACATACTTTGGCCATGTTGTCAGGAGAGACCAGTGTCTGGAGCAGGACATCATGGCTGGTTAAGTGGAGGGGCAACAAAAAGAGGAAGGTCTTTGACAGGATGGATTGACACTGTGGCTGCGACAATGAACTTAGACGTGGCACCATTGTGAGGATGGCACAGGACTGGGCAGTGTCTCATTTTATTGGGCATGTGTCACAACTGACTCACTGGCACTTAGCAACCACAACGATCATTTTCTAAATACCAGACACGGTGTTAAGAACATAGATTATTTCAGCATATTCTCACAGTAACCCTAAGGGGTAGGTTGCATTCCATCTTCATTTTATGGATGAGGAAACAGAACGAGTTAAAAAATATTGTCATAGTGCATAGATAAGTAGTTTATCAAAAAATGAAATAGCAATGGTTAATTGGCATGTGGAAAAATGCTTGCCATTACTCATAATTGAAGAAATGAAAAATAAAGCTAGAATCGAGGCGTCGCTTTTTTTACATCATTGCTTGGCCAAAATAAAAACCATTTGCCGAGATACTCAGTTGTGGTGATGGTGAGGCAGAACTCACTGTTGGTCTGCATTTTCTGAGTTCTGTCCTGGTATCAGTTCACACTGCCAAAAAACTGTACCTCGGGACCACATCACCCTTAGTTTCCTGGGGAAAATGCCTTCAGCCAAGTTCCATTTTAATGTTACACCCTTGGTGTCTGTGGAGGGTTGGCAGAGGAAATGACCACAGAATAGACACTGCATGGTCTGCCTTAGAAAAAACCCAAACCTACCACTAAAGGCCCTATTTATTGTGCTCACCTAAGCTCCTTACGTAAGGAGGGACCCACATGGGCCGTTCTCTTACTATTACCTGTTGTTGTGAGGCGCTGTTGAGTCCGTTCTGACCCATAGTGACTATGCGCAACAGAATCCAACAGTGTGCCAGCCCAAGGCATCCTCTCCACCCTTGCTGGGTCTGAGCCATTGGTGCGGTCACTGTGTCCATCGCCTTGAGGATCTTCTGCTTTTTCACTGGCCCTCCGCTTTACCAAGCATGATGTCCTGCTCCAGGGGCTGGCCCCTCCTGACCACATGTCTCACCATCCTTGCTTCTAAGGAGCACTCTGGCCCTGCTTTCTCCGAGATAGATTTGTTTATTCTTTTGACAATCCATGGTATAGTCAACATGTTGCCACCCCCATGACTGAAATGTCTCTATTCCTCTTTGGTCTTCCTCCTTCATTGTCCAGCTTTCACGTGTACATGAAACGGTTGAAAATGCTGTGGGTTGGATCAGGTGAATCTTTGTGACAGTTACATAATCTCCTGTCAACTTGAGCGAAGGGGTAGAGTCTAACCTGTCAATCAGGTCGCAACTCGACAGGCTCATTTGGAGGCTCAATGGAGATAAACGGCTCACGGGAAGTCAGACTCACTCTCTCTGCTTCCTCTTCCTGCTGACAAGATACATGGAGTCACGTGGATCCCAGCCAGAGCCCTGGAGCTGGAGGAGCCACTTGGAAACCCGTACCAGCGCCAAGATGCTTCTACCACCGCTGGATCCACAAGACTTCCCATCCACAGGCCTGTGATCTTCCTGCATTCGGCGTCATTGCATGTCTTGCGTGAGTCTGAAGGGGAATTTACAGACTGGTATCAGACATACGGACTCGGACTTATGGACTTGATTTGGACTGGGCTGGGATGTTTTCTAAATAGACAATTACTCTTTTATATAAAGCTCTCATTTCTACATATGTAAATGTCCCTGGATTTGTTTCTCTAGTCAACCCAGACTAACACAGTCTTTGTTTTCAAAGTTACATATTTGTCTATGACCCCTTTAAAGAGGTCTTTGTAACAGATTCGCCCCATGCAGTGCATGGACTTCCGTGGACATTCATCGCTTATCCAAGTAATATGAAATGATTAACAACTTCAACTTCCCCCATTTATCATGATGCTACTACTTATCGGACAAGTTGTGAGGAATTTTGTTTTCTTCATGTTAGTGGTGTAACCCATCCTGAAGCCTAGATGGTCATTGGTCTTCATTAGTAAGCGCTTCCAATCTTCCCTTTCAGCAAACGCGGTTGTGTCGCCTACCTACCCTAGGTTGTTGATGAATCGTCCTCAACTCCTCATTCCACCTTCTTCACAGAGCCCAGTGTCTCCGATTGTTTGCTCAGAATGCAGACTGAATGGTGACAGGCTACCGCTATGGACCACGCCGTTCCTGCTTTTAGCCCACACAGGATCCCCTTGTGCGGTTCTAGCGGCTGCCTCTTCTTGTTCTATGCAAGTTCTCTTGAGCACTGTTAAGCATTTTGGAATGTTCCACTCTTCACAATGTTGCCCATCCTTTGTTAGGATCTACAGTGAACGGCGGTGCTGGTGACGAATATTGAAAGCACCATGGACTGTTAAAAAGACAAACAAGTCTGTCTTGGAAGAAATATGGCCGGACTGCTCCTTGGAGGCAAGGGTCTTGAGACTGTGTCTTACATACTTTAGACATGTCGTCAGGAGAGGCGAGTCCCTGGAAAAGGCATTATGCTTGCTGAGGTCGAGGAGCCGTGACAAACAGGAAGGCTCTCCACAAGCTGGATCAGCCCAGTGACTGCATGAGTTCAGGCCCGGGAGCAACTGGAAGGAGGGCACAGGACTGGGCGTGTTTCATTGTGCCGCGTACAGAGTCGCTATGGGTCAGAACTGACTTGATAGCCTCTAGCACCAACAGCAAGACATAGTCAAATGCCTTTGCAAACGGAATAAAACACGGGCAAACCGCTCTCTGACTGCCTCTGCTTTCATCCGCGAACAGCGGTGATCTCTTTCATGTCCTGTTCTGAATCTAGCTTGAATGTCTGGCAGTTCCCTGTCAATGTACTGGTATAACTTTTTTTTTAACTATCTTTAACAAAATTTTATTTGTTAAATAAAATGATAGGATATTGCTCAATGATTTATATATTTAATATTTATAGGGTATTGAATATATATCAAATATTTATGTGGTATTGCTCAATAATTTATGCATTCTTTGGGAGCACCTTTCTTTGGAATAGGCACAAGTATGCATGTTTTCCGGTTGATTAGCTAGGAATTCCAGATTCCTTGGCACTGGTGAGGGCGCTCTACTAGTGTTGCACCCATTTGTTGAAAGATCTCAGTAGATGTTTGGCCAGTTCCTGGGACCTTGTGTCTTCATTAATGCCTACAGTGCAGCTTGGAATTCTTCCTTCAACTATCAGTTCTTCATACATGCTATCCCTTGAAACGGTGGAACTTCGACCAAGTCTTTTTGGTACAGTGACTCTGTGTATTCCTTCCATCTTTTCTTGATGCCTCTGGGTCCTTAAACATTTTGCAACCCAGGTTTGCTATAAATAGATGAGCTAGATAGATAGATAGATAGATAGATAGATAGATAGATAGATAGATAGATAGATTTTTGGCTATTTCAGCTGGAGAAATGCTCAGTGTGTTCTTCCCTTTGGGTTTTATAACTCCAGGTCTTTGCACATTTCATATGTGCCCCCAGGATTGTCCTACATCCTCCATGAAACTCTATTAGAATTACTCCGTTGGAGTCTCCCTAAACAGTCAACATCACCTTCTGAGCTGACCTCTCTGCCTTGAATTTCCCTGGCCCAGAAGATCCCCTGGAAAGTCACTACTTTGGTCTGTTTTGATCAGAGATATTTTTAACACACTCTAACAATACTAGTACAAATGTACCTCTGAGAGGACATCTCTGCCACCCTCCACTGGTTGAAGAGACATGTTTAAATAGGGTTGGTTTGAAATAAAGCTGCACATATGTGAACTGGAGCCCTAATAGCAATACTTTTTTTTAAAATCAGCTTATTGGGGGCTCATACAACTCTTATCACAATCCATACATCCATCCATTGCATGTCAAGCACATTTGTACATTTGTTGTCCTCATCATTCTCAAAACATTTGCTTTCTACTTAAGCCCTTGGTAGCAGCTCCTCATTTCCCCCCTCCCTTCCTGCTGTCCCCTCCCTCATGAACCCTTGATAATTTAGAAATTATTATTATTTTGTCACATCTTACACTGTCCAATGTCTCCCTTCACCCACTCTCCTGTTGTCCGTCCCCCAGGGAGAAGGTTATATGTAGGTCCTTATAATAGGTTCCCCCTTTCTAACCCACCCTCCGTGCACCCTCCTGGTATCGCCACTCTCCACTGGTCCTGAAGGGATCATCTGTCTTGGATTACCTGTGTTTCCGGTTCCTATCTGGACCAGTGTCTAATCCTCTGGTCTAGCGGGATTTGTAAGCTCATGATAGTGGGGGTGGGGAGGAAGCATTTAAGAACTAAAGGAGAGTTGTATGTTTCATTGTTGCTACACTGTACCCTGACTGGCTCATCTCCTCCCTGTGACCCTTCTGTAAGAGGATGTCCAGTTGCCTACAGATGGGCTTTGGGTCCCCAATCTGAACTCCCCCTCATTTACAATGATATTATTTTTTGTTCTTTGATGCTTGATACCTGATCCCTTCGACACCTCATGGTCATACAGGTTGGTGTGCTTCTACCATGTGGGCTTTGTTGCTTCTGCGCTAGATGGCCGCTTATTTACCTTTAAGCCTTTGAGACCCCAGACGCTGTATCTTTGGGCACCATCAGCTTTCTTCATCACATTTGCTTATGCACACATTTGTCTCCAGCGATGGTGTCGGGAAGGTGAGCATAATGGAATGCCAATTTAATAGAACAAAGTGTTCTTGCAGTGAGGAAGTACTTGAGTAGAGGCCCAATGCCCATCTGCTACCTTAATACTAAACCTATAAATATAATACTAAATAATATAATACTAAACCTATAATATATGTATGTAGATCATCATAACCCCATCATCATCATATATAAGTATATTTACATATGTACATGCCTGTATTTAGACTTTTATGAATGCCCTTTGCCTCCTAGTTCCTTCCTCTATTTCCTTTTACTTTCCTCTTGTCCCACTGTCATGCTCAACCTTCATTTGGGTTTCAGTAATTCCTCTTGGTTACATTGCCCTTGATCAATCCCTACCAGGCCTCTCACACCCTCCTTGCCACTGCTTTTGAATCACTTGTTATTTCCTTGTCCCTGCGTTGGTCAACACCACCTCCTTTCCTCTACCTACCCCTCTCCCATGTCTCCCCAGAACCATCGGTCCTGTAGTTTTCTCCTCTAGACTGTTCATTCGGCCTATCTTATCTAGATAAACCTGCAGAGATAATAATTTGCACAAAAGAACAAGACAGAGCAAATCAAAGTGACAAAAGAAAACAAAACGACGACAACAATAAAACCAATGATAAACAAACAAACAAATAAAAGAAAAAAATTTTAAAGAAAAACCTGTAAATAGTTCAAGGTATGTTTGTTGAACTCTAGGAGTGTCCTCCAGTCGAGTGGGACCTCCCTGCCCTGCTCCCTGCCACCCCCCACCCCTGCTCTGCCGCACGCCCTTAGTGTTTTGCCTGGCAATGGTGGGGTCAGACCGGGCCAATCCTGACACTGAGTCTCCAGTGTTGTCCCCTGTAGAGCCATGGGTCAGCGAGGGATGTCGTGTCTCATAGTGGGGCCAACCATATGGTCCACTCTGCATTGGCTTTTCAGAGCAGGGATATCATCCTCCAGGCTTGGTGGGCCAGGGTGTGCTCCACTCTCTTCCTCCCCCTTCATTTGCTCCCGTGTGCTCTGATCAGACATGTCCCTCTCCCCAAGTTATAGCTTCAGTGATGTCCTCTAAAGTAGATACTTCTGGGGAGAGGGGCGGCTGTCCACGTAATTAGGGTTGGGGTTGGTCCCTCGGACCCCTCCACTGGCTCCCTGCTCCATGCTGGCCCGCTGAATTCACATTCCAGAACACCGAATTGAAGTCTGGTCCCTCTTAATAGCAATACTTTCTGACCTACCCTTGTATTTTCAAATTATTGATCTTTTGTTTCTAACTTTCATGTTCCAATCACCAGTGATTATCAATGCAGCTTGATTGCATGTTTGAACAATTTCAGATTAGAAGAAGATGGCAAAAATCTTCGTCTCTGGCATTAGTGTTTGGTGCATCAATTTGAATAATCGTCCCTTCCTTCTAGGTGTGTGGGTATTATTCTGTCATAGCACTGACAGGATCAATCTTGAAAAAAAATTTGGACAATTAATGTGAGACCATGTCTATTTGTCATTCCCAATATCGTAGACTATGTGGTTGTCTGATTCAAAATGGCCAATACTAGTCCATTTCAGCTCCCGAATGCCAAAAACTCTCAATCTTTACGCATTCAATTTCATTTTTGATGACTTCCATTTTTCCTCGATTCATACATCATACATTCCATGTTCTAGCTATTAATGGATGCATGCAATTGCTTCCTCTAATTTTGAGTCATGCTTGATCAGCAAATGCAGGGGCCAACACTTTTTTAAAAAGTTATACATTCTTTTTTTTAAATCGTTTTACTAGGGGATTGTGTTCCATTCTTATGAGATGGCAGCTCTTCCCCAGTCATATTTTGAACGCCTTCCAACCTCAGCAGCATTTCCAGTATTTTATTATACAATGTTCTGCCATTGGTAATGCTTTCACTGGCCGATACTTTTCAGAAGCAGCGCACCAGCTCCTCCTTCGTAGTCTGGTTTGTCAGGAAACTCTATGAAACCCGAGTGACCCTGCTGGAATACTTACTTGTAGCATCGCTAGCTTCCAGCATCACAGTACCATGCGAGTCATCACAGTATGACAAACTGACCGGCGAATGATAACAGTATTTACTACCAGGAAAAAATGATCTCTCTTGAAGGCATGATGCATTTCGTCAGGCATTGGGAATTGTACTCTGTTGTGTTTTTCTCTTTGCCTTGACTGCCAGCAAGCCGAGGATCATGGTGAATTCTGCATTAACATTAAGAACAGAACTAAAGTGGCTGGTATCTGACTTCTCTCCTTACCTTCTCAACCCAACCTCTCCTTTGTTCTCTCTCCTCCCGTCGGTTTCTCTCCTCCCACTTGCTTTTTAGTCTTCCAAGTCTAGTTTAGCAAAAGTATTATACATGTGTGTTTAGTTGAAAGCTCTCTCAATATATTTTGGAAGCAGATGGGATATGTTATAAATACACAGTCAAATTCACTCATTTTGTAAATGGAAAACCACCGTCAAGTTCTTTAGAGGTTAAATGACGTGTCTCCATCACTCAACTAAGTCCTGATCTGTAGAGCACTCTGTGCACATTGCTCAGAGGTGTGTTTGTCTTTGAGACCCTCCGTGGTTAAATGTGCACCAACGCTCAGTAAATGTGAACTGGGGGAAACTTCGTGAATGCTGTGACAAAAGTGACCACCTTTGCACAAAGCTGGGCAAGACCAAGGACTTCTTCATTGCAAATGCCTTTTTACAACACCAGAAATAGCACCTATTATAGTGGGCTTCTCCAGATAAAATACACAGAAATCAAATTGACTACATCTGTGGAAAGAGGTGACGGAGAAAGTCAATCTCAGCAGCCAAAATGAGGCTAGGAGCTGACTGTGGAACAGACCTTCAATTGCTCCTATTTAAGTTGAAGAAAATGAAAAGAAATCCACAAGAGCCAAAATATGACCTGAGTACATCTGAGTACATCTCTCCTGAATTTCGAGAATATCTCATGAATAGATTCGACTCATTGAACGCTAATGACAGAAGACCTGATGAGCTGTGGAAGGACACCAAGAAATCATACAGGAAGAAAGCAAAAGGTCATTAAAACAGACAAGACCCAAACCAATGTCAGAAGAGACTCTGAAACTCGTTCCGTAACACAGAATAGCTAAGCTGATGGAAGAAATGATGAAGTAAGAGAGCTAAGCAGAAACATTTTATTGGCATCTACAGGGAAAAAAAAGCTAAATATAGTGAAATGTGTGAAGAGATAGAAACCAAAAAGGAAGAAGAAGCTGAGCCCTTTTCCCCCCACCCCCAATCGCCATCCTGTCCCTGCCCTCTCCCAGGCTCTGGTCTCTGACATCGTGGGCACTTTTTAAGTTTTTTCCTTTGGTTTGAAAATTTTTATTTTTCTTTCTTTATAATAGTGGTATCATCAACTATTTATCTCTATGATATTGTCTAGTTTTGCAGAGCATAATGTCCTCCAATTTTGACAGACCCGTGGCTGTTTGGTGAGGATGCGTAATATTCCACTGTGTGTATGTGAAAGAGTTTGCTTATCCATTCCTCTATAGAGTTTTAAAAATTGTTTCCATCTTCTTGCTACTGTAGAAATTGCTACAAAAAATGCAGGTGTGCATCTATCCGTTCGTGTTTTGTTTTTTTTTATTTCTTTAGGGCACATCTACCTGCAATCAGGATAAAAAAGTATGTGTTTTGGCATTTGTGTAAAGAAGCGCCACACTGTTTCTACAGTGGCTGTACAAGGCTGCCATCCCACCAGTCATGGGGGAGCACTCCAACCACTCTACATTTTCTTTCCTCTTTCTTCTTCTTTTTTTAATTCAAGAGTGTTGCTGGTTTTGGGGTTTTTTTTGTACTTCTCTTATGGCTAATAATGTGAGAATTTCTTTATATACTTGTTGCCCCTGGATGCCATCTTTAGTAAATTGTCTATTCAGGTCTTGTTTTAATTTTTTAAATTGAGTTATTTATTTTTTTCTTCTTAAGGTGTTGTAGTTTTCAAGAGATTTTTGAAATGAGTCCTGTGTTTTTTATATCATTACCAAACATTTTTCAACCTCTCTCTCTCTCTCTCTCTCTCTCTCTCTCTCTCTCTCTCTCTCTCTTTAAGTGGCAGTTGCTGTTTACTGGGGTTATACAATGAAAACAGGTGTGATGAACATAACCAAGATAGTATGCAGATTACTATTCAAAGCCATCATGTATTGCAGAGTTTGGTCAGAGAATATGAAAAGTACACTAGTGTCCTGCCTTTCTGTTTGATGAAAGTTCCCTGTAACTTGTAGCAGATTTTCGTTACAGACAATTTGTGGGACGTGTGTATTGGTGTCTGCTGGTGTGTATTGTCTATCACAGTTCTAGCACTATTCTGTGAATACAGAGAACTTCACGTGCTTACATCTAAAGGTGCAAGAAAATGGGATGGCTTTATTTTTAATTTTTATTTTCTGTATCTCCTTGACTACTGTCATCATTCCCCCACCCCAGCATTTCTTAAGCTGAAAGAACTGAAGAAAAATTCAAGCCTCAATTGGCAATATTAAAAGATTATATAGGCAAAAAGTTGATCAATTCAGGAAACATCAAAAGAATATGGAAGGAATACGCCCAGGCTGTACCAGAAAGAACCGGTTGACATTCACCCATTTCAAGAGGTAACAGGTCATCAAGAACCAGTGGTATGGAAGGAGGCATTCCAAGCTGCACGGAAGGTATTTGTGAAAAGCAAGGCTCTGGAACGGACAGAATATCAGCAGCAATATTTCCCCAAGCTGATGCAGCACTGGAAGCACTCACTCACCTGACCCACCAGCTGGAAGAGATCTCTACTTGTGCCCACTCCAAAGAAAGGTGACCACCTAGAATGCTCACAGGAGACAACAACGTGCTAGGGAATTCTTGCTGAAGCTCAGTCAACAGTGGTTGCAGCAGTACATCGACAAGGAGCTGCCAGCAATTCAAGCTGGATTCAGAAAAGGATGTAGAACAGGGGAGATGACTGCCAAGGTCAGATGGATCTTGGCTGAAAGCAGAAATTACCGAGGAAACAGATGTTTACTGATGCTTTATTTGCCCGTGCAAAGGTCTTTGTCCGTGTGGAACCTAAGAAACTATGGATAGCCTTGAGAAGAAGGGGAATTCCAGAACACTTCATGGGGATCATGCAGAGCCTGAACATGGATCAAGAGACAGCGGTTGGAATAGCACCTGTAGGGTGCTCCATCACCCAGGACTCCTAGTGCAATTCATTTGCTCCACATCTGTGCTCTGCTTTTATTTCCACCCTTCTGCCTTGGTCCTCTTGCCTGTTCCAATTAGCTCCTAGGTAATCGTTGAGTTTCACCCTGGGTGGGAACTGACATATCTGCTCTCTAAGTCTCCGAGCTTCAGATACCCAGGGGTGGAAATGACACCACCTGCTGGTCCCCGTGCAGCACCCAATGTGGCTGCTCATTAGTGGTACATGGTGATGATAACGAGGAAGAACAGGGAAGAGCCCAATGTCATTGCTCTCTCTGCCTTTGTGACTTCCAGTCGATACAGGTACCTGTCTCCCTCACTGGCCAAAGGGGACAGCAAAACTGGATGAGAGCTCGCTCCACTTTCTCATTCGTACTTCTGTGCTGGGAGGGAAAAGAATGGGACTTAGGGGGGTAAAACTGGACCAGAGAGATGAGGTGAAGGGAATGGGGCTTCCTCTGCCCCCCTTCCTACAACGACAAAGACTGAGCTGACCTCCCCTGGGCTCTCTCTGTGTGCCATCTACCCCAAACCCTTCACCTTGTCCAGCTCTTGAGCAGCTCCTGGGGAGATGGCCAGAAAGAGAGCCGAGGATGGGGCAAGGCCTTCTGACCCAGATTTCCTGAGCTGACAGGAACCTATTGTTGGGAAATTGTGGTCAATGTGGGTGATCACACCAGTCAAGCTGACGGAGCCTAAGCCTGGAGGAGCTCCCCCGGGCCTGTCACAACCCGAGGCCTTAGCCACATGCAAGAGGTTGAGTTGGCCACCTCAAAGGTGTTCCTGCCCAAGTGAGTTACTTTGTCAGTATTCTCACTCGGGATTTCATGCTCACTTTGCAGGTCACACAGGGAGGGACAGGGATGGGAGGAGCAGTCCCAGGGAGGGCGCTTGGTCCTTTGACTTTGGTCTTCCCCAGCTGACTCTGGAGGCTACCGTGTGAGGATGGTGGCGTTTCCAATTCCTGAGGCCAACCCAGGGCCTGAGAAAGCCAATCGGTGAGTACTGTGATGGAAGCTGACCCACAGATTCCACATGTTCCCTGCTCCCTGAGTGGCAGGACTACCAGCTTGAGTAGAAATTGGCTGATACAGGATCTGAACATTCTGGAAATTCTTGCCCACATCTGAGAGAAAAGATGACTCAGGCCATCGTACCAGGTCCGCCCTTAGCTTTTGCAGGACCCAGGCAATGTCTTCATGCCATATGTCTAAATATTGAAAAGCTATAAATCAAGCCAGAAAAGTGATGAATACAACATGTTCTTGCTGTGTACCTTGACACCATACGTCATAGTACTAAAAGTTTTAACAGATATACACATAAAGCTATGGCTTGTAGAAAACTCCAAGCTGACAACATGTCCAAGTCTAAATTCCATTGTTACTGCACATGGTGGGTGTAAAGCTGAGAGTCTGACGATGTCTAGTTGAGTAGTCAATACGTATGTTATTACTATATCATGACATGTATTACATAAAGTTTAATTTCTTCACCATTGGAAAATCACCAGTCATAAGACTGTAGCCAAGATTGCTGTGCAATTTGGGCTCAATTGACAGCCATGACCAATTAGACAACCTTTTTTTTTTAATTAATGATAGTTTTGAGACAAATTTTTGTTACTTTCCATTTGCAGAGGCTGAACCCTGCCAGGGCTGGGATTGCTCCTACAATTCTCAGAGCACTCTTTGTGCTCGGGAACAAGCTGCACATTTTAAGCATTACAAATAAATAAAACGATCAAACAGGGCGTGATTACTGGCCACTGGCACCAAACAAAGACTGTAAAACATTTTTATTTCGTCATCTGAATTACTCTGTCTCTCACATTGTGCAACTTTCTTAGAGCAGTATCCTGATCAATAGAACAGCAGCTTTTGTTTGGTTTTCAACTCTCTTTTGTGAGTTCTCCAACTTCTTGATGCCAGAATTCTTAAGTGCTCTGAGAGAAAGGATTGTAGGCCCCAAAGAGTTTTTGTTGATAGCAGTTGTAAATGTCAATATTTACCATATTCAAAAAAATTTTTTTTCAAAAAATTTTAAAACACAAATAGATGTATTCCATGAACTGCTAAAGCCATGATGACACAAGCCGTGCAGGAGCCTCGGGAAACCCCGCCGTCCCTTCCTGAGAAGACGTGTGTCCAGAAGGCGGACACTTCTGACTGTACACGTACTGCCCACTCCCAGGCTCATGATCGGCCTTCAGACTTGAGAGGATACCTTAAAAAAAAACCTCCATCGGACTGTCTTGCATATTAATAAGGTCCTGCCAAATCAATGTCAACCCAGAGGGGCCCCATGTGACAGAGCAGAACTGCAGCCGGGTGTGTGTGTGTGTGTGCGTGTGTGTGCATGTGTGTGTGTGTGCATGTGTGTGTGTGCGCTTGTTCCGACCACCCACCCTCCCGTGAGCAGCTGAGTGCTGAGCCGTTGGGCCACCAGGGCACCTCCACTTAGAAATGAAGCGAGCGGGGGTGAGCTGGACACATCCTGCCGCGCGGTGTGCCGCCCGGTGACTGCACGAGGGCCTCGGCAAAGCCAGTCCGTGCACGCTGAGAGGAAGAGCTCCGGGAGTACACCGCTCTCGCAGCAGCTCTGCTCTCCAATCCTCCGCGCACTCGGAGGGCACTTCCACCCAGCAGCGGGACGGCCCTCACAGCTTCCACTGCAGAGGACAAGAGCTGAGGAGACGCACTCCCAGACGGCCTGGCTGGCACTAGTCATGCAAACGGAATGCCTAGGTTATAGGTCCTGCTGTATCCTGACTCTCATAGGTGCCCGTGAGCTCCTCTGACCAATTCACGTGTGGCTATCTGCGGCGTGTGTGCGCGGCTGGTGATGGTGGTTGTCATCGTTGGGTCAGCTCCAACATGTGGCCACTGGGTGCACAGCATCTTGGTCCTGCCCCGTCTCCGTGAGGGCTGGCGTGTTTGCGTCCATCATCCCTGTGGCGACTGTGTCTGCCCATCCCACTGAGGCTTTCCCGACCCCCTGTGTTACACCCACACCCCTCCTAGGGAAGCATCTAAAATAAGTGAGTTGAAATCGCGGCCAATATTCTGGGATCCCATGGGTTACCGTCAGCTAATGTTTGGAAGTAGCTTGTCAAGCCTCTCTGCCCAGGCTGTCTTCGTCTGGAGATCCGCGGAACCGACGCACCTCAAGAGACCGTGCTGCTGTTCACAGTACCATCACTTGTAACATCACAGCAACACGCGAGCCGCCAGGGCCCACAAACGGAAAGAGGGGTGACAGATGCAGGCAAAGGGCCTTCCAAAGAGAGAAGCCCTCTTACCTGGATCCAAATGCAGTGCATCATGGATCTTAGGACATAGACTTGAAACACCTTAGTCCTAGAAGGGACCTCAGCAGCCAGTCAACCCTCTTTTTTAAAAAATCATTTTATTAGGGGTTCACACAACTCATCACAATCCATACATATATCCATTGTATCAAGCACATTTGTACATTCGTTACCCTCATCATTCTCAAAACATTTGCTCTCCACTTAAGCCCCTGGCATCAGCTCCTCACTTTTCCCCCTCCCTCCTCACTCCCGCCCTCTCATGAACCCTTGATAATTTAGAAATTATTATTTTGTCATATCTTACACTGTCCGACATCTCCCTTCACCCACTTTTTTGTTGTCCGTCCCCCAGGGAGGAGGTTATATGTAGATCCTTGTAATCGGTTCCCCCTTTCCACCACCACCCCCTCCCTCCACCCATCCAGTATCGCCACTCTCAGCACTGGTCCTGAAGAGTTCATCTGTCCTAGATTCCCTGTGTTTCCAGTTCCTATCTGTACCAGTGTACACCCTCTGGTCTAGCCAGATTTGTAAGGTAGAATTGGGATCATGATAGTGGGGGAGGAGGAAGCATTTAGGAACTAGAGGAAACTTGTATGCTCCATCGTTGCCACCCTGCACCCTGATGGGTTGACTCTTTACCCCGCAGGGAGCACATCTTCCTCGTGTGGTGGCAGAGGCGGATCTCCCATGAAGCTGAGAACACGGAAGCATCACAGGCCCTCACTTGCATGGGCCTTGGCAATGTCCTCACATGGCCGTCTGTTTTTGTAACCTTTGTAATTTCATAATGTTCCTAATGAGCTTTCCCTAAATTGCATAAGCTTCAGGATCCATAAAACTTGGATTGACCCACCTCTGCAAAATCCAGAGCCAGTTGCCATGGAGACAGATCAGACTCTGAGTGTGTCGGAGGAGAACTGCGTGTGCTCCATCAGCTTTCCAATGGCTGGTTTGTCAGCAGTAGATTGCCCGGTCAGATGCCTCTGGCTGGATTGGAACCTCCAACTTTTCAGTTAGCAGCCAAGTGACTTAACTTTTTCTACCATGCAGGGCCTCCATGGTGATGCTGTTCCCTGCCCAGGCTCGTCCCTGCCCAGGCTCGTTGGCTTGTAAATCAGAAGACCTGGATTAAATGCCAGCTTTGCCGCAGTCTGACCTGAGAAACAATCGCAACAGCTTGTGCTTACGGAGGGAGGCTGACGGCTCAGTGGTCGGGTGTGCTGTCAGACAGGGTCACTGTTCGTTGGACTCCACTTGGTGGCAGACAGATTTATTGAGCTTTACTCTGTGTCAGGCGTAGAGTGAAAGCTTTTCCCTCTTCGCTTTAAAGGAAGAATGGATCTATTGTTGTGCTTTAATTGATTACCTGCTCATCATGGTTTTGTTCTCTTTGGGGAAACCTTAGCATAGTTCACATTGAAAGCACGACTAAAACGCAAGCTCTAAGTTGCTATAAGTCACGAGACTGCCCAGCATTCCACCCCATGCCTTTGACCTTTTCATCCAAATGTCTCTGAACTCCATTGTCTGAAGCATTCCCATTAGCAATGATTAAAAGGGAAACTTAGATTCTTTATTTATTTCTATTACATATAAATATTTTATCTACCCAAATAAATTAGAGAATGATGTATTTCTTTCATTTTAATTTACTTTTAAATTTTATTTATTTATTTTTAAATTTTATCTATTTATTTTTAACAGCCTCACTAACATACAATTCACATATGATATGTGTCTTGCATACTAAAGCCTTTTATGTGCTTTATTGTGTAAACTTCCGAACTGCTTTTCTTTTCTTTTTTATTATATACAAATATATATACAACAGAACATTCTCCAATCCAACAGCTTCCACGTGTGTCATTCAGTGCCATCGACGGTTCTCTTCGCGTTTGCACAGCCAACACTGACATCCTTTTCCAAATGATTCCACCACCGTTAGCGTCAACCCAGTGCGCCCAAAGCAAGTATTCTTCCTCCTTCGCCCATGGTGACCATAGGTCCGGTTCAGTTGATGTTCTTGTTGTTGTTCAGTAGTACTTTTCTTGGTGTGCTATTCACATATCATCCACTTCCATAGTCAAAGAGTTGTATACACATCATCACAATCAGTTCTAATGCTCCCTCCCCTCCAGAAATGCTTTTCAAACTTTAAAGTTTGTTTTCTCTCCTGTGGAATGAACCAGCACCCACAAAGACCTCTCCCCTAAGTCCCATGCATCTGCTCACCGCCTTTATCTCACACATTTCTCTGTCCCCGGGGCCAGCACCATACGCATATAAGTGTATTTCTGAATGTTTAATTCTATTCTCTTGATCTATTAAATCAATCTATTAAATCTATGAAATGACTGTATCGATCATTAGTGGTGATTGGAATGAGGAAGTTGGAAACAAGGATCTCCAGTTGAAAAACACTCCCCTGTCAGTTTGTCATACTGGGGGGTTGCATGTTATGTTGCATGTTGCATTGGTAGTTAGGCCTCCGATACTGCACATGGCAGCAGGGTCACCCACAGTGGACAGGTTTCAACAGAGCCTCGAGACTAAGGCAGACTAACTCGCTGCTATGGAGTCAATGCTGGCTCATAGTGATCCCCTGTGGGTTTCTGAGACCGAAACTGTTTATAGGAGTGGAAAGCCCAGCCTTTCTCCCACGGAGCTGCTGCTGGTTTTGAACAGCCCACCATGAGGATCGCAGGCCAGCGTGTAACCCCTACACCACCAGGCCTAATAGGAAGGAAGAAGTGGTCTCCTTCTGGAAGATTCACCACTGAAAACCGTCTGGATCGCAGTGGACATCGTCTGGCAATACGCCGGAAGATGAAAGCCTCAGGCTGGAGAGCACTCACAATCTCCCTGCTGCCTCCTGAACGTAGACTCTGCCTCATGACGCGGCCAGACTTTGGGGACTTGCATTTGCTGATGTTGTGCAACTCAAAATGGGAAGAACCAGCTGCAAAAACCCATTAGTAACTGGAAAGTGGGATGTACAGAGTGTGAATCTAGGAAAATTGGAAGGCATTAAAAATGAGTTAGTTACAATTTAACACCCTATCATTTGTTCTCCCTTTTGGCCCATTTTTCACGGGTTCTAGTTTTTGTTTGTTTGTTTGTTTGTTTATTTTCTAGTTTTTGTTTTAAAATAATAAATCATTTTACTGGAGGTTCTTTTTTCTATTAATCATTTTGGGGGGGGTTCTTACAAATCTTATAACAATCCATCATTCAATTGTATTAAGCACACTTGTACTTCAATTGTCAACATTTCAAAAACATTTTCTTTCTACTTGAGCCCTTGGTATCAGTTCCTCTTTTTTCCCCTCCCTCCCCTATCCTCCCACTCTTGTGAATCCTTCATCGATTATATGTTATTATTGTTATTTCGTGTCTTACACTGTCCGTTGTCTCCCTTCACCCACATTTCTGTTTTCCATCTCCTTGGGGAGGGAGCTATATAGTCAACCTTGTGATGGGTTTCCCCTTTCTCTCCCTTCCTCCCCTCACATCCTTCTACCCTCATGATATCACTACTCCCACTACTGTTCCTGAAGGGTTTATCTGTCCTGGATTCCAAGTGTTGAGAGTTCTTATCTGTACCAATGTAAGCCAGATTCATAAGATAGACTGGTCATGGTAGTGGCGGGGGAGGAAGTATTCAGGAACTAGAGGAATGATGTGTTTTTCATCAGTACACCTTGGTTGAATTGTCTTTTCCTTAAAACCCTTGTGTGTGGAGATGTCCAATTGTCTACAGATGGAATTTGGGTCTCCACTCCAACCCCCCTCTTCACATCAAGATACTTGCTCATTTTGGACCTTCTGAAAACTGATATGTGATCTGGTTGACACCTCATGATCACACAGGCTGGTGTGTTTCTTTTATGGGGGCTTCATGATTCCCTGCTAGATGGTTCCTCCCCCCACTATCATGATCCCAATTATACCTTACAAATCCGGCTAGAGCAGAGCATGTCACAGATGCATTTAAGAGCTGGAAACACAGGGAATCCAGGACAGATAAACCCCTCAGGACCAATAATGAGAGTAGCGACACCCCGAGGGGAAGGGGAGGTGGGGAGAAAGCGGGAATGATCACAATGATCTGCATATTCCGGGGGACAGGCAACAGAAAGGTGGGTGAAAGGAGACAGTGGTCAGTGTAAGACAGAGAAAAATAATAATTTATAAATTAGCAAGAGTTCGGGATGGAGGGAGGGTGTGGGAGAGAGGGGGAAAAGGAGGAACTGATACCAAGGGCTCAAGTAGAAAGAAACTGTTTTGAAAATTATGATGGCAACAAATGTGCTTGACACAATGGATGGATGGATGGATGGATGGATGGATGGATTGTGGTAAGAGCTGTATGAGCCCCCAATAAAATGATTTTTTTTAAAAGAGTGCCAAGTTTTTAGAACAAAGTGTCCTTGTGTTAAAGGAGGCTTGAGTAGTGGCTCAAAGTCCATCTGCTATCTTCATACGTAACATATAAATATATGTACACTGACCTCTATCTCTTTCATTATAAATTAATATATTTACATATATTCATTCCTGTAGCTATACCTCTCTAAATACCTTTTGCCTCCTACTTCTTACCTTTATTTCCTTTCACCTTCCTCCTGTCCCACTATCATGTTCACCCTCCATTCAGCTCTCAGTAATTCCTCTCGGATACATTGCACTTGATCAAACACCACCAGGCATTCTATGCCCTCCTCGCCATCAATTTTAGATCTCTTGTTGTTCCCTTATCCCAGAGTTTCTTGGCTCCCCACTCTCCCTCCTCTCCTATGTTCCCCCTGGGACCACTGGTCCTGTTATTTTCTCCTTGGGATTGTTTGTCCTGCCTATCTTATATAGATAGACATAGGGAAAAACAAAACAAAGCAACATACAGATAGTTTCAGGTCTGTCTGCTGACCCTCATGAGTGGTTTCCAATAGGGTCTGATGAGGTGCCAATCCTTGTCCCCTGAGTCAGAAGTCTATTTTCAGGATTGCTTGGGGACGTGGCTACCTTGCTCCCCTTGCTGCCCTGTTGCACTCCCTTCACGTTTCACCCCGCTGTGCATGCGACAGACCAGGCACACCCCACACAATGTCTCCAGTGCTGTCCCCTATAGCGCTATGTGTCAGTGAGCGAACGGCATGTCTCATGGCGGGGCCGGCCCTACAGTCCTTTCTGTACATTGGCTGCTCTGAGCAGAGATGTCATCCCCAGGGCTTGGTGGGCCAGGATGAGATTCTCTCTCTCTAAGTTCCCACCCGTGTGGTCTGCACAGACCCACCACTCTCCCCAGGCTATAGCTTCAGTGCTGGCCTCTCTATTACATTCTTCTCAGGAGGGGGTCAACAGCCCAGCCCTGATGGCCTCTCTGTTAGTTCACTGCTCTGTGCCAGTATGTTGCCCTAAAGGTGGTTCTAGGTTTTAATATGTTCGGCTTTCTTTTCAACTAAGGTTTTTCTCTCTTTTACTTTGTTATTGTTGTTGGGTTTTGTTTGTTTTCTTTTTAAAATATTTTTCTATGAAATCCGAGATAGGCAAGTCTATAGAGAGCATAACTGGATTAATGGTTCTTTGCGGGTATGACAGGAGAGGTGAAATGAGGTGGGAAATGATGAGCTAATAATGATGAGTACAACAAAGAAAATTGATGTGGTGATAACTTTACAACTCTTCTTAATATGATTGAACTATTGAATTGTATAGTTTGTGAGTTATAGGCTAACAAACCTGTTCATTAAAAAAGGAGAGTGTATCAAGCTTTCGAGCACCTATTTCAATAAAATGAGCATTTTGTTGTTACGATATAAAATATTTTAAATGGATATTAAATTCTGAAGCTTCTTTTTTATGGTCACCTTTTCTCTGTCTCTCCCTCAATAAGAGCACTTACATTTGAAAGAAAAAAAAAGGAATGCATAAAAATTAATGTACCAGGCACTCATGAGAGAAATGAACTGGGTTTGGCCATTTTAATTGGACAATCATATGGTCTACGGTGCCAAGAATTACAAGTTGAAGAGGAATAGTGTCACATTCATCATCACAAAGAACATTCCAAGTTCTGTCTTGAAGAACAATGCTGTTGGTAATAGAATAATGTCCCTTCATCTACCAGGAAGATCAGCCACTAAGACGATTATTCAAATTTACTTACTGACTAAAGTCAGTGATGAAGAAATTGAACAACTCTGTAAGTTCTTCAGCCTGAAATTGATCAAACAGAAAATCAAGATGCACTGATAATTACTGATGATTGGAATTCAAAAGTTGAAAATAAAAAGGATGGGCCAGCAGTTTAAAAAAAAGATGGCCTTAAGAAACAAAACGTGGCCTTACAGTCAGGGTGTGGTGTAGCACTGATGCAACATACAACTTTCCTCTAGTTCTTTAATGCTTCCTCCCCCCGCTATCATGACCCCAAATTCTATCTTATAAACCCAGCTAGACCAGAGCATGTACAACGATGCTTCGTAATAACTTTTGAAATCGGAACGTGTGAGTCCTCCAATTTTGTTCTCCTTCAAGATTGTTTGACCATTCTAAAATACGAATGAGTTTAATCGAGGGGGTGTGTGTGCAAACAGTAGCAAAACCCTGCATTTTGCTGGGACTGCTCTTATTTGCTGGTCCCTTGTATTCTAACCAACATGCTGGTGTCACCAGCTGCACGGGAAGAGCGGCGTGTTGAGGGCTCAAGAGCATTTCTCATGATCCCCAAAATGGAGCCCAGGACTGTGGTGGGGTTGAATGAAGAAATGACTGAGTGGATACATAAATGAATGGGAGTGAGTCACGCATCAGCTGCCAGCTGCCCCTGACACCATGACAATATGCCGGCTCATGTTTCTGATCAGAACTGGGGCAAACATCCTCAACAAGAATGACTTAGGATATGCATTTATGAAATTCAGGGTGACACCTCTATTGACAAGCGTAGTCATGTGTTATTTCACCTGAGGTTTCGTAGTTTATTGTAGTCATTACAATGCTTGTCAATAAGAGAAAAATGTGCCCGGATTACTTGAGGACTTCTGTGCAGATTGCACGCGCGGGCATTCCACAGGCAGGGCCCACCCCCAATCAGTACTGGAGCACACAGCGACAGATGCTACCGCAGCTTCAGAAAAGATTAGCAGTCCTTGCACCAGCACGCTAACCACGCTTCTCAGCTCATCTGTTAACCCTTTCTTTGTGGAGAGGGGTCAGTCCTGATCAACCTAAGGTGGGCTCCCAGAGCCACGGACACCCATGGGTCCCTCTCTCCATCCTCTAGCCAGGGTAGACAGCCCCTGCCCTGTGAGAGGGAGGGGTGGAAAGGGGGAACCGATTACAAGGATCTACATAGAACCTGCTCCCTGGGGGAGGGACAACAGAGAAGTGGGTGGGGGGAGACGTCAGACAGTGTAAGATATGACAAAATAATAATAATTTCTAAATTATCATGGGTTCGTGAGGGAATGGGGAGCGGGGAGGGAGGGGAAAATGAGCTGATACCAAGGGCTCAAGTAGAAAGCAAATGTTTTGAGAATGATGAGGGCAACAAATGCGTAGCACACACACGGCTCCTCCGAGTCACAGAGCCAGGGCTGGGCCACACAATGGACTCAGGCAGAGGGAGGGATCGATCGCCTAGGACAGCGGCATCAGGTCCCACAGAACAGTGGAAGTCAGCCTCTGGGCATGCCAAGGGTTTTGCCAGGTTAGGACAAGGGCTGAAGGGCTGCAGCTCGAAGGAGCTGATCCAGGCGCGAGGAACAGCCAGACAAATGCGGATCCACAAGCACGGACACATACTCTCAGGTGCCAACTGTCTGGAAAGTGCCACGGTGCCCACCTGTGGCAGCCCACAGCTTCAAGTCCCTGGGCTGCAACTGGCCTTTCTTCAAGAAGCTATTTAGTGTGTAGGACAGCCCCATCCAGCCTTCCCGCCCATCTGTGAAGACCCTCTCCCCATCTCTGAGCTGGGTCTTTGCTTCCGGGCAGGCTCCATGGTGGCTAGTGGGTCACACACTGGGAGGTCAGCAACTCAAAACCACCAGCCTCTCCAAGGGAGAAAGAAGGGAGCTTTCTGCTCCCTTAAAGAGATACAGCCTCAAAAAGGCTTGACGATTGCCTCGGGGCTTGGCAGGGGAGGATGCCGGGAAATGGGGAGCTAACAATGAGGAGGAAATGTTCTGAAACTGGCTGTGCTGATGACTGCACAGATCTTCCTCATATGATTGAACGATCCAGTGTATGTGCGAAGCAGACGCCAATAAAACTGTTTGGGTTGTTTGTTTGTTTGTTTGTTTTTTAAGAGAGCGAGTTACAGGCTCTGAAACCCACGGGGGCAGTTCTACCTTATCCCATAGGGCGGCTGTGAGTCAGAGTGCCCCGATGGCAGGGAGAGATGCCATGCCCAGGCTATTCTGAGTCATGGCCGAAGGGCAGAACGTGCCAAAGAGCACAACTGCTCCATAAGGCTTTCAAGACTGCGACCTCTCAGAAGTAGATCACCTCTGGGTGGCTTCAAGCCACCTTCCAGGCACCTTGCAGGGGTGGGTGTGGGAATGTTCCAGCTGAATCTTTCGACTGGTTGTCATGCAGGGAACCATTTGCATCCCCCAGGGACACCTCAGGATCCTTACTCGCTGCAAACTGAGACTGAGACGCGAATTCCAGAAGGCTCGGTGCAAAGTGAGGAGGCGCTGGTGGTGTCAGATAGAGAATGTTCCACCTGCCTCTTGACTGGCCAACCAATGGGGCAGGGAGAGCCTCAAGCCTGCCAACCACCACTGCTGGTATGACTCCGTGTGATATTGAAAACAGTGACGGTTTGCAGGGGCTTGCTTAGCAACAGTCCCGAAATACTTCCTTTCATCGATCAATGACAAGTGCTGATCGATCACATTGTAAATGTTTTATTGAAGTGGCACAAACATGCATCAAAATGCAGCTATCATTAGCATAAGCAGTTTTATCAAGGTGACCGCATCACATAAGTAGAACCCCGATCAAGAAAGCAGAATATGGTCAACCAAACCCACTGCCGTTGCGTAGATTCCAACTCAAAGCGACCCTTTAGCATGGACAGTATTCCAGGACACCTCTCTTCCCCCTTCCATTGACCAGCGTCCTCGCAGGCAGTGACTGCCTTGGCTTGCAGCCACATCCGTCAGACTCTCCAGTTTTTGCTCCTCAGATCATTGGGTCATGCAGTATAGACTCTCGGCACTTGCTCTTGAACAAGGGGATGGATCAGAGACTCCGAGGAAGGAAAGCAGGGGTCATTGGAAAGACTTTCTCTCCTGAGGAATTCCAGTTAGCTCCGGACCCACTGTGAGCCCATGCACAGGTGGCCCAAGCTCACTGTGATCCGCGCCGCAGGCTGGTTGCTTGGCTCGGCTGGCACATCTATAGGGAGCAAACAGGTGGTCATTCCTGTGGTCTCCCATGTACAGCTCGGCGGTATGGATGATCTCCCTCACGTCTCACTGACTGAGTTTTGAAAATAGATCAATCAACACACCTCGGGTGGCTTAGCCCCAAAGTTCTGCGGAAACCTGTCGGCAACGTAGCAACGCACACACCTCCACAGACCATGTGTATTAGCTAGGAATCGAACTCGGATATCCCACATGGACCATGAGAATTCTAACCCCAGATCACCATTCCACCCTCTTCTAAGGAGCAGTTGCTACAAATGTACAATCCAGTTAATCACATGGATGAGGGATCTCGGCAGCCCTTGGGAGGTTGGAAGGGGTGGAGGGGGTCCCCCGCTTTGGTCCAGGAGTTGGGGCTGTATTCAGATTCTACATCCACCCCAGTTTGTTGTGCAACCATGCTGGTTCTCCTCCTCTCTCTGGACCTCCACTGCCCCCTCTGCGAAGGTCGGGGTGGATCATGGTCTCCTACCTTTGCACCATCAAAATTGCCTTCCGTTATCTACCCCTCATCCCAGCTGCTCCTTGACCATGCTTTGGCCAGTGCTGTCTACTGAGGAGGCCATTTGTGTAACGATGAATCCATTTTCCTGTGGCTGGTTAGCGGGAAGCCTATGAAGGGGCCTCAGATCTGCAGGAGCTAGCTGCCATGCCACCCTTTGTGAATAGAGGTTCCCGTCAAAGGCAGAAGTTCTTCGTGGCTGAGTTGCCTGGCTGGGAAAGGGCCAGAGCCTGGTATCCCCAGTGAAATGTAGCAAACAGCTTGAGAAGCTGCCAGCACCACCTCCATTCAGTGTGGGGCCCATGGACCTGACGAGATAGGCACGTATGAAGGTTCCATCCAGCTCTGATAAGCCAAGGGCCTGGGGGTTGACCAGCTCCTTATGAAATGGCCTAGAGAATTGTGGGTATGGGCTCTCTCCCTGGGGCAGGCTTCCCTCTCAATCTGACCTCAGCCTCCGCCCCTACACTGTACCCTTGGCTTCAGCAACCACCTGCCCAACCCACTGGTCGCCAATCCTCAGGTGTCAAAGACTGTCTCATGCTGCTTCAGGGGGCTATTTGGAGACTGGTGATGGACCTTTAGTTCCAGGACATTGTGATGCATGCCCTCTGCAGCTCCGGGCAGCCCCACCAAGGACAGAACCCCAGTGGGCTCTTTGAGGATGTGGTCTGGCCCATTGTGATTGCTTCCTCCTGCAAGAGGGCTGCAAAACCTCCCTCTCTCAGTCACCCCCAAGAGCTCTTCAGTTTCCAATCCATTTCTGCCAGTGACCCCCCCCCACACACACACACTTCACTTCCATCCAGTTGATGCCAACTCTTAGTGACCCTCTTGGGCAGGGTGAGAGCGGCCCCGGTCAGTTTCGGAGACTGCAACTCTGTTTTCCTCCTGCAGAGCAGCCGGTGGTTTCAAACTGCTCACCTTACAGCTAGCAGCCCAGGGCGTAAACACTAATGCCGCCGTGCAGTCTGTCTACGAACAGGAATTATGCACCCTGATGGGGAGCCGGGCCACACCCAGAATTAGACCGACTCAGGCTAGTGTTGAGAGCAGGGGGAGACAAGAGAGTTCAGGTGCGACTCAGTGAAAGGAGCGCCTAGGGAGAAGGAGGCCCGTGAATGGACGTGGAAGGAGGAAGGAAGGAGGCACAGCGGTGTGCAATGAGGGCGAGCCCGGACGGGCTGGTGCAGCCTGGGACATTCCCTGTGCAGTATCCTTGGGAAGAAAAGGATGTGCAGGGGATTCTAGGCTCACCTCTAGAGGTTGAATTAGGCAGGGATTCCCTGGGGTGATGAGGTAGAGGAGGGGGGGTGCAACTGGTTGAGGGAGAGAGGCAGTATGCAGTGAGCCTGTGGAGACCTTGGACCTTCCCATGATGACACATGAGGGCCTTCCGTGGACCTGCCGGGGGTGGGTGACTGGATGCATACCCCCCTCTCCACCCAGCATAGGACCCTCCTCACTGTCTTCAAGTCAAGGGCTGGCTCTTGTGCAGCCAGGTGTGACGGGACTTGAAGGGGAAGGGACTTGTGGTGTCACCTTGAGATGCTAGTCTACCTGGGTGGTCTTCTTGAAAGAGGAGTTATTCCAGGAATAGCATGACAAATGGTTTTAGGAAATAAATGAATGGTGTGTGTGTGTCTGTGTGTGTCTCTCTGTGTGTGTGTGTGTGTGTGTGTGTGTGTAAGAGAAGGAGAGAGAATAATGTCTGTACCAGCTGGTCTGACTTGAAGGACGTACAGACGAGGGTCAGTTGGCACTTTCCCATTTAAAGAGGAAACACCTTTTGGGCCTGTGTCCCCGGCTGCTGCCGCTCTAGAAAACAAGAGTGAATTGTGTGACTCTTGCCTTCAGGGCGGGTAAGACATTCTAGCCAGGAAGGCAGACGATGGAAACCTCAAGTCACTAAGGATCTAGAACCCAGAAAAGCTATTAGACGGGGTGAGAAAACGTCAAAAGTCAGCATGTCCGAATTACAAATTTGACGGATGACCAGATCTCCAAGGGTGGCATAAGGTGCATGCTCAGAGGTTCAAAGCTCCTGTGGGAGTCTGATGGAAATTCTGGACCACTTCTCGGAAATGCACACATTAACACGTGTGCCCAAACCCCGCCTGCTCCAGGGACCTCAGAGAGGGAATCCCCAAAGGCGCGGAGGTCAGCAAGAGCTTGGTGATGATCAAGGACATCGGCCCAGCTGTCTGGACAAGAAGCCCAGACAGGACACAGCCTGCCCATGAACAGTCCTAGCCTGGTCCTGTGTCATGGCAGCCACCGTGCCAATCCGGGTCATTGAGGGCCTTCCTCTCTTTTTTGGCTGCCCCTCTACTTTACCCACCATGATGTCCTTCTCTCCTGACATGTCCAAAGTATGTGAGCCCCACGGGTAGCACGGGCAGTGGATGCAGAAACGTGACTGGAACATGGCAAGGCTGCCAGTTGGGAGGGGGCGGTTCTTGTCCCCAGGATCTGGGACTGGCTATGTGGAGAGGAGGAGGGTGGCCTGGTTGACCAGGGTGACGGTGTGCTGTACCTACACCCCGTGGAGGTGGACACCTGAGTGGGGGGTGAAGGCGGACACCTGAGTGGGGGGTGAAGGCGTGGTGGGGGTAGAGATGGGGATGGCAGAGTTGGGTCATTAAGCAGGCCTGGGTTCAAATTCTAGAATTCAGGAACTCTGCCTAGATCAGGGGTTCCTAGGGGTTTAGGCAAAGGGGGGCTGTTTTCTCAAAGTGTATGTGCTACCCCCCCCGCACACACCCCATTTCCACCCTGTACACTTTGTACAACATGGCCTCCAGGAGAGGTGGGCAATTAATAGCACTGTGAGAAACTCTCCAGGTCATGTGGGAAACTGAGGAATGGGAAGGGAGTGTGTGCGGACAAATTCTTTAGTCTCACACTTTAAGAAGCTGGCAGGCCATGATTCTGGGGTGTAGGGAGGCTTTCACACATGTGGGTTGGAGATGAATCCCAATTACATTCTCTCTCTCTTTTTCTTCTTAATATTTTTATTTAAAGATCATTTTATTGGAGGCTCTTACAACATTCCATACATCAATTGCATAAAGCATCTTTGTACACATGTTGCCATCATTATTTTCTAAACACTCACTTTCTATTTGAGCCCTTGGGATCAGCTCCTCTTTTTTCATGCCCTCGCCACCTCCCACCCTTGTGACCCCTAGATAAATTATAGATTATTATTATTTTCCTATCTTGCACCGGCCACTGTCTCCCTTCCCCAATGAGTTCTGTTGTTCCTCCCCCTAGGGGTGTGTATGATGATGTGTCTATCATTGCGATGGGTTCCCCTTTCCTCCCCTCTACTCACCCCCTTCCCTCTACCCTCCTGAAATCTCAACTCCCGTTTCTGTTCCTGAGGGGTTTATCTGACTTGGATTCTCTGTATCCTAAGCTCTTATCTGTACCACTGTACATGGTCCGGTCTAGCCCTAGGTGAAAGGCAGGACTGGGTTTGTGATAGTGCGGGGTGAGGGAGCCTCAAGAAACCAGAGGAATAGTGTGTGGTCCTTTGGAGCTATACTGAGCCCTGGTTGACTCATCCCTTCCTTGTAACCCTTTCTTGAGGGGATGTCCTATTGTCTATAGATGGGTTTGGGGTCTCTGCTCTGATCCCATTGACACCTCATGATCACAATGCTGCTGTGCTTCTTCCATGTGGGCTTGTTGCTTCGCTGCTAGATGGCCGCTTGTTTAACTTCAAGACTTTAAGACCCCAGACGCTATATATTTTGATAGCCCAGCACCATCAGTTTTCTTCACCACATTTGCTTGTGCAACCATTTTGTCTTCAATGATCATGCTGGGAGGGTGAGCATCACAGAATGTCAGGTTGTTAGAACAGAGTGTATTTGCATTGAGGCAGGGCTTGAGCAGAGGCCCAAAGTCCATCCACTACCTCAGTATATTGTCATATAAATATATGTACATAGTCCAATACCTCTATTTTTATGAATTAAAATATTTATATATGTACACACCTATGCGTATACCTCTATCCATAGCTTTGCTTCCTAGATCTTTCCTCTGTTTACTTTTACCTTCCTCCTGCTCCACCATCATGCTCGCCCTTCTTCTGTTTCTTAGTAATTCCTCTCAGCTAGATTGCTGTTGCTCCAGCACCACTGGAATCTCTATGTCCTCCTTGTTGATTTTAATTCCCTAGTTGTTCCCCTGTCTATGGTGTTGTTTGCTCACCGCTCCCTTCCCTCGTCTCCTCCCCCCAAGTCCTTCTGGCACCATAGGTGTAGGTCCTGTTGCTTTCTCCTCTGGCTTGCTTCCCATGCCTATCTTATAGAGATTGGCAAACCAACAATACAAGACAAAACAAAAAGGAAACAAAAAATTCATTAAGGAAAAAAATGTAAAACTAGCAAGAAAAAAAATCTGAGAAATCATATATAGTTCTAGGTCTGTCCGCTGACCTTTATGACTATCTCCCCACCATTCCTGGGGTTTTCCAGGCACTGCCCCTCCTATCCTAAAATAAAGTCTACTTTGGGGGCTCCTCAGGGAATTTTTGGCTTGGCTTTGCTCCCATTGCTGATCTGTTATGTTCCCCTCTTGGTTTGACCCACTGTGGGGGTATGCTCTTTTTTTAAACTTCACTCTTGTTATTTATTCTTCCCATAATAGACCTTACAGAATACCTCAGTGCATTCTTTTTAAAATTTTAATAAATCATTTTATTTTGGGCTCTTATATAAGAATCCATACATCAATTATATCAAGCACATTTGTACATGTGTTGCCATCATGATGTCCAAAACATTTTCCTTCCACTTGAGGCCTTGGGATCAGCTCTTTTTACCCCTCCCCCACACTCCCACTTTGATAATTTATAAATTATTTTTATTTTCATATTTTACACCATCCACTGTCTCTCTTCACCCACATTTCTGTTGTCCATCCCCCAGAAGGGAGGGGGGTTGTACCTTGATCATTGTAATCAGTTACCTCTTTCTCCTCCCTTTGCCCCCACCTTCCCCCTACCCTCATGGTATTGTTACTCTCATTATTGCTCTTGAGGAGTTTTTCTGTCCTGGATTCTGTGTGTCGAGACCTCTTATCTGTACCAGTATACATGCTCTTGTCTAGCCAGATTTGTAAGGTAGAGCTGGGGTCATGATAGTGGTGGTGGGGGGGGGAGCATTAAAGAATTAGAGGAATGTTGTGTGTTTTATCAGTGCTATACTGCACCCTGGCTGACTCAATCCCTTCCTTGTGACCCTTCTGTGAGAGGATGTCCAATTGTCTACAGATAGGCATTGGGTCTCCATTCAGACCCTCTTCGTTTACATCAAAATGGTTGTTTGTTTTCTGCCTTCTGATGCCTGATACCTGATTCTGTTGACACCTTGTGATCACACAGGCTGGTGTGCTTCTTCCATGTGGGCTTTGTTACTTCCCTGCTAGTTGGTTGCTTGTTTAACTTCAAGCCTTTAAGACCTGAGACACTATATATTGTAATAGCTGGGCACCATCAGCTTTCTTTGCTTATGCACCCATTTTGTCTTCAGTGATCATGTGGAGAAGGTGAGCTCCATAGAATGCCAGGTTATTAGAACAAAGTGGTCTTACGTGAGGGAGGACTTGAGTAGAGGCCTAATGTCCGTAAAGCTACCTTAATATTTAACCTATAAATATATGTACATAGACCTACATCCCTATCATTATATATTAATATATTTACATATGTACACACCTATGTTTATACCTCTATAAATGTATTTTGCCTCCTAGTTCTTTCCTCTATTTCCTTTTACTTTCCTCCTGTTCCACTACCTTGTTTGACCTTCATTTGACTCTCTGTACTTCCTCTCCACTGCATTGCACTTGATTGAACCCCACCAGCCATTCTATGCCCTCCTCACCATCAATTTTAGATCTCTTGTTGTTCCCTTGTCCCTGGGTTTGTTGGCTACTCCCTCCATTTCAGTATATATATACTGTTGTCTTAAAGTTATTTCTTTCAAGCACATGGCTGATTGCTATCTAGCCAGTAGTTTTGTCTATAGGAGCAGACATGTTTCACTTTTTCTCCTGCCTCAGGGCACTGTCACCCACTTACCTGCACCCAGCACTGGTGTTAGGCTACAAACTCAGGGACCTTTAGGTTAAGGTACAGCCCACTTTTTACTATGAGGTTACCTCTAATTAGTGGGGCTTGAATGCCTGGAGGGTATGTAAGTTAATGTTGGAAATCTATCATCTCTCTCTCTGCATGAACCTGGCTCCTGAGGTCATGAGCATCCCCAAACTTTTGTCTGTCTCTTAATTTCTTCCCCTTAATTACCCAGCCGTCCCTTGGGACCCTTCTGGAAGTGGGGTCACTATCTTTTTCTCCCAGAATTACTTTCCTTGAAGGTCAAAAGACTACACCCCTGAACTTTAGGCCACCTGCAACTCAGCTCAGGCTAGCTCAGTTTTAACCAACTAGTCCTATTCATTCAACCAAGTTCTACTGAGCATGGGTCTGCTGAGCCCTGGTGCCCATGGTGGGAAGACAGAGCAGAGCAGAGACGACCATCAGGCCGTTGGAAGTAGAGAGTACTGAGGAACACCCAGGAAGGGGAGGCTGAGGGATACTAGAGCTGAAGAGAGAGCCAACCCCAGGGGGTCAAAGATGGCTCAGCTGGCTGCTGTTAGAATCTTGGTAAGAGATGCTGAAGTCCTGAACGAAGAGAGTTTCCATGGGACCAGCAACAGTGACCAAATCACTCAGAAACAGCTCCAGCTGTGGCTGAACTTTCAGAAAGACCTTCGTCCCCCGGACACCAGTGCCCAGCCACCACCATCCGGGAGGGCCCTTTTGGTAGTCCGACTTTCCCCTTCCCTCTTTCCTCTTTCTTCCTCCTCTTTCCTCCCTCCCTTGGAATCTTCCCATTGGACTCCTCTGATAGGCCTGCCTTTTCCCTAATGCCCTGGAAACCCTCTGCCATTAAAGCCCCCCTCCCCCTGTCTCACACCGAGTTAGTGTGGATGGTCCAACATACCTCTGGACCTCTGCTCCTTAACCTTCTCCACTACAACGCCTTCCCTTCAGTTCAGTCCGTCCCTCTCACAGCCACAGCCTGGAGTAGTCTCTCCTGAAATATCCGGACTCCCATAAGTTCAAGTGAAAGCACTTCACTGTTGCCAAGACCTCTGTGCTTCTCACTCAGACACCTTCATTCCACCCACCAGTACCAGCGCCTCCCTCCCCTAGACTCCTCCCACATCCCCCAGCACCTGCCAACTCCTCCCTCAAATCCCCCTGGCCTTCAATCCTCCCCTGACCCCGCCCCTTGCCCAGTTACCCACTGCACCCACCCAGAGCTCCTGACCAAGGGAGCTGGCTGCCGTCTCCACTTCCAGCTCTGGACGGCTGCTGCTTATGAGGCAATAGTCATTTTAACCATGTGTAAGGGTACAGTTCAATGGTATTAATTATATCCCCATGGTATACAACCATCCCCTCTAGTTATTTCCAAAACAAAAATTATATACCCATTAGCCTGTACCCCACCCCATTCCTCTTACTCCCTGATACCCCTCCCTCCTTCCCCTTACTCCCTGATGCCCCTCCCTCCTTCCCCTTACTCCCTGATACCCCTCCCTCCTTCCCCTTACTCCCTGATGCCCCTCCCTCCTTCCCCTTACTCCCTGATACCCCTCCCTCCTTCCCCTTACTCCCTGATACCCCTCCCTCCTTCCCCTTACTCCCTGATACCCCTCCCTCCTTCCTCTTACTCCCTGATGCCCCTCCCTCCTTCCTCTTACTCCCTGATAGTCTCTTTTCTGACTCTATGCCTTTAGCTAATCTAGTTGTTTCCCATGTGTGAGATTATAGGATATTTTGCATCTGGCTTATTTCACTCAGCATACTGTTTTCAAGGCTCATCCATGTAGTAGCATGTGTCAGAAGCTCACTCGTCTTTATGGCTGGGTAATCAAGATTACATTGTAAGGAGCCCTGGTAGCTCAGTGGCTAAGCATCTGGCTGCTGTGTTAGTCAGGGTAGACTAGAGAAGCAAATTCATAGACACTCATGTGTATAAGAGAGAACTTTATATCCAAGAGCAATTGTATATTAAGAAAACATCCCAGCCCAGTCCAGGTTAAGTCCATCCATCTGATATTAGCCCATATGTCCGTTACCAGCCTATAGATACTTCTTCAGACTCACGAAACACATGCAATGATGCTGAGTGCAGGAAGAAAAATCACAGGCCAGTGGGTGGAAAGTCTTGTGGATCCAGTGGCAGTGGAAGCACTGGCAGTGGTCTCCATGTGACTCCTTCATATCCGAGCCTCTGGCTGCCATCAGCCTGTCTCCATGTGGCTTGTCAACAAGAATGCAGGAAGTGAGCATGTATCCCGCCACCAGCAAGCTATTTCTATCCTTAGCAGCTCCAAATGAGGTCATCAAGCTGCAACCTGATTGACAGACTAAGCTCCACCCCTTCAGTCTTAAGTCTCAAACTGACAACAGATTATGTAACTAGAACAGCTGCTAATCAAAAGATCAATGGTTCGAACACGCCAGCCACCCTACAGAAAGAAAATAAAAAGATGTGGCAGTCTTCTTCCTTAAAGATTACTGCCAGGGGTCAGGTCTACTTGGTCCCACAGGGTTCTTATGCGTCATGATGAACTTGATGGCAACAGGGGTGGGTGGGGGGATGGTATTCTTCGTCTCTGTGTACGAGATTATATTCATGCGCTTGTCTGTTGGTACTTGAGTGGGGTTGATATTTAGGGTGTTTGGGTTGATATTTGGGCTCTTTCTACCTTGGGATTATTGTGAACAGTGCTGCGATGACCATTGGTGTACACACATCTGTTCGTACCTCTGTTTCCAGTGCTCTGGATTATATCTCTAGGAGAGGAAAAGTTGGGCCACATGGTCGTTTTATGGTTAGCAGTTTTAAGCACCCACCACACTGTTCTCCAGAGTGGCTGCACCATTTGCCTGCCCCTCACAAGGGATGTGGCGAGCCGGAGGATGACGTTTGAAATCCATGAGGGGTCAGTCTGCTTTCAATACCTCTTTCTATAGACGTGGCTCCTGTACGCGGACACGGACATAAAACCGGCCGTCATAAATGGGACTTCCGGATTAGAAGCAGTGGGAGAGAGACGGGACTCCACTAGAAAGGGCCCAGGAGAGGCTGGCTGCACCAACCAAGCGATCACGGGGCTGAGAAGCAGCCTGGAGCTACATGGGCGCCTGTGCAAACGACGTTTCCTTTCCTGGTGCAATAGGAGAAGGATTCACATGGGGATCTGCTGCTGACGTCATGGCCACCGCAGGAGCTGAGCACTTATGGGAGTCCCAGAATAAACACAAGAAGCACCACTCAAGCTAGTTCCAGGAACTATCGCTGTGGCTTCTTAAGCCTCTTACAGAATTAACATGTCTACACCATGCCCTAGCTTTCTGTGTGTATATGTTCATTAAACAATACAAGTCAGGTGTAAAAAGCTAAACTTGAAAAAAATAATGGATACCCTCAATGATCACCCAATTTAAAAAATCAGAAAGTAACTAGTGTTGGAGGGGCTGTGGGGAGATAGAAACTCTCCTGCACTGCTGGTGGACTGTGTAGGTCTGTATCGCCATTAGAGACATTGGTTTGGCAGTATCTGAAACAGATGGAGATTGAGCTACTATACAACCCAGCAATCCCCCTACTGAGCACATACCCAGAAAAGGCAAGAAACAAACCACGGCCAGATATCTGTGCTCCAATGTTCTTTGTGGCACAGGTCAAATTGCAAGGAGTTGGAAACAACCCAAATTTCCATCAACAGATGAATGGATTAAGAAACTGTGGTACATCCATACAGTGGAGTACTGTGCATCGCTAAAAAGCAGTGATGAGCTCATGGAGCATATCTACGCATGGGAAGAACTGGAGATGATGCTAAGTGAAATAAGTTAAGCACAAAAAGACAAGTACAACATGAGTCCACTGAGAAAACTTTTTTTAAAAAATGGGCATAGGGTAAAAGCTACTATATACATACATCCCTGGGGTGAGGTCCAGCAACTATGACAGGGGCCAAACCCAATCCAGGGATACATATGTCAACCAACTATATAAAAGCAGGGAAGAAAGAGGGGGGGGAAGACATGGGGCGGGGGGAGAAGGCCACTAATCCACCCAAGAGGAGGGTATTGTTTATGTCTCCACAGGAGCGGGAGAGAGAGACCAGGCTTCAACCTGATGCACCAAGACGTCATATAATATACCAGCATGTACCAGGGAACCAATAGGGAGTTCTGCAGGGCCAACCTCAAGCCCAACTCTGCGGACAACTCCGACCTCCACCCCTGCAGAAGAATGCACTTCAGAGGACAGCGCTGGGGCTACAGCTTGAGGAGAGGGGCACGTTGGATTAGAGCACACGGGAGAAATGAAAAGAGATGGAGAGGACATCCTGGCCGTCTTAGCCCCAAGGACAATTTCCTGCTCGGAGCAGACAATGCGCGGGGAGGACCGTGGAGCTGGCCCCACCATGGGACACAGCGTCCCCCGCTGAACCATCGCACTGCAGGGGCAGCACTGGAGACACAGTGCAGGGATGGTGCACGGTCTGGCCCCATCACGCTGGGGCGACGCACTGAGGGCATGCAGCAGAGCAGCAGGGGGAGCAGAGTAATGAAACCCCCAGGGAATACTGAAAACAGACTTGGGGGACAGCGTGTGCCACCCCATCAGACTTGACTGGAAAACACTGGTAAAGGCCAACACAGACCTTGAATTGTTTTTTTCAGTGGCTTTCTTTATGTTATTATTATTTTGTTCCTGCTTTCTGCTGTTGTTATAGTTTCGTTGGTTTTGACTGCCTTTGTTTTTTTATTTGGCTTTGCCTGAGTTTTGCATTTATTAATGTATCTGCATGTCTATCTAGATAAGATAGGCGGGATAAATAATTCAGGGATGAAAAGAAGCAGACCAATGGCTCCAGGGGGATACGGGAGAAAGGGAGTTGGGAGAAAGAAAGGGAGTGGGCGGAACCAACCCAGGGACAAGGGAACAACAAGTGAACTATAATCAATGGAAGGAAGGTTATAGGATGCCTAGTGGGGCTTAATGAAGGACATGTAGCAACGAGGAATTACTAAACCCGAATGAAGACGGAACATGATGGTGGGACAAGAGGAAAGTAAAAGGAAATAGAGGAAAGAACCAGGAGGCAAAGGGCATTTATAGAGGCCTAAATACAGATATGTGCATATGTAAATACATATATAACGAGAGGGGAATAGAATTAGGTACTCATAACTGTATGTTAAGAATTAAGGTAGCAGATGGACATTGGGCCTCTACTCAAGTACTCCCTTAACACAAGAGCATTTTGTTCTAGTAACCTGGCATTGCATGATGTTCACCTCCCCAACACTATCGCTAAAGACAAAATGGATGCACAAGCAAATGTGGTAAAGAAAGCTGATGGTGCCTGGCTATCAAAAGATATAGCATCTGGAGTCTTAAAGGCTTGAAAATAAACAAGCGGCCATCTAGCTCAAAAGCAACAAAGCCCACATGGAAGAAGCACACCAGTCTGTGTGATCATGAGGTATCAAAGAGATCAGGTATCAGGCATCTAAGACCCAGAACAAAATTATACCCAAGGCGAATGGAGGAGGGAGAAGCATGGAGTGGAGACCCAATGCCCACCTGTAGACAATTGGACATCCTCTCACAGAAGGTCACAGGGAAAAGATGAGCCAGTCAGGGTGCAATATACCACTGATGAAACACCCAACTTTCCTCTAGTTCTTTGGTGCTTCCTTCACCCCACTATCATGACCTCAATTCTACCTTACAAATCAGATTAGACCAGAGCATGTACACTGCTACAGATAAGAGCCAGCAACACAGGGAACCCAGGATAGATAAACTCCTCAGGGCCAACAAGGAGAGTAGAGATACCAGGAGGATTAGGGGATGGTGGGGGAGAAAAGAGGAACCAATCACAAGGATCAATCTAGAACCCCCTCCCAGGGGGACAAATAACAGAAAAGTGGGTGAGGGGCAATGGAGGACGATGTAAGATATGGAAATAACAATCTATAACTTACCAAGGGTTTGTGAGGGAGGATAGGTGGGGGAGGGAGGGGGAAGAAATGGGGAGCTGATATCAGGGTCTCAAGTGGGAAGAGACTGCTTTGAAAGTGATGATGGCGGCATATGTGTACATGTGCTTGACACACTGGAGGAATGTATGGATTGTGATAAGAGATGTAAGAACCACCAATAAAAGTGTTTGTTTGTTTGTTTGTTTTAAAGAAAGCAACATGACAAGAAAAACAATAATGGATAAGGATTCCAACGTCTTCACATCTTCCCCAACCTCTGTTGCTTTCTGTATTGTTTGTAACAGCCATCCTAGGGGGTGTGAAGTGGCACCTCGTTGGTATTTGTTCATTTGATGCATTATGGTGATATAAAGGAGCCACTGAGCATTGGGCTGCTGTCAGTTCAGTCATTCAGACCCACCAGCCACTCTATGGGAGAAAGATGAAGCTTTCTACTTCCATAAAGATACACAGCCCCAGGAATCCACAGGGGCCTTTCTACGCTGCCCCACAGGTCGCCATGCGTCAGAGACAACTCAGTGGCAGTGAGGTTGGTCTAGGATGATCGGTGGACAGGCGTGAGCCTCTGGTGGCACACATGACTGGGCACTCGCCTACTCACCCTTTGCCTCCATAGGCCAGGAAAGCAACCGCCTGTCACGAAGAGATCTTCAGCTTCATTTTCATTACCAATGCCGTAATTTCCAACTGCTGCTCCTTCCTCTTTGTTCCAGTCACCAATCATTATCACTGCATGTTGATCGCATGTTTGATCAATTTCTGACTGAAGAAGTTGGTAGATTTCTTCAACACACGGTGTTTGTGGTTAGTGTACAAATGTGAACAATGGCAGTCTTAACTGGACTGCTTTGAAAGGGGAAAGATATTAGCCTATCACAGCCAGCAGTATCCTTCAGGATAGAGCTTGTGATGGTAAATTTGATGTCACTCCTCTTGAATTTGTCACCCTGCCATGATAAACAATATAACTGCTGTGGTCGTTACACAACTTCATATCAACTTGAAGATGTATGAAAGTGTAGCGGTGGTATCCAACCTCCCAATCAGGTCCCGGCCTGATGGGGCTTCCTTGTGGGGGTGGACTTCTTATTAGGGGGTCCTAGGAACCTCCCTCCCTCTCTGTCTTCACCCCGAGAGTTGCCTGAGCCCTGGCATACTTCCACTGGCTATGGACACATGTGACGTGCACGCTCCGGCCTGTGATCTCCCTGCTTTCTGCATCATTGCCTGTGGCCGCATGAGCCTGAAGAGGGACTTATGGACTAATAGCAGACTTAAGGCGGGGTCGCTTTTGGGATATATAATTACTTCCTGACATAAAGCCCTCCCTTACACGTATATGAGTATCACTGGTTTGTTTCTCTACTCAACTTGGTCTAACACAATTGCCCGATTTAACCTGATAGAGGCCCCGCTCTGTTATTCTGCGTGTGGAAACCCATTTGCTCTAGCACGAGACTATCATCCCCAGCAGCCATTAACTGCACTTGGCACCTGAGCTGGACAGGAAATCTCAGCATTCCATTACTCTGTCCTCAGCGGGGATGAGACAGCCAATCCCGATGTGTGCTTCTTCGTCCAGTTCTGCTATTAGCTGACCAGAGCTCCACGGACCCCAGCCCCTCGATGCTAAGTCAGATCTCAAGTTGAGAGCATATTGTCCTTCAGTCTGTCAAATAAGCAGACGCCAGCTGCAATTTGGGGAAGTCCACACCACCCCTCCTTCTGACCATTACTCCTTTCAGCTTAAGTCACTGGAATGACTCACCGAACTTGCAGAAGGTACTGTACCGATGAGTACAATTTTACTAAAAGCACACAAATGAAGAGACACGCAGGATGAAGCCAAAGAGGGTTCCCAGCGTGAGACTTCCCAAGGAGTTTCCAGTACACATCCATGCTTTTTACTCAGCAGGAAACCCACAGGAATCCCAGACTGTCTATGGGTTTCAGTATTTCATCAGGACAGATTGGCTCAGCCCCCACACCCCTAATGTCAACTGACGCCATACCACATGGTGGTCTGGCCAGTCTCCTTCTACTAGTCCAAGCCCCCATGTGTGGTCTAAAGGTAAATTTCCAGGATTTAGAGTTAGCTCTCAGGAACTAAGGACAAAGACCACGTCAAGGTCAAGTGATTCTTTAGATCAGTGGTTCTCAACCTTCCCAATGCTGCGACCCTCTAATACAGTTCCTCATGTTGTGGTGACCCCCAACCATAAAATTATTTTCATTGCTACTTCATAACAGTAATTTTTCAAATGTTATGAATCAGGCGAGCCCCCGTGAAAGGATTGTTTGACCCCAAAGTGGTTGTGACCCACAGGTTGAGAACCGCTGCTTTAGATTGTAGCATCCTTACAGAAAATCAATTGGGCATAGTTGTATGGAGTTTACAGATGAACTTTCCTAATCTTTTGGTCGCTATATCTGTCCATCTACCAATACCACATTGTTTTGATTACTCTCGCCCTGGAATCAGGATGCGTGAGTTCTTCTATTTTGTTCTATTTCTAAAGTGTTCTGGTTATTTTGGACCCCAGAAATTTCAGATGAATTTGAAGATCAGGTTTTTCCTTTCTCTGGATTGGGAGTGAGGGGAAGAAATATTGATAGGGATTGTGTTGAATCTGTGGGTGGCTTTGGGTAGTATTAACATAGCAAAATTAATCTCTCCATTCATGAACACAATATATCGTTCCATTTATTTAGATCTCCTTTCATTTTGCTCAGCAATCATTTGTAGGTTTCAATATACATGTCTTTCGTCTCTTTGTTAAAGTTATCCTTGGATGTTTTATTGACCCCTGGACTCTTATCTCAAACGGGCCCTTTCCTTGTTCTCCACTGCAGCTCTTTCAAACCCTCTCCAGTCCCTTCAAACCCCACTTCATCTAGCCTCAGCCTGAGTTACCCTCTCCTTATTCACAGAGAGTAGAAGACCCGAAGATGGGCATTCCCTCAACTTTGTCATTCTCCCTACAAATTTCAACATCACTCACATCTTCCCCGGCGAGAGACAGACCTCTCTCCTGACTGTGATCCGAATCCCACTCGTGCCTCCTCACTGAGCACAGAACATTGTCTCAGCCTTTTCTCTTCATCCCTGTCTTCTTCACCAATTCCTTCCATTACCATCGAAAGACACTCTGTGCTCCTGCCATGGAAACCCGCTCTGCTCGGAGAGTCTGTCTCACCTCCAATTCATTCCCACCCATGTCTTTTGGCTTCTGCCATTTCCCAGAAGCTTCTCCTATCTGCCCTAGAAGCACCTTAAACTCAAAATACTCAGACTCCATCTCATCATTTCTACTCCAGTGTGCTCCTCCTCCAGTGCTCCCGATCTCCGTGAAGGATAACTGGACCTGAGTCACAAACCTGGGGTCATTCTGCCCTCCTCCAGCTCCGTCAGTCCCCACAGACAACCAACTGCCAAGTCCTCTTAAGGCCCCTCTTTAATCGCCCTGAAACCCCTAATTATGATGCTGCTACACACCAGGCATTTCACTCTGCAAGTTCCTGGCATGTGATTCGTCCATGCAGTCAAGCGTTTATTCCACACGTATTTCTAGGAGAGCCCACCTTGTGCAGTATTGACCTAGACCCTTTTGTCTTTTTGACCCAAGCAATAGTCCACCTCGTACTTGATGTCCCTCAGCCGAGTCCCAAGAATCGATCTGAACTTCGTCCTTGAACTCTGCCTCCCCTCGAAGCTGCCTGAGTTTGGCTCCTCCCCCTTTCCAGGTCTGCCTTCCACGCTCTCATCCTGCACACCAGTGGGATCAGACCATTGTCAGTGGGATGACTGTGAGGAGTCAAGGTGGTTATGAGAGTTCGGTGTTGGCAGGGGTGTGCACGGGCAACCATCTGAGTTGGAGTTGGCAGGGGCGTGGCTCTATGACAACTTCCTGTTCTGGCTGCTGTTCTTAGGTGCTCTCCGCTGGTTCGGCTTCACCACGACCCGAGGGACAACAGAGCAAAACCCTGGACCGCCCTCACAGTTCTTGCTACGTTTGAACACATCAATCCGTCGCGTTTCCACCGATCCTCGGCCTAATACGGTGTCCTTCTCCGAGGACTGGTCCCTCTTGATCGCATGCCCAAAGCACAGGAGGCGGAGTCTCACCATCCTGGCTTCTAAAGCACAGCCTGGAGCCGCACCTCGGACCTCACTAACGACCACAATCACTGCTGTGTGAGAGACACAAAGGAATCTGTGCTATTGCTGATCTTCTTCAAGAGTCTGCCCCAGGGGAGACGGGCGAATCCGCCCCCAGATGACGAGCACAGGAAGACTTCCTCAGCAATTACCTGACAGGGTCCACGGACATGGATAATGCTACGCTTCCTGGCACCAAGAAGCTCAACAAAGGAACAACAAGGGATCTAAAATCGATGGCGAGGAGGGTGTAGAATGCCTGGCGAGGTTTGATCAATTGCAACGTAGCCAAGAGGAATTTCTGAGAGCCAAATGAAGGGCGAACATGATAGTGGGTTAGGAGGAAAGTAAAAGGAAATAGAGGAAAGAACTAAGAGGCAAAATCTATATAAAGAGGTGTAAATATAGGCATGTAGATATGTAAATATACTAATAATTAAGGATAGGGGTATTGATCTAGTTAAATATATTTATATGTTAAAGTATTAAGGTAGCAGATGGACTTTGGGTCTCTACTCAAGCCTAACCTCAATACAAGAACACTTTGTTTTAATAACCTGGCATTGTGTGATACTCACCTTTCGACATGATGGCTGAAGACCAAATGGGTGCATAAACAAATGTGGTTAAGAAAGTTGATGGTGCCCAGCTATTTCGAGAGATAGCATCTGGGGTCTTAAAGGTTTGAAACTAAATAAGTAGCCATCTAGCAGGGAAGCAACAAAGCCCACATGGAAGAAGCACACCAGCCTGTGCAATCACGAGGTGTCAACAGGATCAGGCATCAGAACAAACACAAACAATTACATCGCTGTGAAGGAGAGGGGTCAGAGTGGAGCTCCAAAGCCCATCTGTAGACAGTTGAACATTCCTCACAACAGGGTCGCAAGGAAGGGACGATTCACCAGGATGCACTATGGCACTGAGGAAACACACAACACTCCTCTAATTCTTTGATGGTTCCTCCCCCCACTATCATGACCCAAGTCACACCACACATACCCAGCTAGACTGGGGTACAGATAAGAGCTCTCAACACACGGAATCCAGGACAGATAAATCCCTCAGAAACTATAATGAGAGTGCTGATGCCCTGAGGTGTAACATCAAGACCATATTTTCCAACTGCTCCCTCCTCCTACTTTTGCATCCCAATCCCCAGTACTTATCAGTGCTTCTTGATTTCATGTTTGGTCACTTTCAGACTAAAGGTCTTGCTAGACTTCCTTAACTTCTTCATCACCAGCTTTTGTGTTTAGTGCATAAAATTGGGTACTAGTTGCATTGACTGATTTCCTTGAATGAGGATGGAGATAATCCTATTGCAGACAGCACTGTCCTTCAGGAGATGGCCTTTTGGGTGGTGGCTGTGAGGCCATTCCCCTGCACGGTTTCATTCCCCACGTAGTACGTCCCACGGCTCTCTGAGTCAAAGAGCACACACCAGCTCATTGCAGCTCGCCGATACCTGGAGTGGTGGTTTCATTGTTTACAACTTTCAGCTTTCCTAGATTCATACTTGGTACATTCCAGGTTCCAATTACTAATCGACATTTGCCGCTCGTTCTTCGCCCTTTGAGTTGGGCCCCATCAGCGGGTGAAGGTCCCATAGGCTGGACTCCATCTGCATCCTACTCAGAGAAGGCCGCTCTTCCTCAGTCGTATGCCCAGTACCTTCCGACCTGAGGGGATCATCTGGCACACTCTCTGACCATGTTCTGAATCTTGTCATGAGGCTTTCAGTATCTGACAGTGTTTTGCTTCTGTCCATCAGCGTTTCAGCGGCTAATTCCTCTGAGGTGGACAGCCTAGTCCTTCTTGGTAGTCTCTTCTAAGGCTGGAAGCTCTGCTGAAACTGCTCACCTTGGGTGACCCTGTTGGCATTTGAAATACTGTTGACATCGCTTCCAGCAACACACGAGACACCACAGTAGGACAGACTCACAGACAAACGGAGTGTGGGCAACTTGGTACAGGCACAATCATACCCAAGCTTCACTCTGCTCCGTTTTTTCCCCCTTCGTCCTCTTCCCTGCTTTGTTCTCCTGTGCCCTCCCCACCCCCGAGATGCCCACCTCACCCACGCAGCACATAGACACATAATAACACTACCAAAGGAGCAGACATCTCTACCGACAAGGCAGTTTTATTTTTCACTTATTTTAGTTTCTTCACTTTTTGTACCGTATTTTATTATATTATTGTTATTATTTTTTTCTTGTTCTCTCTGTTTTATTCCAGTGTTGTCTTCCAGTGCTACCCTAACTTCTGAGAATTCACACCTCCACCCACCGCACCCCACCCCCAGGCCAAAACAGTCAGACCTGTAGATTCTAGCACAGCCACCCAAACAAGGACTTCCTTCCTGGACACTCCACCCACACCCCACTTTGAGGGCACAGACACGCCCACCTTCATGCTGTCCTAGCAACAAACTTCAGCGTCTACACCCAAACCACACCCAAGGTCTCTTTTGCCCCTCCTTGTCGCTGAACCTGCACACTTCGCCTCTTTCTGCGCTCTCTCTTCCATCTTTCTGTGCTCTCTCTTCCATCTGGATACGCAGTGTGACCGGCAGCACTGGTCCTGAACCATGGCCCCTACCTGCTATCAGCACAAAGACGGAATGGCTGCCATGCCCTTCGTACTCGGCTTTAATCCTCACTTTCGTCTGGGCTCTTACAGGCAGCTGAGCCTTGAAGTTCACATGGAATGCCAACATTTTCCCAAGCCGCCTCAGTTTCTCACAGTGATGGAGGCAGAGGTTGGAGCCATCGGTTCTACAACCTTGCACTGATTTTGTGATTTCAGAAGCAGCTCTCCTCTTTCTGCAGCCCACTCAAAATTTTTCTTGACTTTCAGAAGTTACCTCGTTGAGGTTCTGATATGACTGATTGTCCTGCTGTTGGCTTTCCTCCCCTGGTGGCCAGAGTCTCCAGGAATCATCAGGAATCGTCATCAATAACATCAGCCAGAAAATTCTTTTGGTGGTTACATCAACAGCAAGTTCAATCTCCATGTCAACCAATGGACACACCTGGAACAACCAGATTTCTCCAGTATTTCCAAAATGGCCTGTGTGACATGAATCATGCTATCCATTTCAGTTTGGCCGATCTCAAATTTAGCAAAGCAAAATTTCGCCGCAATTAGCGGTTCCTCAGACCACGGTGGGTCGTTATTGAAAAACATACCCACTTTGGGTGGGTCAAAGTTGTAGTCTTCCTTGATGCCAGGGTTCCTTTTGGAAAAAGAACAAGTTGCTGCTTTTCTACACATACACTCAAAGGGAATCATCCCACCCTGGGGAACAAGGAAAGCTGTCTCCCCCATGTTTTGGTGAAAGCAGTTTTGATGCCTGCTTACTGTAACAACTGATCATTTTATTGGAAATCACAGCTTTGCCTTCCACATGATCCTTTCTAGCTGCATTCCCTGCTGTGATCTGGTCCCTGCACTGCAGAGGAACTTCCCTGGATTCTTCACCAGCTCATAAACTTCTTTTGTTTTCCCCTCAAAAAGTTCTGGACCAATGAGCAGCACCTCAGAGGTCACCAAGATCTTGAGCAGGTTGGGGGCTGTGACCCCACTAAGTAGAGAAGCTGGAATCTTCTTGGTTCTGGGCTAATGAATAGTCTTAGCAGTTGAGCCTTGGGACAGCCTCAGAGAAGGATTGGCTCTTCCCATTTCTCGACCTCCTGGCCTGCACCCTGAACAGATAGCCTTAATAAACATGTACGCACCCAATGAAAGAATTTCAAACTACATCAATCAAGTTCTCACAGGTATAAATAGCTTGACAGTTGAGGGCAGCATGGCATAACCAAGGGGCTACACCAGAAGCCCAGCAGAATGAACTGTGCCCTGCCTCAAAGGTGCCTGCACCCTTGGACTGAGGACTGGGGTACTTGGGTGGGAGAGGAAGCAGAGAATGTATGTCCCAGACCTATGGAGGTGGCAGTCATTGGACCTTGGTGGGTGTCCAAGGGAAAAGGATGCAGAATCACCATACATTAATACCCCTCCTCAGTGACTTGACAGGTTTTGATCTATTGGGCAGGGATATGAACTTGGAAGAATGGATCCAGGAAGTTTCCCCCATCATCAATGCCCATGCTTCGGGTAAACAGAGCTCAGTCGAATGGGATCGAACTGTGTGGAGCAACAACTCAAGGGATGGGGCTCGTGGTGGAGCTGTGCCTGCATAGACTCCTGACACCAACAGGGTCCAGAGTGCTGGGTCACTGGAATACTTGATGATGTGTCCAGTGTAATCACCTTATCCCCCAGGGGGACGATTGACAATGTTTTACTTTTCTGTTTCTATGGGATTTTGTTTCCCTGCCTTTAGTTTGTTTGCTTTTGTTTGTGTGTTTTGTTGTCTGCTAGTTGGTTTGTTGCTGTTGTTGGGGTCGTTGGTCGTATGGGGTTTTGATTCTGTCATAATACAACTGCCAAAGTCAACCGGAGTCCATGCATATCTCAGGGAAAAACGGATGGATGCTGAGCTCCCACTGAACTCTAGCCCCAATCCAAGAACAGTTAGTTCTGATAACATGGCCCTCCCTGGTACTCTCCTTCATGAAATGATCACTGAAGATTAGGTGCTACAGCAAAGTGTGGTGAAGAATGTATATGGTGCCTGGCTAGCAATCAGAATAGTGTCCAGGGTCTTAAAGGCTTGTATTCAACCAAGCAGTCATCTAAACAAGGAGTCAACTAAGTCCACATGGAAGAAGCACACCAGCTTGTGCGATCCAAAGATGACAATAACAAAATTCAAATATGACAACGGGAAAAGTACCAGAGCCTAGATAGCAAACAACCAATTTGTCGATGGCTATGGAGGACAGTGGGAGCCCAAAATTGATCTGCAGAGTGTCTATTCAGATTAAGAGTCTCCAACAGCTTTAGTATTGGATAGAGATCATTGTAATCATGATTATACTGGATTGAACATGATACTGGATCAGGTAGGGGTGGAATTTGGTAAATAGGGAGGGTGAGGATCTTGGGGGAGCAAACCATGAATGCAAGAGGGTGTTATTACCAATTCGTTTTAAAAGCAATTTAACCATTAAAAAAAAAGGAAAAGAAAATGTTCTAAATAGTTGGACAATAATAGTAGGTGACTTCAAGACACCACTTTCGAGGAAAGACCGATCATCAGCAAAGAAACTGAATGAAGAAACTGAAGAGCACAATCGACCAGCCGACCTCCTAGACATATAAAGAACAGGCCACTAAGCAGCACCACAGCATACATGCTTCTCTAGGACACACAGCACGTGCTCTAGAATAGTGCACATGCTATGTCACACAGCAAACCTCAACAAATAAAAACATTGAGATCCTACCAGCTCCTTTCTCAGATCACAAGGCTATAGAACTGGAAATCAATAATAGAATAAGAACATAAAGATTTTATGAGTTCAAATAAATGACAGCCACCATCATATTTTGATAATTTAGAAGAGTCTTTATCCGGTTACCACCAGACTGGGAGAATCTAAAAGCAGCAATTCTTTGATTGCAGTCCAGAGTACACATTTCGGTCCACCTTTAAAGGCAAAACTTCATTTATCACCTGTCTAGGATTCAAGCAAGCATGGACAGAGGCAGAAAGCAACATTAATGGATTAATTGTAACTTCAACAAGAGTAAGCATGCATTATAAGGCACATTCCTTATCATAACAGAAACAATATTAAAATTGATTGTAACATCCTGATTACCATAATAAGATGATCATAACAGAAACAATACTAAAATTAATTATATCATCCTGGTTATCATGACAAGATTAACTACACCATTCAGATTACAACATCAAAAGGAACCATATTGGAAAATAATCAAAACAAATGATATATTGAAAAATAGTCAAAACTGATTGTGGTGTCAGGAACCTGGGGACATGGGAGTACATTCTAAAATTAATCACCAGCAGAGACTTTCCCATAAGTGGAGGGAAAACAGGTAGGTCAACTAGTATTCAACTTTCCAAGATGGGAAGAAGGAACGGGCAAGTCATTTAGCAGCTTCCAAAAGTGGAGTTCCTTTTGCTAGTCTGCTTCAAAGACAAACACATGGAGACTGAGCAACAGCCTACTTAAAAACGACTGGGTAATAGGCCCAATAAGGGATGAAAAATTTAAATTCCTTGGATTAAACTAAAATGATAACATATATCAAGATTTGGGGACACAATAAAAAGTTATCCGAGGGCAATTTATAGCAATCAATGCACACATGAAAAAGAGGCAGAATCCAAAATCAATACCTTAGCACATCTTCAACAACTAGAACAAGGGAAACAACACAAACCATCCACCATCGGAAGCAAAGAAATCCTACAAATTTGAACAGAAGTAAACAAACTGGAAAATAGAAAAAACAATAGAAAATGTCAACCAGACACGAAGTTGATCTTTTTAAAGGATTAACAAAATCAACAAACCTCCCACAAACTTAACAAAGTTAAGCAAAAAGATGTAAATATCTGTGGTTAGAGTTGAAAAGAGGGAGAGCAAACATCCAAATGAAATGAAAATAATAATAACACAGCACTACGAAAGACTGTACTCCAACAAGTTTGATAATCTAGAAGAAATGGAGAAATACCTGTAAACACACCATCAACCCAAGTCGGCACAGGTGGATGTAGATAGCCTGAACAGACCCATAACAAAGGAAGAAACAGGCAGGAGTCCCCACAAAATTTCCAGCCAGGAACAGATGACTTCCCAGGTGAATTCTCCCAAGAATTCAGGGAAAATCTGTCACCATTCTACACAAACTATTCCACGTCATAGAGAGGAGCAGCCAACTCATTCGATGAAGCAAGAGTAAGCCTCCTGATATCAAAACCCAGCAAAGACCCTACAAAGACAGAGAGCTACAGAGCCATGCCCCTCAGGAACATAGTTGCAAAAATTCTCAGCAACATTCTGGCCGATAGAATCCAACAACACATAAAAAAAAACTCATAATGACCAAGTGGAATTCATACCACGGATGCAAGCATGTTTCACCATTTGAAACCAATCGAGGTAATCCAACACATAAGCACCACGAAGAATGAGAACCACATAATCTTAGCAATCAATGCAAAAGAGGTATTTGACAATACCCAACACCCATTCTGATTTAAAAAAAAAACTCAATAAAATGAGAATAGAAGGGAAATTCCTCCGGGGAGGAGACAAGCCAGTCAGGGTGCTGTGTAACAACAATGAAACATACAGCTTTCCTCTAGTTCTTGAATGCTTTCTCCCCCCACTATCATGATCCCAATTCTACCTTACAAATCCAGCTAGACCTGAGGGTGTACACTAGTACAGATAGGAATTGGAAACACAGGGAATCCAGGACTGATAAACTTCTCAGGACCAGTGGTGAGAGTGGCGATACCAGGAGAATAAGGGTAAGGTGCGAGGAAAAGGGGGAACTAATCACAATGATCTACATTTAACCCCCTCCCTGGGGGACGGTCAGCAGAAAAGTGGGTGAAGGGAGACACCTGTTGCTATGGGCTCATCCCCCGCCCGTTTCTATCTCCATGGGCTTGTTTATCCTGCCTCTCTTAAATAGGTAGACTCCAAAAGAAAAAAGAGAGAAAAAATTAGAAAAAATCAAGTAGGACCAAATGGGCGGGGGGCTGGGGGTGGGGGTGAACCCATAGCAACAGACACAGGGGAATAGCAAGGGATCTAAAATCAACATGAGGAGGGTGTAGCATTCCTGGTTGTGTTGGCCCAATTGAAACATATCCGAGAGGAATTACTGAGAGGTGAGAAATGGGTAAGCATGATGGTGGGGCAGGAGAAAAGAAGAAAGAAGAACAGAGTAAAAAATACATATATAGGCATAAATATAGATATGTATACATGTAAATATATAATGACTGGTGTACTCGTTCGTGTGTGTGTGTGTGTGTGTGTGTGTGTGTAAATATAGCAAGGAAACAGATAGACTTTGGACCTCAACTTAAATCTCATCTCAGTCCAAGAACGGTTTGTTCTGACAATGTGGCGCTGGATGGTGCTCACCTTCCCTACACTATCACTGAATACAGAATGGGTGCATAAGCAAATGTGGTGAAGAAAGCTGATGGTGCCTGGCTATTGAAAGATATGTGCCCAAAAAAAAAGGAAAGAAAGAAAACGAAAGTAATATATAGCATCTGGGGTCTTAAAGGCTTGTAGTTAAACAAGCAGCTATGTAGCAGGGAAACAACAAAGCCCACACCAGCCTGTGTGATCATGACATGTCTACAGGAATAGGAATCAGGAATTCAAAAACAAGCAATAAAATTGACACGAAGGAATGTGGACAAAGTGGAGACCCAAAACTGACCTGTAAAATAATTGGACAGTCTCTCTCAGAAGGGCCACCAGAAGGAATGATATTTCTAGGAGCGGTATAGCACTGATGAAGTACATAACTATCCTATAGATCTGTAATTTCCCTCCCCCTTACTGTTATGGACTTTGTTTTACCTCATTATTCTTGTCAGACCTGCATAGGTCCATTTGTGCAATTAAGATCGCTTGGTGCATGAAAGCCAAGATAGATAACCCTCCAGAAACAGTAATGGGAGCAATGATTCCCGGGGGTACAGGAAGAGAGGGTGGGAAGGAGGGAAAGGGGGAACTGATAGCAATGAGGACAATACCACTTGAGGGGGACGAACAACAGAAGTACAGGTGAAAGGATACATTGACAGATGTAAGATAGCCAAAAATAACAATAATATATAATATATTTAAGGCTGCTGGGGGGTAGGGCAGGGGAGTGAGGGGATAAAGATGAGCTAATATCAAGGAGTTCAAAACGAAAGAACATATTATGAAACTGATGCTGGCAGCAATTATACAAATACATTTGATCAAATTGAAGTATGCATTGTTACAATATCTGTGAGTTCCCAATAAAATGATTAATTTAAAAAAAGAAAAACAATACCATTACAACAGCCACACAAAAGAATTAAATACCTGGGAATAAACCTAACCAAAGAATCAAAAGACCTATACAAAGAAAAGTACAGACCAAGAAACCAAAAGAGACCTACACAAATGGAAGAATATCCAAGTTCATGAACAGGACAACTTAATATTGTGAAGATGTCAATACTGCCTAAAGCAATCTACAAATTCAACCCAAATCCCAAGGTCATTCTTCAAAGAGATGAAAAACTAATGACCAACTTCATATGAAGAGGGAAGAGGGCCAGGATAAGCAAAGAAGTTCTTAAAGAATAACAAATTAGGAGGCCTTGCACATGACCTCAAAACCTGCTACACAGGCACAGTAATCAAAACAGCCTGGCACTGCTACAATGGATACATAAACCAATGGAACAGGACATAAAATCCTGAAATAAGAGCATCCATTTACAGGTGGCTGGTTTTCAACAAAGGACCCAAAAGCATTAAATAGGAAAGAGACACCCTCTTCAACCAATGCTACTAGAAAAATTGGATCTCCATCTGCTAAAGACTGAATCAGTACCCACACCTCGCCCTAGGCACAAAAACAAAATCAAGATGAATTAGAGACCTAAGTGTAAAGGCCAGAGTTTTAAGGATCATCAATCAGAAAATTGGGACAAACTTAAGGGCCCTGCTGCAGGGCATGCACGTACTACCAAATATAATAAGAGAAGTACACACGGTGGAAGACAAAATAGATGACAGACATCTATTAAAAAGAGCAAAATTAGAGCCCACGGATTGGGAAAAAGGTTTAGCAATGAAACAACAGGCAAGGGACTAATTACTAAAATCTATAAAATTCTGCAACACCTCAGTGGGGGGAAAAAACAATCCAATTAAAGGTGGGCAAAAGACATGAATAGATCATTCACAGAGGACAGCCCCTGGAGGGCTAACAAACACTGAGAAACTGCTCACAGTCACTAGCCATCCAGGAGATGCAAATCGAAACAATGATGAGATAGCACCTCACAGCCACAATGATAGCCCAATTTTGAAGGGGAAAAAAGAATAACAAAAGTTGGAGAGGGTTCAGACAGATTATAACTTATAAATATGTACAACCATTGTAGAAAGTCAGATGGTGCTACCTAAATAACTGCGAGTAGAAATGCCATACAGCACAGCAATGCCTTTCCTGCACATACACCCCCAAAGAAATGAGATAGAACCCGAGCAGATGTACACTCGCCTATGTGCATCGCAGCACAGTTCTCAGTCACAAGAAGGTGGAAACAGCCCAAATGCCCATCGGTGGAAGGATGGATAAAGAAACTATGGTACATACCCACAATGGAATACTATGTATCCCCCAAAAAAAGAGCAACGAAGCACCTCATGTCAAGGGTAGTCTGAGAAACCAAGATGCTGAGTGAAGTCAGTCCGTCACAAAAGGGCAAATCTTGTACGAGTCCATACGAGTACACCCAGGCCAGGGCAGGCATCTAGTCTCAGATCACAAATCCTCTAGTCTGCTCTCAACGAGATAGGGAGCCTGCCTAGTGCCCACGAACCTCCTACCACCTCCTTTACATGTACATCTTTTTTTTATATGTACAGCTTAGAAACCACTTTGACTAAGGAGACCTCACCTCAGCTGGGGTCCATTAGTTCAAGATGGGGAAAGAGGGAGAAGACCATCTGCTGCCATGGAACATTGTTCTAAGGTCACCCCAAATCAGCAGACATCCTACAAGTGATGTAGAAACTTACTGGACACACAAGTCAAGATGTGGGGAGAGATGGCGATTACCATATATACTCGAGTATGAGCCGACCTGAAATATTCCAAATAAAACGTTTGACCATTTCTGGCCAGCTTATACTCGAGTACATAGGTACATTTCTGTTGGTGGGGTAAACTGGGAGGAGCAACTTCCCATTGGGCAAAATGCTTAACCATACTTACATCGGGCCCAAGGGGAAAATACACACGGTACTATGGTCTGAATTAGACACATTTAAGCTAGTTGCTATCCAGCCCTTGATGACATAAGCCATGTTAGACTTTGGGGACTGTCCTTTTGAGGGGCACACACACACACATCCTTCGTAAGTCACACCAGACGGAGTCTATGAGGAAACCCCACGAAGTGAACTGGGCTTCACCTCAAACTCACCTGGAGCAGTTTTTAAGTAACCAACAAACTTGCCTGAACTTAAGATGGAAAGTCTGTAGTGTCAGGAGAAGGTGACTACTATCCCAAAGTTATGGAATTAGCAGTCTTGGACTTGGTTCAGATCTCTTGCTTTGAAGGTGCCCGCTAAATGGTGGCCCGGGACTACTGTATATTACTATTTCCATGCCCATCTTGCTTTATTATGCCATGTATTAACCGGGTGGGCATGGTCCTGCCTTTGTGAGTGAGTGTTATTGAAAGCTTTACCCTGGTGTTTGTGTGGTGTCCAGTCACTTAAGAGTTTAGCCTGAACAAGATAACGAGTCGTTCATTGTGGTCTGAAGTTAGCCTATGCCTGTATCATTTCCTTTTCTCAGCAGTGTTTTCAATTCTATACCATTGTTCAAATTAACGATACTATCAATAGAATTACCTTATGTCCCAGAGGAATGATATATAATGGTCTCGATCATAAAATGATGCCCCTAAAATGAAGCAGACACATACAGAAATCATAGCTTATATGAATGGGTTTGGCGTTTGCACTTAATTCTAGCCCCAACCTAGGAACCGTTAGTTCTTGTGATAGAAGCCTGCTTGATGCTCACGCTCATGAAGAGGTCGCTGATGAAATGGGCGCTGTAGCAAAGTGTGATGAAGAAGCTAGCTGATGCCCTGCTTTCAGAAAGAATCACTTCTGGGGTCTCAAAGGCTACTTAAAGGCAAGCAGTCATGTCAGTGAGGTGTCAGCTAGGTGCACATGGAAGAAGCACACCAGCCTGTGTGATTCAAGGATGCTGAGCAATGAAGCAGAAATCCAAAGAAGGGAATGGTGTCAGAGCTGAAGTTGTGAACACCTGGTTTGCAGAAAGCTGTAGATGACAGTGGGAGCCCAAACTCCATTTGCAGGGTCCCCACATGGACGAAGCCTTGGGAGAAGCTCTCTGACCATAGTCAGAGAACATTGCAAGTCGATTATGTATTTGGGTTAAAATGTGATACCTTTTTTAAAAAGTAATACCTTATTTGATCTCCCTTTTGATCCATTTTAAAGTTGTTTCGATGTTTAATATTTTCTGCGTTTTATTGCGGTTTTTCTATGTGTTGTTCATTCTTGTTGGGTTTTATTTGTTTGCTTCTTATTGGTGTTTCAGAAGCTTTTCCGTATGTGAAATCCAGGCTAGGTGGATCTCTAAACACAGTAACTACATTGATAATTGCTTGTGGCATGACGGGGGGGGATGGGGAAAAATAGGGCTCAAACACCAATGAGGACTGGGAGAAAATGTTCTCAAGTTCATGGTGGTGATGATTGCAGAGCCTTCCCAATGTGCTGAACGATTAAGTTATGCGATATGTGATGTACATACCAGTAAAACTTCCCAAAAATAAACACCAATAAATCCTTTATCCAGGAAAAAAAAAGTTATATTCTCAAATTCTGACAAGATGGCAAACTAGGCAGACATGCTACACAGAGCCTCTGTAACAAAGACATGAGCTATATCAAGAAACCACTAAAAATAGAACAGAAACCAAACGTGACCAATGGTTCCCGTGGGCGAAGGAGGGAGAGTTGTCGCTTGGGGGGGCGTTGGGTTCACGTTCACGGTGGTGGAACCGTTTGGAGAGGGATATCAGTCCTGGTTGTACAACACGCAGAGTATCATCCACGGCACTGAATTATACATGTAGGAAATGTTGAACCGGAGCATGTTTTGTTGTGTAGATTTTTGCCAAGTTAAAAAATAATAATTACATAAAATCCAGAGAGCATGACCCCTCCCCCCCAAAAAAACATAAAACAAAGACACGAGGGACCAAATGAGAGGATTCGGATGAAAATCCTGCCACGCTGAGGCTCAGAGGAAAGGATACAGAAGCAGACTGCGCACCAACTAGGAGAAGAAAAAGCGGTGAGAGAGGAGACAGGCAGGTGAATTATCGGTCAGCCGCCTACGGTGCGGTCAACTTGAACTTTTGCAAGCAGCGGTCCATCAAGACAATGGCCTGGCATATCGGTGACCAGCAAAAAGAAAGGCGGGATCCTTCCTTGGTTCTCACTCATCCCTGGTGATCGGGAAAAGAACCGGCCCCATTTTCACCCAGCCAGCAACCCCTGCCCTGCACAGCCCCCTGATTTGCCTGAGGTCAGAGCGGTGCCTAGGAACATGTGATCCTGCTCCCTCATCAGACCAACAGAACACTCAGTGCCACGTCCCTGGCCACCCCTGGGTGCTCGGGAACTCCTTCTTCCAACGCCTTCCCTGCCCCTAGCCATCCAGAGGCCCTTTCCTCAGCCGCCATCTAAGTCTGACCCCGGAGAACATTCAGGCTGGCAGGAACTCAATCTAGGACGGACCATCCCTCACCCCAACCCCCTGATCTCCGTGGCTGGCAGAGGGTGCCAACCCATACCCGATGCCCTGTCCCCCACAGCTTTCTCCACTATGGGTCCTGCCCCTGTCCCAGGTCTCTCCTGTCTTTTATGCTTTTTTTAAATTTTCCTTTCCTTCCATTGTTTTTAATTCTCCTTTTCTCTGCTTTCTCTGGCTGGTCTTCTTCCTCTTTCTTTCCCCTCCTCAGTGTTACCTTTTGGTTTCCTTTCCTTTCTTTCATTGTGGTCATTAAATTATTTGCTGCTGTTTTCCTGTGTTCACCCACTGGCATTTCTTTCTTGCTTTTTGCTGTTGTTTATTTTCTCTCTTTTAAAACAATTTTCTTTTTTCACCAATCGTTTCATTAGTTCCATTCTTATTTTTCTCTCTCCCCTTTTCCCTTATCCCACTCCATAGGAAGCAGTCACACACAGGCCAGCCACACCACCCTCAACTGTGCTGTGCTGCACGGACGGAAAACTGCACGCACACTCGAGAGAGGCGGTGGGTGTCTAAGCGCATGCCCGCGTGCCATCACTAACTCAGTGCAAACAGAATCTCACAAAGCCTTTGAGACAGCAGACATTTACAGTTCACGCTAACCCGGTCAGGGTGGGCTGTTCGCACAAGCGGCCAAAACAAGTCAACAACCTTTTCTGAGGAGGACATGGCGTCAGAGCTACCCGATGAGGAATGCGAAAGAATGGTCTTTAGACTCTTCGATAGATTGACAGAGATCGAGGAAGGGGAAGATGAAATCAAGGAAGATGAAGAAGAAGAAGAGAGACTGTCGATGAATCCAGGAAAAGAACAAACTGATCAAAGAAACAGAAAACTAGAAACCACACAAAGCAGTCCATAGAAACCCAGAGGATTGATACTGTTTTCAGAAACAGGTGATGCATTGATTGGACAAAGGAGCAGAAGGGAATCAATGGGAGGTCAAACTAGTGAGCTTGAAGACAAAGCTGTCCTTACCCGTCTGCTAGAGTGTGCCAAGGAGACACAAGAACAAATCTGCCTGAAGAAAGCCTATGAGCAATGTGGAAGACCACCAAGAGGGAGCCCTTATTGTGATCAGAATTCCAGAGCAGGAAAGAAAGAGAGAGAGAGAGAGAGAGAGAGAGAGAGAAGAGAGAAAATTATTGGAAGAGAGATTCACTGCAAAACTGATGATCTGCTGTGTGAATTTTCACCCAACCACAATAAAAAGTTTGTTTGTTTGTTTAGGAGTTGTATTCCAGGGAAAATAAATAGAGCGTTATGGCTGTACTTCTTCCAAATAGATTTTTCATTCTTCTGACAGCCCATGATATATTCAAAATTCTTTGCCAACACTACAATTCAACCTCATCAATTCTTTGGTCTTCCTTATTGATTGTCTAGGTTTCGCATGCAGATGAACTGATCGATAAGACTGTCAGGCACTTTCATCCCCAAATTAATTTTTTTAACAACAATATATTTATTTATTATTTTCAGAGGCACATAATCCACACATGATTGAATTCAATAGTTCACTCATATCAAGAAGATTTGTGCAATCATTATAATAATTTTAGAATATTTTCTTCATTCTTGCATATCTTTTATCTGTGTGTCCTAAGACCATTTATTAAAGAGTTGACATTTAACTCCACTGAACTGAGAGACCACTTTTATCAGATATCAATTCCGATTAGTCTGTAAATGTATTTCTACATGTTTTTTTAAACGTTTTATTAGGGGCTCATACAACTCTTATAACCGTCCATACATATACATACATCAATTGTATAAAGTACATCTGTACATTCTTTGCCCTAATCATTTTCTTTTTTTTTCTCCTCTTTTCTTTTTTTACATTTTGTTAGGGACTCATACAACTCTTATCACAATCCATACATATACATACATCAATTGTATAAAGCACATCCATACATTCCCTGCCCCAATCATTCTCAAAGCATTTGCTCTCCACTTAAGCCCTTTGCATCAGGTCCTCTTTTTTTTTCCCTCCCTCCCCACTCCCCCCTCCCTCATGTGACCTTGATAATTTATACATCGTTATTTTGTCATATCTTGTCCTATCTGGAGTCTCCCTTCCCCCCCTTCTCTGCCGTCCCTCTCCCAAGGAGGAGGTCACATGTGGATCCTTGTAATCAGTTCCCCCTTTCCAACTCACTCACCCTCCCCTCTCCCAGCATCGCCCTTCACACCCTTGGTCCTGAAGGTATCATCCACCCTGGATTCCCTGTGCCTCCAGCCCTCATATGTACCAGTGTACAACCTCTGTCCTATCCAGCCCTGCAAGGTAGAATTCGGATCATGGTAGTTGGGGGGAGGAAGCATCCAGGATCTGGGGGAAAGCTGTGTTCTTCATCGGTACTACCTCGCACCCTAATTAACCCATCTCCTCTCCTAAACTCCTCTATGAGGGGATCCCCATTGGCCAACACTTGGGCCTTGGGTCTCCACTCTGCACTTCCCCCTTCATTCAATATGGTATATATGTGTGTGTATATATATATACACATACACACATATATATACACACATATATATACATATACACACATATATCTTTTTTTTTTTTTGCATGATGCCTTATACCTGGTCCCTTTGGCACCTCGTGATCGCACTGGCCGGTGTGCTTCTTCCATGTGGGCTTTTTTGCTTCTGAGCTAGATGGCCGCTTATTCACCTTCAAGCCTTTAAGACCCCAGACACTATCTCTTTTGATAGCCGGGCACCATCAGCTTTCTTCACCACATTTGCTTATGCACCCATTTGTCTTCAGCGATCCTATCATGGAGGTGTGCAGCCAATGATATGATTTTTTGTTCTTTGATGCCTGATAACTGATCCCTTCGGGACCACGCGATCACACAGGCTGGTGTGTTCTTCCATGTGGACTTTGTTGTTTCTGAGCTAGATGGCCCCTTGTTTATCTTCAAGCCTTTAAGACCCCAGTCACTATCTCTTTTGATAGCTGGGCACCATCAGCTTTCTTCACCACATTTACTTGTTCACCCACTTTGGCTCCAGCAGTTGTGGTGGGAGAGTGAGCATCATAGAGTTCCAATTTAATAAAAGAAAGTATTCATGCATTGAGGGAATGCTTGAGTAGAGGCCCAAGGTCCTTCCGCCACCTTAATATTTAACCTATAAATATAGGCACATAGATCTATTTTTCCATCCTCCTATATATATTTGCATGTACATGTCTTTGTCTAGACCTCTATAAATGCCCTTTGACTCCTAGCTCTTTCCTCCATCTCCCTTGACTTTCCTCCTGCCCTACTACCATGCTTTGTCACCACCTGGGCTAGAGTATACCTCTTCTCTAAGCAACCTTATCCTTGATCATTTCCCACCAGGCCTGCCACTCCCCCTCTCTACCATTTTGGGTCCCATGTTGTTCCCTTGTCCCTGTGTTTGTTAACACCACTTCCTTAACCCCCCCTACCCCCCCACCCCAAGTCCCCCTGGAACTGTCGGTCCCGTTGTTTTTCCTCCAGATAGTTCATCCAGCCTGTCCTATTCAGACAGACCTGTGGAGACACTAACATGCACAAAAACAAGACAGAGGAAAACAAAGCAACAGTATACAACCAGATAACAACACAACAAAAACAAACTACTGACAAAGATCCAAACAAAACATTTCACAAGAGAAAAGCTTGTAGTTAGTTCAGGGATCGTTTGCTGGCTCTTGGGAGCATTTTCCAGTCCAGTCTATTGGGGCACCACGCCCTGGCCCCAAAGTCCACTTTCAGCATTCCCTGGGGACCTTACCACTCCATTCCCTTGCTGTTCCACTGCACTCCCCCAGTGATTTGCCTCGGTGTGGTGGGATCAGGTCAGGTGCAATTCCCACACTGTGTCTCCGGTGCTGTCCCCTGAAAATGAATATTTTGAACACTGTGAAGAAATCTTTGGTAGCATTTTTACTCAAAGCAATAAAAATAAATAAATAAATCCTTGACAACTTCAACATCTTCTCCCTTTATCAAGATGCGAGTTATTGGCCTAGGTGTGAGGATTTTGTCTTTCTTTATATTGAGGTGCAATCCTTACTGAAGGCTATAGTGTTTCATTTTCATCAGTAAGTGGCTCGAATCCTCTTCCCTTTCAGCCAGCAAGATTGTGTTCTCTAAATATTTGGAGTGATTAGTGAGTCTTCCTCTGATCCTGATGCCCCATCTTTCCTCGCGGGGTGCAGTTTCTTGGACTATTTGCTCGGCATACAGCCTGAGTAAGGATGATGAAAGGGTAGAACCCTGACACCCCCCTTTCCAGATTTTTAACCACGCAGTACCCCCTAGTTTTTTTCAAAAGACTGCCCTTGGTCTGTGTACAGGTCTCGCCGGAACCCAATTACCCTAAGTGCTCTGGGACTCCTGTTCTTTGCAATGGTATCTATAAATACCCCGAGGGATATTTATTCATTTATGCATCTATAAATATGTATTCAGCACCCGTAATGTTTAGTTACCTGTAGTAAACTAAACCCCGGAAATACATCAGGAAGCAATTCTTTAAAGTTTTCATAAATTTCTCTTTTCTCTCTTGGAACTTACCGTTTAAGAGGGGAGCTACCCATCATATAAAGTCCACAAATGTGACCAAGACAAATGCTCACCCACAATCACACCTAGCGCTCTGCGTGCACGTAACAGAGGGCTTCGGTCCTCCTTGAGAACGTATGCTGAGCTGAGAGCGGAAGGATACATGTGGGAACTAAGAGGGGCTGCATGCGTAAGGTCCTATGGGTGTTGGGGGCTCTGGGCGAAAGCGGAGCCAATACATAGGACAGGAAGAGCAGTGTGTTCAAAGATGGCAGCATTCCGTCTTCTTTGTTTATTGTGTAAAATATGCATGTCTTAGTCATCTAGCACTGCTATCACACAAATACCATACATTTCTTTAACAAACAGAAATTTATTTTTCCATCCTTTAGAAGTTGGAAGTCCAAATTCAGGGTGACGGCTCTCAAGGAAGGTGCTCATCCCTTTGAGCTTCCGTTCCTGAGGATCCTCGTGTGGCGTGGCGTGTCTCTTCCCCATCTCTGTTGGCTATGTGATCTCTTTTATATCGCAAAAGAGATGGACTTGATAGCCAAGTCCACGTGAAAGAAGCACGCCAGCCAGTGTGCTCCAAGGATTGTAAATAGTAAAATCTAAACCCAGAGGAGAGAAGAGTATCAGAGAGTAAATTGTAAACACCTGGTTTGCAGAGTGCTATGAATGATATGGGAACCCAACATGCATTTGCAGGGTCCTTACATGGATTAAATCTCCAGAGAATCCCCTCTGACCCTAATCCAGGGATGTGAAGACCCTATGCATCAGACCGAGAGCCTTGTAAAGTGAGTTTGCACGGCTGTACTTAAACTAAGGCCTAATCTCCCCTTTGATCCATTTAAAATTTATTCCAGTTTTCTAATATTTCCTACGTTTTTTTCCACTGAGGTTTTTCTCTGTCTTCTTTGTAGCTGGGTCCTTTTTTTTTTTTGGGGGGGGGGGGGTCTTTGTTTTGAATGTTTTTCTGTATAAGGTATTCAGGATAGGGAAATCTATAGAGATAGCAACTAGACTAATCATTTCCTAGGGGCATGGAAGGGGAGGCTGGGGGCAGATGGGGATCAACAACGGACGAGTATGATAAAGATGTTCTAACGTTGACCGCAGTGACTGACGAGTGCACTTTTCATAATATGATTGAACTACTGAATTGTATGGTATGCTCATTATAATCTCAATAAAACTTTTTTTTCAAGAGAGATCAAGTTGAGAATGCCCTACATTAATCCTGTCTTATTAACATAACAAAAGACAAGCCATTCCCAAATGGGATTATAACCACAGGCATAAACTTTAGGGTTTACAACAAGTAATTCAATCCATAGCAACTGCCCACATCAAGTTTGTCATTCCAACCACGTCATAGCGTGCAGTTCCGGTGCACTGAGCAAATGCAGACAGCGGCACCACCCAAGGAGCCCTGGGGAGGGGGAGGGGCGGCGACTGGGTGGGGAGGGCTCTTCTCTCTAGAACTAGAAAATGTTTCATCATTCCAAAGGAAGTCGGGGATCCTGGTAGCAGTCAAGAGCCTTTCTTCTCCCCACCCACAACCCGACCCGGGTTCCCAGGCAGCAGCCAGTCTTCATTCTGTTTCCGTGGATCGACCCATTCTGGACGCTTTACAACACATGCTGCTTTGTTTCTCCATTCTTTCACTTAATATGTTTTCTTTCTCTTTTTTTAATCATTTTATTGGGGCTCATACAACTCGTATCACAATCCATCCATCCATTGTGTCAAACACATTTGTACATTCATTGCCCTCATCATTCTCAAAACATTTGCTCTCCACTTAAACCCTTGGCATCAGCTCTTCATTTTCCCCCCTCCCTCTCTGCTCGCCTCTCCCTCATGAACCCTTGATAATTTATAAATTATTATTAGTTTGTCATGTCTTACACTGTCCAACATCTCCCTTCACCCACTTTTCTGTTGTCAGTCCCCCAGGGAGAGGGTTATATGTAGATCCTTGTAATCAGTTCCCCCTTTCCAACCCACCCTCCTGGATCACTATTCTCATCACTGGTCCTGGATTCCCTGTGTTTCCAGTTCCTATCTGTACCAGTGTACATCCTCTGGTCTAGCCAGATTTAAGGTAGAATTGGGATCATGATAGTGGGTGTCTGGGGTGGGGGTGGGGAGGAAGCATTTAGGAACTAGAGCTTATCACAAGGTGCCGAAGGGATCAGTTATCAGGCATTAAAGAACAAAAAAATCATATCATTGTGTGCTCACCTCCCCGATACGATCGCTGAAGACAAATGAGTGCATAAGCAAATTGATGAAAAAAGCTGTTGGTGCCGGGTATCAAAAGATAGAGTGTCAGGGGGTCTTAAAGGGTTGAAGGTAAACAAGCAGCCATCTAGCTCAGAAGCAACAAAGCCCACATGGAAGAAGCACACCAGCCTGTGTGATCACGAGGTGTCGAAGGGATCAGGTATCAGGCATCAAAGAACAAAAATCACATCATTGTGAATGAGAGGGAGTGTGGATTGGAGACCCAAAGCCCATCTGTAGGCAACTGGACATCCCATTACAGAAGGGTCTCGGGGAGGAGACGAGCCAGTCAGGGTGCAGGGTAACAATGATAAAACACTTAATATGTTTTCAAAATTCCCCCACGCTGTCACATGTAGCATTACTTCAGTCCTTTCACAGCTGAATGCTACTTTAGTGTATAGAGATTGATTGTTTGGATTCTGTTTGTTCGCGTGTGCACGGACAGAAGGACGGACATGTGGGAGTTTCATGTGGGGCGTGGGGTGAACAGTGCTGCTGTGAACATGGCTGAACATGGTTTGGCTAGAACATCCATCTCCGTTTTCTTGGGTCTCCACCGAGGAGTGGAATATGTGCAGTTGAGGGTCATCGAGTCTGGTTACACGTTGAACTGCTAATCACAAGGTCCGTCCAGGTTCAAAACCACCAGCCGCTCCTCAGGAGGAAGATGGGGCTTTCTATTCCCATAAAGAGTGACAGAACCCCCCGGGGGCAGTCCTACCCTGCCAAAGAGGGTCTCTGTGAGTAGGCACCTGGACTCGATGGCAGGGAGTCTGGGTTTTGTGGAGTTTTCCTATGGGACCTTTCTGAGGACCGACACACACCTGTCATCGCAGCGGTTTAAGGTTACCTAAATCCAAGCCGTCATGGTGAGGCCAGGGTGAAGGTAAAAACCGGAGCACACTTTTTTCCCCAATGTTTTTCTTTTTCTCTCTCTTCAACTCCTGGGGCTTAAACTGGCGGATCATGATCTGAAAGGAGCCATCCACTAAACTTCCCATAAACCATTGGCCCCTCCGGGACGAGTATGTCGATCAGCTTTGCCCCTTGATAGAGCTCCGGAGCCCAGGACAGTGCCTGGCACGTGAGTGGTGGTCGGCACGTGAGTGGTGGTCGGATGAATGGTTTCAACAAACTGTTTCGAGTGTCGTGAAACCCCAAGAGAGCAGTGACCCATCCCATCATCTGGAACCAGAAAGAATGTGCCAGCCTTACTGCTGGAAGGAAGGTGGGGGTGTCAAGGGCACAAAGCACTTCCCAGAGCCAGGGGCCCCCAGTCCCTGTGCCTGAGTTCTGCCCAGGTACTTGACACAGAGTCCACTAAAGCTCCAGAGAGCCCGAGTGGCTTGGTATCCTCAAGTGGTAGGACCGGATCACGCACGCACGCACGTGCACACACGCACACACACACACACACCACCCCTGCCCCGCTGGACTGTCAGGCCTGGATCCCTTGAAGGGGTCGGTGGCTTCTCCACCCCAAGGCCAACATGTCTCCCTGAGCAGGTCTCAAGGCTTAGTCAGCCCCAGGGGTACCCGAGGGTCCTCAGAAGAGCCCCAGAATCTGTGTAGGCCTCCCTCTCCTCCCCTCCCCTTCCCTCTCAAGTAGGGGCAGGACGGTGGAGGATGGCAGCAGAGCGTGAAAATTCGAGACCGATATTGAATTGCAGCAAAATGAGCAGGGGATTAGATGCCCCACCTGGACTCAACCCCAGGGAATACCAGGGCCTGGGCTGGCCCTCATGAGAAGCTGGCAGGCCCAGTACCAGGCGGAACCATGGCCGGATGAGCAGGGCCAATGAAGTGGGGAGGGTGGTGGCCCATCAGCACTTCATGGGCCCGCCACCTTCAGCCTGGGCATGTGCACTACAGAGCTCACTTCTGGCTTCTGAGGGAAAGGGTGGGGTGTCATCGCCATGCTGAGACCTCCTCCCACGATTCTGCCCTCATGACTGTGGTGGGTGGGACAGGAACATACGCTGGAGCTCAAGGGTCTGGTGGGCAGACTGCCCGAGGGGGCGGGAGTCTCCTCGGGCAGATCGTTGAGGGCAGCCTCCTTGGAAGAGCTTGAAGGGTGTGGTGCTGGGTTGGAATCCAGGAAGACCTGGGTTTGAGTTCTGGCGTGAGCACTTCCTAACTGTTTGACCTTGGGCACACATTAGTTCCTTCATTCATCAAACATCTTTTGAGCATCTACTCCGTGCCAATCATGTGTTAAGTGCTGCGACCCAGAAGTGAATTAAGTACAGTTCCCATCCTTGAGCTTTCCGTGAAGAGGCGTGGCACCATTCAGCTGGGACGGCATGACCCACGCCACAGGGCAGGTGGAACAGGGTGCCACGGGGTGGGGGCCAACTTCATATCCTTGAACCTCCACTTCCGTAGTCCATAAGATGGGGTTTGGACCCACTTCCTTCCCTACCCAGCTGTGATGACCAGGTGAACAGGTCTGAACCTGGTTCCAAGGCTGACATGAAGAACCTGGGCTGGGGGAGACCAAGCTGGGTGGGAGGCAGAGGCAAAGGCAGAGAGCCTTGGTGGGGAGGAGAGGGGTCCTGACGGGGTCAGCACACTGAGAATGGGCCCTGCCCCCCCCCGGGTGGGGGTTGTGGACACTGCTGACCCTGGGGTGCAGGACGAGTCAGGGTGTGGCGCCGTTGCAGCTGCCCTGAGTCGAGAGTCAAACAGGTTTGGGTGACCTATGCAAAGTCATGGACACGACCAACCCTGATAGCCGGTTCCCTCCTCACCTCTGGTAATGACCCTGGCACAGCCTGGACCTGGCATTCGCTGCTCCTCTCTCCCCAGCAGGGTGGAGACACCCACTGCCTGGGTCAGCTGAGTGGACGCCCGGGATGAGTGGCCTGGCCGCTGGCCCCGCCAGTTGTGATGAGGGTTGGGAGCTGGGTCGGAGAGGCCGCCAGCGCTCTGGAGAGACGCTGTAACAAGTGGGCCTGCCCGCAGCTTCCTCCTCCGAGTCATCTCGCCCATGCCCCCACTCCTGCTAGTGCCCACAATGGCTCCCAGGTGCCACCTATTTGCCTGCCTGCCACATGGCCTTACATGTACCACAGAGCTGTACACAGCTGACCCTGTTAGCCCGCCTAACCCTCCCTGGCCAGAAACTCCTGCCGCTGCTTCCCCAGGGTTGGCTCGGCTTCTGCTTGGACCTTCCATGCCACTGGGATGGTACTTTTTCACAAGATCACCAGCCCCAGGCCCCGCTGCCCGGCCTCGCACATGAGCATTGACTAAGGTGGCCAAGCTGGCAAATGTGCACTGACGCACGCCCGCTTACACGAACTCCCTCTCTCTGCCCAACCTCTCACCAGCCTCCTTCCCTCCCACATCAGGAGAGGGCTGCCAGGTCCCTGAGGACTGCCCTGTGGCACATGCAGGGCCCAGGTAGGCTTGTGGGGACAGGAACCGGAACTTGCTCACCATTCGCTTCTTAAGCACACCTGGAGAGAGGTAGATCCACCGTGCCAGGCCCTGCGTTGGGCCCATGGTGGGCAGGGGGGAGCACGTCCTGGCATGGTCCCTGCCTCTAGGGGCCCACAGTCCTGAGGAGAAGGCACAAACAACGAAACAGCTCATTTCACAATGCTGAGGCCAAACAAGCCATGCAGAGTATGGTCAGGGAAGTGAGTGTTCAGGGGACCTCACGAAGCCCCCACCCATGAGAGAGCCCTTATAACCGGGAATCTACAGCCCTGAGCGCACTGGCCTTCAAGCTGTGAGTGGCTATGGTTGTGTCCAGAATTCGTTTCCGTGAAACAGAGCAGAATTTAAAACATCGTAGTAGGCAACAGCGTTTTGTGAGATGTCCGTTTGCATTACATCTGTTTTCCAGCCACTCACCTATCTGTCTACCTGCCTGTCTTCTTACCTCCCGACGGATCAATCCGTCTCTCTAGGTCTCCATCTGTGAGAGACAATGGTTATGAGTTCAGACAAAAAATGAATTTCGTACTGCGGGTCTCAATCACAAGGGTTTCCAAGTCAAGGGTTTTAGAAAGGGTTAAACAAACAAACAGACCTCCGTCAAATAGATGCTGACTCATAGCCACTCTAAGGGACAGGACAGAGCTGCCCCTGTGAGTTTCTGAGACTGGGTCTCTTTACAGAGTAGAAATACCATCTTTCTCCTACAGAGCGGCTAGTGACTTTGAACTGCCAACCATGTGGATAGCAGCCGAATGTGTAACCACTATGTCACCAGGGCTCCTCAAGAACAGGTTACCAGGAGGAAAGGGTGGCCACCCATACTCAGCCAAGGTAGCAGTAGGTCTCCAGGCCCAGAGACAAAGAAGCTGAAGGAGACCCTAACAAGCCCAAGGTCCAGCCTTGTCCTAGGGGCCCTAGAGAGAGGAGGGAGGGCCAGCCTTGTCCTAGGGGCCCTAGAGAGAGGAGGGAGGTCCCTTGTCCCTCCTAGAGAGAGGAGGGAGGTCCCTTGTCCCTCCTAGAGAGAGGAGGGAGGTCGGGTAAGATCCATCTCTTCTATGTGCAGGCATCGGCCCATGAGCAGGAGGGAGACCAGCAACCTTCCTCACCTCCACCTGGCCATCAGCCTATCGGGACCACCTGGCCCTCTGGTTGGTGTTTGGCGGTGAGAGCCTAAATGTCAGCATCAGGCAGAACGGTTTCCACAGCTGTCTCTTCCACTTATTGGCCTTGTAATATGGAGTGAGGCGGATAACCTCTTGGTGCCTCAGTTTCCTCATTAATAAGACCCCATGACCCCAAAAGTCACCGTGAACTTGCAGTTTGGAATCCAATGAGCCTGCAGCACTCTGAGCTTACCCTTGGCTTGCTGCTTAGTGCATAGAAATGCAGACTGCCCGGTTAGGTGTGAGGTTCAGATAAACATGGAACTATTTTTAATAGAAGTATGCTCCATGAAATACTTGGGGGGCACACTTATGCTGATATATAGTTGTTGTTGAACTGAAATTCAAATGTAACTGGGTATCCTTCATTTTATCTGGCAGCTCTACATAGAAATCAAATGGCAGAATTCCCTGTCCCAGAGCCTGCAGGAGCTGATGGCCTCTGATGCTTCCGTGGCTTCCTGAAGGTCTCAGGCCCACTCCCATCAGCTTGCTGCCAGGGGCCATGGACCTCAAGCTGCCCAGCTTCGCCCACTGTGGACCTACCCTGTTCCTTCTCCCTCATCCCCACAGCACCAGCCATGCAGGCAGTGGGGTGTGTGACCCACTTTTTCTAACCTCTGTGGAGAAGGGGAGGGTATCCCCACTTGGTGTGGGATGCACCCTTTGCCTCCGCTGTCAGCACGGGTTCTGGACTTCAGGCACCGGGCTCGCCCCATATCTGGCCTGGGCTCCCTAGAAATGCTCTCATCCCTCTCTCCTTTCCCAGGATCCCAGCCCCCTAAGTCACAGAGACCCTGTGTTTGTATCATTCAGAGACCTAGAGCTCTCTGTCTCACTCTCCGCCCATCTTGGTTATTTCCAAGGTGATGCAGGGATGCCCCTTCATGGTCAAAAGAGGCTCCCCGAAGCCAGGCAGCAGGGGTGCCAATTTTGCTTCCCCACCTCATGGCCGTGTGACTTCAGGAAAGGCACTGAGTTGCTGTCTGCCGCAAACTCCTCCTCTCCAAAAGATGGATGAGAGGGACACAAAAGGACAGACAGCGTCTGATTCCACATCCACGGAGCGTCCAGAGTAGCCAGACTCACACAGACCAAAGTTCACAAGGGAGAGGGAGGAGGACATCGGAAGCTATTAATGCAGGGATACCAAAAAAAAAACCCTGCCACCAAGGTCATTCTAACTCATGGGGACCCTGAAGGGCTGAAACCTGAGGGTTTCTGAGATTGTGACCCTTCACAGGAGCAGAGAGCCTCATCACCCTCCCTTAGAGCAGCTGGTGAGTTTTGAACTGCCAGCCTTATCTGTTAGCAGTCCAACACTTTACCTACGCTTCCAGTTTCTGTTTGGGGTAGTGGAAAAACTTTTGAAAGTAGGAAGTAGTGCTCCAGCTGCCACCCCTCACTCCTTCCCACCAAAAAAACCCTCATTGCCTTCAAGTTAATTCCAGCTCATAGCAGCCCTGTAGAACAGGGCAGAACTGCCCCTGTGGGTCTCCAAGACTAACTCTTTACAGAAGTGGAAAGCCTCTTTTAAAAAAAAAATCTATCTATATAAGATAAGCAGATAAACAATCCTGAGGAGAAAACAATGGGACTAGTGGTTCTTGGGGAGGCAGGGAGGGGGGAATGGAAGAAGAGGAGGTGGGGGAAATGAAGAGGGAAGTCAACAAACCCAGGGACAGGAAGCAACAAGTGATCTAAGATAGAGGCATGGAGGGCGTAGAATGCCTAGTGGGGTTTGATCAATTACTGAAAGTCAAATGAAAGTCAGACATGATAGTGAGACAGGAGGAAAGTATAAGGAAATAGAGGAAATTCTTAGGAAGCAAAAGACATTTATAGAGTTATAAATGCAGGTATGTACATATGTAAATATATCAATATATGATGATAGGGATATCGGTCTATGTACATATATTTATATGTTAAATATTAAAGTAGCAGATGAACATTGGGCCTCTACTCAAGTACTCCCTCAATGCAAGAACATTTTGTTCTAGTAACCTGGCATTGCATGATGTTCACCTTAGCAACACGATCGCTGAAGACAAATGGGTACATAAGGAAATGTGGTGAAGAAAGCTGATGGTGCCTGGCTACCAAAAGATATAGTGTCAAGGGTCTTAAAAGCTTGACATTAAACATGCAGCCTATCAAGCATCAAGGAACAAAAAATCATATCATTTTAAATGTGTGAGTGCAGAGTGGAAACTCAAAGTCCATCAGTAATGGGTGAGTGCAGAGTGGAGACTCAAAACCCATCGGCAGCCAACTGGACACCCCCTTACTGAAGGGTTGTGGGGAAGAGATGAGCCAGTCAGTGTGCAGGATAGCAATGAAGAAACATAACTTTCCTCTAGTTCTTAAATACTTCCTCCCCCCCCCGCCCCCCCCCCACTCTCATGATCCCAATTCTACCTTACAAATCTGGCTAGACCAGAGGATGTACATTGGTACAGATCAGAGCTGGAAACACAGGGAATCCAGGATAGATGACTCCTCCAGGACCATTGGTGAGAGTGGCGATGCCTGGAGGGTGGAGAGAACGTGGGATAGAAAGGGGGAACTGATTACAAGAATCTACGTATAGCCTCCTCCCTGGGGGATGGACAACAGAGAAGAGGGCAGGGGGGAGACATCGGACAGTGTAACATATGACAAAATAATAACAATTTATGAATTATGAAGGGTTCATGAGGTAGGGGGGAGTGGGGTGGGAGGGGGGAAATGAGCAGCTGATATTAAGGGCTCAAGTGGAAGGCAAATGTTTTGAGAATGATGATGGCAACAAATGTACATATGCGCTTGACACAGTGGATGGTTGTGTGGTTAGTGATAAGAATTGCATGAGCCCCCAATAAAATGATTTTTAAAAAACAAGCAGCCATCTAGCAAGGAAGCAATAAAGCCCACATGGAAGAAGCACACCAGCCTGTGTAATCATGAGGTGTCGATGGGATTGGGCATCAGAAGACCCAAAACAGACAACTATATCAATGTGAATGTGATATAAGTGGAGACCCAAAGCCCATCTGTAGACAACTGGACATCCCCTCACAGAAGGGTCACAAGGAAGAGAGGAGCCAGTCAGGGTGCAGTACAGCACCAACGAAACACACAACTTTCCTCTAGTTCTTTAATGCTTCCTCCCCCCCCCCCCCCCCACTATCATGACCCCAGTTCTACCTTACAAATCTGGCTAGACCAGAGCATGTACACTGGTACAGATAAGAGCTCGAAACATAGGGAATCCAGGACAGATAAACCCCTGAGGACCAATAATAAGAGTAGCCATACCAAGCAGGGAAGGGGAAGGTGTGGGGAGAAAGGAGGAACTGATCACAATGATCTACATCTAACTCCCTCCCAGGGGAATGGACAACAGAAAAGTGGATGAAGGGAGACAGAGGTTAGTGTAAGACATGAAAAAAAAAAAGTATAACTTATCAAGGGTTCGTGAGGGAGGGCAGTGGAGGGAGGGGGGAAATGAGCTGATACCATGGGCTCAGGTAGAAAGAAAATGTTTTGAAAATGATGATGGCAACAAATGTACAAATGTGCTTGACACAATGGATGATTAAAACAAACAAAAAAAATCTCTCAACACACGCAATCCAGGACAGATAAGCCCCTCAGGAACAATAATTGAAGTATCAATACGATGAGGGTAGGGGAAGATGCCCCACCCCCTGTCAATGATGAGCAACAGAAACATGGGTGAAGGGAGACGGCAAACGGTGTAAGACATGAAAATAATAATAATTTATAATTTATCAAGGGCTTACCGGGGGGAAGAGATGAAATAAAAGAGCTGATACCAAGGACTCAAGTAGAAAGAAAATGGTTTGAAAAAGATGATGGCAACATAAGTACAAATATGCTTGCCACATGGATGTATGGATTGTTATAAGAGTCCGCAATAAAAATAAATAAATAAATTTTCTTTTTTAAGAGCCCACAATAAAATGATTTATAAAAAAAAGGTAGAAAGCCTCATCTTCCTCTCTGGGTGTGGCTGGTGGTTTCTAACTGCTGATCTTGCAGTTCACAGCCCAACACTGTGGCAGTTAAATAATCTCCTGTCAACTTTCGAAGGTTGGAGCCTAGCTTGTCAATCAATTCACAACTTGATGGCCTCATTTGGAGGTGCAACAGAGATAAATAGCTCACTGGAGGCCAGATACACTCACTCCCTGCGAGACATTCTTGTTGACAAGCCACATGGAGCTATGCTGATGGCAGCCAGAGCCCTGGAGTTGGAGGAGCCACGTGGAGACCTGTACCAGCACTAAGATGCTTCCACTGCCACTGGATCCACAAGACTTTCCACCCACTGCCCTGTGATCTTCCTGCACTTGGCATCATTGCATGTGCTGCGTGAATCTAAAGAAGAACGTATGGACTAGTTAGTATCAGTCATAGGGGCTAATATCAGACTTATGGACTTGATCTGGGCTTATTAGTCTCCCTGGATTTATTTCTCTAGTCTACCTGGACTAACGCACCCATCGTGTCTCTGGGGCTCCCTTAGGTAGTTCATGTCTCTTCCCTGCCGATGGATGGTGGTTAAGGCTTGAGCTCCGCTGGAGGCTGGGTCAGGCGAGTCCCGTGCCGCCGCCTCCCTACACTGGTCTGGCTGGTGCAATTGCTGTCGAGACTGTCATCTCAAAGGTTACAGTGTGGTTTGGCCTTTAAACACAGTTCTTGTGTACACAGAGAGGCCGGGAAACAGAAGTGCCCAGCAAGAAGTCCACCTTCCTGAAACAAAATGGTTCCTGGAAAAGAGCATCCAAGTGTGTATAGCGCCCGGGGAAGGAAAGGCCCCCTACGTACATGAAACTGTGCGAGATATTATGCCTGAGAAAAGGGCCAGACGATGGCCGGCCAGGTGTGGAGCAAGAAAACGCCCACCATGAGGTGGACAGAATGCCGAGCGGGGCCTTGGGAAGACTCTGGAAACAAGAGGGAACCCTCTTTTAAGAAATCACCGAAGGCTCTGATGGCCCGGCGGGTGACCTTGTGTAGCAAAACATTCGTTCGAAAGCACTGAGCGTCCGAATCAAACAGGGATTTGGGAAAGCCGGGCTCAGGAAGCCAAGAACTTTTAGGACTATAGTAGCCTCGTTGTTTTGCCTGGTTTTTGTTTCCTTTGTCGTGCATGCACTAGAGTGATTTTGATTCTAGAAACTGATAACTAAATCTAAAAAATAAAATTATCTCAGTAATAAAGTGTGCAGTGGTGAGAAGACGTTTTGCCTGATTCTAGCCGGCAGGGCGGCTAGAGCTGCGGTGATCGTAGCGGGCGGAGCTCTGCAGACACCTGGAAACGGCAGCGACAGCCAGCAGCCCGTGACAGAGACACCGGCTTTCACCTTTCTCTCAAAGGGAAGTCGAGTGGTCGTGGCTGGGGTCCTTGTCGTGGCCAGAGTCCTGGCAGCCACTGGGTGGCTGGGTGAGCCAGCAATCGCACGCTCTCAGGAACTCACTTTCTGTCTGTAAAATGAGCCCCGCAGACTGCCTGATCTCTAAGTCCCACTGTTTTCTGAATCCGATGGCTGCATGATGGAGTGAACACACACACACGCTCGAGGGTAGGGACCGAGGGGGCTCCGAAGAAGAGCTGTGATGTCGTGGCTGGGTTGAGTGTGGGTAAGATCTCCCCACCTGACTGGACTAGCGTTGCGCTGCCCTGGTGGCTGTGTGGGTTATATGTCTGGCTGCTAACTGCAAGGTCAGCAGTTCAAAAGAACCAGCTGCTCCAAGGGAGGAAAACAAGGCTTTCTACTCCTGTCAACAGTAAAACAAGCAAATGAAACCCACAGCCACCAAGTCAATTCTGACTCAAGGTGACCTGAAAGGGCAAGGCAGAACTGCCCCTGGGTGGCTTCAAACTGCTGACCTCCCAGTTAGCAGCCCAATGCACATCCCTGCTGTAAACAGGTACAGTCTCGGAAACACACGGGGAAAGTTCTACCCTCGCCTATAGAGCCTATATGAGTTGGAATCGGCTTGATGGCAGCGAGTTTTTTGAGTTTAGATCCGGAGAAGTTTTGCTCAGGATCTAGGGTCGGTGAGCTGCTTTTTAGGTTGTCAATGCCTTCGTCAGAGAGAGACCAGGAGAGGGATGTGACGTCCAAGGAGTACGCAGCCGACCGGCGGGGCATTTGGAAGCCATTGTCTTGACTTCAGCTCATCTGAGGCCTGCTGTGAATGCTTCTGCCCCACTCTACTGGGAGGCTCAGGCCGGAACTTTGTCCTCCCTGAATCTGTTTCCCCTGATGAGACATCACGAGAGGGGACTGGACACGCGCAGATCTCTGCTGCCGGGACGGTGGCATGCCCAGGGACCTGCTAGACAGGAGACATAGAAAAGGGTTCAGAATCCATGCCTCCAGACCCAGTCTATGCCCACCTACTTTGGGGTCCCTGGGAGAGAGACACAGGAGACATTTCTCCAGTAGCGGGGCTGGTGGGGTTCGGGACAAGCTGGGAAATAGCACTGGGAACTCCCAGACCCCAGCTTCTCCTGGCGTCCAACCAGCCTGAGGCTGAGTGGAGTGGGCACTCAGTCCAGGAGGTCATTTATCAGGTACTTCGGCCTTCTGAAGCCTTCACGGCTCACTGCCCAGAGACATGACCTGGTGGCTCTGCTCTCGGTGGGGGTCCTCCTCGGCCTACACAGCCTTACTACCAATACCGAGGCTCGCGTGGGCCAGGGGCTGCCCTCAGCACTCACATTTCAGTTAACCTTGACCCCGCTCCCAAGAGGTGTGTTTCGAAATGATCAGTCCTTTGTTACGGGCAAGGGCAAGAAGGAGTAAAGACCAGAGCTGGCCTAGACTGAAGCGGGACTAGAGGCCAACCGCAGCTTGACTCCTCCATCCCCCAGGTCCAAGGTCCCTGGGACCATCGAAGCCATGCCCTTGCCTCCAGGCTATGGGAGCTGCCACTTGGCCATGGTTCCAGGGAGGAGGTAAATCGAGCTTAATGGCTTATGGGTGATTAACTGCAAGAAAACAAGCCCAGAAAAAGACACAACATCCCTTTATGGCCCAGAAAGTCTGTTACAACCAAGCAGTTGTTTTCCATCCCCACCAAAAGGAAGAGCCGGAGGTCAGCCAGCAGGAAGACGCCCCAGCCATCCGAAGGAAGGTTCTTGCTTGCACATGCGTCAGCATCCTTTGGGGGGGAGGTTTTGGCACTGCCATGGCCAACAAAGAGAGGGGCTTGGGCACCACCCCTCCAGGGGTTCTCATTCCCAGAACTAATGGGGGCCATGGTGGGGGAAGGGAGAGGCCACGGGGCAGCAGCCAGGGGTCGCTGAGGGAACAAACACGGAAAACCTGGGACGTCAATCCTTATCTGTAGCTCACTAATGGGGAACATTAGTCAGCTGTGAAGGCCTAGATGGGGTGATAGGCATGTAGGGTGGGCTGGCCGCAGGGGGGAGGTGGCAGTCTTTGGAGAGAGGGGCAGGTACTGACCTCAGCTCCACCTCCACCCCACGTGCCCACATGCAGGCTAGAAGGACCCTATAAAGTCATGTAGCTGGGCCTCCTCAGAGACCCTGAGAGAGAGAGCCAGAGGGCACGGGTTTCCTGCTGCCAAGAGGGCTAGGGGCCCTCTCCTCCCAAGGGGCCACAGCATGTGGGAGCTCAGGTCCATTGCCTTCTCCAGGGCCGTGTTCTCCGAGTTCCTGGCCACCCTCCTCTTCGTCTTCTTTGGCCTGGGCTCAGCCCTCAACTGGCCGCAGGCCCTGCCCTCAGTGCTGCAGATCGCCCTGGCTTTCGGCCTGGCCATCGGCACCCTGGTGCAGACTCTGGGCCACATCAGCGGGGCCCACATCAACCCTGCGGTGACCGTGGCCTGCCTGGTGGGCTGCCATGTCTCCTTTCTCCGCGCCACCTTCTACGTGGCTGCCCAGCTGCTGGGGGCTGTGGCTGGGGCTGCCATCCTCCATGAGCTCACGCCACCGGACATCCGAGGGGACCTGGCTGTCAATGCGGTGAGTAGCCAAAAGGTCAATGCTCCCACCTGTAGGTGGAGCCTGGGGTCTTCCTTGTAAGTCTCCGGATGGCGGGATGGCATGATGGCTGGGGCAGGCCAAAGGGTAAGGGTCTGTGAGGGAGAGGGAGGGAAGTTGCAGTCAGAAACATGGTGTAGCAGAGGCGGCACGGTAAGGGGCCTGCAGACCTGCTGGTCGCCCTGGCCTGAGCCTGATGGATGAGCAGGTCTCAGTGATTCCCATGCTCCAGAGAGGGCTCGGCTCCCGCTCACCCAGGGGCCGAGTCCTGGCACAGATGTGCTTTGGGGCTAGGAGAGTCCTGAGGGTACTGGTCAGGGTGGGCTTGGTGAAAAAGAGACACACAGTTCCTCAGCATTCACCACGTGCTGGGTGCCAACAGAGGTGCCCCTCACAAGCCATGCACAGACCCTCACCACAGCCCTGCGAGGTTGGCATGAGAAGACCATCATCTCTCGAGGAGGTCAAAACCCAGGCTCAGAAGGGGCGCATCAGAGACAGCTCTCAAGCCCAGGCTCCACTGCCAAACCCACCCCTTCCTGCCTGACCGCTGTCCTGCCCAGGGCCATCTTCAAGGTCTCATTGTGCTAACAAGGAAACTGAGGCTCACAGAGGGGGCGTGGTGGGCTAACCGACCCATCATTTGTCAGGGCCAGAGAACAGGCAGGCACCCAGGGGAAAGGGGCTGGTGAGAGTCTCTCCAGACCCTGGGGAAGATCCCTTGGCTGGTGAGCTAAATGGTGATTACATGGGAGAGTGGCTAATTAGGCCACTTTGGGAGGGGTGAGGGTGCTGGACACCTCCTTCTTCACCCCCTCCTTCTTCCACCTCCTCGCTGCCTGGGCCCGGTCTGGGACTCTGAGCCACATGGGTGGGAAGAGGGGAGGGTCTGTACCTTCCGTACCACCACTCCCTGTGCTAGGGTCACGGGCAGTGTGCCCACTTCCTAGCCTGCTCCTTCCCAGGGACACTGGCTGCGGAAGAGCTCTGGCATCTCTCTAGAGTGTGTTCAACAAAGGGGAGGCCTTCGTGGTCTCAGCGCCATTCCCTCCTTTACACAGTGGCCCTTCCGCAGGCAAGGGACAGAGGTCTTCCCATTGGGGACTTCACTCTTCTTCCAAAAGAGAACATGAGGCTGGGGGCCCGGAGTTGGGAGAGGCTAGAGTGGCCAAAGGGGTGCACAGACACAAGAGTTAGTTCCACTGTAGCAAGGAGAGGCCCAGTTAGACTGTACGAGGAACTTACCAAAAAAAGGTCAAAGCAAGTCTCAGGATGCAACACTGGAGGTGCTCTGTCTCTGGGGCTCGAAGAGGCCAGGGGATTCACCAAGCCTGCTCTTCCCTCATTCCACAGGGGTCCTCTGGGGGGAAGGCCCCTAAGCTGTTTCTCAGCATTGACCTTGTGGAGGAAGGGAAGAGACCTCTGCCTGACTGGAATAGGACAGAGGCAGGTTACCTTGCCCTTAGCCTTGGGATGACCTCCAAGGTTGTCCCGGTGTCCTCTGGAGACACTGAGAAGCCAGCCTGTCCTCTGGAAGAGTCACCTCTGTGCCCAGGTGGATGTTAACTGGGTCCCAGGTCCCGAACCAAACCCCAGGGTGGTGTGGCACCAAGCCTCTGTCCACCCGGCTCCCGGAGCACTATCAAAGGGCCGGCCTCTCCCTGCCCTTGTCTTCAGTCTGCACAGGCCCCTCCGGAACCCTTGTGGTTTGTTTTGTGTTTTGCCTTTTTTATTCTTTGTCTCCTAATCCCCATTTTGCAGAGGGAGAAGCTGAGGCTGTAAATCAAAGTCTCGCAGTGGAAATCTCCAAAGAGTCTGCCTCCAGAGTTCCTCCCACTGCCCCCCACCGCCACCCCGCTTTACTCCCCTCTACCCCCACCCCCCTCGGCTGGCTCCGGGATGACAGGAGAGAGAGCGTTAAGTCAGACCCTGGAGACTCTAGCTCAACAACTAACACCCAGGGTTGGGATGCAAAGCTGAGGAGGTGTGTGGGTTGTCATAGCTCCGCCCAGAGTGCTGCCCAGCCCCAGAGCACAGGGTGCAGGGCCAGCGCTGGGCAAGGTCCAGTTATGAAACTGCCTCTCTGGCTGTTCTCAGGTTCCCTCCTCAACCAAGGCAAGGAGACCATGGGGGCGGCGCATGGCAGTACAGGGCTCCCTTGCCCCCACCCTTCTCCACAGGACAGGAAGGGAGCAAACCCACCTTGCGAAACGGGCAACACCGTGGGGACCAAGCACAGCTGAGAAGAAAGCTGTTTTGGGAACTCACGGTGGGAAGCAGGGCCACCCCCCCCCCCCGTACCCCAGGCCTCAGTGGCCAGTTTCTAGACGCTGTCCCTGTTCCTTTGGCTCAGAGAGACTCCCATCTTCTCATGACACCGGTATCTTACGACCTAGCCAGAGAGGAAGTGCTTCCTGTTGCCTGATGGAAAGCCTTCCTCCCCAGCACCCACTGTCATGGAAGCCTCCTCCTTTCTTGTTCTTCAACATCCTTTTTGTAACTTTTTTTCAACAGAGAAAACAACACACTCCTGTGGGTTGGGGGTGTGGGGAGCAGGGCTGGGGGCTGGGGCAGAGGGTGGGGTACAACAACAGCACCTGGGTGGGCAGGCCTGCCAAGGTCACTGGACCCGCTGCGCCCCTCGGAGGGAGGGCTACTGGCCGAGGCTCGGCCCAGCCCCCAAATCTCATGGGCCCTGGAGTCCAGTTTCTTCCCGCAACCTGGAGGACCCTGGGCCGCTCGGGACTCTATCCCCCAGAAGAAGGCTTCAGGAGTTGGGTGCGGGGCAGGCAGGCGGGGAGGAGGCTAGGTGCTGGAGGGCAGGAGAGCTGAGCCAGTGGGGAGCACCATGTGTTCAACGCTCCCGGCCACTCCCTGTCTGCCCCCAGCTCAGCAACAACACAACGGCTGGCCAGGCTGTGACCGTGGAGCTCTTCCTGACCCTGCAGTTGGTGCTCTGCATCTTCGCCTCCACCGATGACCGCCGCGGAGACAACCTGGGCACGCCCGCCCTCTCCATTGGCTTCTCTGTGGCCCTGGGTCACCTCCTTGGGGTAGGTCATGCCTCGCCCTGCTTCCAGCACAGGTACAGAGACCACTGTAGAGACAGGCCCAAAGACCCTCTGAGGGACAGTTATTCAGAACTCCCAAGGGAGACACAGGGACACACCCTCAAGGGCCTGAAACCCAGGACCAATGGACAGGATCCCTCCAGCTTCGGGACACCACGGAACACCCACCCACCCACCCCTAACAGCCTTCTGGAGGGTTGACAAGACTGCGCATCTTTCAGGGAGCAGAGGGCCTCCGCTTTGCTCTGTCTCCCAGGGACTGGCTTGTTCATTTGAACCTCGGGCCTTGGGACTAGCCCTCCAGTGCTTAACCAACAGTGCCACCAGGGTCCCTTCAAAAAATTAAAAAAAGAAACTCAACAAGTCCACTGCCATCAAACGCTTCCAGCTCATAACACCCCTGCAGGACAGGGTCCTGCTGCCCTAGGCACTTCTGAGATGGTCCCTCTTCACTGCAGCAGGAAGCCAGCCTCCTCTCCCTCCCTCAGAGCTGGCTGATGGATCCCAGCTGCTGACCTTGTGGTTCATAGCCCGAGGTGTTACCACTAGGCCACCACACGCCGTTCCTCCAGGCGAAGGCAGAGCCCTGTAGCTACAGCAGGGCCTTAGTTGTCCACGGCATCGATTCCCCTCAGTTGGTCTCATCTCCAACACTTAAGGCGATTTCACTCAAACACTGGAAAGGGGGACAAGGACTCCCTGCCCTGTCCTCACCTCTCTTCTCTCCCTAACCACCCCCCCACCCCTCCTTTGTAGATCCACTACACTGGCTGCTCCATGAATCCTGCCCGCTCCCTGGCTCCTGCTGTTGTCACCGGCAAGTTTGATGACCACTGGGTAATGGCAGAAATTCCCCCTCCCCAGAAATCCGTCTCAGAGGGAAAGAGGACAGGGATGGTGGGAGGCTCAGCAGTTGTGCCCTGAACCGTTCCCCATCCACCAGCGGCCCTGTGGAGCCTTAGGCTCCACCTCCCAAGCCTGACACCAGAGACTCCGTCTCCACATCTGTAAAATGGGCACCATACCCGTTTTTACCACTAGGAAGGTGGGGTGAGAGGACCCATGTACACCAGGTGCCAGGACCTTTGAACTAAAGAGATTTATTATTTGTGCTCGCTTCGGCAGCACATATACTAAAATTGGAACGATACAGAGAAGATTAGCATGGCCCCTGCGCAAGGATGACACGCAAATTCGTGAAGCGTTCCATATTTAAAAAAAAAAAAAGAGATTTATTATTTATAATAGCTAGCAGTTAGATTTTTAAAAAATATTATTTAACTCTCATCTAGATCTAAGTTATGTGTGAGCTCTTTAAGTGTTTTTGTTAACAATTACTCAATCTTCATAACAGCCTTCAAACGCTCACTGCTTCCAAGTGGATTCTAACTCACAGCGACCCTGTAGGACAGAGTAGACCTGCCTCTGTGGATTTCTGAGACTGTAACTCTTCTGGGAGTAGAAAGCCCGTCTGTGGTTAGAAGCCCCATTAGGAAATAGGGCTGATCCCAATGCAAAGAAACGGAGGCACAGGGAGAGTGAAACCTTGCCTGTGTTCACAAGCAAATGGTGCATCAGGATTCGTTCATAGTTCACGTCTTCCCCAACAGCTCCAGCGTTGCCTTTAAAAACTAAAACCAAACTCACTGCCATCCAGTAGGACAGGGTAGAACTGCCCCTGTGGGGTTCCCAGATTCTATGGGAGTCAAAAGCCTCATCGTTCTCCCTCAGAACTGCTAGGGGTTTCAAACTGCTGACCATGCCGTTAGCATTCCAAAGCTAACCCGCTACGCCACCAGAGTTCCCTCAGTATTGCCACTACTAGCTACCAAACCAGCTGCCACCATGCCAGCTCTTCCTCTGGGCCATCCCACAGGTGTCAGCAGAACTGAGCTCCCAAGTTTTCTGTGACGGAGACTTCTGTTTTTAACAATAGATTGCTAGGCATTTCTTTGGACCATTCTGGGTGGAAAGAATCCTGATGGCAGCTGAGCTCATTAGATATTTGTTTAAAGATTACAGCCTGGGAACCCTACAGGGGAGCCTTGGCTGGTGACATGGTGGTTTCCAGTTACACTGTGATCGGCAAGGTTGGCAGTTCGAAACCACCAGCTGCTCTTCAGGAGAAAGAGGAGGCTCTCCACTCCCAGCAGTTACAGTGTTGGAAACCCAGGGGGGCGGTTCTATGCTGTCCTATAGGGCGTCTATTCAATGGCAGTGACTTTGAGGACGTCTATGGGGCACTGTTCTGGAGGGGTCACTAGGAGTTGGAATTGACCCACACACGGTGAGCCGTTCCACCAGCCGGGACCCCACCACTGTGGACCTGATTCTGTGTTTCAGGACAGTCCCTTAATTGCGTGTGAGCGCCCCCACTCCTTCCCGACGCCAGGGTGCCCATTAGTGGGGAGAGGAGAATGACCTTTGCAGGCTTGGAGGGTGCAGTGCCCACGTGTCCCCCGCCGGGCACACCCGCAGGAGCCGCCACGTGCCTCCGTCCAGCCGCCCTCTCCTATCGCCCCCCCCCCAGGTCTTCTGGATCGGACCCCTGGTCGGCGCCATCCTGGGCTCCCTCCTCTACAACTACGTCCTGTTCCCCAACTCCAAGAGCCTGTCGGAGCGCCTGGCCGTGCTGAAGGGGCTGGAGCCCGACACCGACTGGGAGGAGCGCGAGGTGCGGCGGCGGCAGTCGGTGGAGCTGCACTCGCCGCAGAGCTTGCCCCGCGGCAGCAAGGCCTGAGCGCCCACCGGCCGGCCGGCCACCCAGGCGCTGAGGACCCGTGGGGTCCGGGACGAAAGGTCACCCCACGCCCCCCGTGCCCTTCCTCTCCCCCAGGTCCGGAGTCGTCCCCAGTAGCGAGTGCAGCTGCTCCGGACCGAACAGCTGGCTAGTGAGCAGGGTGGGCAGGAAGCTCCCGAGACTATAAGTGGTGAGGGGCGGGCCCTAGGGCGCCTGGGAACTAGTTGGTGAGGGGAGGCGTGTGTGTGTGTGTGTGTGTGTGTGTGTGTGTTGCTTTGCAAGGGCTGCCTCAGGCCCATTGTCCGGCCTGGGCTCAGGTTCTGCTAGTGTTCATGTGTGTACTTGCTAGCCCCACGAGCAGGGTTGTGTCTGCCCCTGAGCTTGAGCAGGTATGGCTCCGGTGGTGTACCTGTGCCAGGCTGGCTGTCTCTCCCACCCAGCTATGGGCCCGATGACCCCTCTTTTCCCCCACCTGCAATAAAAGCAAACCACAGTGGGCAATCCAAGAGTCCTTGCTGCCTGCCAGCCCTGAAGAAGTGCTTCAAGGAAGTGCCCCCAGGATAAGGGATGGGTCTGAAGGCTCTGGTCTCCAATCCCTACCCTGGCTCTCTTGAAAAGCCACACCCTCACCACCTGCCTAAACTGCAGTCCTGGGCCCCAAGACTTGCCAGGATTCATTGCTGGAGCTGCCAAGCAGAGAGCAGCTTCCCCACAGTGACCTCTACAGAGTGGAGGGGTGGGTGGCCCTGAAAAGACCTCTCCCCAGGAGGAGGCCAGCCTGTGTACAGATCTGTACACTCGTGTGTGTGTGTGTGTGTGTGTGTGTGTGTGTGTGTGTGTGTACTAGAGACCCCCATCCCCAGGGTCCCCCCTCAGACCTGAGATTAGCCTGTATTGCTGCGGCAGGAAGAACAAAGGACCTTTGTAGGCCCCTGGCCTTTGTCTCGAGAGTGGGGGAGATTTGCAACTAGACACTTCTTGAAAGGAAACACTCATTTCGCAAGTGAACCCTCTCGCCCAGCGCACACCTACAGCCAAGTGGGCAAGGCACTTGGCATGCAGCCACGGGCACCAGGCAACACCCCTCCAGCACCTGCCACATGGCTGCCCCCTCCGTAGGAAAGAGTCCTCCCCTCAGGAATCTGTTACCCTTCCTTCTCCCCACCCCAGCGCCTGCCACCCCAGCTCTGACCCCTGGGACAGTTGCGTTGCAGAGAGCGGCCCGAACCCCCCAGGCCTAAGCCACATACAAGAGAAGGGAAACCACTTGTGCACACAGAGCCAGGTCCGTGGTGGCAGGCTTCTAAACTCCCAGGCCCCTGCAGTGGTTCTCAGCTGAGATTAGTGACTCAATGCATGTAAAAGTTCCTGTGGAGGCTGTAATTCCTAATGCCATTATCATTATCCATTATTAGGATCGTTTTCATTATGTCTGCTTCCTGGGAGGGTAGCCACAGAAGGGCCTGACCCTCGGCCTCCTGTGCCCAGGCTGGTGGACAGTGGAGGAGAGCCCTGAGAGCCCAAGGCTCCGGCAGAAGGGGACCTGTTTTGGAAGGGACCCACCTCATCCAGCCTCTTGATCTCTCCTGACCCTATGCTCATGCTGGTTCTTTTCCTACCCACTGCCCCAGCCCTCCCTCTTGGGCCTGCTGCACAACTAACCTGAGGTCAGACCTTGAATTCTCACCTCCCTACTTTCCAGGCTTCTGCCTGTGTCTGTCTCATGGGCAGTGCAGCAAAGCCTGCCTGGGCACCTGAGCTGTAGCAGGACTCAGGCCTTCAGTCACTGTCTCCTTCCAGAGATGGGCCCTGTTTGAGCAGCATCTTTGTCATCTCCTCCAGAGCCCCACTGTCCCCAGCCCTTCCTTCCATGCCCTCCCCTGTTTTCCTTGACCAACATGGTTTCCTTCAGAGAAACAGAAGAGCTTCGCTGGGCCATGGGTACTACATAGATGGCCCCCTAAACCCACTACTGGTGACATCGCCTGGCCCCACTGCAGAGCGAAGAGTTGAGCCAGAGGCCAAGGTGACCTTCGGGACTAGGCTCCTGGTAACCCAGAGTTTTGCTCTAGAAGTTCAAAGGCAGCAACCTCCTCCCTATCCCACTTCCTCCCAGCAAATCCCTCTGGAAAGTGACAGAATCTGCTCCACTTCCTGGATTTTACAGAGATCCAGAGGTCCCAAACCGTGAAACCCACTCCACTACCATCAACGCCCATTCCAACTCCTCAGAGTGGACCCATGGATCGCTATGAGAGCAGCACTGCTTCCTGGGGCTTTCTTGGCTGTAATCTTGGTGGAGGCAGTGCACGGGCCTTTCCTTCATGGCGCCACGGGTTGACTTGGAGCTACTAACTTTCCATCAGGAGCACAATGTGCTATTCCACCTAGAGACCTATCCGAGGTCAGGGCAAGATGCCGTCTGGTGGGAGTGGAGAACTGGCACCCCCTGAGCGTCTCCTGGGCACCAGCCTCCCTGGTGGGTGCTCTGTACGCATGAGCTCATTTAACCCTAAACCTATGAGCAGGCTAGGGAAGGACTGCGGCGCCCAGCCCAGCAGGGCTTCACTATTCCCCACACCCTCCCTATCCTCTCCTGGGACGATCCCCCACCCTGCCAGATAGGCAGAGCAAACAGTCTTCTTCCATTTTATAGATCACAAAACTGAGGCTAAGGATCTGGCTGAAGGCCATCCATACAGCTAACACAGAGTGGAACCGAGATTTGAACACAGGCCCTTTTGTTTTAAAAAAAAAAAAATCTCATGATCGCTCCGAAGTCAAGGGGCACTGGGTCTGAGGAAAGTCCTAGGCTCCTCCTGGGAGTTTCTAGGAAAACCAGAGCACCCAACGGGGTCCTCCCAGCCTAGGCCACTGTCTTGTCCTGGGCACAGAACTCAGAGGGGAGGGGCAGCGGCAGGGTCAAGAGAAAATGACAAAAAGGCAAGCCCAGGGCTGGTTTCTGCCTTTGAAGAACTCACCAGACAGAGACAGGGCAGCATGAGAGGCCAGTGGACAGACCTCCAGGTTCCCAACCTGCAGAGAAAGAAGGTTCTCAGGTGAGGGCAGGGGCTGGCTGACCACGAGGCCCATCGCCTTTTCTTCCTGTTTTGTCCCGAACGACTTCGCATCAGCGCTTGCTGCTCTGATGTGGTTCTGTACCTTCAAGATGGGATTTTCTATGGACATTGTGCCTCCCAGCTAGATTGTAAACCCACTGGGGGCAGGGATCCTGCTGGTTCTTCCAGGTTCTGCTCCTATCTCCCCTTCCTCGTGTCTGCCCGACACCGTGCTCTGCACATAGTAAGCATCAATAAATGCTGCTTGGATCAGAGAAATTCCCAGTGAAGGGCTGTTTCTTCCACAGCTTGGACACGGGCACTAGGGCTGAAGAGACCAGAAGACAGGCAGGCGCTTCATGAGTTTCCCAGCTCAGAGCTGCCGGTTGGAAAGGTGCACGGGGCATTTCCACACTGAATCAGAAGCTGAACAAGGAGGCCTGTGAGGACAAAGCCCACTGCCTTTGAAGGAAGGTTCCAATCCGACCAAAATGGGCATCCCAGGCTTTGAGATACAGGTGGCATCCTGGCGAGGGCCCCAAGATACCCAGAGACATGGGCGGGAGAGAGACCAAAGGGCATTTCCTTTGGGCGCTCGTCTCTTCTCCTCACCGCCCCCCATCCGACCCCCACATTGGCTGCAGCACCGTGAGAGGTGAGGATAGGACCTCCAGGGTCTTGAACGATGCCTAACACTCAACATGTCCCCAATTGGCCTCCTGGTCTTCCCGCAAATCTGCTCCTCCCACGGTCGTCCCCCTTTCGGTTGGTTCGGTTCACAGTAACTCTGCCTTCCCAGTTACTGGAAGCAACAGACTCAGAGTCATGCTTGGCTGCTCCCTTGCTCACGACCAACTGGAGGTCCATCAGGAAAGCCCCGCAGTTCTGCCTTCAGACTGGATCCTGGATGCACCACGCCCACCGCCTTCCCTGCCTTCCTCATCTCTCCCAGGACCACCGCCATGGCCACCACCCCAGACCCTGCCCGCTGCTCTCCAGGCAGCAGCGTGACCCCGTCAACAACCTTGTCAGACCCCGAGGGGCTGATGCACTGTGGGGCCCTGGGTCCGACCCAGATCTGCCCAGTCCGCTCTAGCTTCTCCTCCCGCAGGGCCTTCCCTGTTTGTCCCTTCTGCCCCAGCAACACGAGCTATCTCCTCGGATGGAGTGCTCTTCCCCTCGACATCGGCATTCTCTCCTCCAGGGCTTTGCTCACATGTCACTTTCTCAGCAAGATCCTGACCCCACACCTCAAAACTCGTGACCATTCATGAGTCGATGCTGACTCACCGTGACTCTGGGACAGGGGAAAACTGCCCCTCCAAGTTCCTGAGACTGGCCCTCTTTATGGGAGTAGAAAGCCTTGTCTTTCTCCTGACACCTCATTTAAAATTAGACAACCCCTACTCCAACCATAGCATGCCCGGTCTCCCTTCAAATACATCGTTAGTTCTGCTGCACTCATGGCCCCATGACGTGCTATATAATATACATGGAACCGCTGATTACTTTCAGGAGCTCTGGTGGCATAGTGGTTATGCATTGGGCTGTGACCCGAAAGGTCAGCACTTTGAAGCCACCAGCTGCTCTCTTCCTCCTTCCTCAGGAGAAAGACGGGACTTCCTACTCCCGCGGAGTTTCCGTCTCAGAAACTCACAGGGGCACTTCTACCCTGTCCCATAGGGTCACTATGAGTTGGCATCAGCTCAGTGGCAGTGAGTTTGGCTTTTTTTCAAGGGTTACTGTCTCCTTTCACTAGAAGACAAGCTGTACAAGGGCAGGTTTTGTCTGTTTCGCTTTGTTCTCAGGGAGAAAAACCACCATCATCCAGGCAATTCCCATTCATGGCAATCCTGCAGGACAGGGTAGAACTGCCCCTTTGGGTTTCCAAGGTTCTAAGTCTTTCTCCCTTGAAACCACTGGTGGAGTTGAACTGTTGACCTTGTGGTTTGCAACCCAACATGAAACCAGGGGTCCTAAGGGAGACAAGAGACTCCCAAATTCAAACATAACTGATAAAGACATCGTTATGAAGTCTTAATCAGGACAAAGTCAAGACAAAGATGGATCATAGAGCCCATCAGAGGACGGAGCCCATCAGGCCATGAAAGTGTCCAAGGCTTCATGGTCACTCCATGGCCACGTAAATAGAAAATGATCACAAAGGAACTGACATCAAATCATTTCAGACTAGAAAGGTTGACAAGATTGTCTCTGGCTCAGGGTGTGACTCACTGCTGTTGAGTCGATGGTGACTCATAGTGACCCTATAGGACAAGGTAGAACGGCTTCTGTGAGATCCCAACACTGTAACTCTTTGCGGGAGTAGAAAGCCCTGTCTTTCTCCCTCGTATTAGCTGTTGGTTTCAAACTGCTGACCTTGTGGATTGATCATAGCCCAATGCACAACCACGATACCACCAGAACTCCTTAAGGGGACTCCAAGGCACCAAATTCCATCAACAGCAGGCCCCTAAGCAAGTAGGTTGCCCCTCCCTGGGTTGGCTAGAGGAGGGACAGGAACCCGTTGACAACACTCCGCCTGAGGGCAGAGCTGTTCACATTATTGGTCAATGATCAGAAAGAATTCAATGGATGTGGAGACTCAAAATGGATTTGGGGCTCCTACTGAAAACCACCACAGCCTTCTGTAAGCATCTGGCTCAGAAGGTGAGATCTGACACAGCCCACCTCGGCAGCCTCAGTGCTAGGACAGAATTTGATACATAGCCAGCGTGTGATCAATAATCTGGAATGAGGGCTCTTTCTCAGTATTGGGGAGATGTGCAGCCCTGGAGGAATGACCTGCTTCGAGTGGCCCTGCCATTTTTTAAAAAAACATTTTATTGGGGCTCGTATAACTCTTATCACAATCCATCCATCCATCCATTGTGACAAGCACATTTGTACATTTGTTGCCATCATCATTCTCAAAACATTTTCTTTCTACTTGAGCCCTTGGTATCAACTCATTTTTTCTGTCCCTCCCCCATCCTCCCTCCTTCCCTCATGAACCCTTAATCATTTATAAATTATTATTATTTTTCGTGTCTTACACTGACCAATGTATCCCTTCACCACTTTTCTGTTGTCTGTCCCCCAGGGAGGGGGTTATATGTAGATCATTGTGATTGGTTCCCCTTTCTACCTCACCTTCCCCTTTCCCTCCTGGTATTGCTACTCTCATTATAGTCCTGAAGGGTTTATCTGTCCTGGATTCCCTGTGTTGCCAGCTCTTATCTGTACCAGTGTACATCCTCTGGTCTAGTCAGATTTGTAAGGTAGAATTGAGATCATGATAATTGAGGAGAGGAAGCATTAAAGAACTAGAGGTAAGTTATAGGTTTCATCCGTGCTATTCTGCACCTGACTGGCTCATCTCCTCCCAGAGACCCTTCTGTAAGCGGATGTCCAGTTGCCTACAGATAGGCTTTGGGTCTCCACTTTGCACTCCCCTTCATTCACAATGATATGATTTTTTGTTCTTTAATGTCTGATACCTGATCCTATTGACACTTTGTGATCACACAGACTAGTGTGCTTCTTTCATGTGGGCTTTGTTGCTTCTCAGCTAGATGGTCGCTTTTTATCTTCAAGCCTTTAAGAACCCAGACACTATATCTTGTGATAGTCAGGCACCATTAGCTTTCTTCACCACATTTGCTTATGCACCTGATTTGCCTTCAGCGATGACGTTGGCAAGATGAGCTTCTCGGGAGGCGGGGCGGAGGGGAGGAAAAAAAAGACGAGCCTCTCGGAATGCCAGGTTAATAGAACAAAGTGTTCTTGCATTGAGGAAGGACTGGAGTAGAGGCCCAATGTCCATCTGCTACCTTATGATCCTGTCATTTCTACTCCCAGCCTAACCCTTCCATTTCTCGAGGGATTCCACGGGTCCCTCTATCAGGAAAGGTGCCCTCCTGGCACCTCGGTGAAAGCACTCAGCCCCTCACTGACAAGTCTGTAGTCTGAACTGCTCTGTGGGAGGAAGATGAGACCGTTCGCTCCCACGGAGATATCAGCTGTGGAAACCCTGTGTGTGGGACAGTCCCACTGTGTCCAGTGGGGGCCTTATGAGTCTGAATAGACTCCAACAGCTAGGGGATTTGTGTGGTATCAGGAGAATCTGCTGAGAGACTGGAATCCCCTGTCACATGTGGGGAGGCCCCTCCCCCGGCCCAGGAAAGTTGGAGGGGTCATTCTTCAGAGACTGGTAAGGCAGGACAGAATGCTAGCGTCAAAGACAATTCTAGAGATAGCAAGTCTAGAACTTTCTTGTGATAAGTCCGGACTGAGTGACCCTAATGTTTAGAGAGACGCCAGAGGCCTCCCAGACACAGGCCTGGGAAACACAGGCAGCTGCTCCCTTGAATAACCTTGACAGATGGGGCTCCATTGCCTGGCCCAGGCTCACTCCTGTGACCAAGCCTGCAGCTGGCAGCCAGTTCACATCTCACTGGGTGACCTTAGTCAAGGCACTTGGGTCTGGAGTTCTCACAGGTAGTTTGGGATCACACTGCCCATTGGGGACCAGAGCCCTTTGTTAGCTGTAAAGAAACTGAGTTCAAATCTTCCAAGTGGCATTTCCTCCTGTGACCGACCTCCTGGGAGCACTACGCTGTCCTTCCCACACCAAGGCCATGCAGTGTTGCACCTGTGGATCCAGAAGGCAGGGCCCCAGGGGAGAGAGGATGAGGAAGGAGGTAGGAGGGGGCAGCGTGAAAGCAAGTTTAACAGGGAAAGTCCTGGTCCCAAGAGACCTGGGGACATAAGGTCATAACCCCTGTCAGGACCAGGCCCACCGCAAGTCCTGGGCCCCAGGCCAAGGAGCAAATAAGTCCTGGATACAGCTGGCCTGCTAGGCTAGCAGCAAGGTCCCCAAGCCTTTCCAGAAGCCGGACCTCCAGCCGGAGAGGAGGGGAGGAGCGGCTTCAGCAGGAAATGCCAGCGCAGAGCCGGAACAATAGCGGGGGTGGGGGTGGGGGTGGAGGGTGATTGTTGGGCCCATTTCCATTGGCCTTTTAGTTGCCACGGAGTCTGAGCGCGCAGTCCAGTGGCTCTCCAGGTCCTTGGCTTCCGTCTGAGGGCCTCCCTCCACTTCCATCCCTGCCTGACAGGGGGCACCTGTTCTCTCCAGCCCTCCAGCAGGGAGCTGTCCCAGGGCCCCACACACAGCCCCTGGTGCAATGTTAAAAATGAGTCAGGAAGCAAGGAAATTTGCAGAACTGAACTCACTCCCACACAGGTGGGCTACTCCTCCCATGGGCTCCAGGGGTGGGTCCCCGCCGGGTCCCCGCCCCTCTTCCAAAGCCTCCAGCCCCACTCCCCCTGAGTGCCAAACCTAGGGTGGGAGATGGGGCGTAGGATAGTGTTCCCTAGTCGGTGTGGGAGACTTGGCTTGGATGGGACTGAAAAAGGACCACGTGTAAGGCAGGCAGACATGGAAAACGAGACAGAGGCAGGCGGGAACAGAGAAAAGTGCAGGAATTACAAAAGGCCAAGGAAAGATGGCTGGAGCCAAGGAGGTGTCGTGGTCACGAGCTGGGCTGCTAACTGCAAGGGCAGCAGTTCGATACCACCAGCTGCTCCTCAGGAGAGAGATGAAGCTTTCTACTCCCGAAAAGAGTTATTGTTACCGTCTCGGAAACCCACAGGGCCAGGTCTGCCCTGTCCTCCAAAGTCACTAGGAGTCAGCATCGACTCCATGGCAGTGAGTTTGCGTTTGGGTGGAGAGATGAACCGGAAAGAGGGGAGATGAATTGAGAAGCCGAAAGCCGAGGCAAAGGAAGCGATTGAATGGCAGGGGCCACTGTGAGAGACAGAGAGCGACTGAGAAGACGGTGGGCAGAGTGGGAGAAAGAGGCTGAAGGCGAGGCTCAGACTGTACAGGAGAGAGTTTGAAGGGTGAGGACAACAGATGAGAGAGGTAGTGGGCTTCCCGCAGGGGCGTGGGAGGGGCCACGACTGGGCCTGGGATTTCCGTGGTACGCCTGCACCCCCCATCTGGCACCTGCTCCCCGTTTGGGCGCTCGCATCCTCCCAGCACATTGCCTGGGGTGGGGTGGGGGCAATGTCGGAGGACCTCTTCTGGACCACACTGCACAGCAAAACCGAGCCGGCTGTGCCTCCTAGCTACAGGTGAACAGCCCCCTCCGCACCCCGCGGGGCCCCATCCGGAGGCCACGCCGCTGAGGGACCCTGTCTCCGCCCGTCACCCGCTCCTCCCGGGCCCGCCCGGCGTCTGGGAGGCCAGTGTTAGCCAAGCGCCGGGCGGGCTCGCACGTTCGAACCCCGAGGCTGCCGGGCCGGGCCCGGGAGCGCCTCTTGACGGCAGAAACGCCCCCGCCAGCGCGGGCCGAGCGCTGAGTGACGGCGAGCGACTCAGAGGCGCAGAACCTGCCTGGCTGAAAGGCCTGGAGCATGAAACTCCGGCGCGGGAACCAAGGGCCCGGAGAGAAGTGGGAAAGTCGAGTGTGGGCGCAGCCACGGGCCCCGAGGCCGCAGACGGCGGAGAGCGGACGGGACAGCGCGGATCCAGCCCAGCCGCCCCGGAGAGGGTCGGAGGCGCGCGAGCCGCCGCAGCGCCATGCGTCGGTCGGGGGCCGCGGGCCCCGTCTACACCGCCGCCTGGGTCACGTGGCCCGGGCGCACCCGCGGCCGCCCCGGCGGGGGGGCTTGCGGCCCCGCGGACCACGGCCCGCCCAGCCAGCGGCTCTGGGCGCCGGGCGTGGGAGCCGCCCCCGGCCCCCCCGCGCCGGGCCCGCTGCGGGCCGCCCGCCCTCTATATAGCGCGCCCCTGCAGGGCCCGCGCCAAGCCAGCGGGCACGGAGTGGGCGCAGGAGAGCACGCCGCGCCCGGGAGCCAGCCCCCCGCCCCCGCCGCCTCGACGGGCGCCCTGCGCCGCGGCCCCCGCCGCCGCCGGCCCCCCGCGCCCACCATGAAGAAGGAGGTGTGCTCCGTGGCCTTCCTCAAGGCCGTGTTCGCCGAGTTCCTGGCCACCCTCATCTTCGTCTTCTTTGGTCTCGGCTCGGCGCTCAAGTGGCCGTCTGCCCTGCCCACCATCCTGCAGATCGCGCTGGCCTTCGGGCTGGCCATTGGCACCCTGGCTCAAGCCCTGGGACCCGTGAGTGGCGGCCACATCAACCCGGCCATCACCCTCGCCCTCTTGGTGGGCAACCAGATCTCACTGCTCCGAGCCACCTTCTACGTGGTGGCCCAGCTGGTGGGCGCCATCGCAGGGGCTGGCATCCTCTACTGGGTGGCGCCACTCAATGCCCGGGGCAACCTGGCCATCAACGCTGTGAGTGCACGGGGCAAGGGGAAGAGCCGGGACCGGGAGTGGGTTCTGAACCAGGCCTTCCCCAACCAGAGAAAGGGTGGCATGGAGGGGGCCAAGGCACAGCCTGGCAAGAAAGATGAATATGCTTGTCGCTGGGTGTATTCTACCTTCAGACTCCCTGCGCCTCTCTCTCCTGGTGCCCTCTCCTCTCCTGTCTGCATCCTCTCCTGGCTTCTCTGTGCCCCCTTTTACCCACACAGTCCCATATTGTGTTCATTGGGCACCATCCAAGTGATAGAATGGCACTGCCCCTCTGGTGGAGCTTACCTGGGCTGTAATCTTGACAGGCACCGATTACCAAGTCGATCTCCCTCAGAGCCCGCAAGGTGGGTTCGAAGGGTCAACCTGCCAGTTAGCAGCAGAGAACTTGATTATCTGCACCAGCTGGGCATACCTGACACTGCAGGCGTCATCAGGAACTACATTTAGCACCGTGGTTGGGGGGAGGCCTGGGGGTGTCTCCATTGGCTATTGACTCCCCAAATCCCTGCCGGGCCTCCCTGCTGCCTCCCAAAGCCCCAGATTCAGCCCCCTGCTCTGTGCACACCGGGTTCATTAGTGAAACACAGAGGAGGATTTTCTCGGCCATTGTCAAGCTGTGAGCCAGCCACCTCGCAGAGAGAGGCTGGAGGTTGGCACTGGCAGCAGGGCAGCCAGGGGGCGGGAGGCCTGGTGAGGGTGCAATAGGCAAACTGGGCCGCTGCCCACAGGGAAGGAGGCTACAGTGCCAGTTGTGGGGGCTGGGGATCGGACAGAACCTTTGATGGAACTGTGTCCAGGAACCAGCTCCCTCCCCTTACCACCCCACCCCTGCCCCACACACACCACCCTCTGCCCTTGGGCGCCAAGCCTGTGCTTTGTGCAAACTGTCAAGTGCTCAGCGCCTTCTGCAAATGGCTACTCTGAGGGGCCCAGCGCAGGGCTGACACTGTGGGGCTTGGGGCGACCAAATTCCAGGTGCTTGGGCTCTGGGGTTCTAACCCACATCCCCTCCCAGCTTACCAACAACACAACGCCGGGCAAGGCTGTGGTGGTGGAGATGATTCTGACCTTCCAGCTGGCTCTGTGCATCTTCTCCTCCACCGACGCCCGCCGCACCAGCCCTGTGGGGACCCCAGCCCTGTCCATTGGCCTGTCCGTCACACTGGGCCACCTCATCGGGGTGAGTGGTTTATACCCCAGCAGGGCCTGGGGCAGACGTTCCGGGCAAAGAGAGAGAACACTAGCACAGGCCAGTGGGCCAGTGTGCAAGGGAGATTTTTAAGGCTTAGATTTGAGACCACTGGCCTCAGACCCCACTGGGCCAGGCTTGAGCCCACAAACAGAAACAAACCTTCCTTGGCTTAGGGGAGGGGGGGATGGGAGTCAGAGCCCAGAGCTGGGAGGAGAGGGGATAGGGTGGGGTTCACCAGATAACAAGACAATAGGGAATCCGTGGAGAAAGTGGTCCCCAGCCTAGGAAACAGGGAAACTTGAGTGTGAGCCCTGGGTGAGCCTGGGGCTGCCCTGTGACCTTGGGAGGGTCATTGGGGGGCCGGGTGAGTGGATGAAGACCTGTCCCCTCCCCACCTCCCTTCTGTCCAGATCTACTTCACGGGCTGCTCCATGAACCCGGCCCGCTCCTTTGGACCTGCGGTCGTCATGAAACGCTTCACCCCTTCGCACTGGGTGAGCCTGTCCCCCCCACCCCCAGTGAGGGTGTGTGGGAGCCGTGGAGTGGGGTGCAGGGAGCAGTGATTGGAGAGGTCAGGGGCCTCGGGGAAGGCTCTGTGTGTGTCATCTCTCTGGGGCCAAGAGTTCAGGCCTCTGTGTCGGACTGTAAGGTTTCTGTGAGTTCCTCTGGAGTCTATCTGTGCACCTTGGTGCAGTCTGTCTTGTTCCCTGTCAGGGGAATTGAAGGAGGCTTCCTATGTGTCTGTCCCTGAGGATATCCTGTCACCTCCTTGGAGAGCTACATCCTTTCTCTCAGCAGTCCCTGCCTGCCTGTCTCTTGGAGGAGCCTTTGGTGGGAGGTGGGGGGGAGGTGGTACTTGGAGGGGCTTCTGGCTGCCTGCCTCCTCAGGATTCCTAGCTCCCTGTGGCCCACGTCTATGTCATGCTGGGGGGTGGGGGTGGGCAACAGCATATCTATCCCTGAGGGGAGGGAGGTCTTTCCCTATGGAGGTCTGTCCCCTCTGAGGGTCCGTGGGCCTGGTCTCTGGTCTCAGGGGTCTGACCACAGCCTTGTCTCCCCCAGGTGTTCTGGGTGGGGCCCATTGTGGGGGCCATCCTGGCTGCTATCCTCTACTTCTACATACTGTTCCCCTACCCCCTGAGCCTGAGCGAGCGTGTGGCCATGGTCAAGGGCACCTACCAGCCAGATGAGGACTGGGAGGAGCAGCGGGAGGAGCGGAAGAAGACCATGGAGCTGACGGCCCACTGACCAGCGTCAGACAGGGGCCAGCCCCTCGGCCCCTCAACTACAGGAGGAGAAAAGAAAGAAAAAAAACCCACCTCTGCCAACAAGGCTTCCTCCCCACCCAGGGCCAGGTCCACATAGCTGGGAAAGAGCCGCTGGCTCCCCAAGCTGCACAGTTAGAGTGGGGAGCAGAACCCCGTGGCAGGGCTCCTAGGGGAAGGGGCCTCTCTGGAGCCTGACAGACTGGATTGCTGTGAGGTCCACCCTCAGAGATGATAACTGCGTCCAGAAGCTCCCAGGCTGCCCCAAGGCCAGGAAAGGGGCAAGGGGCCAAGGGGGGCTACAGTCTGTTCTCCCCACCTCCCCAGCTCCAGAGAGGTAACAGCCCTGGTGACAGCAGAGGCCAGCAGGCCTCCGCTATTGCTCCTAAGCCTCGCTTAACAGCGCCTTATTTATTTCTGGTCAAAGTTGAGTGGGGCAGGGGCTGCTGGTGTTGGGGGAAGGGGCTAGGAGGGGGCAATAAATCACTGATACTCTGGTTCTGCTTTCATCTCACCCCACCCTGGCCCATCACATCTCCTCTTCATCACCTACCCACCCCACCCTACCCCAGGTTCCACAGGGCACAGGGAACCCCAGGACAAGTGGGAAGACTGGACAGGGAGACCTAGAGAGGCGGAGAGGGGACAATGGGAACAGAGGAGGGGATCCCCAGGCCTGTCTCCCACTCCTCCCACCTCAGCTATGTCAAGTCTCTGCCACTTGGGAGCCTGGCACCAGCTCTGCCAGGGTATGCCAGACAGAGGAGAAGTGAACCATGGAGATGCCAGAAGCAGGACCGGTCAGGCTGTGTCACTGAGGAGGAGGCACCACCCGCCCAGGACTCCTTCCTGAGCGCCTCAACGTCACAGGAGGTGCCACTGGGGGGCCTGTGCTCCGAGCACGTACACACACACACACACACGCACACACACACACACACACACACACACACCCCTCTCCTTCGGGCTATCACTCTACTCCTCCTTGCTGGTTGCCCCATTGCTGCAGACACTCCTTGGACAACCTCCTTAAACGCTCGGAGCTCCCATCTCTTCTGTAAAATGGGGATTAAAATGTTTCTCTCATGGAGAAGAAACACAACAACAACAAAGATGAGAGAGAGAATTCCAGTGCCTGAGTTAGGTTAGCGCCCCCAAGCGCCTCCCCTCCCGCGGGGCAAGAGGGTGGGCGGCTGAGACTCTGAGCCCTGCAAATGAGCAGCTTGAGACGCAAAGGCAGAGAATCAGCGCGAAGGAGGCCGGCGTGGTGTCACGGAAGTCGCGTGCAAATCTTGTGCAGCTGTGGGTGACATCGGTAAGCACTCTGAGCGCCTGTTGCTTCACCCGTGAGATGGACTACTTCTGTCGACCTCCTGCGCTGCGGGAAGGTCAAACGAGATGATGGCTGGAAAGACACTGATTGTGCAAACAGGGCCAGGCACCTCCGAGTAAAGGCTCAATAAACTCGTGTGAAAAGAAACCAGCACCCGCACGTGCGGGCCTCATCTGGGACCCCAGCCACGCCCCAGGCCTACCTCTGAAAAGCAGGGGCCTATAGGTGGTGGGGGAGGGGGAGGAGATGGAAGGATGGGAGGAGCTATAGGCCCTGGCTGGTGAGAGTCAGCCCCAGGGGCGGGAGATGTCATTGGTGGCCTTGTGTGTATCAGAGGAGCACAGCTGATTCTTAAGAAGTAGGTTGGCCAGGCCTTTCTTCCTAGGTGCCTCTAGGTGGACTCGACCACCACCCTTCCAGTTAGTAGCCGAGCACTGAAATCACTTACTCCACCCTGAAAACCAAAAGTCGAACCCACTGCCATGCAGTCTCCTCCAACCCAGAGCGACTGTAAGACAGATTAGACCTGCCCCACCGAAGGACCCCACAGGTGCGTCCAAGCCTTTAAATCTGAGGGAGGCAGACTCCCACCATCTTGCTCGGAGCTGGCGGGTTGGAACCTGAGCACTGAACCGCTCTGCCGCCAAGGTCTAAATAGACGTGGTCCCGGACTTCTCGATGGGAGCTGCAGCGGCACCTGCCCTGCCTCATGGGTTTGTGGTTCCGTTGGTTACATCTCTTAGTGGAACCGCCCTCGGGGTCTTCTAGACTTCTTTAGGGGTGGTCACCTCCTGGGGAGCAGCTGGTAAGCTCAACCCGCTGACGCTTAGCAGGCAAGCACTCAACCATTGCTCCACTAGGCCTCCTCCCCTCATGGCAACACCATATAACTGTGTGTGTGCCCCTCAGGGTCCTAGCAAAGGAGCGTGCCCGTCCCTGTGTCCCCCACACCCCTCCCTGGCTGGCGAGGAGCCCGGCCACACTGCCAGCGCCCGCCAGCAGGTGGGGGCCTCGTCTGCCTAAATGCAACTGCGGGCCTTCCCTGGCCCGCGGGCCCGGGTCTGGGCAGGAGCCAGCGAGGCACGGGTAGCTGGAGGTGGGGTGGGGTGTGGGATGCAGGGCATCCCTCCGGCCTGGGTGCTCTGGGCCCATCAGGAAGCCACCTATGCCGGGTGGCGCTTCGCCCTGTCTCCTGGAAGCCCGGGTACAGGCATAGCGCGACGGGCCAACTGGTCACCAACTTGCATTGACCGAGCAGTGGTCCCAGAGGGTAGAGACCCTAGGGGTATGTGGAACACCCCGCCGGAGGGCGCCGCTGGCCTGGAAATGCCGCGGTCCAGACGGGCGGCGGGCGCGCAGGCTCCGACTCCGGCTTTGGGCTGACGGGTTGGGTGTGTGGCCGGCAGGGCGCGCTGTGGTCCTTGCTTGAGGCTTGCAGTGTCTGCGCGGTCCCAGGGCTCACAAAGACGTGTGCACGTGCATGTGAACCCAGCACGCACGTCCGTCACTTGCCACAGGGCGACTCTCCATCTGTTGTCAAAGAAGCACTTGTGAGGGCTGCCTGGCACCACACACGTGTGCGCGCACACACATATACACACACAACCACAGACACACACACACATGCACGGCTGAGAGATAGCCATGTCCCTGCCCAGCTCCACCTTCAGGCTGAAGCCTTGAAGAAGCGTTGTGGTTTTCCCATAGGACATCCCCACACCACTCTCAGCTTCCAGCTCCGCTCTTCCATTCCCCAGGGACTGCCAGTAACCATGGCGAGAGGGGGCCATGGGTGGGCAGGAAGAGGGGAAGTTTGGGGGACCGGGTCTCCCAGCTCCCCTCTGAGCCTCCTTTCCTCACCCTCTGTTCAGTCTTTCTTACCTTTCACAGTGCAGGGGGGATCCGGGAGTGGGCAGGAGAAAGCTGCCTGCCATCCCTCCCCTTTCTGTTTTTCTTCTCTCTCCCTCCTCCTCTTCCCTCCCAGTGTTGCCTCCTGCCCATGCTTCCTGCGCTCTCTACCTTCCCTGAGAGGACCTCATTGCATTGCCTACACACACACACACACACATCCAGGACTCAGGCCAGAGGCAGGAGCAGCACAGCTCCTTACAGGCCAGTGCCGTAGGCAGCCAGGTGTGGGCCCCAGGGACATGGGTTTCTGAGCATGAGTGAGCCCCAGGCTTAGAACCCAGGACTGGCTGGGTCTGGGAAGGTGCTGGCTGGGCCAGGCTAATCCAGGGCAGGAGCAAGACCTGGCTGATGCCCACCTGGTCTCAGGACATGAAGGACCTTGTCCCAGGCCAGACAGGGCTCTAGGGAACTCTGTTTCACGCTGGCTGGGGACCAGGGTTATAGGGGCGCCTTGTCCTGGAGCTGGCTCCTTCCCCAGCCAGACCCCACAGCTGTCACTGGATAGGGAAGAGGCCAATCTAATCCATGGCTTTTGGCCCCAGATGTGATTGAGCTCCTGCAAACCAGTCCACTCACCTCATACTCACAATCTAACTCACAGTCAATGCCGACCCACAGTGACCCTGTAGGACAGTTGAGCACTGTCCCTGTGTGCTCACAGACTGCAAGTCTTCACAAGAGCAGGAGAGAGCCAGCAAGGAGACCGAGCCAAAGCCCTCGAAGGCAGGCAGAGTACCAGGAGACGGGCTGCCCGAGTCTCCTCAGTCAGGAAAGAAAGATGGTCTCAAGGAAGTTGGTCGGCAGTGCCCCCGGCCACAGTGGGCTGCAGAGGTCACCCTTTGCCTTGGTCAGAGCAGTTTCATCAACTGGCAGTGTGGGAAGGCCAAGTGCAGGGGAACCTAGGCCCATAGGATGCTGAGCCCATGAGCTGATCTTTCCACTGCTTTGTGGTGGCTCCGGGCATGGGAGCCCGACCAGGGAAACTCACCACTGAGACTGCTCGTGGCCAAGGAAGTATTCGGGCACTCCAGTGGCTCTCAGAGCACAAGGCAGGGCGGTGGTGAGGGCGGGAATCCGGAACTGGGAGGCAGCCTGGGAAGGAGCCTGGCCTGCTGCCTTGGCTTTCCAGGTGAGATATGAGGCATGCTCAGCTGCGGAGAGAAAAGACAGACACTTGAGGTACTTGACAGTAAGGTTTGAAGTCGGGCTCAGAAGGGGAGAGAGCTGATGGGGGAGGGATTGAGGACTACTGAGCAGAACCCAGGCCCCTGCTGAGGCCAGAGGTGGTGGCCCATCATGGTGACAGTGCAGACTAGATGGGAGCAGGGTGTGGGGGAGGAGAGAGAAGAGTGGGGTGCTAGCAAGAGTATGCTGAAGGAGAAACACCAGAGGGTCTGGCTGGAGGAGAGTGTAGCCAGAAGGGTTGGAAGACCTCAAAGGGGATACAAGAGGGGCTTCCCCCAGATGGAGCCAGGGGGCTGCATGGATGGGAAGAGCCTGGGGTCGAAACCGGGATGCTTTGCTTGGAGACATCAGAGGATTCCGTAGGAGCCGTGTGTGAGAGTAGTCCACTGCAAAGGCACCTCTGACAGTCACCTGACTCTAGCTCTCATTCATCATCCACCTGTGTACCTACCACCACTCATCCATCCATCCATCCATCCACCTACCCATCTACCCACTCACCCATTCATCCATCCACCCATCCATCCATCCACTCATCCATCCATTCATCCGCTGATATACCCATGCACCCACCCAGCAAACACGTACTGAGTACTTTGTTGCAGTTGTCAGTTGCTGACACCATGTAGGGCGAGCCCATGTGTCCCATGGAGTTTTTCAGGCCGTGATCTTTCAGAAGCAGTTTGCCTGAAGTGCCTCTGGGTGGGATCAAGCCACCACCTTTTCTGCTGACAGTCAAGCCACCCCGGAGGGGACACTTAATGACCAATCCCTGTGCCATACGCTCCAGCTGGGCAGGAAGAGAAGTGGTTCCATGCCCAATAAGGACCTTGCCCCTAGGGAGACACATCAACACCAGGGCAGGGCCCTGAAGAGGCTACAGCGCAAAGTTGGGGCAGATGCGGTGAGAACATCAGAGAGAGTTCCCCCCACCTCCACCCCCACCCCCAACCAAGGCAGGTGGTGCAGAAACTGAGCCTGAGGGACAGTGGGGAGCCACCGAGCAGCCTCCCCCCAGGAGAGGTGGGTGGAGTATTCCGGAGCCACTGGCTAGAGGGGCAAGGTCGTGGAGGCAAGGAGTGGGGGAGCAGTGAGGTGGGGGGAGTAGGGTCGGGTCGCAGGGGGCTGGGAGCTTGCAGCATGCTGGGGAAGCTTTGTAGGGTTTTGGCAGGGGAGCTGCGTGATCAGATTTGCATTTTAGAAAGATCATGGAGGCTGCGGTGTGGAGAATTGATTGGAGCGGAGCAGGCAGAGAAGCTGCAGGGGCCATGGGGCAGGCACAGGCAAGACACATTTAGGATTCAAAATCAGCAGGACTTGATGGCTGTATTGGATGGGGGTGGGAGGTGGGAAAGGGTCAAGGCTGCTCCCCACCTGCCACCAGCTGAGCTGGAGAAAGGGGGGGTGTCAGGCAGAGAAGGGAGCGTCTCATCTTGAAACTGTGTGTTAGAGGAGTCCAAAGACATCAGCGGACACCTACTGGCTGCCCATAGATAAAGCCAGCAGGGGGTTCGAAGGTGAAGACTTGGAGGGTTGGAACAACTGGCCGGTCTTCTTGCGGGGAATCTTGCTTGGGGCAGTGTCTTGATGTGCTCTTGGGGGCTAGGGCATGGGTGACCCTGTAGGCCAGTGTGGCCACACGTGGTGAAGCTGCCCTGTGAGAAACGAGGGCTATCTTCTGGCTCCTGAGTGGGAACAGGAGAGATGGGGAAACTGGGGGAAGGACCAAGGATAAAGGACCAGCAGGGACTCCGGGGGGTGGGGGCTTAGTCCGTTGAAGGACAGGTGCCCACCACCAGGCGTGAGACTCAAAGTGGCCGAGGGGTTGTGGACTAGGACCCTCCTGCCCAGCAGTGCTTGTTCAGTCCATGCTGCTTTCCGGGTGAGGGTTATAGGTGGGAAGGGCAAGCAAGAGCTTCCTCTCCGGCCTGGGTTTATGCCCACGTGGACGGAGGCAGAGCCGGGAACCAGGAGGCTCCAGAGCAGAAAGCCAAGGCCCCTGGACTCTGAGGGTCTTGGGGTGGCGCCATCTGCTCCTTCACCTGCAGCCCAGGACAAGGACTCTGCCCGAAGAGGCCGGTCCAGCCTGGGGATCCCAGAGGTTCCAGCTCACCTGTCAGGCATGTAAGTGCCACCCCCACACCTTCCTCCACCCAGACACAGACCGAACTGCCAGCTCCCGGGCAGGCTGGTTGGCACATTCGTCCTGAAGCAGCAGAGGACAGGGGCTGCAGGTGGAGGCCCAGCGCAGCAGAGAGCAGGAACAAGCGGAGGAAGGCCAGAAGCCCGCACACAGGGGCCTGGGCCAGCATGCTGCTGTGCCGGCTCTGGACGGCCTTCGTCAAGGCGCTGCTGGCTGAGTTCCTGGCCACAGGGCTGTACGTGTTCTTCGGCGTGGGCTCGGTGCTGCACTGGCCCTCGGCACTGCCCTCCGTGCTGCAGGTGGCCATCACCTTCAACCTGGCCACCGCCATGGCTGTGCAGATCACGTGGAAGGCAAGCGGCGCCCACGTCAACCCTGCCGTGACCCTGGCTTTCCTCGTGGGCTCCCACATCTCCCTGCCCCGAGCTGTGGCCTATGTGGCTGCCCAACTGGCAGGGGCCACTGCGGGGGCCGCTCTGCTCTACGGGGTCACGCCCGGAGACATCCGGGGCACCCTGGGGATCAATGTGGTAGGTGGAGAGGGGCAGCCACGGAGGGGGGCATCCCAACAGGCCAGGGCCCAAGGAGAGGATAGCAGCAAAGGATTCACCAGGAGCTACACACCCGCTCTCTGCTGGGCTCTGGGCCCAGAGGAATCCAACACTGGCCCTAGTCCAGGCGGAGAAGGGAGAAGCCAAGCCAATGGGTTGGGTATAGAAGGACCAGGAGCATAGGGGCAGCTCCGGGTGGTGGAAGGGGCCCAGGGGACCATGTTTCTGCTCATGCCTCCCCCACAATCACTGCTTCTGTTTCTTCCCATGTCCCCCACCATCACTGCTCCTCTGTGTCTTCCCATGTCCCCCCATCACTGCTCCTGTTTCTTCTCATGTTCTCTCCAACCCCACGATCACTGCTCCTGTTTCTTCCCATGCACCCCTCACCCATGATCACTTCTCGTTTCTTCCCATGTCCCCTCCCACAGTCACTGCTCCTCTGTTTCTTCCCATGTACCCCCAATTTCCCTCGAGTACCCTGAGGTCTTAAATCCTGCCCGCCCCCTATCATCTCAACACTTCCCCACATCCCTTCCCAGTTTCCCTGAGCCTCCTCTCCTAGACTTGGCAGTGGGACAGGGAGTGGGTTCAGGGCTGCCCTAAGCCCAGCCCTCACAGCTCAAGTGGGAGGTGGGAAGGGGTCTCACAGCAGGTGACACGGACAGGGGTCACTGCCCATGGGCGGAGCCTGCGTGGGCTCCAGAGTGGCCCTCTGCCCAGGTCCGGAACGATATCTCGATGGGCCAGGCGGTGGCCGTGGAGCTGGTCCTGACGCTGCAGTTGGTGCTGTGTGTGTTCGCCTCTACCGACACCCGCCAGTCCTCGGGCTCCCCCGCCGTCATCATAGGCATCTCCGTGGCTCTGGGCCATCTCGTTGGGGTAAGCGATCAAGGAGACACAGTTATTGTGCACACCCTGCCTCCCTCCCTGGGGAAGCTTGCGGGGAGGGGGCCTACAGGACCAGTGGTGTCCCTGAGCCCTGTGCCTTAGGACCTGGCTGCTGATGCCAAGGCGGGGCAGAGGTCTGAGCAGGGCATCAGGACCGTCCCTTCCCAGGCCTGCCTTCAGCCTCCTCTCACCTCCCTTTTGCTCCTCAGATCTACTTCACAGGCTGTTCCATGAATCCCGCCCGCTCCTTCGGGCCCGCGGTTATCATTGGCCAGTTCACCGTGCACTGGGTGAGCTCCCAGCTTCAGGGAAGGGCAAGGGTCAGGGGTGTTAGTCAGCAGACAGAGAGCCACAGCGGGTCTCCACAGCCTTGGGGGGACACCACCACCCCTCACAGACCACCCTAGGGGAGGAAGGTTTCCCTAAACACAGAAGACCAGGAGGCTCAGCTGGGTGGTATGTCCTTTCTCTCCAGCTTCCATAGGCCCCACCCCACCCCCACCCAGGGCTTCTCAGGGACCTGGCAAGGAAAGGGCCAGGACAGGAGCAATAGCCCTGGCCCCGCCCTCAAGTCCTTGGTTGCCTCTTTATTCACTTCCTCCAGTTGGGCCAGTTTCCAAGTTTGGAAAAAGACAGAGGCCAACAGAAATAGACCCACACCAGCAGAGGCAGACTGTCTGTGAGGCAGGGGAGGTGAGGAGCCCCCCTGCCTGGCCTGGCCTGGCCTGGCCCGGCCCCTCGCTCAGTGCAGCAGCCCCTGGCTGTTCCTTTGAAGGCCAGGCCCAGGAGGCCGGCCATGGGGCTCTCAGACTTACATCCTTGTAGATCGCTTAAGGTTTCCTGGGAGATAGGCAGGGGTCCCCGGGACATTCCCAGGGTCCTGACAGCTCACCACTGAGACACCTGTTTCTCTCGCCTGCCTCCTCAGATCTTCTGGGTGGGACCCCTGACGGGGGCGGTCCTGGCTTCACTGATCTACAACTTCATCCTGTTCCCCGACACCAAGACGCTGGCCCAGAGGCTGGCCATCCTCACGGGCACCTTGGAAGTAGACACTGTGGTCGGGGAGGCGCCCCAGAAGAAAAATTCCCAGTCTGATCCAGGGACCACGGAAATGGAGAGCGTGTCTGATGGCATAGGCCTTGGGCCTGGCCCTTGGGCTCCAGAGAGGAGCCTCGGAGGTGAGCAGCAGAAGACGGTGGGCAGAGGGCGATAGACCCCACCCCTGGCACACCATTTCTAGGTGGAGACCCTGGGGCAAACCTATCCAGCCTCCTCCCGGGGCCTCCCATTTCTCAGGGGACAGAGCAGAGGGAGAGAGGAGGGGGTTTGTGGCTGCCTCCCCTGCTCTCTCCCATCTGGACCCCAGAGAGTCCTGGAGGTAGGGGACCAGAGTCCAGCCACCCTCTCTGCTTTGATTGAGGACTGCGGGGGGTGCCTAGGGAGAAGAACCAGAGCCCCTGCCGAAAATCAGAGCCGGAGGCAGCCTTCGGAGCCCCCTCGAGAAGGCTTCTGGGTGTGGTTTGGTGTCATGGGCCCACCGTTCTGAGGATAGGGAGTCACCCTCCCATCACTCCTCCCTCAGCTCTCCAAATGCCCTTGGGAAGAGCTGACCCAGACAGGGGGCTTCAGAGGGGCTGGCAGGAGCAAGGGCGGGCCAGGGGGGTTTGGACCCAGTCGCTCTTCTCAGGTGACTGCCTGCCTCCTCTCCACAGGCCCTTTTACGGGAACATTCCAGAGAAAGGAAGTCTCCATCCTCCCCCTGGACCAGAAAGCTTCTTCCTCAGCCCCAGATTCTCAAGTCAACTGGGATCCCCAAAAAACTGCTGAGTGAGTCCCCAGGGTGCTAAGAACCCTGGGGGTGACTCCGGAAACCAAGACGGCAGGGCCCAGTGTGCTGGGAGGAGACCTGACACAGCTGCTATCAATAAGCCTTGCTCATGATTTGGGGTCTTATCTGGACCTTGGCTCCCCCATCTGTAAAATGGGAACACCCTTCCCTCACTGGGGAACTGCTGTGGAAACCAATGTGTTTGTGGAAGTTAAAATGCTAGAAGCAGCGGGATAAATAAACGATGATGCTTGCTGCTCTTCCTGCAATTATGAGGTGTGGAAACAATTACTGTCTCCAGAGGGGAGGGGAGGAGAAAGGAGATAGGGAGGGGGCACACTGGGGGGTAGGGCAGGGGACTGACCTGGCTTCCCCCTCATTTCATTGGCTTCTTTCCCAGGGGCCCTGCCTTCTCCCCTTTTGGGTCTGACAGAGCTTGGTGGGTGTGGGGCATGGGGGCTGGGGAGGGGATCTGGAAGACAGCAACACGCCAATAAAAGTCAGTTCTTTCCATCTCTATGGCGCCCATCACCATGGCACCCTGAAACGCAGCAGCCCAATCCATAAAAGAGATAGGCCCCTTCCCAGGATGTCTCCCAAGGGGCTGGGGGACAGGGAGGGGGGCAGGTCCCAAAGTCTTCCAAGAGCCAGCCAGCTGGTGACCAGTGCAGTATCAGGGCGTCCCCCCCCCTCCTGCCCCGCCCTCCCCCGGGGGCTGGGCCAGAAGCCATGCTCAGCTTTCTTTATCATTGTCGTTAAAGATGAGCTCCCAGCTCTCCAAGTCGGGCCCACTCCCCCACTCATCCATCTTCACAGCCTGCCAGAGGCTGGGGTTTGCGTGCCCTTTTCCAAGTGGAGGGGGGGCGGCGTTTGTGCGCGCGCGCGCGCGCGTGTGTGTGTGTGTGTGTGTGTGTGCGTGCGCGCGCTTAGGTGCATGGAAGATCTGATTGACACATTGAAGGTCGCCCAGCTCCGTCCGAGCTGAGCCACAGCCACCTCAGGTCTCCCCAGCTCCCCGCAGAGAAAGCTCCAGGGGTCGGACCCCCTGCAGCTGGCAATAGGAAAGGAGCCCCCCCCCCCAGTGGAGAGCCTGCGGGGCGTGGGGGTGGGGTAAGGGGGAGAGGGTGCCTCCAACTCCTTGACAAATTAGCCAGAGCTGGGCACGCGCACGGGGTGCTCAATACAAGTGTGATGAATGAATGAGCAGCACTGCAGAGAGGCTGGGGAGGGCGAGGACAAGAAGGTGGTCATTGATCAAGAGGAGGAAAGTTCAGGAGGTGCTGGTTCCCAAGAACAGCAGCCAGTGCCGCCAGGGAGGGGCGCCATCGCCCTCCCCCCACACCCTCCCAATAGGTCACGTGGCTTCTGCCCCAGGAAATGTGAAGCCCTGAGGCCCAGAGTGACTGCCCAGGGAGCAGTGACTTCCCTTCCTATAGCTGTTTGTCCCTGTGCAGCCAAAAGGGCCCTGTCCCGGGGAAAGGAGGGATGGGGTCATCTCAAGAGCGCTAAGGTCCACTGCAGGAAGGAGTGACCCAAGGCAGCTGCTTGGGCTGGTTTCCTAGGACAATCGGCCTTCTGTGAGCAGAGGGAAGGGCTGCCCTGGGAGGAGCCTCAGGAAGAGGGCTTCATCCTTCATCCTTCTCCTCCTCCTCTTCCTCCTCCTGGGCTTCACAGCACCTGGGGGTGAGGGCAGGACAGAGACCCAACTGGGCCAACCCTGGGTGCCAGCCCTGCCACCCCTTTGCCGGGGGAAGTTTTTAATTAACAGTGTGTAATCTGATCTGGGCCTTCTCCCCGCTGGGCACTGCCTTCAATCAGCGGAGCCATCTGCAATTGCAATTCATAATTCTCCAGAAAAGGAGGGGGGCTCAGGCCGGGTGCCCTGGTGATTAATACAATTAGCCTTTTATGTTGATGATTGTCTTAGCAGGAGCAGATGAGGCCAAGTGCTTGGGGCCTGGGCTCTGGCTTCCCAGTTGGCTGGCATGTAGCCCCTCTCCGCCCCACACCCGTTTCCTTTAACCTGCTACCCCCAGGCAGGAGGAGGTCAGACCTGCTTTCCCAGGGCCAGATGGGAGAGAGCAAGGTCAAGACCAGGAGCTAGAGACCCTCACTTCCCAAAGGCGATCACATGGACCCAAAGGATCCTGTGCACCCACAATAGAGAGACAACAGGAGCCTAAGGTGAGTTACAAGGGTCGGAGGAGCTTAAATGCAGGCTCACACGTGTGTGTATGAGCTGTGTGAACTTGAGCGAGTTAGTCTAGCGGTCTGAGCTTCACATGCCTCACTGGAGTGTGGGGCGATGCACGCACACTCCCCATGGGCTTGTGCGCTACCATCAGTGGCATCACTGAGGTAGACTGCCATCCCTCTGCCAAGGAGGCAGCTGCCCCCCTGCCGCTTCCAATGAGGCTCAGGCTATTACTAAAGAAGTGATCCCATCCTTCCTAGGGTTGGGGGGATTGGGGTCCTAGAGGAAAAGAGGCGCTAAGGCCCAGACACAAAGAAAGGGGGGCTTCTCAGAACACAGGAAGCGGGGCACTGCAGGAGTAATAACAGTAGGGAGACATTCGGGAAATGAGGGCAGGGGTGGAGGACGAGGAGAGAGGATCAGGACTTCCAGGACTCGGAGGTGGCTGGCTTTCCCAGGAAGCTGAAGCCCTTAGCAGAACTGAAGGTTTTCAGAGGTAGCACTGAACAGAAGCACTGACATCATCCAGGGACTAGTGAGGCCAGGTGGTCTCCAACAAGCTGTTGGGGGTGGGAGTGGGGGGTTTAATGGGTGGCAGATTCACTCTTTGTAGTGATTCTACAGTGCTGTCCCTTCACAACCTGGAGCGGTTCCTGACCATTTGGGGGACAGGCTGCGAAAGAAAAGAGGTCCATTATCAAGAGAGACTTTGCCCTACAGTGAAGGAACACCAGGCCCCAGCAATGCTGGAGAAGGCAGGCAGGCAGGGAGGCAGGCAGGGAGGAGGGAGGAGGGAGAAAAGAAGTTAAGGGCTAACCAAAATGAAGCTTTGGCCACTCTGGGCAGCTGTGGCAGGGGGTTAGCAAAGCCAAGATGTGTAATCACCTCTCAGGGAGAGGCCACACAGAGCATGAATCCTCTCCCCCTCCCCCCGCCCCCTGCTGCAGAGGGGAGGCAAGGAGGGTGGGGGCGGAAGAGGCAGGGCATTAATGAACAGGCTGCAGGGAAAGCTTCAGAGCTCAGAGCAACTAGAAACAGCTACTGGCAGTCAGAATGGGAAAGGGCAGAGCCCGAGGCAGGGACCTACCCCGGTGGGCAGATGGAACAAGGCCCAGACTGGCAGGCCGGAGCCCAGCCTGGGTCAGAGAAGAGCCAGGATAGCAGTCAGGAGGCTTCAGCTCTAGAACAGGCTGGGCTCCTCGACCCCCAAGATTCCGGGTCCTCTGACTATCTCGCTCACCCTTAGGGGACAGTTCAGATGTCACCACCACCCGAGGGGAGGCTCCCGATGATGCCTCCTGGGAGCTCCCACGGCACGCTGCGCCCGTCCCAGTCCTGGCGCTGAGCTCCGGACTTCACTCTGAGCACTTCTCTCCACCACAGCCCGTGACCCAGCCAACTTCTGGGGACAGAAGCTTCCTTAACTTCTACCTGTCCCACGAGTTAACGCCTTCCTTTGTCCCCAAGCCATGACCTTCTACCTGCAAGGGAGAACTCGCTGGTGTCTCTGGTGAATCAATGGGACAAAGCAAGGCTCTCAACTCTCCCAGCTGCCTGCCCAGAGGGACCGTCTGCCACCTGTCTTCTGTGGTATTCCAGCAAGCACCCTGACTGCTTCACTCCTAGTCTGTCATTCAGAACCGATACCTGACCTGTTAGCGGAGCACCACTGATTCACAAGACTTTGTCCTTCTTTGCATCAGAGGTTCACAGGTCACGGCCCTTGGAGGCAAGCCTGGGGCCAGTTTCGGGCCCATTGCATACATGGCTTGGGCAGAGCGTTGGTCTGAGCCTTGGTTCCCTGCTCTGCCTGCATTGCAGTTTCCCCAGGACCTGCAGGCGGGGGTGCATGTGGCACAGGGACTCCCTGACCCCGCAGGCTCTGGGACGGCCACATCTGGTCCAGCCCACAGTCTCTCTGATATGGGCAGCAGATACTCTGGGTGTTGATTCGCAGACACACACACCCCACTGCTTTCTGAGACAGGCACCGCGTTATGTTTGAGACGCCACTGACTTGATGCCCCGATTCTCAGATGCTAAGAAGTAGGCAGCAGCATCCTCGGAGCCACAACTCCATGGATCGTGTCTGGCTCTTCTGGGCCTTGCGGTTTTCTGCCTCAGGCAGCGTGCAGCTTTTCTATCGCACACTGGTCACTTGTCACGGACAATGGCTGGCTTCCTTTTCTGACAGGTTCCCGCCTCACACAGGTCCTCGCTTCTGCAGGCTAGGTTGCATTTTTTTTTCTTCTCCAAAGTGTTTCTTACAATCAATCAAATGACCTTCACATCTGAAGACTTTCTGGATTGAATTTTCACACTGGGAGCTCTCCAGTCTTCTTACAACCGGAGGGGATCCCGTGGCCCTGAGTGCTCTCCACGTCCGGTTTGCAGCAACGCCTGCTTCCGAGTGTCCAGGTCACCCCTCCCCTCCCGGTGATGCACACCTCCTGACCCCTGAGTCAGGAATATAGCCTACTGGTGGGAGGGCCATCCGGGGGGGGGGGGGAACCCCGCTTCCTCTCCTCATGGAAGCAAAACAAAAAGCACAACCTGGCCAGGTTTGGGGGAGGGATTTGGGAGATAACGGCCTGGCCCTCTAGTATCCAACCACTTCCCAGCCCACCAGGCTATCATCCGTCCGTCCGAGCCTGCAGGCAGTGTCACGAGAAGATGCAGCGATTAGTCATTTCCTCCTAATCGGGCTAAGAGAGCTCCTCCGTTAAACTGCGGACTGCAGGCAGTTCCCGGTCAAGCAAAGCAGCTGGAAAAGGCTTAGCCCTTTAATGCCAGCAGCTGCATCTCCACAGTGCGGCTGCTCGGCTGAGGGGCTGGACTCTGTCCAGAAGCATGAGGCGTTTAGCCCCAGTCAATGTGTATTAGCCTGGGAGGAGAGAGCAGTCAGCTCTGGGGAAGAGGGGAGGAGGTTCATTTAAGCACCTCCACCCCTAGGCTTTGCTTTTCCCTAAGGAAGAAAATTCCCAGCCCCTTTGCTCCCCTAACCTCTGAAGGAACTGTGGCGCTCAGAGGCAGTAAACCACTTCCCTGTGGCAGGCGCGACTCCGTCCTCAACACTCGCCTACGGAAAGATGCACTTGTTTAAGTTTTGACAACAAAAAGGCTGGCCACTAACCTACCACCAGTCATCCTCCTCTTCCATGAGCTGACTCCTCCCTGCCCCCCACCCCACCCAAGGGCTAAAGCAGCGTTCTTCTGATGGCTGGTGGAGAGTGCTAAGCTCCGGGGTTGGTGAGGGGAAGGCTGCACAGCCCTCGGAGAGCGCTGGCATGGAGCGGACTGCTGAAGAGAGATCACTCAAAGACTTCTTACTCAGAGCCAGATGGCGAGCATGAGACAGGGCGAGAGCTAATGCCACTCAGGGGGAAAGCCAATAAACTAATCCGCTGACACGTTTCTAGGAGCAGGCTGATGGCCTTGGCTCAGACTCGTCTGTTCTTGGCTTTGGGCTTCGGTGCACTCAGGATGCACACGGGCGGCCCAAGAACACACTGGAACCGCCTGGGACGTACACACACAAGAAAACAGCCCAGGCCCACCAAGTCTCCACAGGACAACCCGGGCCATTCAGAAACCCTGTCCCAAATGCCTTCCCCAGCCGGCTGGGCCTCCCTGCTCTTTCTGGATCATCTGTTGAGGGAATGATTTCAATTAGTAGTTGCTCCTGGAGGAGGGAAATACTGACTTTCTTAGCCCACGGAATGTAAACTGTTGACTGAGTCTGATAAACGGACGAAGATTCCGTGGTGTGTAGCAGAGCTCAAGTAAAGCAGATCACTCACTTGCTTACTGCCAGTTCTAGATGCCCTTCCTCCCCTTCAGAGCGGTGCCTAAGGACACCTCCGCCAGCACTGTGGCAGCCGTGCTCTAGGCAGGATGGGCCGTGCAGTAGTGGGGAGAACTCGTGACTTGTAAATAGTCCTCTCTCTCTCAACAACTTTATTCACTTTGTAGCTGGTCACTGCAAAAGAACAACGATCCTTTCTTGTGTGGGATTCAAACAACGCTGGCTCAAGGCTGTGTACCAGGTAGCATTTAGATACCTAATGACGCATTAACGGCGAAGACACTGGGGATAGCAAAGCACTGGGGTTGAGCTTCAAGACTAGGAGCTGTAATTCCCAGGTTTGAATCCTAGCTAAGCGACCTACCCTACCTGGGTGTGGGAGCTGGAGTCGAATCACTCATCTGAAATAACATCATTTCCCCCCAAACAGCTCACGTGAGTGTGGTAAGATCAAATAAGATGATAAATGAAGACAACACACATTGAAAATCACCTGTTACACTGCCTCAAGGCTTTGATTCCTAATTCCGTCTGAAATGACGAAAGACATTACCAGGCAAGCGCTTCACAAGCAGCCTGTGTCTGTTTACATGGTGTCCAATTTTGCGGGCTGGGGGCGGAATGCTGTCGAAGAACAATGCGCCTAAAGGCAAGCCGGCTGGCGGCGAGGAGGGAAAAATCCAGGGAGATGAAAGGGAAGTGCCTGCACAGCAGCCCGAGGGGCCCAGGGCTGCAGAAGACAAAGCTCCCCACAAGGTCATTCCTGGCAATGTCAAGCTGCCTTCTGTCTGACTTCATGAACAGAAACCATCAACAAACACAGCTCTGAGAACCAGTATAAATGGCACTAGTTAGGGACTTCTGGCCTGGCTCCTTCACTATTTACAAAATATGCATTACAGGGATTTAAAAGAAAAAAGTCTGAGGTTGTGACCATTTTCCACACCCTGTTTACATTGAAAGCACAGGACAAGCATGCCTCAGCTCTGCCCGCTGCCAAGCGTTTCGCAACAGTGGCTGAAATCCAAGTCTTCCCCCAGTCTGTCATGGGAAAATGGACGGTGGGAGCAGAGGCTGAACTTTAGTCGGCCTTCTCTTCAGATGGAGACTCCCACGACTGCTCCGACTGATTAAGGAAACCAGGCACAGCAGAGGGTCTTGCAAGTGCTCTCTTCCACAGAAAATGCTATGGCCCATCGGCATACGCAAGGGTGCCCTGGTGGCACCGTGGGTCAAGCATCTGGCCTGTTAACTTGGAGAAAGATAAGGCATTCTCCCCTCATAAAGATGTATGGTGTAGAAGTCCCATGAGCCAGCTCTCCTCTGTTCTACAGGGTTACTGTTAGAATCAATTTGAAGACAGTGTTGTTCCTTTTTTAATGTGTATGTGTGCACATCCAAGGGACTTGAAAAAGCTCTTGGAAAAAGTCATTTTCCCATGAACTTTTGAAGGTCCCATCATGTGAGATAAAGTATATATGTATACACACACACACACACACACACACACAAAATCTGAAGCTTGCCACCTTAAAAAGCAAAACAAGAAGCCTACTATCTGTTCCTCCACATTCTTAGGCAGTTCGACAACCTAAGCACACATCTAAGGATATAAACCCGTGATCTGAAATGTAAACCCACCTAATGCACAAGTTAAAAAAAAATACACAACCCCTTTTAATGCCACGAATAGGTTCATAGTTAAAAATATGCCTAAACTCAATTACCTTTTTACCTAAGATACAAAAATCTCACAGCCACTTCCTAAAGATATACTCTGCTCGCTCTCCTCTCTCTCTGCAAGCAATGAATTCTGCTTCCTGGGGAAGGGAAGAGATCGCTAAACACCTAACAATAAACACAAGTTGTTGCTGCTGAATCAAACCATGAAATGCTCGCTCAGTCATGTAAATAAACCTCAAACTCGAGTCTTCCACAGATTTGATGGAGAACAAGAAAGGCAAATGCAATGGAAAGATCCAGGTTATCAGCAACTGCTATAGGAGAGTTAAAACATGGTATCGATGTGGGGGCAGAGGCAGTATCCACAAGGGTCAGGAGCTGGTGGGGTGACAGTCACTCCAAATCCCTGGACCCCTTTCCACAGATTTCATGTCAGGGAAGCAAAATTTAATCAAGACAGCCCCGCAAAAGTCAAGCTGTTCCACATGAAGTACCATTAGAGAAGCTGAAGGCAGGTACATATTTCCCTTAGCTAATCTCAGAAGCGTTTTCAGGGCTAAGGTCTCTTGGTCTAGCCCCAAAGCTGCGCAAACGTCTGCCAGCATTTGGCACACAGGACCTTCTCCTGTTTTCCTTAACAGGCCATCAGTTCCTACACAGGGTAGGCTTGCCCTCACTAGCGTGACACATCCATTTACTTCCTCTGCATTAGTGACTTCAAATGCACCTTGGAGACATGCTACAGAAGAGCGAGTGTGGCGCCAGTCCAACACTAGGCTTACAAAGACATGAGAGGGCATCTGGACAGTTTTTAAAAGACCCCAAAACCCAAGGAGGCAGTGTGTGTGTGTGTGTGTGTGTGTGTGTGTGTGTAGGGGGGGTTGGGGGAGGGCAGGGAGTGGTGAGGGGAGATGGGACCCATTTGCTGTCCATTTGCTGAGGCAGCTGGGACCTGCTGTGAGAGCTGCCACCTCCTGGGAAAAAAGCCAATAGGTTGCCTCTGCTCCACAGTTACATATTAAGCCTGCAACTGTTTATGTTCAATCTCAAGATACATTCTGTTCACCAGCTTCAGAGTTGCAAGTGCAGGTGCCCTCCGTTAATTATCCCAGCTCTCTCCAGAGTCGCTTCCAGTAGTGAAGGATCTTCCAGGAGGGCTTCAGATTGGTCCGGTCCACAGCCCTGCTGAGAATGTCCCTTCCTACCCGATACACTGAATCAAAAGTTACGTTTTAACAACATCCCCAGGTGAGATTTCTGTGTACACAAGAATATAGATTCTCAGGCATTCATATTCCCGTTCCAAGTGGTCAGCTAGCCAGAGTTAATTTTTCATCAATCTGTACCATTTGAGTTCCAAGACTTGTTTAAGAAGTTTGCCTTCACTTGTTCGAACAAGACGGTGGGTCATAAGACAAAGCTGTCCTCCCCTTTAGATCATGAAAGAGACTGAATAAGATATGAAACCGACAGTCTCTCTGGGTGGTAATAAGGTTGGGTGGGTGCAACCAAACCCAACTCATTGCCACCAAGTCAGTTCCAACTCATGGGGACTCTACAGGAGGAGCAGAATGGTCCCCTCGGGTTCCAGAGGTGTAAATTACACAGGAGCCGACCGCCACAGCTTTCTCCCGAGGAGGAGCTGCTAGGTTTGAACTGCTGGCCTTGCCAGCCAAAGGATGAGAGAGTGATTTACTTGAAACACCTGATGAAGGAAAACATTTTCTAAAAGGCATAGGTAGGTTACTTCTCAAGACAAGGAAAACAACCTCACACTCATTTTGAAAAAGCTATTTATTTTCTCTCCAAATATGTGTTTTACAGACAAAAGTCAATAATGGGTCAGAAACGTTTTATAGAAGAGATCATCTTTACAGACATCATGGGACTAAGCAGCAGCTCACATTGATAGACATGTCTGTGGCTGTGTGCCGGGGGAAGAATTCCAAAACCAAAGTGCACGACAGGGCGGCTGTGGCTTTCCGTGCCACCTTCCCTTACAGCCTACTTTTCATGGTTGGTTGAGATGCCACAATGACCTTGGAAAGTAGAGCTCCACTGGACAAGGTAAGGGTGAAGTGGGGTCAAGCATTGGAATGAATTCAAATTTAGAACAAACTAGATTCAACCTCAACCAAACCCAATGTCCAGTCTGAGACTTATCAGAAATAAATACAAGTTTTAGTATCACATTTACAAGGCCTGTGGCTATTAAAACTACTAAAAGCTAAATTAAAGCCAAGCAGACTACCATCAACAGTTCCAGCCTGGCCCTTTTTGTGAAGCCTCCACTCAAAGTGAGAGAAGGGGAACTGGTGAGTCCTAAGAGAGAGCTGTCCTTCATCCTCTGTCCAACCCTTTCTTTCTACTGCCCTCCCTCCGCCCACCCTGAGACAACAAATCTCTTTACCAAAGAGGTCGGGTTTGTGTCAGAGTCTCGTGGAAATTAGTTCGAAATGACATTCCATGAGCAGCAATTGACTTTAAGCCAAAAGACATTTCCCACCACCCCTCTGGCCCCTCCAGTTAGAATCACAATGAATCCCACACTACCCCTCTCACGCCTGCAGATATCTTCCACCTAAAAGCTTGAAGCAACCAGCATAGGTGTTGATATGTTCCTTGAGGAGGAGAGGGAGCTATATATAGTTTGAATAAAACCCCCATGCACAATTAAACTTGATTAAAAGCTCGGCGAATGCTAAAAGTAGTAATAAGTATAGGAGGCTGCAGAGCAGAGAGTACAGGTGCACCCTGTCTTGCAGTCAGTAAACACTGCGGACGTCACAGGCAGACACGACTTCACTTAAGCATTGGAGAAGCAAAGAAGTTGCCTTGTCGTCCAAGATTGGTGGCAGACTTGCTTTTGGTCCCGAATCTACAGAAAAAGAGCATGAAGTGGACAAGTGCTCTATATAAACTGGTGAGCAGTCAACAGCAATTACAACATGGCATGCTACAGCCAACCGGAAGAAGAAACTCACATGTTCTGCTATGTGGAAGGGTCACTTGAAATGAAGAAGGGGAAATCGTAAAGACCTTTTAGATCAGAGGCTCTCAATCTGTGGGTCGCAACCCCCTTGGAGGTCAAACGACCCTTTCACAGGAGTCGCCTGATTCACAATAGTAGCAAAATTACAGTGATGAAACAGCAACAGAAACAATGTTATGGTTGGTGGGGGGGGGGGGTCACCACCACACAAGGAACTGTATTAAAGAGTCACGGCATTAGGAAGGTGGAGAACCAGTTTTAGGTTGGTTTTTTTTTAAAGGATCCTTAAGGTTCTAGGTTGCCTTTTCCAGTGTGGTTTCTAGCTAAGATCTATACCAATATCTCTTTCAGGAAGTGTCCAGGGCTTGTCCATACCTGGGAGTGCTCTTGGTGAGGGTGGAGCGCACTCTCTGTGACAGGGAGCTAGAGGAAGGTGTCTTGAGGAGCTGGTGCTCAGGAGTGGTCACAGGCCCCAGGAAACTCACTGCAATGAAAATTTACAAATATATTTAGAAGCAAAAAGGAGAAGAAATATATTTAGCAGGGAAGCAGGAAATGTAGCCAGCTTTAAGCTGGGTCCCTGTGAGGCACCCAGAGGTCATGCAGAGACCCCAGAGCATTTCTGTGTCATCGTTATAACAGATCAGGACAATATTTGAACCACACAGGCCACGCAGCAACAAAGAGTTGAGATGTAGCCATCAGCTAAATATGCTCCAGGTCACCCTCCAACCAATACAAAGTGACATCCCAATATTTGATTTTTACCTGTGCTAGAATAAACAATATGCTCCTCAGAAAAATAAGTTTCAACAATGAACGAATGAACAGGCTTTTAATTTAGTGCCACTGAGGCTAAAATGAAAACAACCTGGTCGTGCATTACTGATGGTAACATCAACTGGCAAAAGCCTTGGGGGGAAAAAAAAAATCAAGCGACAATAAAAATATTCAAGTCCTTTCTAATTCAGCCATTCACTTTTAGAAGTTAATTATTAAGGGGAAAATAACTATATACATATAATGTTGACCACAGCATTATTTATATAAAAAAGGGGGCTAATAGTAAATTAAATTCCAGCTTGCAGCCATAAAAATGCTAACATATAGTAACAAAGAAAACATTCTCAAAATATACTAAGTGAAACAAAAACAAATTGTATCTAAACTATTATGACATTTGTATAATATCACATAGGCAAAAAGAAGAGAACTTGGAAGGGAAAAGTCAAAAATTTCCTTTATGTTAGGACTTTGCAAAAAATTCATTTTTTCAATCAAAGAATATGAATTTCAAACAGTCCTAACAAAGGCAGGTCATGGGCTCGTGCCTGAAACTAGAGGGGGCGTTCGTAACCTATGAAGCATCCCAAGGCCTTACCTTTAACGTCTGGTGTCTGTGGGGTCGAGAAGGCATTTGAGTTTTCAATGACGTGCATGGGATCGATGTTCTCTTGCTCTACCATCATGAACTGACTCCAATATTCCAGTGGCAGTGCAAGCAGGCGCTCTATCACCTGAAAGTCACCAGATTTATTAGCTTATCTTCCAAGGCTCAGCTCAGGCTTATTTCCCAGCATTCCCTCCACATGATCCCATCGACAGATAAATCTTAGCCCCAACTTACCTTACTACTTGGGGGCTTTAAAAAATGTGTGGGAACGTTCCAATAAATTTTAATTTCATTATTCCAAGAGTTTTTTGAAGCCCCTTTGAATGCAAACCACATATATTCATTCACCCTTGCTTACCTTGGGTTGACGCTTGATGTCCTGTAACATTGTCACTGGGTCTGGGTTGGGCACAGCATGGGCAACTATTGTAGGGCCGAAGACTTTAGCCAGATTGGCAATATCCATTTTAGTGGTTGGGCTCTGAGCCACTCTAAGCAAAGAGCATTAAATTAGAAGGCTCCTCTCCGGCTTAAATATTTCTACAAGAAAGTCAGTCTCTCATACTTCCACCTGACACCCAGTCCACCACGCTCTTCTCCTTAGAAAATTCTCTACTCCCAGAAACAACTTTCTGCTGCACTTACCTCTGCAAGTGAATCATGAGGAAAGCTAATGTGTCCCTGTTGGCTTGGGGCAGTTCACTCACAGCCTGGTACATGGCAGCCACGCTGTTGTCCTCATCTGTGATTTCTGTAAATGAAAAGAAAGCACCAACAGGCCTAGACTGCTTTCCCTTAACAGCAGGCTTCCAGCTATCGACCACAAAGCTTCATCTATACAGTAAGCTTCTGAAACGCCTGATTAGGTTCATGTCTGCATCAGACCCTTCTTTCATTAACACGCAGGACACTGGCCAACAACTCAATATTAGAAGTCAGAACTTAAAAAAAACAAAAAAAAACCCCAGCTCTGCAGCTAGGAAGCAGCAAGACACAACACATGTGTTTGGAAGCAACATACAACTGCAATGACGATTATCCAGAAGGTATTCATTCATTTGAAAAACGCATGTGAGGGCCTACTGTGTACCAAGCATTATTCTAAGTGCTGGGAATAAAGCAAAATTAACCCAGTCTGCCTCATGGAACACACATTCTGCTGGAAGAATGAGTGAAAACTAGAAAATAAATGCCTCTCAGATGGTGCTACGTATGAAAAGGGAACCAGGTGGCCAGGAGAGGTGTTTTAAGGCCACGATTCTTGGGGAGACATGTGAAAAGTAAAGCAGAAGACCACACAAGTCTCTACGCGCACCCCTGGGTGCGCGGTAGGGCAGGCCTGCCAAGTTCTAGGAGCTGCAGTCTTATAGTACAACTGGAGAGGGAGGAAGAAGGGAAGGCTGTGGACTGAAATTATGTTGGTACTGTCACCAGGAACAGCTTCACGGAGGGTCTTTCGGGTCACCATATAAAACATGCCTCCTACTCTGAAGTGACGAGAAGCCACTGGGGGATACTAAGGAGAGAAGGAACGTTATCTAATTTAAAAGGATGGCGCCAGAGCGTCTTTGTGAGGAACATATTGTAGAGGGCTATACTCAAAAGTCAGAAATGAGTTAGCAGGTTCTTACAATACGTTGGTGTGAGCCAGTAAAAGTGGTAGAAAGTATGACAAAGCAAATTTGAAGATACACATTAGAAGACTGCTGACAAGATTTATCAATGGGTTAGAAATGGGGTGTGAAGAAAAGGAGCAGAGGATGCAGCTAAATTCAGAACTTGAGAATTCACCAAACAAACAAACAACCACAAAACTTCATGAGAAATCCGTTTAGATGAAGAGAAGCAGCAGGGGAACAATGTATATAGTTTCGGGCATGGTACTAAGCACAGTACAGTGCCCATGGGCCTTGCACTCCACCATTACCGGCTGCTTCCATAAAGGTCTTGTTTAGCCGAAAGGTCAGCAGGGGTTCTTTGAGGTTGCGCAGGAAGTCTTTCAGGAGGCTGCAGATGGCATGGATGTCGTCCACTTTGCTGAGGAGGGGGACACTTTTCACCCGCAGGAATTTCTCTTTCAGCTCTTTAACGGTCCGGTCACAGCCGGAGATCCTGTACAGACCTGTCTGTTATCAAGAGGACATTTTCATTTAAGAACCTCCGAATTATGAACACAAACAATAGATCCTCCTCCTGGAGCTGATTCTTACCTCAGTCAGTCCTCTCTGCTCAATCTCATTTATGCAATGGACAACAATGGAAGGGATCATTGGAGAAGTCTGGGACACAAAATCTGCCAGCATTCCCTGAGAGGGGAAGAATTTAGAAGTATTATTAATACCACTTATACCAACTAAGCCCTCAAGATTGGGTTATTTATTCCTGAAAATCGAAAAACTCCGCTAAAAGTTCGACAAAGTAGCCCCCATGGCACCGTGGGTTAGGTGCCAGGCTGTTAACCACCAGCTGAACCACAGAAGCTCCTCAGGAGAAAGAGCGGTCTGCGCTTGTCCATAGTTACATCTCAAAAACCCCGAGTCAGACTGCCAACTCTGTGACACTGGGTTCTTCTCTAAAGGAGACGATGAGGACATGTAAAGAAACCAATCTCTAGACAAGGGGTCCTCAAACTTTTTAAATGGGGAGCTAGTTCACTGTCCCTCAGACCCGTTGGAGGGCCAGACTATAGTTTAAAAAAACGAAACAAACTATGAACAAATTCCTATGCACACTGCACATATCTTATTTTGAAGTAAAAAACAAAACGGGGCAAAACCACCTGGAGGGTCAGATCAATGTCCTCATCGGGCTGCATGTGGCCTGCGGGCCATAGTTTGAGGACACCTGCTCTAGACTAATGTGAGGGCTAGGACATCATGGATGTAGTTAAACGCCCATTCTCAAAGCATGTACAAGAGAGCTTCCAAAGTTCACAGTAAGATGGAATTAAAAGATAATGGCATTTCCCCACCATCTTTCTGAAGCTCCCGTTGAATAACAGAGACTCTCAAATTGTTCTCTCTCCACACCAGGTCTGATTGGTGGTCACACATACCACCCGTGCATGAGCAAGCACCAAGACCACCAGCTACAACTCTACCTCCCTTCTCGAGAAAAAGCAGCAGCAAAGAGCAAGTAATAAATAGTGAGATTACAGGTATCACCTTTAATACAACTGGTTTATTACTCTAAAAAAGGAAACTTTTCACTTTAGTTATTTTAGTAAGAAAAATTATTTAACACACTTCACAGTTGATCACGAAACAAACCAACCTATAGGGGAGAACGTCATGGTACAGGAAAGTTCATTTTACACACACACGATGAAGATTGGGGGAAAGAATGTATTTTTTATTATTGTTTTTTGCTGAGGGTTGGTGTCAGCAGTCATTTTATTTTGAATATTACTAATGTAATTTGTGAGACAAAATAGTTCTTAAAGGAGTTAAATGATTTTCAGGAATAACCAACCTAATCTTTAAAGCTAAGTATAGAATATCTTTAACATTTAAAAAAAAGGAATATTCACAGGTGAAATTATATGGTGATTGGACTCTGTGCCACAATAATACACTAGTCGAGGTTGGGAGAAAGATGGGTATCAAGATTGGGCTGGAGTTAGTACTTGTTGAAGTTGGGTGACAGGGACCAGCAGTTAATTACACTTTTCACTGCATTTCTGTATATGCTTTGAATTTCCTTAAAGAGAGTACGATGGGACAGTAAAGGAAGGGAGGGTGAGGAGTTTGGAACTGTTATTAAACAGAGAAAAAATCCAGACAGAACCCAGTGCGTTAAGCCTCGGCCTACTAACTATAAGGTCAATGACTCAAACACATCCGCTGCTCTGTGGGAGAAAAAGCTGAGGCCGTCTGCTCCAGTAAAGCTTTAGCCCTGGCAACCAGAGGGCACATTTATTTCTACGCTGTCTCACAGGGGCCTACACGTTGAAATCGACTCCTTTGAGAGCCTAAAGAAGCCACAGCAGGAGGAGGGCTCCTCCAAGTCCTACCTCTCCGATCTTGACAGGTGTTCCCATCAGGGTAGGAATGCAGGGAAGGGGACAGCGGTCCCGACATTCTGGATGAGACACCACTCGACAGTCTCGACACTTCAGGGATAACTTGCCAAATTTTATCCGCTTTCCACAGGGAACACAAGATTCTGGTTTGATAACCTAAGGATAAAACAGGGCCAAAGGAAGAGAGTGGTGGGAATTTACCATGGTCACTGCCTTACAACTGTCATTCCGATGACTCCGCAAGATGATTCTGATGGAAGTTGAATACCTCAACTGCTTGAATTTTTATTGTCATTGCCTTTCCTCATTAGTACCAGCATCAGTGGCCGAGCAATAGAGATGAAGCCATTCACAACTATCGAGCACATGCACAGTTCAGTTGTAGTAAGAGTTCCACACTGTCCAACTTTCTGTTTTGTCTCCTGACTGACCTCATTGTTGCACAGCATCACGGGTTCACAATTTGAACAGTAAGCTGCGAAATCACGTGTCTGCGAGTGAACATCTGTGAAGGATAGCGTCAGCAAACCTCACCCAGCAACCCTGTGTGCACTGCATATTAGGGACAGTAAGGTGTTTAAAAAGTAAAGGAGGGGCCATGTCCAAGTGTAGTTTGCCACAACGCAACTACACCATTTTCTTCATTTAAGATAAAAAAATGGATGCACAAAGAGATTTAATAGCATGCCTAAAATCCTCCAATTAGAAGGCAGCAGTGTAGGGTAGTAAAACTTCCCAACAAGGACTCAGGAAAGCTGGATATTAAATCTGCTGCTCACTTTCATAGGACTCAGACAAGCCAGGATGCTGGTTGATACACTCAGCCCTGTCAGGTTTTGATGAGGAAATCGATTGATACAGAGTGAAAACATTTAAAGAATCTAAGAGGCTGTGTTCTAGCATAAAAATTTAAGCATGAATCACTAAAAAGCACAAATTCTTCTGAAATATTGCTTTTTAAAATATTATTCATAGAGTAAAAGATAGAAACTTACTGTCACCTGCAGTTACCCTTGGAAAATGAACTAGGACAGGGAGAAAAATGTTTTCCACATCTACCTTTATAACACTAGATTACTTAAATGTGTTCCTAATGTATATTGCTTTTGTTATTAAAAATTTTTAGTGATCAATGATTCACGAGGGTGGGATGGGGTGAGGGGGTGGGCAAGGGGTAAAAAGAGGAGCTGATACCAAGGGCTCAAGTAGAAAGAAAATATTTCGGAAATGTTGATGGCAACATATGTACAAGTGTGCTAAATACAACTGAATAATGGATTGTTTTAAGAATACCCCAATATGATTGATAAATAAACAAAAATTAAAAATAAAATTTAAAAAATTGTGTCCAAAAGAAAAAGGAGCCAAAGGAGGTTGTGTTAACAAACCCAAGGTCAAGGGAACAACAAGTGATCCAAATCCATGGTGAGGAGGGTGTAGGAGGCCTGGTAGGGCGTGATCAAGGGTAATATAACCGAGAGGAATTACTGTAACCCAAATGAAGGCTGAGCATGATAGTGGGACAAGAGGAAAGTAAAAGGAAAGAGAGGAAAGAGGTAGGTCGCAAAGGGCATTTATAGAGGTCTAAATAAAGGCATGTACATATGTAAATATATTTATATGAAGGTGGGAAAATAGATTTATGTGCATATATTTATAGGTTTAGTATTAAGGTAGCAGATGGACATTGGGCCTCCACTCAAACACTCCCTCAATGCAAGAATACTTTGCTCTATTAAACAGGCATTCCATGATGCTCACCTTCCCGACACAATTGCTGAAGACAATGCCGGTACATAAGCAAATGTGGTGAAGAAAGCTGATGGAGCCCGGCTATCAAATGATATAGCATCTGGGATCTTAAAGGCTTGAAGGTAAACAAGCAGCCATCTAGCTCAGAAGCAACAAAGCCCACATGGAAGAAGCACACCAGCCTGTGATCACAAGGTGCCGAAGGGATCACAGAACAAAAAATCATTTATCATTGTGAATGAAGGGGAGTGCGGAGTCGGGACCCAAAGCCCATCTGTAGGCAACTGGACATCCCCTTACGGAAAGGTCATGGGGAGGAGACAAGCCAGTCAGGGTGCAGGGTAGCAATGATGAAACATACAACTTTCCTCTAGTTCCTAAATGCTTCCTCCCCATCCACTATCATGATCCCAATTCTACCTTACAAATCTGGCTAGACCAGAGATGTACACTGGTACATATAGGAACTGGAAACACAGGGAATCCATGACGGATGATCCCTTCAGGACCAGTGGTAAGAGTGGCGATACCGGAAGGGTGGAGGAAAGGTGGGTGTAGAGAGGAGGAACTGATTACAAGGATCTACATATAACCTCCTCCCTGGGGGGTGGACAAAAGAAAAGTGGGTGAAGGGAGATGCTGGATAGTGTAAGATATGACAAAATAATAATTTATAAATTATCAAAGGTCCATGAGGGAGGGAGAGCATGGAGGAAGGGGGAAAATGAGGAGCTGATGCCAGGGACTTACATGGAGAGCAAATATTTTGAGAATGATGAGGGTAACAAATGTACAAATGTACTTTGTACAATGGATTGTAATAAGAGTTGTATGAGCCCCCCATAAAATGATTAAAAACAGAAGTGAAAAGAGCCTTCCTAGATTTACCGTCTTGGAGACAAAGTCATGCAAGCGCATTCCTCCATTACTCTGGGGAGTGCTGGCACTGTCTGTCTCGGTTCTGGGCTCCGGCGGCCGGCTGCTCAGGGTGGAGTCACTATTCCAAGGTTGTAAAGCACCTAAAAATCAAGGAGCCTTAAGCTTTGTGACTCAAGCATTGGGTTCCTTCTGAATCCTAACCCATATTTTAATCAATAGATAGCAATGTTTGTATGACCATAACCAAAGGTAAGTAACAATAACCATGCAAAAAAAACAAAACAAAAACCTAGGAGTTTCATAATACGTTACTACATAAGTAAAGCCAAAGATATCAATTCCAAGGTAAAGCATGACACAAATAGTTCTCAGGTCCTTACTAAACAGGTGAAAGAAGCTACTTAACATGTGAGAGAAACTAATATATACGATACCCGGATCCTTCTTTATTTCTTCCCTCCCCTCCCCTCCCCCATCCTTCTTTCTAAGAAACCAATTCTCCCAAATTTCACCAATTGTTGTACACAAGCAATTAACACAAAGCCAACAGACCTGTTTTCCTTCGGCTCCTGGTCCAATAGGGCACAGTCTCAATAGTAGACACAGCTTCAATAGGCCCACCATCATTGGGAACAGTTACTGTAGTCTTTGCAACTATGGAGTCATTCCCCTGAAACAAAAGTAGCCACAAAGGGCAAGCAAACATCAAGAATCAAATGTCTTCCTCCATTACCAGGTATGTTGGAATGGTCAGGACTTAGGACGTACAGGGATAATTTTTATTTAAACGATTGCCAAAAATTCATATAAACCTTTATTAAACAAATGATCACAATGTGATGCTATTGTTTCTCAGCATAGCCTTCATCTAGATCTATACACTTCTGAATGCAGTGTTTCCACATCCCTAATTCTTCCCAGAAGAATTCTGTGCTTTTCAAAATGGCAGTTGTGGCATCCTTGGAGGCGGACTCAAATCTCCTAGGACAGTCCTTGCTGAGTTCTAGTGAGTTAGTATGGCCCTTCTAGTCATAATTCCTTATGTGACATATAACAGTTCTGGGCTTGACACATCTGTGGCTGTGCTCCCATTTCGGAGGGCATTCTCTACTACACTAGTGGCCAAGATCGCAGTGGGATAAAACTCCGCCTTAGCTCAGGGTGCCACTTAACACACCATCCTTTCTTTTCCTTGAATGGGGACTATGCACTGGTGCCCCACACAGCTCTAACACACATCACCTCACCTCTATTTCCTGACTGAGCTGTGGGAGAAGCAAGAGGATCTGCTGTGACTTTGGGGCATTTTTTGGTTTCTGGCTCTGGACTCCGCCCGCATTTCGCTTGCCTCCACCCGAGTTTCAGATTTGGGATTGCAGAACACTCCCACCCCACGTGAGCTGTTGCCTTAGTTTCCTGTTGCTGTAGGATGCTCCAACAAATTGCAAACTCCAGGGGTGTAAGGGACTACACACACTTAAGGGAGCGGGGAGGGGCCGCGGATAGAGCCAAATGCCATCTCCGAAGAGTTGGATGTTTGGGACATCTTTCACCTCGAGCTCTTTGGGACTAAGCAGGTATTACCTTTCCTTAAAGAACTTATTTCCGAGGGAGGGAGGGTGGAAGGGGGAACTCATTACCAGGATCTACATACAACCTCCTCCCTGGGGACAGACAAAAGCCGGTGAAGGGAGACGTTGGACAGTATAAACTATGACAAAATAATAATTTATAAATTATCAAGGGTTCACGGGACGGGGGTTGCAGTGAGGGAGGGGAAAAAATGAGGAGCTGGTGCCAGGGGTTTCGTGGAGAGCAAATGTTTTGAGAATGATGAGGGCAATGAATGTACAAATGTGCTTTACACAATGGATGTCTGTACGGATTGTGATAAGAGTTGTAAGTGCCCCTAATAAAATGATTAAAAAAAGAAATTATTTCCATACTACTCTCAAAGAATGAAAAAAAGTGCATTGTTGTGATGGAAAAACAAATCCCCCTTTCTCACCAATGCAATTCATTTGCCTAAAACTTCTTCCTAATAAGCCTCTAAACAGCCTTTTGAGAAAATAATATCTAAGTTTCCCTTTGGTAGTTCCCCAAAGCAGTTGCCATAACCTTGTTAGCTGACGTCTCTGCCTTGACTTGAACTGGCCCAGCAGATCCCTCAGAAGCCAGTGTTTCATGGGACCTTTTGGTTTCCTTTCCTTCAGGCACCTTACCGAGCCTAAGTCAAGTGTATTACTTAGAGAACTTGCCTACCGGCACCCACTGATTGCAGAGGCATGTTTAACAAGGTTTTGCTTGAAATAAACTGTGCAAGTATGAGCCAGAACTCTGGTAGCAGTACTTTCTGTCTTGCCCTTCGTACATACAAACAACCTAAGAACCAAACATAAAGCCAACAGATGTTTACATGGTCAGAGTAATTTCATGCGTTATAAATGAAGAGCATACTACTACATAGAAAACTCTCCCCAAAGAGCTCTCCCAAAAGAACACTGTGAGGCCACTAATCTCAGCTGTGTGCAACAACAGACTTCTCTCCCCAGATGTCTGACTCGTCTCACCTGGTCTACAGTGGAACCAATGGAACGAGTTTTCTTTACAGGTCCAGGTGGGCCGTCAACAAACTGTCGGCTATTAGAGCGCTAGAAAGGGGACACAAGCAATGATTTTAGTGCCAAGTAGAAGACATGAAGAACCTAAGACAAAATTATCCCACCAGGCAATTGAGTATGCAAGTCCCAGTGACCGGGACAAGAGCAATGTGCTCTCTTCTATATTGCCTATTTCCGTAGAAAGTTTAAGTTATGCCAACCCAAAAATGCCCCCAGTGCCCAAAAGAAATGAAGCAGCAAATGTAGATGACAGCACTAGAGAAGCAGAGCTGTCATCCTACCTAAGGACATGAAGTCTTTGGAAACACATTGTGCACCCTCAACATGCACACAGATCTCTGTAGATCCCGTTATGCACACATTTCATCTGAAGCTTACATTAGAGCACAAAAGTCTTGCATAAAAATTCCTATGACAACACAAAACAAACTTAAATATATCCTTTCTGGTGTAAGGATGAATTGAGATGCAGCGCAGACCAGTAAAATAGGGCAGACTCCTTTCTAGGACCCTGTATCAAGTTACTACCTCAATCTTCCCACCAATATCTACCCACCACGCATTAATGGATTAATTCATGACATTATGTCAAACAATAATAGCTAAAACAACACGTCAGGAACATGGTATCCCAGCAACATTTCCAGAGAAAATGCTTTTATTGTTACTTTGTAAATAAATGATCAAAACCAACCTACCCTTTTTTGTCTTTTCTTCAGTTTGAAAGTCTTCACCAAAGAAGAATCCCAATCCTGTTGACAATTACATCGTATTAATTTCTCTCTTTGTCTAAACTTGTCCTGAATGTTGTATAAATTTACAAGTAACTTCTTTCAAGGCTTCTTGAGTCAGGTTACCTAACTTACAATTTGGGGGAAGTGGGGACAGATCTCAAATGTTGTAGCTATAAAGCTTTAGAAAGTTAACATGCTTTCTTTCAAAAATTGAAGCTATTATAATAGAATCATGAATCAATACTACAGAGGCAAGGAAAGGTTAAAGAATCATCTTGTGCCGTGATTAGATCTAGTGCCTGGTCCCTTATTTCTGGTTATTTTTGCAATTAGCTTTAGAACTTACAGAATGTTAGGTGTGATTCCTGCCCTCAAGGGACTGCTACTATCTAATAAAATGGTCTGTGCAATGTTACCACATAAACAGTTCTATTTTAAAGTTTTATGTCTCTCAACCATTCCGCTTCTCTAGGCCCTGAAAAACCGATGTTCACTACTGAAGAATTGTCTTGCCGCTGCAAATGGGAACCAGAAAAGAATAGCCTTTATCATCACATATTCAATAGCCTACCATACGTCTTAGCTAGAGCTAAACAGAAGGAAAAAAGAAAAGAAATCAAAGGTATCCATATTGACAAAGAAGACGCAAAACTCTATTTGCAAATGATATGATTCTACATCTTAAAAACCCCAAAGAGTCAACAAGAAAACTGTTGGAACTGATCGAAAGACCCAGCAACACTGCACAGTATCAGATCAACATACAAAAGTCAATCAGATTCCTGTATAATAAAGAGCTCTGAGCCAATCCACACAGAAGGCCACATGGTCGGCCCCACTATGAGATACAACATCCCTCACTGACCCATACATAACCCTACAGGGAACAACACTGGAGACACAGTGTAGGAATTCCACCCCATCTGATCCCACCACACCGAGGCAAAACACTAAGAACATGCAACAGAACAGCAAGGGGAACAGAGCAACGACGTCCCCCAGGGAATACCCCATCAGACTCAACTGGAAAAGGTCAACAAACAATCCTTGAACTAACTACAAGCTTTTCCTTTTTGTTGTTGTTGTGTTGTGTGTTTTTGTTATTGTGGTTTTTTTGTCATTGGCTTTTTGTTGTTTTGTTTTTTTCTTTTGTTGCTTGGTTTTGCTCTGTCATGTTTTTGTGCATGTTATTATCTCCGCAGGTCTGTCTAAATAAGATAGGCTGGATGAACAATCTGGAGGAGAAAACAATGGGACTGACAGTTGGGGACGGGGGCATGGGAGAGGGGAAGGGGGGTAAAGGATGTGGTGTTAACAAACCCAGGGACAAGGGAACAAGTGATCCAAATCCATGGTGAGGAGGGTGTAGGAGGCCTGGTTGGACGTGGTCAAGGGTAATGTAACTGAGAGGAAGTACTAAAACCCAAATGAAGGCTGAGCATGATATTGGGACAAGAGGAAAGTCAAAGGAAAAAGAGGAAAGAGCTAGGAGGCAAAGGGCATTGATAGAGGTCTAAATACTGGCATGTACATATGAGGATGGGGAAATAGATCTATGTGCATATATTTATAGGTTTATAAGTATTAAGGTAGCAGATGGACATTGGGCCTCCACTCAAACACTCCCTCAATGCAAGAATATTTTGTTCTATTAAATTGGCATTCCATGATGCTCAGCTATCCGACACAATCACTGAAGACAATGCTGGGACATAAGCAAGTGAGCTGAAGAAAGCTGATAGAGCCCAGCTATCAAAAGATATAGCGTCTAGGCTCTTAAAGACTTGAAGGTAAACAAGCGGCCATCTAGCTCAGAAGCAACAAAGCCCACATGGAAGATACACACCAGCCTATGTGATCACAAGGTGTCAAAGAGATCAGGTATCAGGCATCACAGAACAAAAAAGTCCTATCATTGTGAATGAGGGGGGCGTGCAGAGTGGGAATCCAAAGCCCATCTGTAGGCAACTGGACATCCCTTAACGGAAGGATGTCGGGGAGGAGACAAGTCAGTGAGGGTACAGTGTAGCAATGATGAAACGTACAACTTTCCTCTAGTTCCTAAATGCTTCTTCCCCACCCACTATCATGATCCGGGAGAGTGGAGGGAGGGTGGGGTAGAAAGGGGGAACTGATTACAGGGATCTACATGTTACCTCCTCCCTGGGGGACGGACAACAGAAAAGGGAGGGAAGGGAGATGTCGGACAGTGTAAGATATGACAAAATAATAATTTATAAATTATCAAGGGTTCATGAGGGAAGGGGGGACCAAAGAGGGAGGGAGAAAATTGAGGAGCTGATGCCAGGGGCTTAAGTGGAGAGCAAATGTTTTGAGAATGATGAAGGTAACATATGTACAAATATGCTTTACACAATGAATGTATGTATGGATTGTGATAAGAGTTGTATGAGCCCCAAATAAAATGATTAAAAAATAAAAGAGCTCTGAAAAGGAAATCTAGAAAGCAATAGCATTCACAAAAGAATAGTTAGGAATAAGTCTAACCAGAAGAAAAAAACACGTACACACACACACAAACCCACTAATACAAGTCACCAAGAGACCTACATAAATGGAAGAAGGTACCACGTTCATGGACAGAACTTAACATTGTGAACATGTCAATATTAACCAAAGCTATATACAGGCGTAATGTAATCCAAACTAGATACCAGCATCATTCTTTAAAGAGATGGAAAAACTAATTATCAACTTTGTTATGGAAAGGAAAGAAGCCCTGGGTAAGCAAAGCAGTACTAAATAAGGAGAACAAACTAGGAAGCTTCTCAAAGTTCCTGATCTCAAAATCTATACTAGATAGCCCAGTAGTCAAAACAGCCTGGTACAAGAGAGATACACAGGCTAATGGAACAGGATCGAGAACCCAGAAATCCATCCAGCTTCAGACAACTAATTTTTGAAAAAGGATTGAAATGTAGTACCGTATATACTTGAATATAAACCGACCCGAGTATAAGCCGAGGTACCTAATTATTACTCGGGAAACCAGAAAAACTGATTGACTCGAATATAAGCCTAGGGTGGGAAATGCAGGATGTGAATTAACACAAAGACCAGAGGGGAGAGACTGAGCGCAGCCACAGACGCATCTTACCAGTTCAGCTGCCGCGTAAATGAATCACTACGGGTGCTAGGACCAATTGGTGCCGTCCACATCATAGGAAGGCTCTGATTGGTTAGATGTGAATAAGCAAACATTCAAAGTCCTGCAGTGTCAGCGGGACTTTGAATGAACAGCGGAGGAACAGCAATCACCCGCAAGATGTCACACCTTGCTGGGGTACCAATGACCCGTGTATAAGCCGAATATACGGTAAATGAAGAGATTGTCCATTTAAAAACAGTACAGACAAAACAGAATTTCCATTTGCAGAAGAATGAATCAGAACCTATACCACACTCCATATATAAAATGAACTCAATATGGATTAAAGACTTAAGTGAAGACCATAGAACTGTATAGATCATCAATGAAAAAAATAAGACAAACTTAATGGTCCTACGACATGGCATAAACACAGTATCAAACTTATTGGAAAACACACAGAAGATAGAACAGATGCCTGGGATCTCCTAAAATTAAGACAATTACGTACAAAAGATTTTATCAAAGGGGTAAAAAGAAAACTCACAGACTGGGGAAAAGAGTTTGGCAATGACAGAGTAGACAAAAGGATTTGTAATCCCTAAAGTCTATTTTAAAAACTTCAACAATCCCAGGGGGACGAATATCAGAAAAATGGGTGAGGGGTGACAGAGAACAATTTAAGATATGGAAAAAAATAATCTGTAATTTATCAAGGGTTTGTGAAGGAGGGTAGGTATGGGAGGGAGAGGGGAGAAATGGGGAATTGATTATCAGGGCCTCAAATGGGAAGAGAATGCTTTGCAAATGATTATGGTGACATGTGCAAATGTGCTTGACACACTGGAAGAATGTAGGGATTGTGATAAGAGATGTAAGAGCCCCCAATAAAAGTATTTTAAAAAACCAAAAAAAACTTCAACAAGATGAATAGCCTAATTTTAAAATGCGCAGAGAATATGGACAGTTGACTAAAAGACATCCAAGTAACCAACAAACATGGAGAAATGCTCATGATCACTAGTCATCTGAGAGAGACAAATCAAAGCAATTATGAGAAACCATCTCACCCCAAAATTGATAGCAAAGTTCAAGAAAGCAGTAACAACAAATGCTGGAGTGGGTATGGAGAGACTGGAACCCCATCTGCTGGCAGGGCTGTAAAACAATACAACCACGGTGGAAAGTGGTATGGTGGTTCCTCACACAACTGACAGTAACTGAGCAATGGTGCTACTCGGCATATATCCTACAGAAATTCTAAAACACTTAACATGGACAGACATATGCAAACTCATGTTTATAGCAGCACTATTCACAAACAGCACAAAGATGGAAACCTAAATGCCTACTGGTGGAAGAATGAATAAACAAACCTTGGGACATACACACAATAATAAACTACAGATACTACAGACCATTAAGGAACAATGATGAAACTCTGAAGCACCTCATAGCATAAATGGATTTGGAGGATAGTATGTAGAGTGAAGTTAGTTAAACCCAAAAGAGCAAATATTTATGAAAACCACTGTTATAATTTTTTTTTAATCAAGAAAATTTTCATACCAAAAGAAGTAGACTTTGATGGTTCATTGTGGATGGACTGGTGGTTTTGAGCCTCAGCCCTCAGCCCACGAGGCCACCAGAACTCTCTTATTACAAAAAGGTGCTATCTCATTTTTATGCTTATGAAATAGCAATTATTTCTCTAAGTCAAACATTGAATTTGGACAGAAGAAAACCCTACTCGTACATAACAATTAGATGGCTACTTGTTTTGCCATCATTAGAAAAGTAACCACCAAAAACCCCTATTAACCTACTGGTTTATTTGTTACACAAAGCAATGAACCGCCAATGTCTTGATTATCTAGAAATACCACACCACAAATGGGTGGCTTCAACAAAGAGAAATTTAATCTGTCCCAGGTTAGAAGGCTAGAAGTCCAAATTCAGAGTTCCTACTCAAAGGTAAAGATAAAGGTTTTTCTCTCTGATCAGCTGATTGTATCAGATCCTATCATGGGAGGTCAATTACAGCATTATTTAATGGCCAAATCAGACCATTATACACTTCCCAAGCCAGCGAAAATCATGGCCCCACTGAACAGACAGATATTTTGGGAGGAAACAAATCAATCCATGACAACCAGTCCCTTGAATATCAAAGATTGAAATATCAGGAGATGTCCCATTATGTGGAGATCTCACCTTCAGTTAAGAGAAATGTACTGCCCCATAAATGTAGAGTAACACAGCAATCATTTTCAGTTAAAGCAACATGTAGGCCTAAAACTCTCATCACAGTCTTCTGGTTAAAGTCACAGGGGAAACTTCTAATTGTGAATTACGTCTAAGTTTCAAAGGACCAAACTAAATCAGAAATAAGGCACAAGTCCATTCACCCAAAGAGCCGAAAACAAACTGCCTAGATACAGTCTTGCTAATTCTTTGATTGCCTTTTTGTTAAGTCAAGAAGTAATCAATTAGTACATGCAGCTTGGAGGTACTTTAAAGTAACCTCATGACAAATAATGGGTTCTATATTCATACTTCTAGAAATGAAATCGATTGGCCAGTCTCATACAGCTTGTATACACTTATTTTTTTAAGTGCTAGGCCAAAATCTATAACATATTGAGTATTAAAAGCAACAAGATGTTCAGAAGAAATGTTCCTAAGGGAGCAAAGGTGAAAATAGTAGGTAATTCCCAGAGATCAAATGTCCATTACCAGAGATTCATCAGTCTTGTCAAAGCTGATATCTGATAAAATGGAACCAGATTCATCAATGGTCGACAGTCTAGATGAACGAAACAATACAGTATTAGACACAGAAGAACGTTTTAAGACCCACCAACAGTCAGAATAAGTCCTGCCAGTCAAGTAACTAGTAACTTCAGAACAGTATTTCCTTCATGAGAATCACCCATGCAAACCCCAGCTGAGATGAGTTGCTTCCACGGCGTCCATGGGGGAGGGTGTGTGTGTGCCCTGGCACACATAGAGCCCAGCTGCTGCATAACGGAAGCCTTGTTAACAGTAGTTGAAAGTTACAGTTGGGTACAGGTGCTAATCTCTGCTGAGCCTGTGCAATAGGCTACTAAAAATTCACAAGGTAGAGGAGTGAAGTTCCATTTGATCCCACTGTGGATGCTGTCTGCGACAGAGTATCAGCAAGTATTGGCTTTTTTCAAAATTACATATGCTCATACATCTTCTTAGGTATAAAGATTCCCCATAAAACAACCAGGTGGCAAGGTAAACTGCCCTAAGAGTGCTGACCTTTCCCTACTTACTGTATTAGGGGGTTAAATTCAAAGGCTGGTTGAGGCCGCTTTAAAAAATTATGCAGTGGAACCAAAATTATTGTCTGGTTTTGGTCACAGAAGCTTTTCTCAACTATAAGAAGCTACAAGAGCTCTCTGGAGAGTAAACATGGGAAGTACTGCTGAACTGCCACTTTCACCTTTGGGTTTCCTAGCAATATGCAGGTTTACTTAGTGATGTGCAAGGTAGCACTCACATCCAAGTTTTACCCAGGATGAAACAACTTCCTACGGGGGGAAAAAAAATTAAAATAAGAAGGTCTCTGTGTCTTTATTTCCAACCCTTCCCCCAAAGTCTTTCTGCCTTATTCAGCACACATTTCAGAAGCAGTATTTTTCAGAGTTCAGATAACATGAACTTCTGACAGCTGTGTTGCTCACAAGATCAGATAACAACAGATGCAGTTCCCCACCTTTTGTTCCCGGCATTGCCATTGGATGGTTGGCCCCTGTTGAGAAAAGCCAGAGCTGATTTTTGCTCCTCACTTAGTTGAATGCTGCCAGATGTATCACACATGAGCATCTCTCGAATCAGCTGAATCTGTCGTTCCTATGGACGACAGCAGGGTAAAACATCATAACTAGCCAGGGAAGAGAGTTTCACCTCAAATTTATGGGACAGGCAGACCAGAAGACATTAAAATACAGCATTATGCAAATGGGCCTTCAAGAAGACTGCTACACCAATAGCATATTAATTCACATCAAGCCCAGATTGTGCCTCTGATTTCTGACTGGTGAAAATGAACTCCAATTAGAATAGTGGGGTTTCTGCCATAAGATTTCTAAATCGATCTGCTAGCCCAAGAGGCAAGGAATGCAAAATGAGAGCATCAAATAGATTCTGTGTAACAAAAACACTTTAGTGTCATTTTATCAGGACAATTATTGGCTTCTCCTATGGCTCAACGCAGCCACCCACCTGTCTAAATGGAGGAGCAAAATGAATTAAAATGGATACAAAACTGCAACATACTAGAACCAGACAATATGTGCTTACTGGGACACCTAACACTGTACCAAGATGGATTAGTCCCTCCTAGCAAAGGCTTCCCTTTGCACCATGACTTACACCAGTGTATCAAAGTGATGGTGTACTATGTCAGTCATTGCGTTCCACTGGTGGAATACATCTAGCCCTTTACACTGAATTGGAGAGGGCTGAGGCGAGATTTAGGCGTTGTCAAGGCTGATCAATAACAGACTACCAGCTGTTGACAAGAGAGGAGGAGATTCTGAGTAGCACTTAGAGTCAACAATGGAGAATGGTCAGTATCTGGGACAGGTCAAGTACACAGCATTTCTCTGCCTTCCCTCCAATTTTAATTTTTTAAATTCTCACTTGAAATCCTGCCTATTAAGTATTATTTTTAAGCTTAAGGAAAAGAAAAGGAATTTTACACTTTGAAGAACAGGATTCCTAGAGTAGGATTTCAACGTCAATAAGTTGTCAATGGGTAAGTAGCTTTCAGTTCTTCGATGTGAGAGAAGAGACCCGGACAGATCTGGCGTCTCCCTCTCCCACCATCACACAGAAAACATTACACACCAGCTTCTCACAGTCAGCCTCAGCTCGCTGCCTCCGTTTGATCTCTACGTCCACCTGATTGCGTGCATGCTTCAGCTTAACATCCAGAGCGCTTCGCTCAGTCTCCGCTTTCATCAAAAGATCCTTGTATTTCCCCAGCTCTTGGTCTGTTCTCTGCCATTTCTTACGAAAATCCTCAAAGTCCTTTGCCAATTGGATGAATTCTGAGGAGAGAAGGAAACTTTAATAAATTCAAGTACCAAAATGAGTCTAAATGCTCTAACAAACGAGTCCTATGGTTAGCTTTACTCCCAAGACAGAAGACTGGCTGAACGATAGGCAAATTCAACTGAAAACAATCAGGAGCAGACCCTGGGACCCTGGATATATATTCATCACTCCAGATGAGGGTTTTGTAGAGAAGAATTTCAGCTTCAATGGGCCACTTATTTTTGGCTTAGCCAGTGGCATCTGCTATGAAATAAGTAACTCATTAGTCACCTGGCTCCAGATGTAACGCCAACACTGAAAGCTCCTGAACAGAAGGCAATCAAAGAAGGGTACCTTTGGGGCAGCTGTCACGCACCAGGACAGTTACAGCTATAAAACAAAAGCCGCCTCCTTCACAGTCATGCATTGCTGCGCCAGAGAGATGTTAAACAGCAAATTCAAATGTAACTGCTGTAGTATGCTCCAGTAGATGTGGATTAATATTATAGATGTCTAGGCTTGCAATTCCATCCAGCTACATAATTATACAAATATTGATTTGAAAGTAAAGAGCCAATTTGCTTCTGCTGTTTAACACTGCCCAAAGGGTATGTAAACATTCCAGTTGGAAAGACACAGAAAGAGAAGATACCAGCTTTTGGTGAATCACTGATGACAGAGTTTGAACTCTTTTGAAAGTCTGCAAGAGAAACCATGGCTTGCTTCCCAGACAGAACTTTCTTATTGCTTGCTATTGGCTAAGACTGCTTTTCTACAACATATTTGCAAAAGCACCTCACAATTTTCTAGATAACCTCAATCTATCTTTAAGCATCACTCCCCACTAGCATCATGGAAAAGGTTCCAACGTGTACATCTGCTGTTGGTCAAACTAACCCAATTCACAGCTGCAACTAGGCCAACTTCATACAAAGCTTGCAAAGTCTTAGGTATTAAGGGCATTTCCCCACTTGAATTTAACCTAAGAATATGGGAAATAATTAACACAGTGTGCTTAAGACATTTTTCAATTTAACTAAATTTTAAACTTATAAATTAGTATACAAATTCATTCTTGATTTCTTGAGAAATTAAGTCTTACATAAAATACAAGTTTTTAGCAAGCAAGGACATTGTGACCTAGTTACGTTGTATCTCAAACCTCAAACAAAATGTTACTATAATTCAAATAGGCTTAAGTGATATGCTGGTTTATTTAATAGTTTGGAACACATTATCAGATTTCTTGTTTTCCTTTCAAAGAAATAAACAATATATCCCCTATGAACTTAACAATTTCAGTAGGGGAAATTTTAAAGTAACCAGTCACAAGAGCTGGTTACTTGGATATTTCTTTTTTTACTTGGATGTTTCACTGGCATTTCCATCAAAGTATTCTTCAGATATTGGAATATGTCATTTCAAAAAATAAAGAACACATAAGAAATACATTTTCAACTAACCCAGCCTTAAAAACTTTCTAGCTCCACACTGTGGCAATTAAGTGATATTTCTAGTTAAAGTGTTGCACATACTCAAATATTTTCTGAATTGATAAACAGTAAAATCATCTATCTAATTTTGTTGCTTGTTTTTTAGAAAGAGATACTCCATTTGGGGAAGTCTTAATTTGAGTTATTATTCTTATTCATTGCTAATTGGCACACAGTAAAGGTAGACACAAACTGTTCCAATATGAAACTCAAAACTAATTAATCCATTTCAAAGAGAAAATTTCTATTTTAATAAACAAATGATTTAATTACTGGTTAAGTTTATGTTAGACCAAAACCAGCATTTGCATATCTGCTTATTATTTTTACATATAACTCTATTATAAACAAGTTTTTAGTATTGGGTCATTTTTATATCAGTTTGTAGCTAACAATCTAGCATGGTATGCTCAAAATACTTATTAAATTCAAGTAAAATACATGCATATACATATATGGCAGGGCTTCAAAAAGTTGGTGGGAAAACTCCATTCTCTTTTTATTCTATTCTTTCACATACTTGTTGAAGACACTTCACAAATTATTAGACCAAAAAATAAAAGATGTCTATCAAAAAAGAAGGGAAATTGCCCTGAAGCAGAGAAAAACACTTATTTATTTAAATCCTAAATAGATAATGTAATTCCAGAACCCTCTTTTGTTCAGTTTATTCACCCTAGGGCCTTTGCACAGGCTCCCCCACCCCACCTTTGTTTTCCTCACTACCCTCTAGCTAACATTCATAAAGGCAGAGAACCTTTTTGTTCTTTTCTCTCAAGTACCCTGCATCTAGCCTAGCATGTGACAGCCACTCAATATTTGCTGAATGAGTGATTGCCATTCAAATTCAAACTCCATGTATCCAAGCCCATCTCACCAATCTAATCTCAGCTCCCCTGACTATACAGTAAGACCCTCTCTCTGGTCATACCAGTTGGTCCCTGTGATCATTTTTGCCTTCTGACTTGTGATCAAGGTATGCATTCTAATTGGAATACCTTACCTCCTCACCTATTCTTCTTTATGTATCCATTTTTCAATTCTATATGCTCCAAGTTCTTTCCTAATTAGTTTGGACCACATTCTTTCTAGATTTCACAAAAGCACGTACTTTGAAATTAGTATTATTTTATGCTTCATGACAGTGAAGTCTGTCTCCAAAGCTTAAATACTAGTCTTCCTAAAACAAGGGACACAGAACATATACTTTAATATTTCCTGCTGTACATAGCATAACACAAACCTAGAATAGTGTTGATACACAAAAGGCATCTGATATTATTCCTAACTTATATATCATAATAAAAAGTTTAAGTAACTTAAGAAATATAGAAAACAAATATCATATAGTTGAAGAAAACAAATTTAACAAAATAGTTCTATTAAAGTAATTTTGTTTTAACATTAAATTTCACTCTGACATTTCAGTAACCTTAGACTTAATTTAAAAACAAAGCAAGACACTATTGCTGAAGACAAATGGGCATATAAGCAAATTGGTGAAGAAAGCTGATGGTGCCCGGCTATCAAGAGATAGCATCTGAGGTCTTACAGGCTTGAAGGTAAACAAGCAGCCATCTAGCTCAGAAGAAACAAAGCCCACACGGAAGAAGCACACCAGCCTGTGTTGAAGGGATCAGGTATCAGGAATCACAGAACAAAAATATATCATTGTGAATGAAGGGGAGTACAGAGTGGGGACCCAAAGCCCATCTGTAGGCAACTGGACATCCCCTTACAGAAGGGTCATGGGGAGGAGATGAGTCAGTCAGGGTACAGTGTAGCAATGATGAAACATACAACTTTCCTAGTTCTTAAATGCTTCCTCCCCTTCACTATAACGATCCCAATTCTATCTTACAAATCCAGTTAAACCAGAGGATGTACACTGGTACAGATAGGAACTGGAAACAGGGAATCCAGGACAGATGATCCCTTCAGGACCAGTGGTGAGAGTGGCAATACCAGGAGGGTGAAGGGAAGGTGGGGTAGAAAGAGGGAACCGATTACAAGGACCTACATAACCTCCTCTCTGGGGGACGGACAACAGAAAAGTGGGTAAAGGGATAGGTCAGAGAATGTAAGATATGACAAAATAATAATAATTTATAAATTATCAAGGGTTCATGAGGGAGGGGAAAAATGAGGAGCTGATACCAAGGGCTCAAGTAGAAAGCAGATGTTTTGAGAATGATGAGGGCAACAAATGTACAAACGTGCTTGATACAATGGATGTATGTATTGTGATGAGTTGTATGAGCCCCCAATAAAGTGATTAAAGAAAAAAATAAGTGAACAATAAGAATAAAGTTATGATGAAAGGCAAAAATGAAAGCCAAGGTGCAGCTATTGGTTTCTCCCTGTCACAAGGAAAGAAGAGTGATGAAAATCAAAGACACATGCAAACAATTAGCCCAGTGACTAATGAATGGGCTGTGCCAACTCCAGTCTTTCCATGACCCCGAAGTCAGAAGATCAAGATGGTGCCTGGCTACCACTACCAACTGCTCTGAAAGGGATCACATTAGAAGATCCTGGATAGATTGGTGGGAAACGTACGAGGCCAAAATCAAAACTAAAAAAGATCAGGTTTACTTATTAAACAGAGACTGGTGGAACAACTGAGACTATGGTCCTTAATCACTCTTCAGGTCTGCAAATTAACTCACCTCTGTGACTTACTTTTCAGTCCAACAAAAGACAGAGAACAATAACATTAGTGAGGTATATACACCTTAGAATAAACAACCTTCTGAAATCAAAGGTGCAGCATGTAGGAACAATCAGAAGAATTATGGAAAAGGGGCGGGGCGGGGAGAAACAGGACACAAAGGGAAAGAAGTAGGGGGAATGCTACATTGTAGGGTGGCAGCAATCAAAAAATCAAAATTCAGTGTCCAATGGAAAACTGATCCGTTCTGTGAACTTTCACCCAACTCACAATAATTCTCTTTGTTGCTTTTTAAAGGCATTTGGGATATTAAGGCATGTGAAGAATTCTTTCTAAGGGGAGGATAGACACTGGAGTCTAGAATTTAGAAAACATTGAGCGATTTTAATTTCTTAAATGCAAGCATTTCAAGTTAGAAACTAGGGGGGAATGTAATACAGCTCTAATTTTACAATAGAAAGCAACAGACAGAATTTGCTTAATAGAAGTTTGCTTATAAAATAAGGATATCTACAAAAATAAGAATCTTGTCTTTTTATACACCATGACTTCCAAAAGTATTTTCACAACTAATATTTTGTTTTATCCCTAAATCCTCATAGCACACCCACAAAGAGACTTTTAAATTTCTATTTTACAGATGGAGAAATAGGCACAGAAATAGTAGTTAAAAGCCAGCATTCTTACTTAGACTTCAAACCTCCGATGCTTCCCACATCTATTAGCTGCCTCCTCCTAGTGCTCTTATCACAATCTCTTCCACCCATTTTCCATAATCCTTCCAAAATTCCACCATAATCCCAATTAAGGCTTTTCCTGCTTCTTCCCTGAGCTACTGGGAACTATGCTCCAGTTGTCCAGTCTCTACTTCTACTGCAGCCTACACCTCTGCCAAGTTAATCTTCCAAAAACCCAGCTCTGGTTATACGTCACTCCAAAATGATACGTTCAAGTCCTAACCACCAGTGTGAATATGACTGTGAACTGTGGATGTGACCTTTATATGGAAATAGAATTTTGCAGATGTAGCCAAGTTAACATAATATTTAAATATATGGTATTATATAGGAGAGTAAGGTGGGCCTTAAGTCAGTCTGACTGGTAGAAACGAAAAGACAGGCAGAAGAAAGTCATGTGAAAACAGAGGCAGAGATTAAGGAAATTACCAGAAGCTAGGAGAGAGGCCCGAAAACAGACTATCACTGGGAGCCTTCCAGAAAGACCCAACCTGGTCAACAGATTGATTTTAGACTTCTAGTCTTCAGAATTATGACAGGATACATTTGTTACAATACTTTGTTACAACAGCCCTGGGAAACTAATATACCTCCCTCCCCGTATTTCCTACTCCCCTCAAACAAACTCTTGTCTCCACTCCTATTCTTTCCAGATCTAAACTGTCTTCTCATCTCTGCCTGTCTGGATCCTACCCTTCAGTCTAAGGTTCAACGCAAGCCCAACTTTTCCATCTATTTATCCTGTTCCCTCAACTCACTGCCACTGAGTCGATTCCTGCTAATAGCAACCCTACAGGACAGGGTACAACTGTCCCTGTGGGTTTCTGAGACTAACTCTTTACAGGAATAGAATATCTCATCTTTCTCTCTCGAAGCAGCTGGTGGTTTTGAACTGCTGACATTGAAGCCCAATGCTTAACCACTATGCCACTAGAGCTCCTCCAGCATGTGCTAGAAGCTGACAGGGTCTCACTAAATATTTGATTTTTAAGATCTCTAATCCAATACCCTTCCCACTGGACTCTGGAGTAATTCATCTTCTGAAATGATGTGACCTCAAAAGAGAAGTCTAATTAGTATGCCAGGATGGTTACTGAGATGATAGGGTCATGCAGCAGCTATTAGAGAGAGAAAATAGAATATTGTTTTGAAAGGCCTGCAAGTGGATAAGAGCTATTAAAAACATCAATCAAATTAAAGAAAATATTGAACAATGTAAGACACCACACTAAGCACTATAGAGATAAAAATTTTAAAGCATAGTTCTTATATTACTTTTATAAATGAGAGTGAGGATGATGAGAGCAAAATTTACAAAATTGGGTATCAATAAAAATCTGAAATAGAAGAGTGGCAACACAAAGAAAAACTGGGATAGAATAATTCTCAGATCATAGGTCTTAGATCTTGCTTAATCTCCTTCCCTTTATCAGCATCACCTCCTTTTCCGCCCCAATCTCAGTCCTTTCTAACTGCTCATCCATTTTCTGAAGCAGGTGAAAAGTACATGACTGGGCCCTCCTTCAAAATGAAATGCCATTTTTCCTTTCTTCAATTAAAAATGTTTCCTAACATTTTAGGGAAAGCCCAGGATGAAACATAGGCAACTACTATCCTAAAGAAAAAAGCAATGCCATTAAAAATGCAATAGATTTCACCCTGTTTATGTACAAAAATGAAATTGGCAATGAATGCTAGTATTCGGTGGAAAGAGAACCTTGATAATGAAAAAAGTCTAGGTATGATCCATTTAAGGGCAAGTGTAGAAAAAGAGGAATCAAAAACAGAAAAAGAGGAATCATTTAGTGTAAGTATCTATTAATAAGCTTTGGCCATGGATAAGTGACCATGATTTTTCTGTTTTCTTCTCTTTCCCTTTATTTTAAAGATAACCCCACTGAAGACCTATTTTCAAATGGGAATACATCTAAGCTTTATAGAAATCCCAATCTGTTCTCTTTGCACAGGCCAGCTCAGAATGACTTACGGAGTTCATTTCCTTCACTGAGAATCTCCACCCGGTGTACAAGCTGCTCAAACAGATTCCGCAAATTCAGCATTGTAGACTCCATCTTTCTGCCAAGAAATCAAATACACATTAGGGGTCCTGCCCCCCCCGCCCCCACCCCCACCAAAACACACAAGAGATTCAGCAGCAGACCAGAACAGTCACTGGTGACAAACATCTGGACTCCTCCCTTTGTAGCTATTATCATGAGTTTCAAGCCAACAATTGAGGCTTTGTGTGATACTTATTATAACAACAAATTTATTATGTTGAGGGCTTATTTGAAAAGTATTTCACAGATCTCTGAATATACTACTTGGCCTCCACTGCAATCACCCTGGGTCGGAGAAGCAAACACTCAGGAACATGCATATCATTTGATTACTAGATAATCAACTACAAAATATGGTTCTTAGTCAAGCCTCTTGACTAATAAAAGACTTCTGCCACTTTAATCCTGGACTTTGATGACTTTCCATGTACCTTAAAAGCTTTATTTTTATTTCATTTTTAGCTAGTGCCCCTGTTGCAACTCCCTTTTAAAACGCAGGACATGGTCAGCACATTTTCTACCAACGGCACAGATGACGTCACACAAGTGATTAAGTGGGGAAATCGCCAGCTCAGCAGCACAAGAATTATTTCTGTAATGCAGGGCTCTCTGCTGGACTGTGTGCAGGGGCTAGGTCTAATAAATTTATACTAAGTATAGGCAAAGGATTATGTTGTACCCACACTCTGGCATCAGAGAGACAATACGCCACCTTCACAGTTAGAAGGGCAAAGGAAAAATCATTTGCTACTGTGTTCTGTATAGTGAATTTCAGGCTTCATCTTTTCCCCAAAGACCTGCTGATATTACATTAAAAACGGTCTTCTTACAGGCAGTTTGGTTCCAAATGAGACTTTAACTGGGAATACTTTGAGGAAATAAGATCTTCGTTCAACAGTCAGGAAAAAACAGCATCAACTGTACAGTATAAAAATTATCTCAAGGAAATAAAATTAAAAATCAAATTTCATTTGAATATTTAAATGTCCTCAGAAATACCACTAAAGGATTCTTCTTATGTTCCTACTAAATGTCCTTTCAACTTTCTAGTCCAGGTCTTTATTTTCTGCACCTAAATAAATTTTAAGAATTATTTTATGGAGGTTCTGTGATTTCACAATATTTATAAGATTATATCCTAAATTGTGAAGGCATGAAAGGGACTGGGGAGGACGGGGGACAACAAAGCACAAAGAAATATATATGAACATAGAGATATTTTCCATTAAATGCTATACGATTACTCATTCGTACTTCTCTGATAACCACGCTAAGAGCAAAAACGCTTCCAATTCCCAGTCTGGATGCAATATATACCTGAATCAGGGCCGGAAACCAAGATTTCCAAATGGTAATGTATCTGTTCCAAGCTACATAATCACAGCAAGCTGCTAAGCAACCAGACCAACAAATGTATTACAAGGCTCTTTCTCTAAACTAAGAACCAAACTAAAAGAATTGCATTAAAACCAGGAGGAAGGAATCTGAAATCATGGACTTATGGCTATAAGACAAGACCAGCAAGCAGACACAAGTGCTTCAGGGCAAACGCTGGAGCAGGGCCTTCAGGAGTAGATCCAAATGATTGATTTCCTTTGGATTCCATTAGAAATGGTAGCCACTTATCAGTAATTTTAACCTAACATTTTAGCACTTATCTGAATATTCTAAAACTATACAACAGTGAGCTCATTCAAAGGAAAGTGTCTATTCCTAGAAAAGGGACTTTTCATTATGCAATTAAAATACTGAAAACTAATGGCTAAAAAAGGGATTTTCTAGAGGGTTTTCATGTCTTAAATGATAAAACTACCTGATCCTTGTCTCCCTAACAACCCTCATGTATTTTCTCAAGTTCCTCTTTTTCTTTTCATTTTTCCTTTGTGTGCATCATTCCTTAGAGTTGGTAAAAGGGAGAGGCACTCTTCTGAAAAGGCTAAAGACACGGAGAACCTACACTGGGGAGATGAACCAGGAGAGAGGAGGGAGAGGAGAAACTCTTTACCATGGTAACTAGTATTTCATACAACCGCCAGCTACACTGTTCTAGCACAGTACAGAATACCCAGGAGATAGCTGTTCAGCTGAACTCCTAAGGGATTAACAAAGAGGCAACCCTTAATTCTGTCAGATCTCCAGTCTCTCCACATTTAGTGTTAGAAATAGCTTACTCCTTTTTCTTTATTCTTGCCTCTCAACACTACACATTCCTCAAAGCTCCACCCTCTATTCTCCAAAGACCGCATCACATTAGCCCAGTGGTTCTCCACCTTCCTAATGCGGAGACCCTTTCATATACTTCCTCATGCTGTGGGGATCCCCAACCATAACATTATTTTTGTTGCTACTTCCTAACTGTAGTTTTGCTACTGTTATGAATCAGGCAACCCCTATGAAAGGGTCATTCGACCCCTAAAAGGGTCATGACCCACAGATTGAGAGCCCCTGCTCTAGACCATTATCTCTCCAGCTCTACCTCTAAGCTGACAGCTCCAGCTCTCAACTTGTTGGCTTCCCTAGATGTGTGCTTGGTTTTGAAACATTTCTCTACACTTGACCCTAAATCAACCACCCTACCACAAAACTGATTTGATTTCCTTATTTCTATCATTGTCTCAATCATTCAGTTCCAGATCTCAGAGCTATCATCCTCCCTTTCCTACAAGCACAGTCATCAAATCGGTAGGCGCATCTCTCTTTGTATATTACACCCTCTCATCACTTGCAGGTTTGTCATCCCTACAGTCTGTCCCCCACTGCTTTACTCAGCTGGCCCTCAGGTGCATATACATAGCGCTCTCATTTCACTTCACCCTATGCCCTAGGCTGACTGTAAATTCTTGAGAGAAACCTTACATTTAGCACTACTTAAGACATGTAAATACATACCACACAAAATACATATTTGATAAATGAAGAGAAACACGAACACACACAAACCCATGATGTTTATAGTCAAAAGAATGTCCATTCTATGAATGGCCATGTGCAGTATGGAGTTTGGGGGGAAAAAAGAAAAGGGGGGAGTACAAAGGGGGTAAGTAGAGGACAAAAGTCCTAGATAAAGCTTTAGCCCTTCTATTTCCCAGCAGTACAAACGAGTAAATTACTTATATTCAGGAATCTATTAAAAAGTAAACAACACTGTTGTATTTCCCTCAAATATTATGAAGTTAATGTAGATGCAAATGTTGTTTACATTAAACATTATAAAAATATAAAGGGAACTGTGGTATACAGAAAGATTTCTCCCAAGTTGTCTCCCCCAAATATATGCCAAACCCAAAATGCTGCTTGCTACATGGTAAATGAGTATGCATTAGGAGGTCAATGAAAGTCGATCAGAGGTTATTCTCCTTAAGGGTATCAGCCCTATAGAGCAACCAGCCTGTATAGTCTGACTCACCCTAAGCAGGGCCTACTCCCTTTTGATATTGTTCCCTTGAAGGAGTGCCCAAAGGCAAGTCCAGGACCACTCAAGATTGACTAAGGTTAGGCTACTCTATTGAGTCTAGGGTCCGCCCATCTTGCCACATATGTATACCCCCATTCCCTCCCTTTACTGTTACACATACACCCTAGGTCATCCCCCTCCTATTGCTTGTATTGCCTATGTTACAACCCCTCCCTATGACATAGATCATTATCTGTAATCAGGGGCTTGCAAAGCCCCAAAGATATATAAACTCTGGTTAGAAATAAAACCCGAGGAGAGCTCTCTCCTGCCCTCTCGTCTCCCACCTCCACGTGTACCACAAAGAGGAGTTGAGATGAGCATGCTACCATGAAATGTGTCTGAAGTCTTTATTTTACTCTCTCCCATCTCTCCCATTTCTCTATGACCTTACTAGGATCTTTATATATCTTAACTGTACAGTTGCACCTACCGAACCCATTAGTTGTGGGAGCGCTGGCTACCCCCACAGGGAACCTTGGTGGTGTTGTTTGATAAACATTAGACTTCTAAGTCCAAGATCAGTGGTTCAAATGCACCAATCACTCCAAGGGAGAAAGACGAGGCTCTATATACAACTGCAGAAACCCTATATAACGTTGCTATGAGTTGGAATGACTCAATGGCAGTTGGTTTTGGTTTTCTGTAAATGAGCCCTGGTGACTTGGTCAGGTAAGCATTGGACTGCTAACCAAAAGTTCAAATCCACCAGCTGCATCATAGAAGATGAGGCAATCATCTCCTGCTATATACACTAGTAAATAGTCTTGGAAACTCACAGGGGCAGTTCTACTCTGTCCTATAGCGTCACTAAGAATTGACATCAACTTGATGGCAGTGAGTTTGACTTTGGTTATTATTAGAGTGGGGAGAAAATGTGGAGGTTTGGGGGTAAATATTACTTACATTTAGAACCCTTGTTGGGTGTTATCAATTGTGACTCAGAGCCACCCTCCAGACAGAACAGAAATGCCCAGAGGGAATTCTTGGCTGTCATCTTTAGGAAGGCACATCACCAGGTCTCTCTCTCTTTCTCTCTCTCTCTCTCTCTCTCTCTCTCTCTCTCTCTCTCTCTCTCTCTCTCTCTCTCTCTTAGTTACTTAGCCATTACGCCACCAGGGCTCCCCTCACCCCCCCCCCCACACACACATCCTAGAACAACCCAACCAAGCCCAATGTACTGCTAACAAGTCAGTTCTACCTCAGACCAAGCTGTCAGGCCGGACTAGAACTGCTCCTTTGGGTTTCCAAGACTATAAATCTTTACCAGAGCAGACAGCCTACCTTTCTCCCACGATTTTGAACCACCAACCATGCAGTAGCAGGCCAACAATTAACCCATTATATCAGGATTCCTTGGATCCTAAAACAGTGATTCTCAAATTCAGTTTTTCCCCTTAGGCTGTCTAGCCTGTTTCCATATAAGATTAACACTAAATTCAAAATTTTAGATTTTTTTTTTTTGGTTTTAAAAAATCATTTTATTGGGGGCTTGTACAATTCTTTTTTTTTTAACAATTTATTGGGGCTCATACAATTCTTTTCTTTTTTTTAACAATTTATTGGGGCTGATACAATTCTTTTCACAGTTCATACATATACATACATCAATTGTATAAAGCATATCTGTACAGTCTTTGCCCTAATCATTTTTTTCTCTTTTCTTCTTTTACATTTTATTAGGGACTCCAACAACTCTTACCACAATCCATACATATACATACATCAATTGTATAAAGCACACCCATACATTCCCTGTCCCAATCATTCTCAAGGCATTTGCTCTCCACTTAAGCCCCTTGCATCAGGTCCTCTTTTTTTTCCCCAAAAAATTTTAGATTTTTTTAAACATCACTATTTATATTAGAAATATTTACTTGATATCTTCAAAGGAATTCAGGCAATAAATTAGAAACTTCACATATATTTCTTCTTTAAATAAATTTTAATGACTTATACATCTTCATTTTACAAACAAAAGACAATGAAGGAAGGGTCAGAGGCTTCAAATGACTAACAAATACTGAGTTCACATGCAAACCCAGGTCTGAATGCATGGCCTATGTTCTTTCCACTCCAACACACTGAAGAGATCATGTTACACACACACACACACACACACACACATATTTTAATCAAGAAGATGAAAACTAACTGTCAACTGTATAAGGACACAAGACCTAGCTACACAAGCACTACTGAAGAGGATAAAGTAGGAGGTATCACACTTGCTGATCTTGCCAGGAAAGCCAAAGATGTACAAGGCTGGTACACTAACAGGCACACAGACCAGTGGAACAGAATTGAGAATTCAGAAATAATTTCATTTACTTATGAACAGCTTATCTTCCATGAAATTCATTAAAGGTGGAAGTGATCATCTCTTTTTCTTTTTAACCATTTTATTGGAGGCCCTTACAGATCTTTATAATAATCTACACATCGGGGACGGGGCCTTTTGTTTGGAGCAGCTGCGGGGGGGGGGGGGAGAGAATAATCTATACATCCATTGTGCCAAGCACATTTGTATATACATTATGTTGCTAAAAACATTTTCTTTCTACTTGAGCCCTTGCTATCAGCTCCTCTTTTTCCCCTCCCCCTCCCATCTTCCTACCCTCATAACCCCTTGATAAATGATAAATTATTATTATTTTCTTATCTTAGACCATCTATCTCCCTTCACCCATGTTTCTGTTGCGCATCAAGGGGGAAGAGGGAAATATGTCCATCAGATCATCATAATCTGTTCCCTTTTCTCCCCCCACCCTCATGGTCTCACTACTTCATTATTGTTCCTGAGGGGTTTATCTGTCCTGGATTCCATGTGTCGAGAGCTCTTTTCTGTACCAGGGTACATGCTCTAGTCTAGCAGGTTTGTAAGGTAGAACTGGGGTCATGATAGCAGGGGGGACAGGGGTGGGGGAAGCATTAAAAAGCCAGAGGAATGTTGCATGTTTGTTGGTGCTACACTTCACCCTGACTGGCTCATCCCTTCCTTGTAAACCCTCTGTGAGGGGATGTTCAATTGTCTACAGATGGGCTTTGGGTCTCCACTCCACCCACCTCGTTTGCATCCATCAATATGAATGTTTTGGGTCTTCTGATGCCTGATATCTGATGCTGTTGACACCTCAAGATCACACAAGCTGGTATGCTCCTTCCACTTGGGCTTAGTTGCTTCCTAGCTAGGTGGCCGTTTTGTTTAATTGCAAGCCTTTAAAATTCCAGATGCATATCATTTAATAGCTAGGCACCATCAACTTTCTTCACCACATTTCCTTATGCACCCATTTTGTTTTCAGCAATGGTGTTGGGAAGGTGAGCGTCACAGAATGCCAGGTTATTAGAACAAAGTGTTCTGAAAAAAAAGTGTTCTGTATTGAAGGAGTACTTGAAAAGAAGCCCAATGTCCATCTGCTACCTTAATACTTTTTAACAAATAAAATGCAACTCACTACCATAGAGTGATTCCAGCAAAGGTGACCCTATAGGGTAGAGTTAGAACTGTCCCTATGGGTTTCCAAAACTATAACTCTTTACAGGAGGCTCAACTCGTTCCTATGGAGCACAGATGGTTTTGAGCTGCTGACTGGGCAGTAGCAGCCTAAAACAACCACTACACCACCAAGATCCATACCGTACACCATCAAGGTCAAGGTGGCTCAAAGGTCTAAATATGAAACTTACAACTATGAGGGGCTTCAAAATGAGATATTATATGATCCAGCAATCCCATCACTACACATACATCCCAGAAAAATAAGTCATGACACAAATAGATATATGCACATTTGTGTTCACCATCGTACGATTCACAATAGAAAAAAGATAGAAACAACCTAAGTGTCCAGCAGTGGAGGAATGTATAAACAAATTATGGTACATAAATACAACGGAATACTACCCAACACTAAACACCTCCTAATATGGATGAACCTGGAAGACATTATGCTGATGGAAATAAGGCATTCACAAAAGGACAAATAATGAGACCACTACTAAAAAAGTCAAAAGAAAATTACAGAAAGTAATATTCCTTGATGGTTACCAGGGATAGGGGGGAGAAAGGAAAATCACTACCCAGATGCAAATATGCATAACTTGGGTAAAGGGAAAGGTAACATTCAACAGAGGGGGTTCAGCCCAACATGACCAAGGTAAGGGAAGACCCTGGGAGGTATGCAAGAGTAAAAGGCAACAACTCTAAATACTATTTATTACATATATAATCCTGCAGTAACAGAAACAACAAGCAATCGTTTACAAGTGGATACACAGGTAGATACGTAAACTGAGCATGTGTGGGATGGCATATGGAAGTATACCCAGGAACATATACAGATTTGCCAAGGGCTATTTCTACACCCACTTGTATGAGTTGCAAGTACGTCCAAATGTAGTAGACCATACAGAGGCAAAGTTATGCAAACTTCTTAGCCTTAACCAAACGCCATGAGGGACTGAGTCACTAGGATTGAGAGCTTAGGACCATAGTGTTGGGGCACATCTAAATCAACTTGCATAATGCAATCTATAAAGACAATGTTCTACAGCCTACTTTGCTAATAACTGGGGTCTTAAAAACTTGTGAATGGCCCCATGTGAGATACAACTATTGATTGGTCCTTTCCCATTCTGTGCAAAGTAAAGAAAATCAAAGGTTCAATTAAACAATCGAAAGGGCTAATGAACCACAAGAACCACAGCCTCCACTAGCCTAATGCCAGAAGAACTAGATGGTGCCCAGCGACGAACAGTGTCCTAACCTCTTTGATTAGGAACACAATAGAGTCCTGGACAAAAGGGGGAAAAATATAGAACAGAATTCAAGAATCATAAAAAAAGACTAGACTTACTGGTATGGAATAAGCTGGTGGAGCCCCCAAGATTACAGCCCTTAGATACCTACCCTTCCAAGATAGAACTGACCAAAGATCACCTTTTGGTCAACGGTAGACAGGCCTATACAGTGAACATTAGCAGCTGTGAGAAACATGTTCCTCAGGATAAAAGAACCATACAAGACCAAGAGCATAGCATTTGCCCAAATACAAAGGTGAGAGCCAGGAAAAACCAGAAAAGATGAGTGAATGGAAGCAAGGAAGAGTACTGTCACATTAAGGGGATTGCAACTAATGTCATGAAACAACATGTGAATTGAGGAATGGGAGACGAATGGGAAACTAATCTGCTCTGTGAACTTTCACCCACAGCACAATACAAAATTCATAACTCATTGCACATTCTCAGACCCCTTCTCCACATAACCCAAAGAGCAATGCGTATTAAATTCAGACAAGAAGAATCAAGAAAATAGCAAAATTTGAACAGATCTTGCCTATTAAACAAGTTCCTAGGTCAGGGGTCCTCAAACTTTTTAAACAGGGGGCCAGTTCACTGTCCCTCAGACCCGCTGGAAGGACAGACTATAGTTTTTTTTTAAATTATGAACAAATTCCTGTGCACACTGCACACACCTTATTTTGAAGTAAAAAATCAAACGGGGCAAAAACCCCCGGTGGGCCAGAAAATGTCCTCGGCGGGCGATAGTTTGAAGACCCCTGCCCTAGGTAGTACCATTTGTATTCAACTGTCTAGTGGCTCACAGCCACCCAGAAGTACACAGAAAAAAGATCTGGCAATCTGCCTCTGTTAAAATTACAGCAAAGACAGAGGGATGGATGGATTGTGATTATAGAAGCCACCAATAAAATGATTTTTAAAAAAAGATTACAGCAAAGAAAACTCAATGGAGTTTTATGACACCTGAGATTGTCAAGAGTCAGAATCTACTTGACAACAATTAACAAGCTCTGAAACAGGGAGTTCTGGAATGTGGCTGGTTGATTCTTAAAAAGTAATTCTAACACAGGTTTGCTTAGAGCTACACTTGCTAAATATAATCATCTTCTCTATATGCTGGAGGACCATATATTTTTATTAACACGCTACAAAATTGAGTCTCGGGAGTTATTTATAGATGACTATCTTTCAGCATCAGTACCAACGCTGCCATCTCAGCCAAATTATAACTCAAAATGCTAAGATTTACTCATCCTATTCAATGTCAATTGAAAATAGTCTTAATATTCCTGGTGGGCCACGTTTTCATCCTCTTGAATACTGGTATTTCTCTCCCTGTCCCACCCACCCCCTTTTTTTTTTAGCTCTACAGCTAGGAGATACACTAATGTGAAAGGAAAGAAAAACAAAGTCATATTGTAGCACATTGCTTTGCAGCTGTAAAACAGCTGCCACTTCTCACAATGGAGGCTGCTGCCTTTCAGGGAAGCTGGAATGATCCCTATGTGTAGCGATGAAATCCGTTTGTGAAGCCCTTTAAACAAAAAGGTGCTAGGAAATCTCAGCAGTTATTGATGCGGAGCCCTAGAGGTGGGAAGTCACTATGTTACAGATTCCCGATCTGTGAGTATCCCTAAGGGAGCAATCTGGCACCACGATGAAAGCATCTCAGCTTGATGTGATTGCTTTGAGCCCCCAATTTAATTTCAATCACCCAGCCAAGAGACAGACATCGTCCTTCAGAATAACAGACTATTACAGCTCTTACAGCAGGGTATCCTGGGAAAAGTCTCTAACCCTTCTCCCCCGCCCCCTACAAACAACATTATTAAGAGACCTACACATCAGGTTTTTTAAGATGCATCAAGGGTGTTAAATATTGTAAGAGAAACCAAAAGACAGGGTTGTTTGGTTTTTTTTCAAGAAAGAGCTTTAATGAAAAACATTCTCACAAACATTGCTAAATCTGGAGATTCCTAAGAAGTCAACAATATGGGTTCTCTGCTGCCAGGGAAAACCATTCCAAAAGACAATCCCAATACGACAACATTCTTTCACATGAAAGCATTTCAGGACAATTACTCTCCCCAAATGCCCAGCTTCTGCTCCACCATATCGAAAGCTTCTACACAACTGGCAGGCAGAAGGAACCTCTTGAAACCAAATGTTCTTATGAGCACATCAATTACAGAAAGAGTAAACAGAGCATCCTCAGTCCAACACGAACGGTTAAAATTAGGGAAGAGCGGATTTTTCAGAAAACAATTGCCAGTTCCCATACTAAACTCTTTCTTCCCTCTGTGAATTCTTCCCACTCTGAAGTCTCCCATCCTCCAAACCCCAAAACCAAACTGACTGCCCTCTAATCCTTTGCAACTCAGAGTGACCCAATATACGGTTTCCAAGATTGCCAATCTTTAGGGGAGCAAACAGCCTCCTCTTTCTCCCACAGAGAAAGGTGGGTTTGCACTGCCAACCGTGCAGTTAACACCACAATGCCTAACCCACAGCGCCACTAGGGTTCCTTCCTAAGGTTTACTATAAATCCAACCAATTCACTGAAGCCTTCCCTACCAGTTCAGCCCAAATGAATTCTTATGACCTACAACACTCATTTGGCAAATAAAACACTACCTTCTGTTTTCCATGTCAAAAAACCTTTTTTAGAGTGTAAGCAAACCCACTTGCACACCTCTTCCTAATCCTCTAATGTCCATGGTGGTCTCATATTTTATCAGGTTGGAATCATATTATATAGCTTTATGCTTTATTATTTTTCTAATCATGTTTCCATTAAAACCCCAAAAGTTGATGGCCTATGATTTGCTTAGCCGTTCTCATCTTCAGACGGTAAAGTCACTTCCAATTTTGTAGTTCCTCTTCCTGGACTCTTGTGCATGATCACTGCCTCATCTCCGTAAGGCTACTTGTCCAGTGTGGTCTTTCCTTGCCTCTTTTATCGCAGCCTTTCCCTCAAACACTTCTCTGCTTTATTTTGCTCCAAAGCACTTTTCTCCATCTAACACTTGAAGAGAGCTTCAAAAAGCTCATGGAAAAATGAAGTTAAAAGACAATAGAAGTTTTCCATGAAATTGTTCCCTCATAGTACATGGGTATTTACCTATTTTCTGTCTTCTCACTTGAGTTTCTGTTCCAAAAAGACAAAGATTTGTGTGTTCGGTTCATTGCTGAGCCCCCAGTGTCTGGTATAGTGCCTGATACTTGGTAGAGATTTAGTATTTAAGCAATTAATTCAAAAATTCCTGCAGCGAGTTTTTATAGGTAGGAACCTATTTTTCATCAGGTGACTGCTTTATGATAAATTTCCACTGACATCAAGTATCTCCACCCATAGCAACCAAACTTAGGGTTTCCACATATTTACAGGTGCAGACAGCCTCATCTCTCTCCCCTTGGGCAGATGGTGGGTTTGAACCTCCCACCTTCAAGTTAGCAATCCAATACCTAGCCCACAGCGCCACCAGAACTCCTCAGCATTATCATAGTAGAGAGTAAAAACACTTTCTGGCTCTTGATAAATATTGTTAACATATTTTCTCCACCTTATCTAAGCCTACCAGATTCGTCACATTCAAGTATCTGTTTCGTAAGTTCTCTCACCCCAGCATATACTGCAAACTCCTTTGGCCTCCACCCGGGGGGGGGGGGGGGGAGTTGTCCTAGATCAATGCTTTGCACGTTATTAAATACCTGTTGAGTGATTCACTATAGAAAAGGCGCTTTCCCAAACACCTCAATAATTCCAAAGGCTCAATTACCTACACGTATTAAAGAGAACGAAAATGCCATTCCTTTGCTTTAAAAAAAAAAGTCTTATCTATCCACCCGCCGGCCCCACCTGCTACTCGACTCTCTTCTACTACGGAAACCCAGGGGCGAGGAGCGCACGTGAAAATGTGCTGGGAACTCTAAAGACCCCGAAGTTAAGGCTAGGACCTGCAGCTTAAACTGGGGATGAAGACAACCCGTCACTGCCACGGTCAACGGCCAGCCCACCTAGACACACAGCCCAGAGGGGAGTCCCCCGGGAGGTCGCCGCGGCCCCTCACCGACCGGACGCTGACGTTCCGAGAAAGCCCCACTCATTCCCCAACTCGTTATCTAAGCGACAGCCACCTTTGCGGGGCGGCTTCGGTCCTGGTCCTGCACACCACCTCAGAAAGCAGCCCCGGCTTTCCCAGAAACACGGCGGCCCAGGAAGAAGCCCCCGGCCCTCCCCGCCGCCATCCCAGGCCGCCCCGGCTCCAGCAAAGCCCCCGCGGAGAGGTTCGAGCTGCCGGCCTTCTGACCAGGACCCCGCAGTGGTCAAAGGTTACGCTCTCGGAACTCGCCCTCCTACCACAAATCCAGTGCGAAACACACCTGTTCTCCGCAGCCCCCAGCTGTCCCTTCGCCGGGGTCCGCCAGGCCCCACCTGGGGGGCCTTCCACTTTGCCGCGCCTCACCCAACGGCAAAGCAGGACCGCGCCGCCAGCTCCGGTTTGAAATCCTGCACCAACCAATCACAGAGAAGCTTGTTCCGCCTACGCTCTCTTTACGCCGTGACGCCCGCTCCAAGGCTACGGAAGCGGGCCGAGACATTCGAGAAGGCACATGCGCATTCTCGCAGAGAGACGCCAGCAAGGGAGCCATGTTTACTGAGGTCAATCATTTCCCGGCGCCCTTTCCTGAAGTCATTCATGATGCCATGTTGACTAAGGGCAAGTGAGACTTCTTGAGGGAAGCAAACGAATCCTGGTCTCACTACCTCCCCCATTCAGGGAAATATGGCTTTTGGAAAGAGTGTGAAAAAAATTCCAGGTGATAAAACCGCGGTCACTCTCAGCGGGAGCCATATTTACTGAACCGTTTTGGAATAAATGGGTTTTGGAGTTTTTCGTACCCTAGTGAATTTACTCCTCAATCAGTGACTACTTACAGTTTGAAAACATGGCTAGGGCATCCCAAAAGCCCTGGAAGGCACACCACTGGCGTGTTTGGTTGCTGTCAAACAGTTGATGGTCTGCACCTCACCCAGCGACTCTGCTGCAAAAAGACCGGGCAATCTAGGTCCTACAGATGACAGCCAAGAACACCCAGGGGCAGTTCTCTGTGATACGGGGGTCAGTCGCTAGGAGTCGGAATTGACTCAGTGGGTACCCAACAAGAGCATACAAGAAACAATGGGGTTCAATCAGAGCTTTTATAATCAGAAAACTTGACTCCGTTTTTACAAATACTGAGAACTTCTTGTCTGACAGGCAGACCCCAGGACCAGATAGATGCGTGTTCACTTTTTAACTCTCTGTACCAACCTCCTTCGGCTGCAAAACAGAAGTAACACCATCCCCGTCTCACAGGTTGACTCTGAGATCCAGCTAGATAGTACGGCTGGCAGTACTCTGTAAACTGTAACGTAGTTATTAATATTACTAGAAAAGGGAGCAACAAAGGGAATATTATTACCTGTACATATATTATTCCATTTAATTCTCCTAACGAAGCTCCAGGACAGAAAAGTTCACTGCATTATCCTGTGCAGCTTTGGACACCGATAGGAAGGAAGTAGCAGAACACAGGTATATGTAAAGAGCTTCAGGAGCACAGAGAGAAAGCAATTAATTCTATCTGGGGAGTGGACACGTTAGAAATGCCCACAGAGACTGATATCTGAGCTGGGCACCAGTAGGAATTTACCAGATAGAAAGTGTCGGGGGGGGGGGGGGGGGATTGCTAACAATCGGAAAATCATGTGATCAGAAAACCTCTGAGGAATGGGGCAGGTGAATGTTTAATAAATAAACAAGCAGCCTGGTGAAGGTTTTCAGCTGTGAGCAAATGCTCAGGTGAGGGGGTTCAGCGGATGTGAGACTCCTTTTGACAGCTTTGACCTGAAGAGTGGAAGGAGAAATTAGCAATGATGGTTAGGCTAAGAAGGGATTGGACTTTATCCTGTAGAATACACAGTAGGATACACAGTCTTTTTACACTGAAGACTGGCTGGACCAGATTTGCATTTGAGATAGGTCTTATGCTTAGGCAGCATGGACAGGGATCTGGAGAAGGAAAATGTGAAGGCAGACTCACGACCATAAAGACAGAGAGAGGGTGAATTGGGCCAGTGGCAGAGAGGAAGGAGACAGGCAGACAAGACTCTTTCAGTTCATCAAATCTAGTGGATGACGTTAAACAAGCCGCCATCTTGCTCAGAAGCAACAAAGCCCACATGGAAAAAGTACACCAGCCTGTGTGATTAGAAGGTGTCAAAAGGATCAGGTAGCAGGCATAAAAGAACAAAAAATAATATCATTGTGAATGAGGAGAAGTGCAGATTGGAGACCCAAGACCCATCTGTAGGCAACTGGACATCCCCTTAAAGAAGAGTCATGGGGAGGCGATGTCAGGGTACAATGTAGCAACGATGAAACATACAACTTTCCTCTAGTTCTTTAATGTTTCCTCCCCTACCCCCACTATCATGATTCCAATTCTACCTTACAAATCCGGCTAGACCAAAGGATGTACACTGGTACAGATAGGAACTGGAAACACAGGGAATCCAGGACAGATGATCCCTTCAGGACCAGTTGTGAGAGTGGCGATACCGGGAGGGTGGAGGGAGGATAGGGTGGAAAGGGGGAACCGATTACAAGGATCTACATATAACCTCCTCCCTGGGGGATAGACAACAGAAAAGTGGGTGGAGGGAGACATCGGACAGTGTAAGACATGACAAAATAATAATAATTTATAAATTATCCAGGGTTCACGAGGAGAGGGAGGGAAGGGAAAATGAGCTGATACCAAGGGCAGAAAACAGAAAGCAAATGTTTTGAGAATGATGATGGCAACAAATGTACAAATGTGCTTGACACAATGGATGTATGCATGGATTGTGATAAGGGTTGTATGAGCCTCCAATAAAATGATTATCAATCAATAAATAAATAAATCCCTGATAGATGGGGGGGGCGGGGAAATCTAGTGGATGTATTTACTGATTGAATGTTGGTGATGAGGGAGAAAAGGCGCCTCCTCCTCTCCCTCACATTCCATATCCAATTCCTGGGTCCTCATTGCAGTGACACGGGCAGTCCTGGTGGTCTAGTAGTTAAATGCTAATCTGCTAACTGAAAAATCAGCAGTTCCACCTACCAACAGCTCCATAGAGGAAAATAGTGGCCGTCAGTTTCCATACAGATGTCAGCGCTCAAAAATCAAACTCACTGCCACGAAGTCCATGCCAACTCATCTCGACCCTATAGGACAGGTCAGAACTGCCCCCGTGAATCCCCAAGGTGGTAACTCTTCACAGGGGTGCAAAGACCAGGCTTTCTCCAGAGGAGTAAGTGGTGACCTTGGACCTTTGAACTGCAGATGTTTCAGATCCCAGACCATGGAGTAACCACAGCCTTGAAAATCCCACCGGGCAGTGCTCTCTTCCCACTCCGGGTCAGAATGGGCCTACAACAACTCGAAGAACTCTTGTAGGCACCCACTGCGTCCTCCTTATTGCCACCAACCCCCCCTCAAAAAAAAAAAGCAATGTCTAATCCACAGCACCCCAGGGCTCCTCATTGCCACCACCCCAGTCCCATTCAGTAGTCCAAGCCACAAGTAAAATTGTTCACCTCTCCCATGCATTCTTTCCACCTTGAGCAATTATTTAAACATGCAAGTCTAATCATGCTTTGTCCTGGCTGAAAATCCCATGACTTCAACCTGCCTCTGGGAGGAGAACCTACATTCTTAGCAAAATTCTTCCTGGAGCTTGTTGGCGCCTCCAGGCACACTTCCTGCACCTCTGGCTTTTGCAGTTTCTCCACAGCGTCCAGTTCCCACCCGAGCCCTTACCTTTCCTGCTCCATCTGCCCCAGCCCTCCTCCCCCAACTCTTTTCCCCTTCCCTCGGCTGTTTCACTCATCCTTCTTGTTGTTAGGGGTTGCCATGTTGGTTCCCAACAGCTGAATGAAACACAACCTTGCTAGCTGAAAGTGAGGATGACCTGACGCACATGCTGATACAGATTATACATGAGCCAGTCAGGGTGCGATGTAGCAACGATGAAACATACAACTTTCCTCTAGTTCCTAAATGCTTCCTCCCCACCACTATCATGATCCCAATTCTACCTTACAAATCCTGCTAGACCAGAGGATGCACACTGGTGCAGATAGGAACTGGAAACACGGGGAATCCAGGATGGATGATCCCTTCAGGACTAGTGGTGTGAGTGGCGATACTGGGAGGGTAGAGGGAGGGTGGGTTGGAAAGGGGGAACCGATTACAAGGATCTACATGTGACCTCCTCCCTGGGGGACGGACAACAGAAAAATGATTGGAGGGGGACATTGGACAGGGCAAGATATAATAAAATAATAATTTATAAATTATCAATGCCTCATGAGGGAGGGGAGAGCAGGGAGGGAGGGGGAAAAATGAGGACCTGATGCCAGGGGCTTAAGTGGAGAGCAAATGTTTTGAGAATGATGAGGGCAATTAATGTACAAATGTGCTTTACACAATTGATGTATGTATGGATTGTGATAAGAATTGTATGAGCCCCTAATAAAATGATTTTTAAAAATCAGGGCTTGTAGCTTTCAGTATGGATTACAACTCAATGTCAAGAAGACCAAAATCCTCTCAAGAATGTGGCATCAGGATTGGAGGAAGACTTATTCTAGCATACCTCTGATTTATTAGTTCCAAGTGCATTTCTAAATTTTATCTGTAGACTGCAGTAACAATTTTCACTTTTGAAATTGAAAAATAGTAATTCTATATACATATATGAGTTTTTATATGTATATACACATACATATATGTAATTTTAAATTTCAATGTTCTTTGGAGACATTACTTTATCAGAAAAGTAGCAATTTGCCTGGAGATGATATAGCCACTGTCAGTTATGCTATTTAAGAGAATGTTTGTGTTATGATCAGAAAATTTCCATTGAAAATTTGCGTTATTTTAAACAGAATATTTTTATTTATTAATTATAACTTGATCCTTCCTGTTGGATGATGTTGAAAGATTTTTTCCACAGGTAATTCTGATATGCAAACAGGCTTAGGCCCCACTGGCCTTCCACTGCCCCTCATCCAAACCCCACCATACACACACACACACACCTGCCCACCTCATCAAACTAACCTTAAATAAGGGACATTCCCTGTGTGGCAGTTATATAATCTGGTGTCAACTTGAGATTATTAAGAGTGAAGGGGTGGAGTTTAGCCTGTCAATCAGGTCCCAGCTTGATGACCTCATTTGGAGGCACTTCGAAGTTAAATAGCTCGCTGGAGGCAGGACACACAGATTCTCCCTGTGAGACATTCCTGTTGCAAGCCACATGGAGCTACGCTAATGCAGCCAGAGCCTTGGAGCTGGAGGAGCCACGTGGAGACCCACGCCAGCTCTAAGATGCTGCCACCGCCACTGGATCCACAAGACTTTCCACCCACTGGCCTGTGATCGTCCTGCACTCAGCATCATTGCATGTGCTGCATGAGTCTGAAGAGGAATTTACAGACTAGTTTTGAACCTATGGGCTAATACTGGATTTATGGACTTGATCTGGACTGGGCTGGAAAGTTTTCTTAATGTACAATGGCTCTTGGATATAAAGTTCTCTCTTACGCACATAGGAATCTGCCTGGATTTGTTGCTCTAGTCAACCCAGACTAACACATCCTGCCTGCACTTTTCTCAGGGGTCGCTTTGGGTTCAAGGTGTTTGAAACTGTGGGGAGACAACCTTCAAAGAGGAAAAAATTGGCTGATTCGGAAAACTACACACCAGCCATCCACTGGCTGCTGGGTCCTCAAAGTCTGCCAAAGAGCGGGACTCCAGAGTGAGCAGACAGACCCGAGTGAACTCTCTCTCAGCTTCCTCCCTGTCCACACAGCCTCCCCTGGGCTTCTGATCCCAGGAGTGCTCGGCCCCGAGTAATGGAACTTACTGCAGAGAATTCAAAGGAAGATTGTGGATACAAAGTTCTCTTCCTCACTCACTTTGCTATTATCCCAGACGCTCATAAACATCCTCTCCCTGGATTCTCCAACCACGGTGTAGGATAGGAAAGGCATTATTTATTCTAGTCCCCCAGGGAAGGATAGGTTCAGCTGAGGCTTCCCTTCTAATTGACCGATGAGGAAGCTGCTCTCAGAGAAGAAAAATGACTTGTCTAAAGGGAGCCCTTCTGGTGTAGTGGGTCACCAGCTGGTCTAACTTTAAGGTCGGCGGTTAGAAACCACCAGCTACTCCACGGGAGAAAGATGAGGCTTTCTACTCCTGTAAACAGTTACAGCATCAGAAACCCTTTCTTATAAGGTCGCTATGAGTGGGAATGGGCTCACGGCAGCGCGTGGGGAAAGTCTGGGTGTGGGGCGGGGGCTTGAAGAGGAGCTGATCGCTTCTCTGTGCTCGTGTCTTTTCCTGTTCTTTGGATACTGCTTCGCCTCCTGTCCCTTTGGAAGCCGCTCTGGGCATGGTTTACCCACAGCCAACTGGCAAGAGGGCAGGATTGGGGCTCCCTGCATCTTCTGCGATAGTTCTTTCCCAGCGCCCCTCTCCCCCCAACACCACATGCCTCAGTTCATTACTTGGAATGAACTTCCTATAGGGGCTTCTACCATCACATGAGGTGGTACTCACGCGGACGCAAACTCACTGTCATGCCGTTGACTCTTAATGGCCCTCTAGGGCCTAGAGTTTAGGACCACCCCGTGGGTTTCCAAGACTCTAATTCTCATCTTTCATGTCATTCAGCAACTTAATAAAATAAGGGTATTTATTTGCCTTCCAAAAAGAAAGGACGTATCATCTTTCTCCAATGGAGTGACTGGTGGTTTGGAACTCCAGACCTTGTGGTTAGTACACGTAACCCACTATGCCACCAGGGCTCCTACATGGGATGTCACACTGCCGTCGAGTCAATGCTGTGAGCCAAAAATGTATGTACAAAGCAGGGTGCACCCCTCCAAACATCTGACACCTGTCTGAAATCTTTAGTGTGGCTGTACAGCATAGACAACTAGCCAACAGTCCAATCCAAACTCTGCTTTGCAAGACCAGTTCTTCATTTTCATGGAAGACGGACTTTTTTTTTAAAGACCGGCTCTGGAGAGGTGATGTTCCCCATGTGGCATAGGCCCTTCTCATGCCTCAGGTGACTTTCCCTTCCAGTTTGGGGGAAGATTACAGTTGGAGAAAATTGTATCTAGAGACATTTCAGGCCCAAAGAGGGCATTCGATGTGAAGGTTGTGGACGAGAGACTTGGGTCAGGGCTCTTAACTAAAAAACTCCCTGCCATCAAGCCGATTCCCACCTCTAGTGACCCAAAAGACACGGTTTCTGAGTCTGTAACTCTTCACAGGTGGAGAAAGCCTCGTCTTTCCCCCCACAGAGTGGCTGGTGGCTTCCAACCCTCGAGCTTAAGGTTGGCAGCCCGACTCATACCCCACAGGGCCTCCAGGGTTCCTATGAGCAGGGCAGCAATGCCAGCTGGGATGTGGAGGTCTCTGTGGAGGCCACGGAGTTGCAGGAGCAGGGATGGGCAGGTGGGAACGTCAGGCAGGCACTAAAAGGGGGCTGCAGGAGAAGAAAGCCCTGCCGTCAGGGAAGGGTTCTCCAAGAACAAGTTTGGGTTTTAACTTGCTGTAAGATCCCTCACAGGTAGGTGGCTTTGGAAACTGCGGTCAGTGGCACCCGGGGCAAGGGCCTTACGTGCCACGTCTCAGAAAGGCCTCTGCTCACCGCAGGCACAGCAGCTCCGATGCTGACAGTCCCTGTCTGTGTAGCAAATCCCCATCCTGAATTCATACTTGGGTGCAGCCCTCTGCGCGCATTCGAACACCTCCCTTCCCCTGGCTGGGCTTCAGTCTCTTCATTTACAACAGGCGTGCTGGTGTCTTCTCCTCCCCTGACTACAGAGACCTGGGGTGCTTGTCAAAGAGGACAAGAGAGTCGCCTTTGGCCTGGACGAGCACTCTGTGTGTAACTGATTTACCCGTGTCTGGTTGCCGGAGGGGAGAGGGAGCAGATAAAGACACAAGAGCAGATAAAGACACAAGAAAAGAGTTTCCATGGCTTGATCCAGAATTCAGTCATTATGTATTTTCTCAATCAAAAGATACTAACAAATACCCCTCCTGCTGTGTCAGAGCTGGGGAAATTGTTTACTCCCCCGTCCCCGAATTAAACATGTTGGACGGGGCTGGTCTAAATATCTCCTGAAACTCCTGTAAGCTGTCATCCTACACACTCACCAAACTCCAGCTGCCGGAGAGTCCATGCCAACCCAAGTTGGCCCCATGTGTGTGCCAGAGAAGCGGGCGCCCCAGGACCTCCAGTGGCTGATGTTTCAGAAGTCAGGTCTTCCCGGCCTTTCTTCCGAGCTGCCTTTGAGAGGTGGCAAATGCAAAACCCACTGCCATCGAGTCCTCATTCTGACTCAGCGCGCCCTTGTAGGACTGGGTCGAATTGCCCCCTGTGAGTTTCCAAGTCTATAACTCTTGATGCGCATAGAAAGGCCCCATCCGTCTTTCTTCCATGGGTGTGTGGTGGAGTAAAGTTTCTTAATATGGCTCTTCTGTTCATATCCCACCCAGCTGCTTCATGGGAGCAAGAGCAGGCTTTCTACTCCCATAAAGAGTTACAGTCTCTGAAACTCACAGGGACAGTTCTACCCTGCTCAATGGCAGGGAGTTCCACCGAGGTCTTTGTAACGCCCATCAAATCATTGGGAGGGATTATGCAAATAAGCATGTCACTCCCCAGGCCACAAGGATAGAGAACTCCCAGGACCATTGGAAGAAGTACCACCAGTGCAGCATCTGTCCGGAATCTCTCTGAAGCAGTGGAGTCTGAGACCACAGGTGTCAGAGGATGGAGACAAGGAGCAGAGGAGCAGCACTGAGACTGTGAGGCCTTGAGGTGGAGCACAGGGGGGGCTTCCTGGCCCACTGAGATTGAGGCCACGTGGACCAATGCCTACTTCCTGTTGACCAGTCCAGCCTGTGGTAACCTATGAACTCCTCTCCTACCATCCAAACTCCCGGCCATCGAGTCAATTCTGACTCATGGCCACCCTGTATGGGAGGGCTGAACTGCCCTGTGGGTTTCCGAGACCAACTCTTGACAGGAGCAGAAAACCTCATCTTCCTCCCTCAGAGAGGCTGGTGATCTCCAACTGCTGACCTCCTAGTCAGCAGCCCAACAGGTAACCACTGTGCCACCAGGATTCCCTGAGCTCGCTAATGCTGCTGTTAGGTGCCATCCAGTGGTTCCGACCCATAGGAACCCCCCCTGCCCTAGAGAAGGAAGCGCTTCCTGCGCCATCCTCCCATTTGTTCCCAGGCTTGAGCCCAGCTCCTGGGGGGGGGGGCCTTCCTCTCTTTTGATGCCCCTCCACTTTACAGGCATGAAGTCCTTCTCCAGGGACCATCTGTCCCAACGACATGTCCAACACATGTAAGATGAAGTATCCCCATCCTTGCCTCTAGGGAGCCTTGTGGTCATATTTCTTCCGGGACCGTCTTGTTTGTCCTTTGGATAGTCCGGGCCACTTTCAACATTCTCTGCCAGCACCTCGATTCAAATGCGAACTCTCCTCAGAAACGCCGTGATTGTGAGTCGTGTCTGCGAGTTCGGTGCGTCTGTTGCGGTTAATTACAGGATCCGGCATAGATGCCGAGTGCCGTGGGAGGCAGCATGGAGTCGGACTAGGGAAAGATGGATGGAGGTGGAAGCATGTCTGACCCCCGTCTCCTGGCACAGGGAAGCCAGAAGAGGTCAGAGGTGGCCCTCCGTCGCACTATTTTCTCAGGTAGACTCTAAAGTTGAAGAGTCTGAACTTGAGGAACAGAGCTCATTAACCATTAATACTTCCCAGGGACTCAACAGAGCCATAGGACACGTGAGCCCTTGGAAGCTGAGGGTCCTGGGCAAGAAGACTGATCTAAACAGGGCAAGGGGTAGAGCCAAGCTTCTGCTCGTGGGACTGAGATCTCAAACACCCAAGGCTCTCTAAGGGAGTTGATGTCCAGCGTGAGGGTGATAGGCGACCTTCCCCGAGTCACTCAGCACTGTGGACACCCAGCTACCTCTGCGCTACTGAGTGGGAAATCCTTCATTCGGTTAGACCTCGAGTTCCGGCTCCAGACCTGCCACATAGAACATTTCTCAGATGCCACCTGACTGCCCATCAACAAGCAAGAAGCACTAAGAGGAGAAAGGGCACCTCACAGGGTAAACGGCGCCCATGTGCACGGTGGGCTTTCAGGGACTGGTTGGAGCCTGTGGAGTCAGGGAAGTAGGCTTGGAGGTGGAGCTGAGAACAAAGGAAAGGGACAGGGACTGTCACTCAAAGCAGGGAGCTCAATCTGCAAGGGGGTGATCATGAGAAGACCTTGGCTGACATTCCAGGCCTGTCTTGCCTGGTAGCAGTGGGCCGTACCCAGAGGCCAAGGTCAGAAGGGCCAGCAGGAGAAGCCAGGACCCTCCTCTCATCCCTCCTCCCTGCTGAACTAACCTTCCTTCCTTCCTTCCCTCCTGTTTCTGTTTACAGCATCTTGTTGTGCTTTAGGCAATCGTTTACATAACAAATTCATTTCCTACACAAGTCATTCTAGATTCTGGTTTCTGTCCCCACTAAGTGTCAGCACCCTCCCTTATCCTCCATGGGCTCTCCGTTTCCATTCATCTGGTCTCCTGGTTCCTTCCTGTGTCCTCAGCTTTGCTTTTGCTCTTTGGTTCCCAGTAGTGAATGGTGGTGTTTGTTTTGTGGGCCTGACTAGTACTTGGCTGCTAGGTGACCTCAGGGATGCCTTCAATGTCAAGAAAGAAGGTTTTCTCAGAGGGATCGCCTGGGGTGGGGTGGGGGGATTTCTCTCTTCTCTCTCCCACCAGTAAGTCTGGTCTTAAAAAAATTTTTTTTTCTTTTTTTGGCTTTGAATTTTGTTCTATATTTTCTTTTCTTTTTTAAAAAGATAATTTTATTGGGGGCTCTCACAGCTGTTGTAACAATCCATCCATCAATTGTATCAGCATGTTTGTACATATGTTGCCATCATCATTTTCAAAACATTTACTTTCTATTTGAGCCCTTGGTATCAGCTCCTCTTTTTTCCTTCTTTCCCCCTCTCCCACCCTTGTAACCCCTTGGTAAATTATATATTATTATTATTTTCATATCTTACACCTGCTGCTGTCTCCCTCACCCAGGTTTTTATTGTTCACCCCCCTTCTTTTTTTATTTTTAATCCATCCTAACGGGGACCTTCTACTGAGGTCTAGGTAGGAGCAACTAACTAGGTGCCATCTAATGCAGGAACCCTGGTGCTGTGGTGGTTACACAAGGTCAGCAGTTTGAAACCACCAGCCACTCCTGGAAAGAAAGATGAGGCTTTCTGCCCCTGAAGAGCAAGTCTCAGAAATTCACAGGGGCAGTTCCACCTTGCCCTACAGGATCTCTATGAATTGAATCGACTCGATGGCCCCGTTGTTGCTTTAACTGGGACCTTCTACTGAGATCTCGGTAGGAGTAGCCAGGCACCTGCTCTCAGCCCAGCACCCGTCTGAAGCTTGCGAAGAGGCCTGGGAGCTCACTGGCAGAGAAAACCAGAGGATACATACAGGTCGCCCAAGCCGCTGGGAGCACAGGCAGCTCCCTCAGAGCCCCAGAGAGGACAGGGAGACCAACAGGCAGGCTGGCCAACATGAAGGTGCGGGCACCCCCTGTCTTCCTGTGCTCAACAGACCCGCCTCCTACATTTGGGATCTGGGCTCTGATACAGGGCAGGCACAGGGCCCTGGTGACACCACAGTTAAGTGCTCCGGTGCTTACGGTGCAAGCTTGGCACTTGGCATCCTCCCAGCCGCTCCCCAGGAAAAAGGCCTGCCAAGCTGCTTCTGTAAATATGACAGCCTAGGAAACCCTGCGGGGCAGCGCTCCTCTGCCGCTTGGTTCTCAATGAGGTGAGAAATCCACTGAAGGGCATCCGCCAACACAAGGCGAGGACACACACACACACACACACACACACACACACACACACACACACGGGCTCTGACCCCTGTCTGCCCTGCAGAAGCCTGTCTTCCCTGTCAGCTCCTGGGGGCCTATACCTCATTACCCACCACGCTGCTTTTCCCCTCTGCCTTCACAGGGCCACGCTCTGTCATGGGCTGCAGAGGGGCTGACCTCCCAGAGACCAGACCCACCATCACTACCACCAGGCTCTTTCAGCCTCCTCAAGACAAGGCCTGCTGGAGGCTGAGGTACCAGCAGCTGCCCCCTCTAGGCCCACCCCCCTCAGCTCCTTCCCACCAGGGAGTTCCTCCTGCTCTGCTGCCTCCCCCCACCCCCCACGCTGCCTTCAAGCCTGGGAGGGAGGGCACAGTGGAGCCCATCCTGGCAAAATGAGAAAAGATTAGAGCAATACATTTGCTGTCAATGGCAATAAGGCTGTGTGAGCAGGGAGGAGGACGATTTGATTTCAGGCTCTCTGGGGCTCTTGATGGAAGAGCACTGGCAGCCGACAGCCCCGGGCCTGGTGGAGTGGGGAGGGCTGGTCCCAGCGCCAGCCAACTGGGGACCCTGGAGTCCCAGCCCTCCCATCTCCAGATCGACCCTGTCCTCAGTCCTCCGCAGTCACCCGCAGGCTTTCAACTCCCCCACCCCCGCCCTCCCCCAACTCCCTTCCTCTCTTCGTTTCTCCCCCTCCACCGCCAAACTTGTTTCCTGCAGCAGTTTTCTGCCCTGTGCAGGGTGATGGAGCACAAAGAACACTGCTCTGGGGGCTGGAGGGGCCTGGGTTCTAACCCCCTACTGCTTCAGAGCACTGAGGGGCTATGCACAAGTGGAGGGGGGGGCTCTCAGAGCCTTGGGGCAGCAGGTGTGGGGAGAACAGGCCATGTGGCATCCCTGGGGCCTGGGCGCAGCTCAGCCCTGCTCCTGGGAAACATCACTTAACCTCCCTGCGCTCCTGTTTATTCGACTCTAAAATGAGGGTGAAGCAAATAGCAAGGCCCATGTCCTCCAATGGCGGTGAGTCCCAGCAAAGCTATAACCAAGCTCGAGGAGAACATTGTCCCCTTCCCACCAGGGCACTGGGCTGGGTACGGGTGAGTTCTTGGTCTCTGGAGCCAGTGTTGAAGGGAGCAACCATTAGCCTTCCTCTGACCAGTCCTGAAGGACATTCTGGAGGGAGAGGTTTTAGAGGCAACTGGCCACCCTGGTATCCTCTCAAACTCCTCCTACCCTCATGCCCACTTCTGAACATCGCCCCTGCAGGTGTGCCACAGGGTGGGAATGGCAGCGCTGGACCCAGAGGAAAACATTTCTCCCCAGCCTCTCAGAGAATGGGCAAGATGCTGGGGAGGATGAGCCACCCTGGGCCAGACCACCCAGCAGCTTCAGTGTTTTCCAAATAGTACAATACTGCCTGCTGGGGGCGCCGGAACATGGGCGGGGGGTGCGCGTGCGCACGCACAAAGGCAGATACCTACACTTTATGCGCTGGTGACAGTCTTAGAAACCCACAGGGACAGCTATGGGCTGTCGTATAGACATTGTTCATTGCCAGGGGAGTGCCGGGTCATTTTTTTTCTCTGCAAAGGGGTTGGTATGTGGATGAATTTTGGAACCTAGGATACACAGTATCTGGTCTGTAACTGCCAAAAGACAGGAAGAGTAGTGGGGGGCAAGAAAGGGCATCAAAGAACTTGCTCATTGTTACCAGGTAGAAGGAATTCAGGCTAGCCTATCCCATCACTGCACACCTCCTCCTGCTGCAGTACTGAACTCAAAGGCTCTAGTGGTAAATGTGGCCAATCTTTTTTTTTTTTTCATTTTATTGGGGGCTCGTGCAGTTCTTATTACAATCCATCCATGCATCCATTGTGTCAAGCACATTTGTACATTTGTTGCCCTCATTATTTTCAAAACATTTACTGTTTACTTGAGCCCTTGGTATTAGCACCTCATTCCCCCCCTTCCTTCCTCATGAACCCTTGATAATTTATAAATTATTATTTTTTCATGTCTTACACTGACTGATGTCTCCCTTCATCCACTTTTCTGTTGTCCGTCCCCCTGGGAGGGGATTATATGTAGATCCTTGTGATCAGTTGGTTCCCCCTTTCTCCTCCCACCTTCCCCTTCCCCTCCTGAGTGGCCAATCTACCTACTGTCGTTACCCTGTCAGACACTTGACCTGCCCACTGGGTTTCTGAGACTGTACTCTTCATAGAAACCCACTGCCACATGTGGGTTTAAATCACAGGTAGCTGGTACCTGAACCATTGAGCCACCAGGGCTCCTAGGCAGATTAAAATCTCTTTTAACCATTGTTTTCCCATGTTGTAGAGAGTCACTACTTGACTCCCGTAATTTAGAGACTGTATTGTGCACCAGACCTCCGTGAAGAAGCCCTGCCGGCAGACTGGTTAAGCATTCAGGTGCTGACACCCACTCCACAGCTCTGCAGAAGAGAGACCTGGTGACCTGCGCCTATAAAAACTTCACTGGGAATCGGAGACCTGCTTGATGGCACCGTCTGTCAGTACCTCCAAGGGCGCCTGTGCCCACGCCAGCTTCCTTTCCCATGGCGCCCCTCCCAGCCAGAAGACCTCACGCATCTGAAGAAGCATCCAGCTAGCTGGTGTCTTCTTCCTCTTGACCCTCTGCCCACCCAGGTCTAACCAATCTCTCAAGGCCTGGATTTGAGGCTACCTCCTCCAGGAAGCTTTCTTACCACCCTAACCCACAATGGCAATAAGTAACCATTAGCCTTTTGGTTTGGTTTGTAAATGTTATTGTGGATGTGTGTGTGTGTGTGTGGGTGTGGGTGTGGATGTGTGTATGGGTGTGTGGGTGTGGGTGTGTGTGGGTATGTGGGTGTGTGTGTGTCTGTGGGTATGGATTGTGTGTGTGTGTGTGTGTGGGGGTGTGGGGGTGTGTGTGTGTCTGTGTGTGTGTCTGTGTGTGTGGATGTGTGTGTGGATGTGGGTATGTGGGTGTGTGTGTGTCTGTGGGTGTGGATTGTGTGTGTGGGAGGGTGTGTGTGGGTGTGGGTGTGTGTGGGTGTGGATGTGTGTGGGTGTGTGGGGGGGGTGAGTGTGGATGTGTGTGTGTGTGTCTGTAGGTGTGGATGTGTGTGTGTGTGTGGGGGTGTGTGTGTGTGTGGGTATGTGTGTGTGTGTCTGTGGGTGTGGATTGTGTATGTGTGTGTGTGTGGGTGGGTGTGGGTGTGTATGGGTGTGGGTGGGTGTGTGGGTGTGGGTGGGTGTGGGTGGGGGTGTGGGTGTGGGTGGGTGTGGGTGTGTGTGGGTATGTGGGCGTGTGTGGGTATGTGGGTGTGTGTGTGTCTGTGGGTGTGGATTGTGTGTATGTGTGTGTGTGTGTGTGGGAGTGTGTGTGTGTGGGTGTGTGGATGTGTGTGTGTGTGGGTGTGGGTGTGTGTGTGTGGATGTGTGTGTGTCTGTGGGTGTGGATGTGTGTGTGTGTGTATGTGTGTGTGTGTGGGTGTGTGTGGGTGTGGGTGTGCCCTGAAGGCATAGTAGGTTACGTGTTGGGCTGCTGTGTCAGTCCGTGTAGACTAGAGAAACAAATTCACAGACACTCATATGTATGAGAAAGAGCTTTATAGAAAGGAGCAATTGTATCTTGAGAAAACATCCCAGCCCAGTCCAGATCAATCCATAAGTCCGATATTAGCCCATAGGTCCGATACTGGCCCATAAATTCCTCTTTAGACTCATGTAGCATCTGGATGATGCCAAATGCAGGAAGATCACAGGCTAGTGGGGAGAAGGTCTTGTGGATCCAGTGGCAGTGGAAGCATCTCAACGCTGGTGCGGGTCTCCACACGTCTCCTCCAGCTCTCAGAGTGCCTCAATAGCAGGAAAGGGAAGGCAGAGAGAGTGGGTCTGGCCTCCAGTGAGCTATTTATCTCCATCGCGCCTCCAAATGAGGTCATCAAGCTGCGAGCTGATTGACAGGCTAGACTCTACCCCTTCACTCAAGTTGACGGAAGATTATGCAACTGACACAGCTGCTAACTGCAAGGTCAGAAGTTTGAAATCACCAGCTGTTCTGCAGAAGACAGATGAGGCTCTCTACTCACATCAAGAGTTGCATCTCAGAAACCCAAAGCAGCAGTTCTACCGTGTCCTATAGGGTCACCAGGAGTTGGAAAGGACTTGATGGCAGTGAGTTTATTATATGTGTGTACATATATTACCTATTAATATGTACCTATTAATTAATACCTGACCCATATCGTGGTATTTTCCAAAGTGCACCTTAGAGGCAAGGCTGGCAAGACTGTCTTCCACTCTTCGGGGATGTTGTCAGGAGAGAGCAGTCCCTGGAGAAGGACGTCCTTCTTGGTGAAGTGGACGGGCAACGAGGACAAGGAGATGGCCTTCGTGAAATGGGTGGGCACAGTGGCTTTTTACAAGGGACTCCAACCTAAGAACCATTGTGAGGATGGGGCAGGACTGACTGCTGGTGATTCCGATGGACATGTGGCCGGTGTCAGGCACAACTTACTGCATGGTGCTCGACAACAACGTGTGTGTGTAGCAAAATGTTGGTTATTTTAACCTTTTGTGAAAAAAAAACGTTTTACATTTTAGCCATTTTTCACGCTTGCAGGTGAGCAACAGCAATTACACGGACCCTTCTGAGCAGCCGTTTTCATGGCCTTCTCTCCCTACGCAGGAACTCAGAACTCGTTCAGCAATCGCTCCCAAATGCCCTTCTTCTCAGCTCAGGTAACCACTAATACACGCTTTCCATATAGATTTGTCTAGCATAGTGGTGACACCTTGAGCTCCCACCTACAAGGTCAGCAGTTTGATTGAACCTACCCACTCCACCCCACCCCACCCGCTCCTTGGGAAAAGACGAGGCTTCCTTCCCCCTTACTCAGTTATAGTCTTGGAAACATGGGGACGGTTCGACACTGTCCTCTCAGGTCACTATAAGTCACAATTAACTTGATGGCAGTGGGTGATTCTCACCCCCCACCCCCCATGGATAGGCGCCTTGGTGGCAGAGTGAGTTGTGCGTGGGTGATACCACCACGAGACCACCAGGTAGTTCAAAGCTACGAGCAGCACCATGGGGGAAAGATGAGGCTTTCTAGTCCCAGAAAGATTTACAGCCTGAGAAACCCCCAGGGGCACAACTGCTCTGTCCTCTCGGGGTGCTATGAGATGGGATTTACTTGAAGGCAGTGAGCTCTATGAGGAACCTCCAAAAAGTTCCATTGTCTTCCCAGCCCACGTTGACGCAGCCTTTTTTAAGGCCCCTTGTGGTCTAGACCGCTCATGTAAATGGGATCAGACGGTATTTTCCCTTGGATTTCTGACTTATTTCACTCAGCTGTATATATTTGTTACATGTACATGACTGTATATAATAAAATATAACTCTCTCTATGGCTGAACAATATTCCATTGTACATATGCACCACATTTGATGTACCCAGTCCTCTGCTGCTGGACACCTGGGTTGCTTCCACCTGCTGGCTGTTGTGAATAACGCCACCATGAAATGGACCTGTTTGAGTCCCTGCTTTTTATCCTTTCAGGTGATGCCTAGGATGGGAACTGTTGGGTCACACAGTAACTTGCTGTTCAAAGCAATCACTTTTAATGACAGGGTCCTGTTCCCTCATTAGCGTCCCTGATTCTTTGAGACCGGAAATGGTGTCTTCTATCACTTTGCATTCCCAGGGCTCCCACAGGATCTGGCCCAAACTGAAGGCGAGAAAGATTTTTGCAGCTGGTGCTCATGAGTGTGGTGGTGGTGCTCAGGGTGGAAGCCGCAGTTGAAGTTAGAGCAGGGTGCCCGTAGCAATGGCTGTGGTGGCAGGGACGGGTGTGACTTTGAAGATGGTGATGGTGATGAGGGTGATGTGTGGAGGGCAGTGGGCATGGTGGTAGTGAAGATGACCGTGGTGCTGACGGTGGCAGTCAGGGTGACAGTGTTCTTATCCACTCGCTGAAGGAACAAACTACTGCCCCAAACGCAGCAGCTTCCAGCAGCCTGCTTTCTGTGGCCCAGGGATCAAGATTAGGCTGCACAGTTAGCTGGGTACCTCAGGCGCAAGGTCTCTCACAATCTGATGTCAACTGAGGTGTGATTGAGGAGTTAGCAGGGGCCACGGGTGCATCTGGAGGATTCTCTAAATTCTCTCAGCTGACTGCAGGCAGGATTCAGTGTCTCGGGCTCCGGGACAGGGGGCTTCATTTCCTGGCTGAGTGCGGGCCCAGAGGCCCTCCACAGGGCATGTGAGAGTGCGTCCCTGGGCTTCCTTCAGTGCTGGCAGGGCACTGGACATGGGAGGGTTTTGTAGCCTGGTGGTGAAGCCACATTCCATTATCTCTGCCAACCTGTATTTGCTAAAAGCGAGTCACTCAACCCAACTCACACTCAAACGAAGAGGAGTAAACAAGGCATGGGCCCTAGGAGGCAGGACTCATTGGGGGCCCGTTTTGTAGGCTACCTGACTCCATGTTGCTGATGACCATGGGGGAGGCATGTTGGAGAGTGATGGTCACGATGTGGATGACGGGATCAGGGATGGCAGCGTCTTTGAAAGTCGAGGTGGCTGTGGTTGGGTCCTTGCATTGGTTTCCTGGTGACCCCCTGTCTAACAGAACACAGCAGTGGCTGGTCCCTCACGGTCCTCATGATTGTTTCCATGTTGGAGCCCATTGTCGCAGCTGCTGGGTCATGCCTCCTGTTAAGGGTCTTCTTTTATACCGACCCTTCACTGTACCAAGCAAGACACCCTCCTCCGGGATCTAGTCCTTTCCAGGGCCAGGGACACATATCAACATCTTCCCTTCTAAGGAGCATTCGGGTCGTATTTCTTTTCTTTTTTAATCATTTTTATTGGGAGCTTGTACAACTCTTATCAAAATCCATTCATCCATCCAGTGTGTCAAGCACATTTGTACATTTGTTACCATCATTTTTCTCAAAACATTTTCTTTTCACTTGAACCCTTGGTATCAGCTCATTTTCCCCCTCCCTGTCCCCTCTCCTTCACAAACCCTTGATAATTTATAAATTATTATTTTGTCATGTCTTATACTGTCTGACATCTCCCTCCACCCACTTTTCTGTTGTCTGTCCCCCTGAGAGGGGATTATATGTAGATCCTGTAATCCGTTTCCCTTTCTACCCTACCTTCCTCTTTTACCCTCTTGGTATGGCTACTCTCAATATTGGTCCTGAGGGGTTTATCTGTCCTGGGTTCCCTGTGTTTCCAGTTCTTATCTATGTCCGTGTCCATGCTCTGGTCTAGCCGGATATGTAAGGTAGAATCGGAATCATGATAGTGGGTAGTGGGAGTGGGGGGAGGAAGCATTAAAGAACTAGAGGGAAGTTGTATGTTTCATCGTTGCTGCACTGCACCCTCACTGGCTGCTCTCCTCTCTGCAACCCTTCCCTAAGGGGATGTCCAGTTGCCTACAGATGGGCTTTGGCTCCTCACTCCGCACTCCCCCTCATTTACAATGATTAGGGTGGTATTTCTTCCAAGACAGATTGTGGAAGTTGTGGTATCCATATGAGAGATGTAAACTGCTTCATCCAAACTGGATCTGGGCAGAGGAATCTAACTGGCTGAAGCCAGCTATATAAGAATCACCTCCTCCCAGGTAGACACTGGGAGATTGGCAAGCACTAAAGACAACAGAGGCAACCATTGTCTTCAGAATTCTGCAGTAGTGGTGATCTGCGAGTAGATGCTCAGGTAGACATGGAAGTTGAACAGGGGAGAGAGGGATAGTTGGGATAGACACGGTGAAATACGCAGGTTTGGCAGAGGGTAATTGCGCATGTGCATTTGCCTTAGCTACAAATTATCCTGGAAGGTGGTGGAGCAGACAGGGGACAAAGTTATAAAAATCCTCATAGACATAACCAAACACCCCGAGGGAACGAGTCACTGAGCCTGGGGGATCAGGACCAATGTCTCCTGACACATCAAGGGCGATTGGCATAGCATAGTTCACAACGACAGTGTTCTACATCCTAATTTGGTGCATAGCAACCAGGTCTTAAAAGCTCAGGAGCAGTCACGTGAGATGGTCTCTCACCATGTGGAGGCAAAAAGAGGGGTAAAAACCGAAAGACACCTGGGTCCAATGAGTCCCGTGGGCTCACGAACCACGCCAATACCAGTCTCCGCAGCACTGAGACCAGAGGAACCAGATGGTGTCAGGCCACGGCCACCAGCTTCTTTGAAAAGGGTCACATTCGAAGGTCCTGTGTTGAGCGGGAGAAAGCTGTGGCTAGAACTCAAGCATCATGAAAGAAACGAGGGGCATTGGTTGGATGGGGACGGGTGGAAACACCACCCCCCGTGGGAACACCCCCCCAAACACACACACACACACACACACACCCCCAAGACTATAGTCCTAGCCCTTCAGGTCTGGAACAGAATTGACCTCCATGTGAGAATAATCCACTCTGTGAGATGGAAAGGACTGGGAGGAATTGGGGTCAACTGTACATACTGCAAGGCATGAAATGTCGACTGTGAAGCTATGCGCGGCTTGTAAACATTTCTCTATTCACAATCAAAAGTTTCAGAAGAAATAATTCCCCTCCTCCACCACACCCTAGACCAATTCCAGGTCCAGATCTACTCCCACAGAGGCCTCCCTACCATTACTTCCTCGACAAACACCCCACCCTCGGCTGCTGCTCTTCCTTTGACCACTAATCAAGAAAAAGAGAGCCATTAGCACCAGCAATCACAAGGACGCTGAGGAGAGTAGTCGGGGTCCACAAGGGGCTTCCAGTTTGGGGCGGGGGTGTGGCTTTCGAAAAAGCCACTCTAGCCGATACTATGGCGTGTCCTTGGTCTCTAGCTGCCCCACCTCCCATAGACAGAGCCCATCACCCCATTCCTCTCACTCTTAATTCTTCATGGGCTTCAGGCCAGAGCTTGGCTGGAGTCTGCCTTCCCTAGGGCACCTCTGCCTACATCGCTCTGCCTACAATCTCTCCCCACTTCTGACGATATTGTCTTTCGTTAAACTTCCCCAACACCACCTCTGTGATCAGCACAGAAGGAGCTCATCTGTTCTGAAGCCTCACCCCTACACCCACGACCACCCAAACTCCTAAGTCTGTCATCACTCCACAGCTTGGAGGCCTGTCAAGCGCTAACACCACCTAATTATCTGGACCTCTCTAGGCGACGACATGACAGGAGGATCAGGAGGGCCAAGTCTTCTTACAGGAGGATCACGAGGCTAAGGGACAGGTGCTTAAAAACAAAACAAAACTGGATTTCAAGTTAGGAAGCCAGGAATTGAATCCCAGCTTTGTCGTTCAGTAATCTCGCCGCTGCTGCTACGTGGGCTTCAGCATCCTCATCTGTTAGATGTGTGTGTATGGGGGAGGGGGGCAGTGTTTAAAGACCCTCAGTGAATGAGACGGATAGGCACAGTGGCTGCAACCATGGGCTCAAACGTAACAATAGTGAGGATGGCGCAGGACCGGGTGGTGTTTTGTTCTGTTGGGCACAGGGTTGCTCTGAGTTGGAACTGACAACAGTAACCAGGGCTCTGATCCTTCTAAATGGCCATGATTCGGATTCCCATGAAAAGGGTGAATGAAGGTTGAGTGGAGGGTGGCAGCTCTGATGGAAAGCCAAGGGCCGCATGGCTGAGACAATAGTATCTGCTTGCAAAGCACAGCTAAATCTGGTCCCAACTGCTTTCATTCTGTGCACTGTAGTTGCAACCCAAGGCAGCCCCAACCTTTCTTTCCTGCGTTGCAGTCTGCCCAGGCCCCAAGTGTATAACCTTGGACTCACCAGCTTCCTCTCTCTCTCTCTCTCTCTCTCTCTCTCTCTCTCTCTCTCTCTCTCTCTCGTCAGTACGTTCAGTCCATCACAGTCTGTCAACTTTGAGACATGACTCACCCCTTGGGTTTCCTTTCTCTCTTCCCACATCCCACCCCCCATCCTCAACTGATTTGAAGGACTCACCCCTCTGTCTGGGACCTCTGTGATCTGCAAGGAACTGTTCTTTTGCCACGCCCCCTCTTGCTCTCAGGACACGGCTTCCCTGGGTCTCCTCTCATCTTCTGGACGAGTCCTTCTTGGTTCATTTTCTCTTTTCAAACTCCCCTCTTGTCTCCTTCCCTTCTGTTCACCCCTTAAATCTGAGTGCACCCCCTAAGGCTTTGTTCTTGGTCATCTCATAGTGGTAACATAATAAAAAAAGCAAAGCAAAAATACAAACAAACCTCAAACAGAAAGAAAATGTTTTGAAAACGATGATATAACTGATGTATGGATTGTTATATGAGCTGTAAAAGCAGTCAATAAATTATTTCTTTAAGATTAGATTAAATTAATTTTTTAATGGAGAACTAGAAAAAAAATACAGACAAAACTGTGTCTCTAAAGCACAGATGTCGCATTGGCGGCCCCTGTAAAGATTTACAGACGCAGAAATCCTATGAAACAGTTCTGCTCCATCCTGTAGGGTCGGTATGAGTCAGAGTCAACTGAGGACTGTGTGTTTAGTTTAGGTGTTTATAAGGTACAGATAAGCAACAAGCAATGTCATGAAACAAATACTGAAGTTGTTGAGGATTTTATTTTACTTGGATCCACAATCAATGCCTGTGGAAGCAGTGGTCAGGAGATCAAATGATGCATTGCATTGGGAAATCTATTGCAAATGATGTTATCTCTAAAGTGTTTTAGAACAAACACAGCACTTTGGAAACCAAGAAGTACCGCACCCAAGCCATGGTGTTTTTGACAGACTCCAATGCGTGCGAATACTAGACAATGAACTAGGAAGACTGAGAACTGGCATATTTGACTGCCAGGAACCCAAACCAACCGACCCAACAAACGCAAACCACTGCCAGAGAGGCAGTTCAGACTCCAACACATCTGTCGTGGGAGGAATGGAGGAGCCTTAGAAGTGAGGACGGCAAGACTTCCCCTTGGGTGTTTCAGACACGTCATCAGTGGGATCAGTCCCTGGAAAAGGACGTCATTCTTGGTAAAGCAGATCAGCAAAAAAAGAGGAAGGCCCCCAGGGAGATGGACTGACACGATGACGGCAGCAACGGGCTCAGACACAGGAAGGATCCCGAGGAATGTTTTGTTCTGTGGGACATAAGGCTCCTAGGAGTTAGAAGCAACTTGAGGACACCGAGCATAACAAACAAACAAACAAACATACGGTACAATAGGGGCCCTGCTAGCGCACTGATTGAGTGCTCTGCTGTTAACAGGAAGGTTGGCAAGTCAAACCCACCAACCCTTGAAGGACCAAGCTGTGACCGTTTGTTTCGGTCGCGATCTCTAGCCTTGGGGCAGTTCTCCTCTGTCCTGTGAGGTCATACGAACTGGAGTGGGATCCACAGCAATAGGTTTGGGTATATAAGGCACAACAGGTCTTCACGCGTGTTTCCATTCGATTCTGCTATCCCCCATCTAACAGAAGTCAAGTCGAACTCCATGGAGTCTCTGAAAACATTCTCTTTCTATTTCCATTGCCCTACTTCAGGCCCCTAATACCTCCTCTTAGGCCCCTGCTTCAGCACCCTAGCTGACAACGAAGTAGGTCTTAGTGGGCAGCAAGAAGGAAAGGATGTAGTTCCAGTCAGACAATTGACCAAGGGCTTTAGACTTAACTGAGCCAGCCCAGGCTCCATTCCACACAGTGGCTACTCAGTGGGCTGTGCTGTGAAGATAAGGCACTCAGGACGGGAGTCATTTTAAGGAAAAGATTAGGGTCACATACAGAAAAACCAGGCTCTCTGATTGGTGAGGGAGTAAAGAGGATAGTCCCTGTTGGGGAAGGGCTACATAATAACTCCAGAAGCATCTTTTTGGAAACTCCTCCTCCCAGACTCACATGACCAGTCCCATATCAGGTCCAATCAGCACCACCTGATGTCTCAGCCTATTCAAGAAGGGACAGTTCAACTCTCCCATAGAAGCCAGGAGAATCCCACCCCTGGAGGAAAAGAACAAAGAAAATATTAGAAATGTTAACAATATATATTAAAAATGTTGAGCAAAGAAATCTAAACTTATGGTATTGTTTTTGTAATGAGCTTGTTAAAAGATAATAGAGTAAAAAAAAAAGATAATAGCGTCATTGTGGATATTATGTGTTTTGTCAGCTCTTAGGGGTGTTTAAAGCTTTTAAGAAAACGATATATTAGGTTGGCGAAGGATTTAATTGATTTCATTTGCAATCAATGTTTAAATATTTGGAGAAATATAATTTGCTAAGTTCATAAGTTTTCTTGATTTATTGGTTGTATAAGTAGTATGAGAATATTTAGGGGATTGTTAATAATTGAATAGAGATTAATAAATTGGATGGCAAAGTACAAAAACTAATGAGCATTCCGCTCCATGCCCTGCAGCGCATGAGACAGGACAGAATCCATCATCCTAAACTTTCCAGCTCTGATGCCTGTGGTCCTCCATTCATTTCCATTCTACAGCCAACATCTCTGGGTCTCCATTTCCTGGTCCCTGGAATGGGATGATAATGTCATCTACCTTCTCAGGTGGCTGTAAGGATTTAAGGAAATGGTCACCTCTCTTTATCTTTCCCAAATAGTACTTTGAAGAAACCCCAGTGGCACTGTGGGTTAGATGTTGGGCAAAACCAGTGGTTCAAACCTACCAAGCTCACTGAAGGAGCAAGATGAGTGAGGTAGTTTATTGTGCCAGCCTGGCTGATAAACACATGTGGGGTTAATTGAAGGGCGCAGGGATAAATGGCTAGGTGAGCCTTGCCTTTCTAGTTCTCAGGTCTCTTGCTTTGTGATGGTCAGATCAGGATGCAGCTGTCTTAGAAGTTCCCTGTTTCAGCTTGCAAGACTGATTTCCTGCAAGACATCCTCAAGGAGAAGCCACATGGACCTACCCTGATGCAGCCCTGGATGCTGGAGCAGCCATGTGGAGACCCCTGCCAGCTCTGAGATGCTTACATGTTCACTGATTCAGCTTTCCTCCTGCAGTCGGCATCATTGTGTGTGTTTTGTGAGATGGAGGAGGACTTTGTGGATTGGTGTTGGACATGTGGGTTAACATTGGACTTGTGGGCTTGGGCAGCATTGGGTTGGGAAGTTTTCTTGATGTGCACTTACCCTTTATATAAAACTCTCTCTTATACATGAGTTTCTGTGGATTTGTTTCTCTAAAGTACCCAAACTAACATAATGAGGCTGCCTGCTCCTGTAAAGACTGACAATCTTGGAAACCTCCTGAGATTCAGGGGCCATATGAAGAGGACTTGATTGGATGGCGGTGGGTTTCTTGTTCATGGCTTAATATCACTTCCTCCTGCCACCTTCAATGACTCCTCAGCGGCCCCAGGACTAAGCTCAAGCTCCCCACGGCCCACCCCCTAGGACATTCCAAACCTCCTGCTGCGCCCCCTGCCATCTGCCAAGGCCACCCGCCCTCGATGGCGGGCGCAGGCAGCGAAGGAACGCAGTAGCCTTGCAAGTGCCAGGGCCCCTGGGCGGGTGGCAAGAAGGTGGCAGCGTCAGTTTCCAGGAGCATGTGGAGCTGGAGCGGGTGGGGTGGTTGGAGTTCTGCTCAGCTCACCTCGATTCGCCCAGCCCTGCAGCCCCTCCGTCACTCAACATTTTTTTTAACGTTAGGTAAGGCCAGAGCCCCTATGCGTGCACATCCCAGTGCCTGCGTGTGCGCACACCCCATCACCGCCTCCCCCAGGCCGGGCCCCGGGTGCCAGCTCTTGACTCGCCGCGCCGTCTGGGCTCGGAGGCTGAGAGGGCCGCCTTTTACCCTGTTTCCAAACAAGTCCCCTTTCCGCGCCAGCGCCGCTGCCTCTCCCGTCTGCCTGGCCCTCGCCGGCTCCTCTGTTGGGGCTGCCGCCGAAGATGGGATTTGGCTTGCTACACCCTCGTGCTCCCCTCTCCAGCAGGCCTGCGAGCGGATTAAGTCGCTGGAGTCTGAAATCGGAAAGATCCCAGCCTGTGCTCCCCAGCACCTCCCACGCCCCCTCGCCCTCCCCGCCCATGCAAAACCAGAAAATTAATCTCCCCTTCGGCGGCGATATGGCGGGCTGCGTTACAAGCTGGGCGTCGAGATAAAGCGGGGAGCCGCGGGACGGAGGCCCAGCGCCGGGGCCCCGGGTGGGGCCGGCCGGGGAGATAAAGGCCTCCCAGGCCCATGAATTATTCACCGGCGCTGCCTCCTCCGGCTTGGCGGCCGCCCTGGGTGCTGAGATTTCGCCTGGGCCTGGGCCGGCCCAGCGGAGAGGTTGGAGGTGGGGGCCGGGCGGTGGAGGGGTACCCCTGTGGGCGGGGCGGAGGAGCGCTGCGCCGGGCTGGAGACTGCTCTAAGGGGCGAGCGCCCGGCAGGACTCACGGACCGACGAGAGGGAAGGGGTCCCCAGACCTAGAGGACAACCAGACCCAGCCACAACCCGCCTGGACCCCCACCCAGGGGGTTCCTCGTGTGTACAACAGACTAAAAGCGGGAACCTACCCCCACACCCCACCCAGCACTGCAGCTCCCAGCTCCCCTCTGCACCACCTGCTTTGGTGGCTAGCTTCTGGAGACCCTGGCTGCCACAGGGGCAGGTCTGTGGTCTTCTGTCCTCTTCCCACCCTGCATCCACGGCAGGGTGCTCCCGCGGACTGGGTGGGCCTGTGGCTGGCTGGACTCCCACAGGATGAGGGAGGTCATACTGTGGACTCCGCAGGCCTGGTGAGTGCACTGTGCTCAGATCCCAAACGCAGTGTCCAGCGCTCAGTCATAGCACCCTCCCCCCCTCCCTCTTGTCCGTCTCCCCGCGCCCCCCCCCCAAGACTGAATCTCTGGGGAGTTGGAAGCAGCAGTGTTGGGTGGGGGCTGGGGGTAGGTTCCGCGGCAAAGATCCCTGCAGAGGAAAATCCCCCTGCACTCCACCAACGTTTCATTCCACCCCTTCTCTCTTTCCGTTTCTCGACACCCCTGTATTTTGAAGCACCCAAGAGGGATAAATCTGCCACCAGGTTTTCATCTGACCCAGTGCCTCTCTCTCTGCTCAGCCTGTCGTTCTCCATCCCACCTCCCTCTCTCCCTCACGGGGTTGTGCACCCTCTGCCCTGGTTCCTCCACATCACCCTTGCCATCTGTCTGGCTCACTCTCCCGGAATGTGTCCCTTTGAGGATAACCTCCCTTCCAAAGCTGCGACTCCCTGAATGACAGGGTGACACACAAACCAGAGGACTTGGTTCTTTATCAGTCCTTCCTGGTGGTGCTGGTGGTGGTGGTGGTGTACTACCAACTTCCTTTGGACTCATTTTGAACCCATGTGTGCAGAGAGGTTCTTTACAGGAACAGATTGCCTGGGCTTTCTCCTGCAGAGCCCCTGGGTGGGTTTCAACTGCCAATCTTTTGGAGAGAAATGAAGGGTCAGAAATGGCCCTGAATGCCAAACCCCCAAGAAAGACAGCATGCCCCAGAGATGAACAGGCCTAGCAAGAGACCTGAGACCTGCAGATAACTAGGGGAGAGAGCCCTGGAGATAGTGAACTCCCCGCTCCTGGGGACCCCCTTCCGGGCTGCAGAGGCAGGAATGCCTGATCCCACCAATTCCTGTAGCAGATATGGAGCCTCACTCTGTGACCCCCAAATCGAAGCTGGGGAGAGATGGAGAGTGATGAGAAGAGTGGTGAAGTGGGGGAGAGTGAATGGGGGGGGCATAATGGAAAGAGGAGGGGGGAAGAGGGAAGGGAAAGTGCCCAGGGATAGGAAGGCAGTGGCAGAGGTTGGGCGAGAGGAGGAGAGGATATTCATCCCAAGGGGTAAGGAGAAGGGGAGCAAGGATTAGAGGAGCAGAAAATAAAGTGAAGGAGCATTTGGATGGGAGATGGCACCAGGGAGAAGATGGGTCACAGGGGCCAGGTGGGACCCAGAGTTGGGGAGGGGTGCATTTGCTGGGTGTCCCCAGCCCCTCTCCACCACAGCCTGCTAATTAACTCCTTAATTGTCTCTGTTTGCTGAGCTGGCAGAGGAGTGGATGCAGACAGATTGGGGAGCGTGTGATTTCACGCATGGGGGAGTGGAGAAGAGCTGTTTGGGAGTCTCAGGGGGCCTCAGTCTCCCCCTCCTGGGTCTTCAGAGGCTTCTGCACCTACAACAGATGGGGCCATCTGCAAGGGAAGTGTCCACCAGGAATTCACCCCCATCAGCTTTTCAGGACTGATCATAATACTCACCACTACAGGACACCAACTTCTTGCTAAGCACACATTGCTTCACCAGGGTGGGTCTTAAGCTGGCTTTAGGATTTGTGGAGAAAAGGGGAGACTCAGACAAGTTAAGGAACTTGCCCAGGATCACACAGCATGGGTGCTATGGAGCTCTGGAGGTGAACCTTGGCCATCTTACTGTAAACCCCCAGGCCCGGTGCAGACTAGATGGCGCACAAACAAGACCCATGACCTCCAGGTCCATTTCTGAATTCTTAGCCTTGGGGCAGGGGGATCCATCGGAGGGGGCTTCAGGGACCAGAGGTGGGGAAGGAAGGATGGAGTTTGGAAGGATGCCGCAGGAAACAAGATCTGCCACAAGCTGTGGGTGCCTCCGGAGAAGCAAGAAACAGCCATGGACACTGACCTTGGGCCTCAAGAATCCTCTCACCAAGGTCCCAGCGATGGCAGCTTCCCCTTTTCCTTACCCTGGCCCCACACACCCTTGTCAGAATGACTTGTGCCCCCTGCCACTCTACACTGGCGGTCCAGGTCCTCCACTTTGTCCTCAGCCTTTGCACTGGGATGCATGGTCCTCTTCTCCCTTTTTGACACTTCCCTCGCCCTGGCACTTTGATTTTGAGCGCAGGGATTAAGCTAGCCCCTTGCACCTCCCCCTGCCCCCTGAATTGGTGAATGGGGGGGGGGTTCACCACAGGAAAAGCTTAGGGGGAAGCCTGCTGAAATGTACAGATGGGGAAGATCCTTCTTCCCCAAAGAGGAGTGGAAAGGACACCATGGGGGATTGAGGCTGTGCTTGTGCTTCAGAACACCAAAGGTTCTCCGAAGGGACCGGTCTTCAAAAGTTGGGCTATCTGAACCCTACCCTAGAATCTCAAATAAGAGATTCTGATTTAGCATCCAAAGAGAGGCCACAGCATCAACATTTTAAAAAAGCTCTCTCGGGATGATTTTAAATGTAGCCTTGGCTGCTGCATGCGAAGCACTGTCTTTAGATTCTGCTCCGACTTGGCTGAGGCTCGGTGCTTTACCATTGGCTAGCTCTTCTTTGTTGAAAATTAGCTAAGCTAAGTGTAAGCCCATGTACTGAGCCCAGTGACACAAGTTTTATCCCCATTCCATCAGTGAGGAAGCTCAGGCTCAGAGAGCTCAAGTGACCTAGCCGTGCTAAGGAATGGCAGGGCAGGTCTCCAAGGCTCCATCGCCAGATCTACACCTCTGATGTGCGCCCTCGGATGCCCCCAGGAGCTGCTCCTGGGCCTCCATCAGTCCTTGCCTGCCTCCACCTCACCCTCACCTTCCCTCCACCTCCGCTGCTGCTCCCTCTGTAACATCCCAGGTGACTGAAGTAATTTGCAGTCATTTGAAGAGGCTCCCTGTGTCACTCAGCCTGCGAGGGTGGGAAGGTGAGGGAATTACAGATACGCTAATACAGCCCCCCTCCCCCAGAGGACATTTAGGGTTTAGAACCGACTCTTTCAGATGCTCCCTGGGGTCCCTGGGTGGGGCCATCCTAGGCCGAATTCCCAGTCACAAATGCCCCCGCAGGTTGTTTCTAAGTATTTGGGAGCGTCCTGCCACCCAGTGGCTACCCAAGGACATGGCGAACCCCTGCACCGCTGGAACTGCTGGACTGCCCGCAATTTTAGAATGGGATACTTACCCCCTCCTTTTTGGCTGCTTCATGCGCAGGATCCCAGTAAATGACCCCAACCCTGCCTTCTCTCTCTTGTCCTCAGCCCGCACGTCTCTAAGACCCTCAAGTTCCCGGCCTGCCCCCGCTTCCCAAGTGCCTCCCGCCCCAACCCCCTCACAACTTCTCATCCAACTTCCTTCCATTGTGCTATCGCCGGCTATCTTCTACCCTAGAGCCCTGGCCGCGTGGCTCTCACCTGCCTTCCCCCAGCCAAGGATCTGGAGAAGGAATCCTGGCACCCCAGGCACCCACCCCCACCCCATCATCTGACACCATCAGACCTCAGCAGCCACCGTGCTAAGAGCCCCTAATGAGCATCAGCAAATTAACAACTTCCCCTTGATTGCTCCTTCTCTGTTAATTGGATAGAGAGCCCCCACCCCACCCCCAGACCTCTCCAAGGAGAGGGAGGGAAGGAGCCGGAGAGCACCAGGGAGCAGCCCCCCAGTGGAGGTTCAGTACTCCAGCCTCCTGCTCCATCCCTGAGGCCAGCTCCCCTGAGAATCTTTCCCTCCCAGCAGCATCTCCCCACTTGGGTGCAAATTCCCTTTGACCTCTGGCTACTTCTCCTTCCGTAGAGACTTGGGGTAGAGGGTCTGCAAACACGCCCACCCCCACCAGGGAGACCTAGGGTTACAAGGATGAGGTTTAGGTAGAAGTGTCTGTGTGCGTGTGCCAAGTTAGTGTGCACAGGAATACGAACAGAACAGGTAAACCAGTGTCTGCCTGTGTGTGTGTGTGTGTGTGTGTGTGTGTGTGGCCTCTGGTCTCCCGTGTGTGTGCGCGCGCGTGCGTGTGTCTCCACACGGGCAAGTGCTCAAACCAGTCAAGTGTGACTGGAAGCGTGTGTGTGTGTGTGTGTGTGTGTGTGTGTGACCAAAGGAAGCAGCAGCTAAGAGGCAGGAGCATCGATCCGAAGGAGACAGCGCGGGGAGGGGGATGCTGGGGGCAGACACCCTCCCTTCCCGCACGCGCGCGCACACACACACACACACACACACACACACACACACACACACACCACAGTCACACACACACACACACACACACACACACACGCTGGAGGGCCTGAGAGGCAGGGACGTGGGACGGACCCGGGATCGCAGGGAGGCAGAGAGGCCGAGAGCGGCCGGGAGGAAGGGGCGCGCGGGCGGGGGCATCCCTCAGTTCCGCTCCCGGTCCGGGGGCCCCCCGCGCGCACCCCGGCCCAGAGACACCCTCGCAGACACTCGTAGGCGCGCACGCGCACCCTGTCCCCTCCCCCGCCCGCCGCCTCCCGGCCGGACGATGGATCCCTGCAGATCCCGGGGCTGAGAGCACCGCGCACCTCGCGCCGCGCCGCGCCGAGCCGGCGGGCGGACGCAGCCGAGGCCAGCGGGCGAGCGCGCGCGGACGCCGGAGCCGAGACCAGCCGGGCCGGGCGGGCCGCTTCCCGCAGGGCTCTGCGCGGCGTGCCGCGGCGGCCGCCGCTCCAGTTCCCGGCCATGAGCCCCTCAGCGGCTCGGCGCTGAGCCCGAGCCCCAGGACCCGCCGCCGCCGCCGCCGCTCGCCGCTCCCCAAAGCCCCCTCAGGTGGGTCTCCGACGCCCCTGCATTTGGCCGCTGGGCTCCGCAGCCACCCCGGCTGGGTCTCTCCTCCCTTGTCGCGTCCCCCAGCTGCTGGGGCGGCGCGGTGGCTGGGGCGGGGGGGCGGGGGCCGGGCCGAGCCGGGGACCAGGCTGCGACGAGAAGCTGGACAGTGGGGGGAGGCTGCGTCCGGGGCGGGGACAGCTCGCTCTCGTAGGGAACCGCCCCCCACCCCCACCCCATTCGGTCCACCTCAGACTGTTCTCCCCTCACACCCCCAGCCCAGGCCCCCGCCCCAAAACACACACACACAGCCTGCGCCAACATGAGGACTGGAGGCGCCCGCAGGTGAGGACCCAGCCTGGACCCCTCCCCAGATGCCCCTCACCTCCTTGGAGTGGGGGTGGGGGGAGGGTTTGGGCCCAGGTTTAGTTAATGGAGGGGAGTCCAACCCCAGACCAACATCCTTGATCAAGTGCTCTTGACCCCACGTTCCGCCCCTCGGGGAGTTTTTCTCTCCAGGATGGGTGGACATGCCTGTCCCAGGGTAACCCCACATCTGGAGGGAACTCCTGTGCCTGCCCGCCTGTGGGAACATCGGGACTTCCCTCTCTCCTCTGCTCTGGCAGAGGATGATCTTAGCCTGATCTGGCTCCCACCTCTTAGCAGGCGCCTGCATCAGGAAAGAGCCCGGCCTGGGAGTGTGTCCCTCGGTTACCACCTCTGGAAGCACCCAGCAAGGCAGTCCTGCCCCACAGGCTGGGATTCTGGATGCATTCTGAGGGGCCTCTTGGGGGGGGCAGTGGGGGGGCGGTGGCAGTGACAGACTCCCCTCATTGCCTGCCCCCACCCACCCAGGATTTCCTTGGCCAGGATGGAGCTGAAGGCCGAGGAGGAGGAGGTGGGTGGCCTCCAGCCTGTGAGCATCCAGGCCTTCGCCAGCAGCTCCACGCTGCACGGCCTGGCCCACATCTTCTCCTATGAGCGGCTGTCTCTGAAGCGGGCACTGTGGGCCCTGTGCTTCCTGGGTTCCCTGGCCGTGCTGCTCTGCGTGTGCACAGAGCGGGTGCAGTACTACTTCCACTACCACCACGTCACCAAGCTCGACGAGGTGGCCGCCTCTCAGCTCACCTTCCCTGCCGTCACACTGTGCAACCTCAACGAATTCCGCTTTAGCCAAGTCTCCAAGAATGACCTGTACCATGCAGGCGAGCTGCTGGCCCTGCTCAACAACAGGTGGGCTGCTCCCAACAGCTCCGCCCCTGGACTTGCATGCCTGCCCCCTGCCCCTCCCAGACACCCATCCAATGTACTTCTTGCCTAACCCATCAGAGATTCCAGCCAACTCTGCCTCCAGCCCTCCCCAAACCCAGCAGCCACCCTGAAAGAGTTGGGACCCTGCTACCAGATCTCTGAGCAGTCCCAGTAGCTCTGCCCCTTCCCTGGCCTGAGCTGAGAGACAGACGTCCTCACCCTCTCTGGAGTGCCATTTGTGTTCCCTCCCCAGCCACTGTGTTTTGAAGGGCTCCTCATTCCAGGGATTGGGAGGGAGGAGGGGACAGACCATCTTTAAAGTGGAACCCTTCTCTCTGCCCATTCCTCCTACCTTCTCGCCCCTGTGCTAAGATGCTCAGCAGCCGATGAAGAGACTCTTATTTTCTCAGACCCCAGATGGCAGGTCCCTGGACTTGTCCAGTTCTCTTTCCTCGACCAAGCCCAGGCCTGACTCCCCTACCCTCAGGAGAGATGCTTTAACCCAGCCTCCCCCCGCCCCCGCCCCTACCCCTGCCTGTCACCACCCATCCCCAGGTAGGCATGGGATGCTAGAGGCCACAAGGTGGCAGGAACCAGCAGTCATGCTGAGCTGTGCACTGCTCACCCTGGGCTGCAGGTATGAGATTCCGGACACACAGATGGCCGACGAGAAGCAGCTGGAGATACTGCAGGACAAGGCCAACTTCCGCAGCTTCAAGCCCAAACCCTTCAACATGCGCGAGTTCTATGACCGTGCGGGACACGACATTCGTGACATGCTGCTCTCCTGCCATTTCCGGGGGGAAGTTTGCAGCGCTGAAGACTTCAAGGTGGTGAGTGAGTGCCCTGGTATAGACCAGGCACCAGCCTAGTCCTTGGAGGAGGGGGAGAGGAGGAAACCCTGTGTCTCCCTTCAGACAGAAAAAGACATTGCCCTGCACAGGGGCACGTTTGCTCAGTGAGCATGCCTGACCTCAGCTTTGCATCCATAATGGCAGGAACCGAGTTTACAGCACACACACACACACATGCATCCCTCACAAGTCTTGCCTTCTGAGCCACGGGTGCCAGAGCTGGAGGTAAGGGTGTATTATCTGAGGCCTGGGGACCTGAAGCATCAGCACTGGGTCAGGGAGCCTGTAAGAAAAGATTTTTCCCCTACTACTATCTCAGTCCTTATAGGAGTCCTGGTGGTACAGTGATTACAAGCTGGGCTGCGATGCATGTGGTCAGTAGTTTGAAACCACCAGCTGCTCAGAAGGAGAAAGGCGGGGCTTTCTACTCTCCAGTTAAAACCGCAGGGTCTCTAACAGGGATGCTATGAGTAAGCACTGAGTTTTTGAGAGTTCCCCCATCCTCAGTCTTACTGAAGCAGAATCTGCATTTTAACAGGACCCCCGGTGAACTGAATATACAAAGCACCAGAAACACTGGGAAACAGGAGGGAAATGAAGAGCTCCCTCTTAAATAGACAGTAGTTCTTTCTGTACTGACCCACCTTCTCGTGTGTACACACACACAGAGTTTACTTAGGCTCTGCACACACACACACACATACACACACGCGCACACACCCCTCGCCATCAAGAGCCCCAGAGGCAGGCCCTAGGATGAAGATGGTGCAGGCTGCACAGTCATAGTTGAACTGAGCAGGAGGCGCCTGTCGCTTCTTAAGGTGGAGGTGTCCCACTCACACCCAGGCCCCACAGATGGGGGTGCCTCAAAGTGAACAGACCAGGGAGGGTGACGAGGAGCCTACCTTGGCATCTGATGTGTCAGGTGACACTGGGCAAGACCCACAGATTCCCAGGAAGGAGGGCTAAGAGTCAGGCAACCTCTGCCGGAAGGAGATGTGAGCTGGAGCTGCGCATGAATAACCACACAGGGGAGGGAGACATTGTAACTCCGAATGATTGCCAGGCCCGCTCTCCAGCCCATAGATGAGTCTGAGAGTGAGGCAGAATCTGCCCTATTCCCCCCATTTTATAAATGTTCTGTCCCAGACAGAGTTTGGGGGAGCTGCCCAAGTTCCCAAAGGGTGTTAGCAAGCGAGAGTCAGTATTAGAATTCCGTCTTGGTGAGGCCCCGGGCAGTGTGAACCTTTTCATTGGTAGTGCGGTTTCCCTCCCTGGGCTTAATTTGTCAGCTTCCATTGCTTTTCCAAAACCCAGCCTCCAGGGCTCTCCCCCCCTCCCTCCAATCCCACCCCTACTCCCAACTCTCCACTCTCAGGTTCTCCCTCCTCTCCCTGCTCATTCCCTTCCAAACTGGCTTGCCCCTGTCTGGTGCTTCCTGCTGTGATTGCAGGGGAGTTCCCAATCTCCTGAAGCCCTGCTTCACGGGCAGCCCTGTTTCATGGGCCTTGGCCAGTCCTACTGGACAGAGGTGACAGGGCCACCAGCTTTCCAAGCCAGGAAGATGGGGGAGGCTAGCTCAGAGGCAAGCATAATTCCTTCACATCTTGTCCTTCTTCACCCCGGCAGGCTCCTGAATTCACCAGCCATGCTCCCAAGGATAGTAGAACTATAGGTGCAGGTGGAGGTGAAAGCCCTCCACGGCCCGTCCCAAGCATACCTCCTTCTGTGTGTGTGTGGGGGGGGTGGTGGTGGCGGTGTATCATGGTAGGGGTGTGTGTGTGTGTGTGTGTGTGTGTGTGTGTGTTAGGGGAGGGAGGGAATTGCTTGACTCTGCCTAAGAGAGAGCTGAGACATAAGAGTGAGGACAGTGATGCTTGTTGCTAAGTGCTGTCTAGTCGGTTTCGACTCACAGAGACCCCACACAACAGAACACAGCAAGGCCTGATCCTGCGCTGTCTGTCCTCCTGGTCCTTGCTGTGCCTGAGCCCAGTGCTGCAACCCCCCTAGGGTTAATCCATCCCTAATGACAGATCTCCCTCTTTCTTCGCTGACCTTCTCCTTCTCCAGACACACATCTGTCTTGATGTTATGTCTGCAGTATGTAAGGTGAAGTCTTGCCGTCCCTGCTTCTGCGGCGTGCTCGGGATTAGTCTATACAATAATCCATAAAGTGTTCTCTGTGCGGCTACTATGTCCAGAGGAACTGCAAAGGGTTAACACGAAGGCGGGTTCCGTTTGTGGTGATGGAGATACTGAAATGTGATTGGCCCGTGTTGTCTGAGAGGACAAGGCTAAGTAGCCAGGTGGAGATAAGATTACTTCACAATGCTCTGAAGTTATCTGAGTTCTTCCTTGTGCTTGTGGGTGGAAAGATGAGGAGCCACATGAGCTAGCGCCCTGCAGGCTCCACTGTGGCTCTGTTCAGCTCCCAGCTGTCAGAGAAGAGCAGGTTTCCCCGGATTCTCAGTCCATGTCAGAGACTTGCCCCTGAATCTGGTTAGACCTATCTTCTCCCTCCCCCTCCGCCCTCTCTAGTTGACCTCCCTGGCCCAGCCCCTTCCATTTCAAGGACTCTACCACACCCACCAGCGGTGTGTTCCAGATGTGAGCCCTTGTCTGATATCTCAGTGCAGAAGGAAGGGTTGGCTTCCCCGTCTTCGTGGGCTCAGATTCTTCCTGCCTGGTACTGCCTGCTTCTCTCCTCTCCTTGGTCTCATCATTAGTCTCAGACTCTCTTATCCCTTGGCCTTCTTCTGCTGCATCCAGGTGTGTGCTAGCTAGGGATGTGTGTCTAGCCCCTGGGCAGAGGCGGCACAGACAGGGAGCACTTCATGGCAGTCTGGTACAGTCTGGAGAGCAGATGTTCATAACGGGGTCCACACTCTCTCTGAAAGTGTTTGCCAGACAGAGTGCTCATGCGCACCCAGACTCTTCCATAGATTCCCAAGGACACTACCCATCCAAACAACAATGACGCCCTTCCAGGGCAGAGAAGTTGTAGCTGGAGGCCCGGGTGGCTTAGGCTCCTCAGGACCTCAAGGTTTCCCAACTGGGGTCTGCAGGGCAGGGAGGTGTTTCTGAATCCCGCTCCCCACAGGACATGGCCACACGCTCACAGACTATTTGACCAGGGTCCACCCCTTTCCTGCCCCCATGTGTCTGAGTCTGCTTTGGGCAGAGGGCTTGGATGTGAGGAACCTCTGCTAAATCTGAGAGGAACTGGTTTCACAGTCCTTTGGGGGCTGAAGCAGGGGAGTATCCCCACAGCAGCCCAGCTGGGTAGGTCGCCCTCTAAGCAACCAAAAGCCCATCCAACCAAGCTGCAGACCCCCCTCTTCCGTGGTCATCTCCCTTCCCAGTGGGATGCTCGGTTTCCAGGGCAACAGGGTCCTAGGCCCCTCTCTCCCACTCCCACCTTGAGGCCAGCCAGACCAAGGTTAGGCAGGGGGTTCCCTGGAGGAGGGCTAGGGACGCAGCTGTCTGGGCGGGGGGCCGAGGGAGTGAGCACAGTCGCAGCTGGTGCCAGCCTCCAGCTGCACCTTATCAGTCCCTGGCAGTGGGAGCAGCAGATGTGGCTGGAATGCTGAGCAGCACCGAGGGGAGGGGGCTGACAGATGGTCGCCCAGCCTGCCCTCTGCCACGGCCCTCCTCCAGATGAGCCCCTGAGCCTTTGCTTTGGGGAGAATGAGGTAGGAGCTGCTGTCTGGACCCTGGCGAGGAGGCAAGACAGGGCAGAGAACGGACATCAGGGGCTGGGGGTCCCGTGGAGAGAGTAGCTCTCAGAATTTGGGGACAATCTCTCAGATAGGGGACAAGAATCCAGGGAGGGCCTACAGGCCTTGGACTGGGGAACAGGAAAGACCCAGAGTGGAAGAGGACTGAGGCCTCCGGGCACAGAAGTCCCCCTTGGACGTAATATTTCTGCCCTGTCTCCTGGCCCCCTTGGGAGGTGAACTGCTGACAGGAGAGGTGAGTGTGGGTGATCCTGGGACCTAGAGGGAAAGGGATAGAGAGGTCATCTGACACCAAGTAGAGGCAGAGAGTGGGGGTCCCAGCATGAGGGTGTCCTCATCCAGGGTCTGCTCACCCCTTCATTTCCGCCCACAGGCAAGGAGACCCCAGCAGGGGCCTCCCCAGCTAGGCAGGGAGTGGGAGCCCTGCGAGGGGAAGCTTGTCCAGAAAGCACAAAGGGTCCTGGGCCAGCCCCCCGAGGCTGGTGTCCTGTGTCAGGGAGAGCAGGGCACTCCCCAGACCTCAGAGGGGTAAGAGAGACTGAAGTGAAAGAGATTCCCTTTAGAGGAGGGAGCTCCCTTGGCCTGCTTGGATGCCCTCCTGCCTTACCCTGCCCATCTCTCATCCTGCCCCAGGGAGAGGCTGAGGTTGGGGGCAGGGAACTGGGAAGCAGACAGAGCCAGTTGCTGGGGCCCAGGGGACCCATGGTTGGGGTCTCCCTCTCCCACAAACATGTACACACATCTTTTCGGTAACTTTGCTTCCCCTCTTCCCTCCCTGTCCCTGCCACTCCTGGCTACACCTCTCTCCCAGGCTAAGAGGCTGCTCAGAGCTAATTGCTCTCCTGGCCCATTGGCTAAAGTAATAGGGAATTGATGTAAGTGTCTCTGGGGGCAGAGCCGGAGGAACGGAGGGGTGAGAGAGGGAGGATGGCTTCCAAGCTTTGGGCCTTTGTGGAAGTCTGGCCTGGGCAGGCCTCGCAGCTCCGTGAGTGGGTCAGGAAGCAGAGGGCAAGCTGTGCGGAGGGGTTGTGGACAGAACTGGCCTGTAATGGGGTTTCCATTGCCCGGAGAACCGTTTCAGCCCTGGGGGTAGTGGTGAAGGAGATGGGCTCTTAGGAAGGAGGGGCTGAGGTTGAGCCTCCCCTTATCGAGCTCCAACTAGATCCATTCCTGGAACAGACAGGACCACATCTCAGTGCCTGGCCCTGTGCCTGGTGCGGGGGTGCCAGAGTGAGTAGGGCTGGGCCTGCCCTCGGGGAGCTGAGAGTTCTGGGCAGCCTCCAGGGAGGCCCAGAGCTGGGAGGAATGAGGGTGCTTGAGAAAGGCATGATGGGGCTCCCCAGCAAAGGACTCACTGGTGGAGATGAGGAAACCAGGCCAAGCTCCCTGCCATCAAGTCGATGTCGACTCAATGCTGACTTACAGTGACCCTACAGGACACAGCAGTTTCTGAGTCCCCACTTCTTGATGGGAGTAGAAAGCCCCGTCTTTCTCCCTCTGAATGGCTGTTGGTTTTGAACTGCCAACCTCCAGGTTAACAGCCCGACGTGTAACCACTACGCCACCAGAGGACCTTTCATCCTAAGTGCGGTTCTGAATTTCCTTCTCATCTCCCCCAACCCACTTCAGTCTTTAGATAACCCATTTTCTAGAATATGCTAGCGTCTTCCCGAAGACCCCCCCCCCTGCCCCCGACCCCCAAGCTGGTGATCCAGGCCTCTTCTCTCCAGCACGATTCATCATCCTACCTTTCCTGGTGTCACCTGTCCAGGAGCCTTGGCTCTGGCTGAGAGGCAGACTTCCCGGTCCTCAGGACCATGGGTGGAGATCCTGGAAGGCAAAGGTCCCAGACTCGGTACCTGGTTCCAGTTCCAGGAAGGTTAGGCTGTGGAGCTGTGTTCTGTGTCTCAGAGGATGGAGTTGGGGCACGAGGACCCCTGGGCTCTCTTTGGGCAACGTTCTGACTGGCTCAATTTCTCAGTGTCTAGTTTCAACGTTCTATTTTGCAGTTGTTGGGGGTGGGGAGTAGGTAGCGGAGGGCAGGTTGCTAAGCACACCGTTAAATGATTCTTTATCAAAGGCCAGCCCCTCCTTCCACCTCCAGGCAGGAGACCCTCTCTAGGGTTCTCTGGCCAAGCCCATGCTTGTCCGGGTGTATGATGGCTGGCAGGGGGGGCGGGGAGGAGGGGGTGTTTAATTGTGTCAGGCCACATCTGCCTGATGGAAAATCTGAAAGTGAGCACAAGATGACTGTGTACTCGCCCTGAGGGGAGGATCCCTTGGGAAACCCTAAGGACAGGGCCTCCACCTCTGCAGATGTCCAAGGCCACTGCTAAGGCACGCTGAGACCCTTCTCTGGTGGCACCAGTTCTTGGAAAGATAAGTCTTTCCCACCCTTCACTTTGTCGCACACATGGGCACACATGCACACACACTTCCATGTGGCTGGCAGTCCTGAGGGCCTAGGGGTTTGGGCGGTGGTGCTGGGCATTGGGTGTCTCTAGCTGACGTGTGGCATCAGCATGCCTGCCCGGGAGCATCCCTGGGAGAGAGGCTCCTGCAGTGGCCTTGACAGGGACAACAGCCACCGCAGCCTGCTGGCAGACAAGCTCACTGTGTGAGCGTGTGTGTGTGTGTGTGTGTGTGCGTGTGTGTGCACGCGGGGGGGGCGATTGTGGGTGGAGGTGAAGGTGTGGAGTGGAAGTGTGTGGGTGCACATGGCCGTGGGCGACAGCGTATCTGCAGGTTAGCCTGGGACTGGGGCTCGTGCAGAGGCCCAAGTGGCACAGGGACCATCGTGGTCACTGAAGCTTTCTCCAGACACTGTCTTCCAGTCATCCCCGACCCCCCGGGGACAGAAGGGTGTCGGTGTCTTCCTTGCTGAGGAAACTGAGGCTCCGAGAGATGATGTGCCGTACCTGAGGTCACACAGGAGACAGTGACGGGCTTCAGAGATGCTAAGTGCAGCTTCTCTGTGTGTGGCTGTGGGGGCAAGAGCATGTGTCAGGGAAAGGATGTCCTGGGCTTCCCAGCTGCCCATCGTGCTCTGTGGCGAGGCAGGTCAAGACGAGGAGCAGAGGAGCCCACGGGTCCTGTCCCCAGCCTGAGCACAGGGAGCCTCTTGACTTGTCTGCCATGGCATGGCACCGGCTGCCCCCAGTCAGCCCCAGCCTTGGAAGGACGCACCCCAGGCTGGGCACCGGCACAGACTGCAAGAGCAGCAGCACTCCACAGTGGCAGCTGCACTGGCCACCCCCCCGCCCCCGCTCCCGCCCATGCGTTTCTTTCCCATCAGCATCTTCTCCCCAGTGACCACTTCAGACCGCTCTCCTCCCCTCCGACACCAGCCACCTTCCCCAGGTCCCACCCCCGCCCCCATTCCCTCGCAGCCCCCTTTGCAGGGGAAATAGAAATAGAAAGCTTCAGACTAGCTCTCCCTCTTCTGAGAAGCAAACCCAGGGGCACTGTCCTTCTTATCTAGGACACAAGCTCATCCGAGGTCTGTCCATTCCGTCCCCTTCCACTTTTTTAGGAACTTTCCTTCAAGAGTATGTTTCTTCCTGTTCTCATCAGTTGTTCCCTCCCAGGTAGAACCTTCCCACTGGCCCGGGAATGTTTTAAGGAGCCCTTGTGGCGCTGTGGGGTAACAGTGGGCTGCCAACCTCAAGGTGGCCAGTTCAAGCCCAGCAGCTGCTCCACTGGAGCACAATGAGGCTGTCTGCTCCCATTAAGACTTGCTGTCTCCAAAACCCTGCATAGGCTGGCTCGGAGTCAGAATCGAAGCAATTGCGGTGGGTTTTGCAAGTTACGATTCTTAAAATACGTGACGATTATGACAGCTGACATCTGGGAGTACTTATCACGTATGGAGGACCCCTGGCACTGCGAATGGTCTGTGCGCCACTGCCACCTGAAAGGCCCGCAGTTCAAAACCGCCTCGAGGCACCATGGGGAAAAAGGCCAGGTGATCCTCGGCCACAGAGATGGTCGTTATGGTTGGCTTCCATGACCACCGTTGTTGTGACCTGGATGTCAGCCTACTCTGGGACACGGTTGGAATCAATGGATGGTAACAGGTTATTTTTTTTGGGGGGGTGTACTATGTATCAAGTTTGGAGCTACGATAAAGAGTCACAGTCACACCTCTCTCAACCCCACCTCACCCTCCAGCGCCCACACTCTCCCATCTTATCATCTCAAGTTCTCCTGAGGGAGGGATACCTCTGTCTCTCTTTATCTCTCCCGAGCTCTACTCTACTCCAGGCTGCCTCCCCCCGCCACCCCCCAGCTGTCTCCAACAGGTTGACAGCAAAGGGATTTAGTGACCCTAAATTTGTGTGATCAAATCCAGCGAACCGTTTTTATCCATGATCTCTTAGTAGCATTCCGGTGGCTGCCTGGTGCCTCTCCCTTCAACAACTATCTTTCCGACAGTCACACTCATCCCGGCTTCCTCCTGCTTTGGGCCCTACTCTTTCTCCCTCGCTGCCAGTCCACTGCCTCCTACTCGGCCATGAAGTGTTGGCACGACTCAAGGGCCCACTCCAAGTTTTCCTCCTCCTTTCCAATCTTCTGAAGCTCAAGGAATTCTTACGATTGGTCTGTGTCTTGACATTGGTGTGTCTCACCATGTCAGAGGTTCATTGGGGTATGTTTTACAGTTGGCATAGGGATACAGTATGTCGTCAGCACCCCATTTAAGGTGACCAGATTTTAACATTGGTAAAGCGGGACACCATTGATAAAACTCATGTCCTGACAAAATAGCCACATGGCAGCAAAAAACCGTATACCCTAGCTTGTCATGCTTTCTTTCCAAAAACTGGGATTTTTTTTTTAATGCCGCAGGACGCGGGAAAAATTGTTAAAAATCAGGACTGTCCCGCCAAAAGTGGGACATCTGGTCACCTTACTTAGGTTCCTTTTGGGCCAATACAGCTCCCCCGAGAGTTCACCACTAACTCAGGCTGTGTCTCTCTTCTTTTAGTTGTGCTGAAAAAGCTAAACTCACTGTCATTAGTCCAGGCCAACTCATAGTGACAAGGTTGAACCGTCCCTAGGGCTTTCTAAGACTGTAACTCTTTACGGGAGTAGAAAGCCTCGTCTTTCTCCCTCAGAACAGCTGGTGGTTTTGAACTGCAGACCTTGTGGTTAGCAGCCCAACATGTAACCACACCACCACCAGAGGTCCTCTAAGTCTGTGGAATTCAGCCACACGGTTGTTTGTAGCGGTAGTTGGTTCTCTTTCAATGCTGCACGGTTGGTCATTGTTTGGATATGCCACAGTTTACCATTTCTTCTAGACCACTGGTTCTCAGCCTTCCTAATGCCGCCACCCTTCATACAGTTCCTCCTGTGGTGGTGACCCCCAACCATAACATTATTTTCATTGCTACTTCATCGCTGTCATTCCTAACAGTAGTCAGGAATCAGGTGACTCCTGTGAAAGGATCATTCAACCCCCCCACGCCCCCAAGGGGTCACAACCCACAGGTTGAGAACCACTGTCCTAGACATTATGTGGCTCCTAGAGTAGGCCAGTAAAGCTACTAGGAACCTTCTCGTGTGTGCAAGTAGGTGCTCTGGCTAAGTCAGAGGGCAGGGTTGTCGAGCTTCAGGGATACTGCCGACTCAGGGCCTCCTCGCTCTCTCCTTCGGCTCTTTAACTTGATCGCCTATTCTTGGGCAGCCACAGCTTCACTCACGACTTCAATTACCGTCTACACACCGACAACTGCCAAACTTATGTCTCAGCCCAGCTCTCTCCTCTTAGCATCGGTCCCAATAGCCAATTCCTCACTTTACATCCCCACTTGGACATCTCAGGGCTCCTCAGATCCAGCGTGGGCATGATCTTAGCTCCCAAATGAGTCCTGTCCTGCGCCGGTGTGCCTGAGCTGGTGAGCTACCTCCCACCCATCCGCAAATGGACCGTCCAGCTGACAGGACCTCTCCGCTCTACCTCCTAACTACCTCTCCACTCTCACTCAACCACCCCATGGTCAGCTGGGCCCCGGCAGTGGCGGTGGCTTCTCAACAGGCCTCCTGGGAAGCCCCTGCTTTTCTGGCCCATCCACCACTCAGTAGAGTGGCCCTCTGCTTTCACCGTCCCATCCCGTGGCCTCTGAGGGCCTGCTGCATGGTGCAGGGCCCGCCTGCCCTCACCACCTTGCCTCAGGGCCTTTGCATGGATTCTGTTCTCAGTTGGGAGTGTCCCCTCCCTGCCACACGCACACACAGGTCTTTGCCAAGCTACTTCTGCTCGTTCTTTAGACTGCAATTCAAGCACGCCTGCCTCAGCGGACTCTCCACGAAAGCACAGTACGTTGCTGTATTCATTGGTGCTTGCTTATCAGCATTTGTAATGAAGCGCTTTATTTTTGTGATGTGTGGGTCCCCCATTTAGACTGTCAACACCAGTCTGGCAGGGTCTGGCCCCCCGTTTGTCCTCCATGGGGTTCCTAGCACCCACTCAGCAAACACTTGAGGGGTACACGAAAGCAAGGGACGGGGGGCAGGGGGGACGAGTGACCGAATTCCTGCCCCACTGTTCACTCTTGGTGCTTCTGGGTCCTCCACTGGGAGGAGGTGGGGGGGGGAGTGAACTTACTCCTATCGGCCCGTTCCACTGGGTGCAGCCCTTCCATGGATGCTGAATGAATGAATGGGTGGGGTTCGGGAAGAAGCGTAGGGAGCCCTGGGATAGAGCAAGAAGTACTAGGTGGGAAGTGACATGGAGTAGGGCTCCCTCCTGGACAGCAGGGTCAGAGCAGAAGGGAGTTCTATGGGGTCCGCTGTGTGTGCTTGGGGGCGGGGTGTGTGCTGCCGGGCACATCCTTGTCTCCCCATGACTGTGAAAACTGTGTCCACTGGAGTTGAGATGGGGGTGATCGTTGGAGGGGTGAAGGTGGAGGAGGGCACAAGTTCCAACGTTGTTGTGTACCTTCAAAAGGCTGTGTGTCTGGGTAGGGATGTGTAGGTGTGCAGGGAGGTCTTCACGTTACCAAATTCACCATTCTCCAAGTGGGTGCTTCCCTTCCTGTCCCATGGGGACCTCTGGTAGGCTAACAGCTCCTCCAGTGGCAGTGCCCTCTAGTGGGTGCAGAATGCAAAGGCCGCCACCGGCTCTGCACATCAAGCCTCAGCTTGGGTTTGCAGGCTGGAACATCCTTCTAGAACGTGTCCGGGGAGATGTACAAGAGGTGTGCCCTGCCCTCTGGAAATCTAAGGTCTGGTAGGGAAGACAATGCTCATAGGCTGGGAAACAAGGGAGAACACAGCAGGAGTGGGTGGGGAAGCTGTCTCTGCAGGGCCTTGTCTCTGGTCACCACGGGAGGGCATGCCTCCATTCTGACTGATCTATTGCCAGCCACCAGGGCCTGGTCGCCCACTGTCCCTGTTGCTCCGTATGGCCTCAGACTCTTACTCTTTCTGTTATTCCTGCCCCGGCCCTCACAGAGCTCCTGGCCACTCACTAGCCACGAGTAAAGGGCTCTGAACCAGACTGAACCCAGGGGCAGTCTTTCCCCTGGGTGGGCACTCACTATGCCCATCAGGGTCAGGGAAGGTTTCTTGGAGGAAGTTATAGGGGGATAGGGTCTTGGGAAGCAGAACAGGTGTTTTGCAGGTGGTGTGGACCAGTTATGTGTTTGGGGCGAAGGGCTTGGTGGCCAGACTCTGCATTGGGGGTCGATTGGGGGGAGGGACTAGAGAGGAAGGGCTTTCAGCTCACAGGGTCTCCTGGGGCTTTGAGTCTTATCTGGAGGCCCTGCCAGTGAAGAAGGTCTTAGAGCAGAAGAATGCAAGGTATGGGCTGGAGGGTGGGGGGACATGGGGGTAGGGACTAGGGGGACAGAGCAGTTGGGAGAGGGTAAGAGCCCCGGAGGCCAGTGTGGGGTGAGTGTGGGCAGGCTTGGGGAGAACCGGCTCTCCGGATCTTCTTCTGGGGCCTCTGTGTCCCTGGTGGCAAAGAGAGATGGCCCTAACTTGGCCCGTTCTATTATAACCGGGTGCCTTCCCTGCCACCCCAGCACCCTCCGGGGGCTCTGTGTGTACCTGGAGGCACGAGGGAGGGTGTGTGGGAACTTTGGGCAGGAGAGGGACCCTATAGGGCTGTGGGGCAGGAGAGGAATGAAGAAACCTCAGGGGACCTGCCTGTCCAGCCACCTGACCCCTGCTCTGGCCCTGCAGAGGAAGGGTTAAGCCATTTTACCTCCCCCACCCTGACTTAGGTCACCTTCTCAGCCCTGGAGACTTGGCTGGTGGTTCAAGTTCCTCAACCAGTGACCCTGAGTAATCAGAGCCAGGGGGCCTGGGTTGGCAGGGAGGAAAATTAGGAGTGGAGGAAGCTTCAAGACCTAGGGGGTGGGGGGCAGTGAGGCTGAGGGTTTGGGGTGACCCTCGATTGAGTCCCAGAATTCCTCACCTGACCTAACGTCCCCGCCGCCCCCCCCCCCCCCCCGCCAATCTCTTCTTCTCCAATGTCAGCTTCTTCCCCACACTGGGGGAGAATTCCTCGAACCCTTCCCCTGGACTGTTGGGGTACAGGTGAGCAGGTCCTGAGCGGCAGTGGGAAGCTGCCAGGAAGCTTTTCAGCGGAAAGAGAGGAGACTGAGGAGGCCCTCCCCCTAGTGCCGGGAACAGGCCATAAATGGGTCTGTGGTCAGCGAGAAACCTCTGTTAATGGACCTGGGCCGCCCCACAAGCCATAGACAGGGCGGGGGGGGGGGGGAGTCGCCAAGGAGGGAGATGACCTAAGTGCAGCGCAGCATGGGGGAAGGGAAAGGAGGATGCAGCAGAGCTGCAGCAGAGAGCTGGGGGTCAGAGGAGGGAGGAGGGGGGCATGTGGGTATCATGGACTGGCTAGTCCCCGATGGAGAGTCAATTACAGGGGAGTTGGGGTCTGAGGGAAAATCAACTGGGATCTGGAAGGTGATTGGATGGGAATTGGCTGGGGTCACTGAGACCATCAGAGGGGGACTACAGGGTAAATGACCCACAGGAGAGTCAGGCTAATGAAATAGTTGGGGGTCATGGGTCAGGGGATCTGAGAGAGTGCCTGCAAGGTAATAGGGGGCTCTGGATCACCCAGAGGGCTAACTGGGTCAGGAGAGTCAGGGGGTCCCTGGGGTTGGGGGGAGGGAACGAATGGGGGCAGTGAGGATGTTTGGGGTGGGAGGGCACCCTGGGAATGGGCACGGAAGCCTATACTAGACCCCTCTGGCCTCCAGGTTTTCCATTCTGTGCTCAGCCCTGGCTGTCCTGCTGGAGCCTGGGCCAGGGAAGGGGCTCTGGGCCCCCTCCTCCCAGCAGCCTCCCTCTCTCTCTGCATCAATTATTCAGTAGCCAGCAGCCCGCCCTTGCTGGCAGGGCTCTGGGCCTCCTCTCCATGCCCCGCCCCAGCTGGCTGGCCGGCCACATTGCTAGCCAAGGCCCAGGTGAGGAAGGACGGCCAGCCGGACGCAGGGACCCCGCAGACACGGCCTGCCTGGGACCCCTTCCCTTTCTCCAGACCCTCACCCCTTCCCTAGGAGAAGATGCCCATCCAGATCTTCTGTTCTCTATCCTTCTCCTCTGGAGAGGAGGCCCCAGGGCCCTTGGGAGATGTTTGGGGTCCCCGCCAGCAGCAGCATCAGGATAACTGGGGGTCTGAAGAGGAGGAAGACGAGGAGAAGGACAAAGAGGTGGCAAAGGAAGCAGCCAGCGAGGGGGCGCTGCCTGTGGACTTGGTGGCTTTCGCCAACAGCTGCACCCTCCACGGTGCCAGCCATGTCTTTGTGGAGGGGGGTCCAGGGCTGAGGCAGGCCCTGTGGGCGGTGGCCTTTGTCCTGGCACTGGGTGCCTTCCTCATCCAGGTAGGCGACCGCGTTGCTTATTACCTCAGCTACCCGCACGTGACGCTGCTGGATGAGGTGGCCACCACGGAGCTAGCCTTCCCAGCGGTCACCCTGTGCAACACCAACACCGTGCGGCTGTCTCAGCTCAGCTACCCTGACCTGCTCTACCTGGCCCCCATGCTGGGGCTGGACGAAAGTGATGACCCTGGGGTGCCCCTTGCCCCCCCAGGGCCCGAGGCCTTCTCGGGGGAGCCCTTTAACCTGCACCGATTCTACAACCGCTCCTGCCACCGGCTGGAGGACATGCTGCTCTATTGTTCCTACTGCGGGGGGCCCTGTGGCCCTCACAACTTCTCGGTGGTGAGTGGGGGGGCCCATGTCCCACACAGCACCCAAGGGTGCCCACCATGGCTCCTCCTAGGGGACTGGGGACACAGCTGGCCCAGGAGCCACAGGGGCTAGACTGCCAGGCTCAGGTGCACCTCAGCGCTGCCCTCTCAACTGGACCTTGGAGATGCCTCTGTGCTGGTTAGTAGTTAGCCGCTTCTGGCTGGTGCCTTCGGGAATCCCTGACTCTCCCCAGCTGCTCCTGCCCCTCTCCAGACCGCTCAGACTCCCGGGGGGGGGGGGGGCAGGGGCCTTGCTTGCCTCTGACTCAACCTCTGATCTGTTTGGGAGGTGTACACGCCAGACTAGCCATTAGCTACTTAGCTACTTCCCCATGGATTGGACCTGGGTGGGTGCCATCTGGTCAGTGGCAGGGAGGGCAGGGCAGCAGGGGGGCAGCCCCACCTATCCCCCACTCCACCCCTTGTTGGCATGGCTGGTGGCAGCTCCCACAATAGGGCGCCCATCCTTACTGATTCTTCTTGTGTGGACTCCCCCAGGCTCCCTGTCCCCCGGTGTGTGTGTGTGTGTGTGTGTGTGTGTGTGTGTGTTTGATCGAGTGCCTGTCTGAGGAGGACAACAGGACTCCCCTAGATTCTTCTCCCACTACCTCCCCCAGGCTGGCTACACTGGGGCCCCAGTAGAGCTGACACTTCTCACCCACAGCCATCAGGTGGCAGCAGCAAACCTCCGTTCCTGAGCACAGCCCTCTATTAAAGCTCCCCAGGGTTTTCACCACCCATGTCCCAGGGGAGGTGCAAAGCTGGGGGAGGGGTGGGGCAGCCTGGAGCCTGTGGCTGGGCGCCATGAGACCTGGTCGTGGGTCCAGGCAGTTGAAGACCTCCGAGTCATCTCTCAAGCTCATCTCTGGACTTGACTCACAAAATGGGGGAGACTAGGATATTTCTAGTCAGGGGGGGGCAGGGGCGGGGGCGGGGGGAAAGATGCTGCTCTAGCAGGGGGAGGGGCAAAGCCTATTTCCTAGTTGCCCCTTGCTCACCCCACTTCCTTGGGCCTCCCCTGAAACTGGCTCTGGTTCTCTGGGCTGTGTCTGAACTCACCTTGTGTCCAGGCCCCCCACTCATACACTCTGTCTGTGGGAACTTGGGACACGGTGGGAAGCTGTGGCGACCAGACCTCGGAGCATCCATCCATAGTTTCTCTGGGTGGCGCGGTGGCAGGACTGTGGATGGGATGCACGGGGTAGGGTGGGGGGCATGGGGCCAGAGAGTGATGAGAAGGCTGCCCCAAGGCTGGGGATCCCTCAAAGCCTCAGTCCCTCCCTCTGGGCACATGTGCTAGTCGGGGGTGGGTCAGACCCAAGTGCTGCTTGAAATGGTGCTGGAGCTCGGGGCTGGTTCATGGCCTGGCACCTGGGTCGGTTTCGGGGCTCCATTGACTGTGGGACAATCAGGGGTAGAGGCTGAACATCAGGGGTAGAGGCTGCAGGGGACCAGAAGGCAGAGCTTGCTTGGGGAGTAGCTCTGGGGTAAGAGGACATGGAGTAAATTCCAGGCGAAGAGGGGAGGTGAGATGCCTGAGGAGGTCCCCTGAGCTTGGGCCTGTGGGGAAGGGTCCAAGGGGGGAGCAGGAGTCCAGAAATGATAGGTTCTTGGGAAAGGAGGCATGTGTGTCAGGGTCCCTGCAAGGGGAAAGCTGGCCCTCAGATAACTCACTGCCGTCCAGTCCTTGCCAACTCCTAGTAATCCTATAGGACAGGGTAAAACTGCCCCTGTGAGTTTCTCAGATGGTAATTCTTTTCGGAGGTGGTAAGCCTAGTCTTTCTCCCTCAGAGGACCCTGGTTTTGAACTGCTGATCTTACGGTTAGCAACCCAACACATCAGCACTACACCACCAGGGCTCCACACTCAGCTCTCAGCTAGTTCCATGGAAAGACTTGAACAGGGAGGCTGAGGCACTGGCAGCAACGGGAAATGGTTACCTTTGCCTCCAGCTGTGCATGCCTTGGAGGAAAAGCCTCCTGGCAGGATCTGTTGATCTGTCAGCAGAGCAGGGTCAGCCCCAACCTCAACCTCTCCCCAACCCTTGTATCCCATCCCACTGGCCAAACCCCTGGGATGCTCTGCACTTGGCGAAGGCACTGAGGCACAGGGGCCAGTTTCCAGGGCTTACATCAGTCAGGGCCTGCCAAGGAGGTGGGAATCAGGGGGCCTGCAAGGAGGTGGGAATCGGGGAGAAGAGGTACGTGGAGACAGTGCTGCACACAGGAAAAATCATTTGGGGAGGGGTTTGAGGGTTCTAGTAGCTGGGGGTTGGGGTGGGGGTGCTACGTGGTAGGGAGTGCTGGCAGGACTTCAAGCTCTCCACTCTGCACCCCCACCCCCCACCCCTCACACACAGGTCTTCACAAGGTATGGAAAATGCTACACATTCAACTCAGGCCGAGATGGGCGGCCACGACTGAAGACCATGAAGGGTGGGACGGGCAACGGGCTGGAGATCATGCTCGACATTCAGCAGGACGAGTACCTGCCCGTGTGGGGAGAGACTGGTACGTCATCCTCCTCAGGGACCCCCTCTCTTGTGGCTCGAGGCTCTAGCTTCAGCCAGGACCCTCCTGGGCTCCACTGTGGGCACTGCAGCAGGCAGAGCTCAGGCCCTCCTCTCTTCCTCCCTACATCTTGCCACTTCTGTCTCCAACCCTACCTGCTATCCACACTCGCAGCTCTCTGGCTCCCCCTTCCTGGCTCAGTTACTCTCCAAGGTAACCAGCCATCCTTCTCCATCAGTGGCGGCCAATAGCTCTATAAATAACTCCTCTCTTCTCAGCCTGCCTGCTGTCTGTCTGGTCACAGGTGCCTTGGGGCAGAGAGAGAGAGGAGGGGGGGGAGAGAGAAAGAAAGAGAGAGAGATAGGGGGAAAGGGAGGGAGAGAGTCTGAGATATTGACTATCTGCAACAAAGAATGTGAACCCCCAGATGTACAACAGACTCCAGATTAGGCTAGGACTCGGGGTGTTGTTGGACACAGAAGGAGGCTAGGGTGAACTAGGACCCTATAGACCTCCCCACCCCCACCCAGTGTTTGCAGTGCTTGTTCCCAGGAAATATAGGCTGCCCAGCTCTGAAGGAGATTCAAAACTCATGCCATTGAGTCGACTGTGACTCACAATGTCCCTACAGGACAGACTGGAACTGCCCCTGGGGGTCTCTGAGGCAGTATGTCTTTGGGGGACGAGAGAGTCTGCATCTCCCCGGAGCCTGCCCCCCACCTCTCACCCTCCCGAATTCCCACAGATGAGACCTCTTTCGAGGCAGGCATCAAAGTGCAGATCCACAGTCAGGATGAGCCTCCTTTTATCGATCAGCTGGGCTTTGGCGTGGCTCCAGGCTTCCAGACCTTCGTGGCCTGCCAGGAGCAGCGGGTGAGAGGCTCACAGGGGCTGTAGAGGTGGAGGTACCTTGAGGGTGGGGTGGGCGGTCAGAAATGGGAGGGGCTCGAGAATAGGCTGGGGAGGCCACCTGGCTTGTCAGCAACATGGGTGGTCTACGAATGGACCAGGAGGCCTTGGGATCTTGGAGAGGGAGAAGGGGCAGGGCTCCAGAGCTCTGAGTCTTCTCCGAGAAGCACATCAAGGTGACTCTCGGAGCAGTCCCCCCCTCACACACACACCCAGCTCCCTGGCTCTCCCAGCAGCTCATCTACCTGCCCCCGCCCTGGGGCACCTGCAAAGCTGTTACCATGGACTTGGATTTCTTCGACTCCTACAGCATCACCGCCTGCCGCATTGACTGTGAGACGCGCTACCTGGTGGAGAATTGCAACTGCCGCATGGTACACATGCCAGGTCAGCTCACAGCGCTCTGCGCTGATCAGCTTCCTCCCAGACCGGAAGCCAGGCACCGGAAGTCAGGCCAGCTGGTTCTCCCCACCCAGTCTCTGGTCCCGTTTGCCTGACCATCTGGCCCATCTTGCTCTGACCTCAATTATTGCCTGTAGCAGGGAGGGTGGGAAAGGTCCAGGAGGGATGGATGGGGGCTGGGGCGGGATCAACTCCAGGGAAAGCTGGGAGCCGGCTAGTCCTACCTATCACCCTCTGCCAGCTTCCAACCATCAAGGCTTTTGGTACTGCCACCACTGAAACCTCACTGTCACTAATAGTGACCCCAGAGAAAGGGGGAAAACTGTCCCCTGTGAGTTTCCAAGACTATCACTCAGTATGAGAACGCAAAGCCCATCTTCCTCCCAAGGATCCGCTGGTGGTTTTGAACTGCTGACTTTATGGTTAGCAGCCCAACTCGTAATCGCTAAGCCGCCAAGAGATCTCATCCACCTCCACCCCGAGTGCACCGCTGTTCTCTCTCCTCTGTAGGGGACGCCCCATACTGCACACCAGAGCAGTACAAGGAGTGTGCAGACCCCGCGCTGGGTGAGTGCCCCTGCCCGGAACAGACAGGGGTTGGTGGGGAGGAGGGGGAGGAGCAGGTGCTGCCCGCCTGGTGCACGTGGTCTTCAGATGGCCCCTCCCTCCCACCAAGCGTCCCCCTCCCCCGTGTTTGCTTTGGCGAGGCTGGGCATAGCATCTCCAGAAGCCTACCCCCCCCAAAGGTTCGTGGGGTCACCTGGGCGGGGTTCCCCCCTCCCTCATGATCAGCACCTGGGCCGGTTTACTCTGAGGGCAGGGGGATCAAGGATAAGCTGGGAGAGGGAGGATGATGGTGGGGCACAGGGAAGGAAAAGGGATGGGGGTTGGGGAGGGGGCCTGGGGCAAAGGCCAGGTTGTGCTGTTGGGAAGGTGGTGGTAGAAGGGTGCCACTCAAGGGGCGCCTCCCGCCTGGCTGGGGCACAGACTTCCTGGTGGAGAAGGACCAGGAGTACTGCGTGTGTGAAATGCCGTGCAACCTGACCCGCTATGGCAAGGAGCTGTCCATGGTCAAGATCCCCAGCAAGGCCTCAGCCAAGTACCTGGCCAAGAAGTTCAACAAGTCTGAGCAGTACATCGGGTAAGTACGTTGCCCAGCTGGGACCTTCAGCTGGGGCGCTGGAGGGGATTGATGGGGGGCAGGGCGGGAGCAGTCAGCAAGAGGAAGTGGAGGAGAGCAGCGGGGGCATACTGGGAAGGAGGCAGAAGCTGGGGGGAAGACCCCTCTCTCCCTTGCCCTCTCCCTGCTTGCTTCTGTCTTCATCCTCATCCTCACCTCAGCATCAAGGATCCCTCACACGTCCCAGTGGGCACCACGTCTTTGTGCTGTAGCATCGCATCTAACAGCCCTGCAAAGCGGGTATCTCCCGTGAGCACCCCACGTCACAGCGGTGGAAACTGAGGTTCAGAGAGGCCTGCTGCCAGTAGGGGGTCGATATATGACTTGATTCTTGAACCCAGTCTCCCCCCACCACCCCGCTGCAGGGAGAACATTCTGGTGCTGGACATTTTCTTTGAAGTCCTCAACTATGAGACCATCGAACAGAAGAAGGCCTATGAGATTGCAGGGCTCCTGGGTGAGCGGCTGAGGGCACCTGGCCCCCTCCCAGGTCATGGCTGTGGCCAGACTTCCCACTGCGCAAAGCGGGTGCTCTGCCCTGTCATATGATGTTGTCTCCTCCCCACCCCCAGACACCATTAGGTGCCTGTCCCCAAAGCCTGCTATCCCTATGTGGGGAGGAAGGAGAGGAGGCTGAGCTTGCTCTTAGGTCAGCCTGTGGGCAACTGGACTGGGGGAGCAGCGAGGACTATTTCACAGGCCCCTGAAATCCCGCCCAGCCTTGAGAGGGCTCCAATATTTTGTAAACTAGCATTTTTTCCTCCTAAAATAATACCCGTTGGTTCATTCTAGAAAAGTAGAAGCATGCAGAGAAACGTAGGCAAAGGAAAAACAAAGCAGAAATCCGCCAGAAGCTGGCTTTGCGCTCCTTCTGTGCGAAGGTTGTCAGTCCCTGGCGCAGACGACCTCCCCACGCCCGTCCCTGACCCGGTGAGCCCTGCCAGGTCCTCCCCTCACCGACCTCCCTCCGCCCGCCTGCAGGTGACATCGGGGGCCAGATGGGGCTGTTCATCGGCGCCAGCATCCTGACAGTACTGGAACTCTTTGACTACGCCTACGAGGTGAGGGGGCGGGGCCGCGGGCGGGGCGGGGCCGCGGGGCGGGGCCTCGGGAGGTCCCGGGCCGCCCACCCCACCCTGTCCCCACCCGACCCTGTCCCCACCCGTGCAGGTCATCAAGCACAAGCTGTGCCGGCGAGGGAAGTGCCAGAAGGAAGCGAAAAGGAGCAGCGCGGACAAGGGCGTGGCCCTCAGCCTAGATGACGTCAAGAGACACGTGAGGGCACCCCCAGGGGTGGCCTAAGGCCCCACCCCTCCCCCAGCGCCCCATCTCGGGCTCCCATTGGCCCCAAGCTCCAGCACCCCCGGCGGTCCTTTGGGTGATCGGCCCGTGCCCTGTGCCTTCCTTAGAACCCGTGCGAGAGCCTCCGGGGCCATCCCGCCGGGATGACGTACGCGGCCAACATCCTACCTCACCATCCGGCCCGAGGCACGTTCGAAGACTTTACCTGCTGAGCCCGCAGGCCGATGAACCAAAGGCCTAGATGGGGAGGACCAGGAGAGCAAGGGGGACCCGTTGCCCCTATCTGCCCTGGGGACTCACCCCCAACTCCCAGGGCAGCCTCCCCCTGCTAGGCTGTCCTTTTCTCTTGTCTGTGCTGAGAAAGGAGTCTTCTCCCGGCCTCAGTCCCATTCTTTTTGTTTTTAACAAAACTCATCTAAAAGAGACTAAAAAGAGAGACGGGGCAAGGGACCTCAGGCCGCCCCCTCCGCCCCATGCTGCCTCCCCCAGCTCCTTGCCTGAACCCTCTCCTCTCCTGTCTGAGGCTCCGCCTGCATTGCTGCCTCCAGTCACCAAAGCCCCTCCCAGCGGGGGTCGAGTCCCGGGGAAGCGGGTGGGGGTTGTTCATTTTGCCCAAACCAGAGAATGTACTTGAGGGGGAGGGCTAGTGGGGGGCTTCCCCAGCCTTAAGAAACCCTCTCAGCCCAGTGACCTCCCCCAACCCCAAGGGTTTCGGGCAGGAACTAAGACCCCAGTCCCATCCCCTCACAACATGTGGAGTTCTTAGGGGGGGTTGGGTAGGAGATATCCCCCTCCCCACAAGAAGGAGAGATAGGGACAGGGTGTGGCCCTGGTGCTGTAGGCCACATCCTGATACCTACAATCTCACCCTCACCCCAGAACCATAGCTGTTGGAGAGAAATTCCAAGAGGCAGCCCCTCAGCCCCACCCTTGACCTTCCCAGAACAGATCCCGCTGGTTGGCTTCCAGCCCGGGGAGAGGGGCACTGGTGCCTAGTTCACTGGTCACTCCCCCAGGGGCCCCAGCAGAGGGCCGCATCCATAAATTTTCTTATGGAACTCCCCCAGTCCTCTTCCCCAACTCCATTTGCTTCTCAACAACCTCATCTGCATTTTCTATTTCTATATGATACAGACTCTATATTGCTATATCTCTGTATATACTTTCCCCCCAGCCTTGTCTGTTTCCACCCCATCCCTTCTTGTCTCTGAGAACCAACCCCCAAGCCCCCCTCTGTGTCTCTTTGCCCACCCCAGTCCACCCTGGCCCCGTCTCTGAATGCCTTCGCCTGTATAAAGAGTTGGACTCTCTCCCCTGGTGTTTGTACTGTGTACACACATCCCTCTGAGAAGCACAAGGAGACGACACACGCATTGTAACCTTCGCACTGTCTCGGTGGCAACATAAAGGAAGCTGTGAATCACAAGCTCTGCCTCTTTCTGGCCTCGCCCCCCCCACCTTCACCCCCTCTGACCCGGGCACCCTCTGCCCTCCCTGCAGCCTTAACATTTCTGCCCCTGCTCTGCCTACCCACTGCCCTTTGCCTGGCTGACTGCTGCCTTCCCGGAGAAGGGGTTGTTCACAGAGCCAGCTCCTACCCAGGAGACAAGGTTGCTCTGAACACCAAGGCAAGAGGAGTTCCTCCCAAGCTGGCAGCCAGAATGTGGAGCGATGAGAGAGACCTGGGGGTTGGTGACTCACAGTTAGGGGTGGTGGGATGCTGACCAGCAGAAGGAGAGGCTCTCAGTCACTGGCTGCCTTTCCTTCCTCAGGCTGCCCAACCCCCTCTCCTCACCTCATCTCCAAGCCCCACGCTAGGCTTTCCTAGTGAGGTGGCATTTTGTAGTGGGAGGGAAGTGATAGACCTAGAGTTGGAGTTGAAAGCTGGGCTGGTCGTTCCCTCCCGTTCCCCTAAGTAAGGGAGGGGGCCTGAGCCCCAACCCATTCCTAGGCCTTTTCTGCCTGCTGTCTCTTGGTTGCAACCCTAGGACAGACTCTTGTGGCGTGAGCAGGTTACCTGTGTATTGGCCTGGGGCTGGAGAGTAAGGCTGGGGGCTCTTTGGGAACTCTTGGTTCCTAGGAATTGTGTAGAGAACAGAACTGCCCACAGGGAAGCAGTAGCAAGGCCAAGCAGTGTGCCACCGGATAGGAAGGAGCAGGCGGGGCTCTCTGGGTGACGCATGCCTCTGGTCTAATAAACTGGGTTTCAACCATCTCCTCTTCAGTGTTGTTCTTTATGTGACTGAAAGCAGTTGGGTCCTCTCACCCAGTGCCTAGTGCTGTGCTTGACTTGGGCCCAATCAGAGGGAGGGATAATTAGGGTCTGAGTAGGGGGTTCCTATCCTCCAGACAAAGGGGTGGGGTTGAACTACTGGGCAAGGAGGGAGGGGTCAGAAGTAGAAAAGACCTCAAAGGGAAGCCCCACCCACAAAGGATACTTTGGGGAGAAAGGCGGATTACGAGTCAAGAGGAACTGGAACACAAAACCTGGAAGCAGTAAGGTTAAAAGGTCAGGGACAGACTTGGGCCGAACTTCTAGTGTACGGTGTTATAAGATCCTTCCTCCCGACTAAGAGGCAAGACATCTGGATTCCAGGAAGGAATTTGCCGAAAACTTGCTGGTTGACTTCTGGGCACTCAGTGTTCTCATGGGTAAAATGTAATAACCACCGTGCGTTCCTCTCCCTCTCCAGCGCCTGGATTGATGGCAGTCAGGGAATGAAACCTAGAGCCAGCAAAGCTCTTTGGGAAGTTAAAGGTGCTGTGCCACAATGAAGCACTGACGCCACCACCCTCTTACAGAGGACTAGGGTGGGGGCTGTGGTCCTCCTTTCCCAGGGCCTGCGCTTCCTCCCGTGGGCTTGGGGGCGCCCGCTCTCCGGGCCTCTCTAGCCCGGCGCTCGTCTCTATGGTCCGCCCTCCCGGACCTGAAGGCGGGAGGGAGTGGTCTGCACAGCCCTTTCCGCTAGTTCCCCCCCACCCCCCACTCTAGCCCGCAGTCTCGCTGCCCTGAGCCTCCCGTGCCGGCCGGCCGGCCGGGAGGACAGGCGGGCGCTCGGTGGGCGCGCAGGGGGCGGGGGAGTTCCGGTTCCGGTTCTTTGTGCAGCTGCAGCCGCGGCTCGGGGGAAGATGGCGGCCCGGGCAGGCTTCCAGTCAGTGGCGCCGAGCGGCGGCGCCGGAGCCTCAGGAGGGGCGGGCGCGGCGGCCGCCCTCGGCCCGGGCGGGACTCCGGGGCCCCCAGTGCGGATGGGCCCGGCGCCGGGTCAAGGGCTGTACCGCTCCCCAATGCCCGGCGCGGCCTATCCGGTGAGCGGGGGCAGGAGGAGGGGCGCGCGGGCGGAGGCGGGGCCGAGCGGGGCCCGGGGAGGGACTCGGGTGCAGGGAGAAGTAGGAGGGACTCCCGGGGGAGAGGCAGGCGCGGGTGGGGGTGGGAGAGGCAGGAGGCGGAGAGGAGGGGGAGCAGTTCGCATCCCCACCTGCTGGGCGTAGGGGGGAGGGGAACCTTGTCTCCCCGCGAAGTGAGAGTCGGGGAGCAGGGTGGATGTAGGGGGCCCAGGGGGCGACATGTGAAGTCTGGGGTGCAATAGGGCTGGAAGAGACCCCGTGTCCAGAGGACGTCTGAGCTGCAACTGGCCAATTGGGGTCAGTGCCTACTGAAATAGTAGTTCCGAAAAGTGGGCCGAGAGGAGGGCTGTGAATGTGTTCCATCCAGATCGGCTGGGGAGAATTTTAGTATAGTCGAGCTGTTTCTCAAAGGGCCTTACTCTCCTGTGGATGCACAGTTGGGGTGGGGGAACCCCCAGTTGCCGGGAGCTCTTATCACTGGGCTCTATCCTTTTGCTCCAGCTCAGGCCCCCAGTCCTGTTTCATTCAAAGCCCTCAGGTAGCCCCTGCCTGCCCTTTGCCTTGGCCAAGACCATGACATCTCTGGGTCTTCTCCCTTCTGTAGAGACCAGGTATGCTGCCAGGCAGTCGAATGACACCTCAGGGACCTTCCATGGGCCCCCCAGGCTATGGGGGGAACCCTTCAGTCCGACCTGGCCTGGCCCAGTCAGGGCTGGACCAGTCCCGCAAGAGACCTGCGCCTCAGCAGATCCAGCAGGTCCAGCAGCAGGCAGTCCAGAATCGAAACCACAAGTAAGAGGATGCTGGGGGCGTGGAGGTGGGGAGGGAGGGAAGAAGTCTGAGGACACAGGTGGGTGGACCACCCACCAAGAAGTGGTGATAGTGGTGGTGGTATGTTAGCAGTCAGGCCTGGGGGGACCCGCCTGAGAAGGGCCTGTGCTGCTGCAGGGAGGAAGGCAGATCTCTGATTTGAGAGAAGCTTTGCCGCCCTACCACTTTACGTACATGGAGGTGCTGACGGCCTGTTTTCTTGTTCTGACTAGTGCCACCCCAACCTAATAACAGTATTCATTCCAAACAGTGCAAAGAAAAAGAAGATGGCTGACAAAATTCTACCTCAAAGGGTGAGTCCATGCTGTAGACTTTGTTGAGGGCATTGGGAGGATAAGGACAGAGATGGTCAGATCTGGGTCCCAACGGCCTCTCTCTCTCCCCCTAAGATTCGGGAACTGGTACCAGAGTCTCAGGCCTATATGGATCTCCTGGCTTTTGAAAGGAAGCTGGACCAGACTATCATGAGGAAACGGCTAGATATCCAGGAGGCCTTGAAACGGCCCATCAAGGTAACGCGGGAGATCTAGGCAGAGAGCCAGGAGAGAGGAGTCGGGAACCTTCAGCAGGCTGAGGATGAGAAATTAAAGGCACAGCACTGCTCTCCGTGGCATTTAAATTACATCTCTCCCTTCCGCCTACAAACTGAGAATTAACATTAGGAGCCTAGGAACAGAACAGCAAGAGGGAGGAGCTTTTGATGGCTCTGCCACCAGAAAGCACCCGGCCCCGTTTTTTGCTGTAACTCTTCTGCTGCCTTTGGGACCTGTTACCCTGCATGACGCTGTCCATCTGGCATCCCAGTGTGCGCCCTCACACTCAGGCCAGTGGCCTGGTCTTCCCTTTGTGAGGGACGCTCCATTCACCCACCCCAAGGTCTGGGTAGACAGCAAGCCAGCCTGTTATTTAGGAGTCATTTCGGGGTTTGGGGAGACCCTAGTCTTCAGTATCAAACCACTGAAGCTCCCCCTATCAATCCTGTTTCTGCCTTCCTCAGCAAAAGCGGAAGCTGCGAATTTTCATTTCTAACACTTTCAATCCGGCTAAGTCAGATGCCGAGGATGGGGAAGGGACGGTGGCTTCCTGGGAGCTTCGGGTAGAAGGACGGCTCCTGGAAGATGTGAGTTGAAGGCCCACCCCACCGTGGTCGGTGTTTGGGGGGGAGCTGTCGGGAAGGAGCAGTGTTGCCTGCTCAGCAGGAAGCCTGGCTGGGGCATCCTGCTCCTATCCGGAGCAACAGGGAGCAAGACACTCTGTTCCCTGCCCCGGAGACAGTGGTTCTTTGTGTCCGGCTCCCATGCTTGGGCCCGCACTGGGGCATCGTCTCGAAAGCCTTACTGTCCCGGGATCTGGTTTGTGGTTGACCTTCTTCCTGGTGCTGCTGTCCATCAGAGTCATTGGAAGCAGCAGATTTGTCTTGTGTATGTTATTCTAATTCAGTATGTAATCCAGTGAGTTTGCATTTGGCATTTGCAGCCATGATTTTTCTCTGAGACCTTGAGAGTCCCTGAGTCCCCCTGAGCGGGCTCCCTCTTCCCAGCTCTCAATGGGGACACCTCACTGCTTACCTTAGGTACATTTTCCCACAGGCTCTTGGTCACTTCCTGAGGAGCAGCAGCTGGCAAGTGACAGGCTCCAAACTTCCCGCTCCAGCAGCTCCTTAGAGAAGCTCACCTTCCCCTAACTCCCTGATAGTCTGTAGCGCTGTATTTTTAGCTGCTCATAAGTTAACTTCTTGGAGGCAGGGTTGTTTTTTGCGGGAAAACCAGGGCTCCGTATCAGAACCACCTCCTTCTCTTTATAGGTCCCATCCCTCTGCTGATGTTGTTATTCGTCCACATAAAGCCTTTTGTTCTGGTCGCTTCTTGCCTGTGATGTCAGGCTTTTCTCTGTTCAAACTTGCTTGGTTGTTAACAGGCAGTGATTTGGCTTAACTTGGCCCCATTTCCCTTGGGGAGAGGCGGCTAAGTCAGTGACCCCGTCCCTGCGTGCATGCATGGGCCAGGCTGCTGCCCCGGAGTTCCATTGCCACCATGACTGCCTTAATGCCCTCCCCTAAGAGAGCCTTAGAAAGTAACTCTGGACCTTGTTCCCATTGCCGTCCTGGGTTCCCTTTCTGTGGAACCTGGTCGTAGCGAGTGTCCTCTGGTCTCTTCTAACCTGACCTCCTCTCTCTCTCGTCTAGTCCGCCTTGTCCAAATATGATGCTACCAAACAAAAGAGGAAGTTCTCGTCCTTTTTTAAGTCCTTGGTGATTGAGCTGGACAAAGACCTATATGGGCCAGACAACCATCTGGTAGAAGTGAGTAGTTCTGCTTTCTCGGCCTGGGAAGCCAGAGGAGACTGTGGAGGGAGCGGGGGATAACAGGGTTATTACATAGTAATAACACGTGGGAATAACAGGGTTATCCCAGGTGTTCGGAACCAGCCCCCACTGCAGTTTGCACATCGGCCTCCAGGGGGCACGAGCGACCTTCAGTTCAGGTGCTGGACCCCGCCTTCTACCTTGCCCCCCTTTTTAGAGGATACTGTTGTGGTTGCACAGATAGCTCGTTTTTCTGCTCCCCTTTTCCCAGGGACATCATCACGGAGGCCTCTTGTACATCCCTCTGCGTCTAGCTTGTTCATAATCATGAGACCTGGTTGACCCTACCACATCCCTCTTTTTCCTGGGAGCGGTTGCTGTGGTTACAGAGGCAGAGGAACAGGATTCTCGTGCTTGTCAAAGTTACCTTTTAGAACAGCCACTTCTTGTCGGTCCCTGTGCCATCTAGATTGCAAATTATTTCCTGGAATCCCTCCCTGTGCCACATTGCATCATGTTCTGAAGAGCGTGTCAGTGAGGGCATAACTATTGTAGACGAGCCTGCTGGTAAGGAAACGTCGTTGGGGAAGAATTAGAACCAGAATGAGGCAGTCCAACACTCCCAAGGGCTTGCTGGCTGCTCCTCTTTGCCAGTCTCACCACAGCCCCTTCCTGCAAGCCAGTGAGAGACGAGGGAAGCCGTAACATTGAATGTAAAGGGCAGAATTAACGGCAACATGTGACCACATTGAACTCCTTTTGAAGTCGTAGAGCAGAGTGGCTGAGGGTGGACTGTAGTGGCAGGCACACCAGCAGGCAGCTGGCAGTGCCATGGCTTCCTGGCTGTGTGACCTTAGACAAGCGATTGCCCTCTCCTGAGAACTGGGTTTCTTGCGTGTCAAAGAGGCTGCATAGCGGGCGACTCCCCCGTGGGTGTTGCAGCCGCTGAAGGAGCTAATCCAGGTCAAAAGCCTGGCATGCTCTGTTCAACAGAGCAGATACTGAGCCAGTGATACCTGTGTCATGCTGCTTTGTGCATGTGTAGTATCTACTTTGTGGATATCATCATCACTGGGAATTCAGACTTATTGGGATGTGGTCCTGAACATTCAGACTTAAAAGGCTCATCTGAGGGGGCTTTTCAAAAAGTTAATTGAAAAATGGAATGAAAAAAATCAGAATTTCCCCTGAACCTTTTGAACCTGTCCCCCTCCACCAGCATAGACATTCAGCTTAAAACCATCTGTAATTAAAAACAAACAACCCAAGTCTCATGCTATTGCTGTCCTCCAGTAGCCTCGGTAATCAAAACTTAATGTACAGAAGCTCTTCCCTCACACCCCCCCCCCCCGAGCTCTTTCTCTGGTAGAGCACCCCCTAATATCTTCCTCTCTAGTGGCACAGGACCGCCACCACCCAGGAGACTGATGGCTTCCAGGTGAAGCGGCCGGGAGACGTAAATGTGCGCTGTACTGTCCTGCTGATGCTGGATTATCAGGTACATGGGCCACAGCCCAACAGCAGTCTTGGCCTTGAAGGGTTTAAGTCTGGTCGGGCATGATTTCCCACCAGACTTTCCAACTTCCCTAAGTACAGGGCCGGGATCTTAGTCATATCTGGATTTCTCCTAGTCTGTTTCTTGCTTCAGGGAGAGTTCCCCACTAATGTTGATTGCATAGGTTGGATCAACCTCGTAACGAAGTGAAGTGCACTTGAACGCAGATCCGGGTAGCTCTCTGACTTTATCTCTGCAGCCTCCCCAGTTTAAATTAGACCCTCGCCTGGCTCGGCTCTTGGGCATCCACACGCAGACCCGTCCGGTGATTATCCAGGCCCTGTGGCAGTATATTAAGACACACAAGCTCCAGGACCCTCACGAGCGGGAGTTTGTCATCTGTGACAAGTACCTCCAGCAGGTAAGGTACAGCCCCTTTCTCTTGCTGGAAGCCCCGGAGCATTGGTGGGGCTCACCGTGTCAGATCCTAGTTGCTGCTGCTGCTGCTCTTTCCCACAGATCTTTGAGTCTCAGCGTATGAAGTTTTCAGAGATCCCCCAGCGGCTCCATGCTTTGCTGATGCCCCCGGAACCCATCATCATTAATCACGTCATCAGGTACACACAAGGCGGGGGTTGGGGGGGGGGGCGGTGGACTCTCGGGAACCAGTTTCCCAGGAGCACGTTGGTAAATAGCCATTACTTAAACTGTATAAACTGAAACACATTGTATTAAAAGCAAAGATAACACATGAGGGGCCTTCCAAAAAGTTCATGGAAAGCCATTTTCAAGGTCTGGTACATTCTAGAATAGAAAACTGATGCTCTGCTCTGTAACCCTTCACCCAATTCCAGCACAAAGCGTCAAACAGAGAAGTTCCATTTTCCCACAACAGCCTCCTCGAGAATTTAAAAGTCATCACTTCCTCCTTATTTCACCATGCCACAGTTGTCTGCCTCAAAGTTGCTTGTGTCTGTTGTCTGTGTAGTGGAAGAGTCCCGAGTGGCCCCTCCTGCCCCTGTGATCAGGGACCCACTCGGACTGTGTGAAAGTGGAGTGTGTGGACTGCAGGCTTGGGCAGTGCTGCAAACCAGGGCCGCTTCCAGCCCTCGGGGCCCTCGCAGCATTCCCCAGCTCCTCGCCGACACAGGAGGCCGCCCGCCTTCTCTGTGGAGAGCAGGGCCTACCCACGCGAGACTTTGTCTTAGAGCAGCCTCTTGTTCCCGCTGCAGCTAGTCGATTTGTCCTCTCTTTCTTTCTTGTATGCATGCTTGTCACGAAAGACCCTTTTTCAAACATGAGACTTTCACTCATCCAACCAGTTAACAGTTAGTCTGTCCTGGATTCTTCATAGAAGTTGGACGTGCGTGCGTGCGTGTGTGTGTTTCAGTCAACATTCAGTTATCATAAGTTGCACCTGTATAAAGTATAGTTGAATGACTTTTGACACAAGAATTCGCCACGTGGCTGCCACCACAGTGTCACGCACACAAGTTCTCTCGTGCCCTTTTGTGGGCAGAGCAGCCCTTTCTGTCTTCATCCCAGGACGGGCATTTCAGATGCTGTAGAGGGAGGCTGCAAGAACACACCCTTTTACTAGGCCCCTCTGGTTTCCCCTCAGTGTTGACCCCAATGATCAGAAAAAGACAGCTTGCTACGACATTGACGTGGAAGTGGATGATACGTTGAAAACGCAAATGAATTCCTTCCTGCTGTCCACTGCCAGCCAGCAAGAGATCGCCACTCTAGACAACAAGGTAAGGGCTCAGCCCTGGTCGCGCTGCCACCAGCCCTTCGGAGCTGCCAGGCTCTTTGTCCTCAGGAAGCACCGCTCAGACACGCTTAAGTTCTGGTTCTTGCTGTGATGGGGAAGCGGAGCCCGGGCTCCTCTCCCTCTTCTGTGAGGTCGCTAGGAGGATCTGATGAGGTCACAGGCTTGGGAAGCACTGACCCTGTGCCTGCCACATGGAAGTCAGGTGGTAGCTGCCGCTGTGGTGACCGTGATTGGTGACATCCTTAGGTATGGCCCCAAAGGTGCCTGCACCACAAAGGGGCACAAATGGAAATGTCCCTTGGAGAGATGATACGGCAGCTACATCTTGACGGACAAAGGGGGCAGGGGGAGCTTGAAAAGAAGGGGGATGGGTGTGAGGAAGAGAATGGTCTGTGTCAATGAGATAGGAAAGCTCCTAGGGTATCCCAGAAATTCCGAGCTGTGTAGCGAAGCATGCTGGATACCGCACAGCGTGTCAGGAGGGGACATTTGGGGAGAGGAAGCCCGATAGGGAAGCAGGAGCCCAGTCATCCAGGGGCTTTGATAAGAGGACTGCCGGTAATAGTTCACGCTGGAGGCTCGGGAGCTTGTTGAAAGACCCTTTGCATTTTGAATGGCCACGGGCAGGAGGGTGGAGAATGGAGTGGACGGAGGCAAATCTGGAAGCCAGGGCCCTGGCTGGGAGGCTGGCACAGCAATCCCTACGAGCTAGGCTGAGGGCCTACGCCAGAGGTGGAAACATGTAGGCAGCTCCGTGACTCACAGCGACCCTGTAGGACAGGGTAGAACTGTCCCTGCAGGATTCTGAGACAGCACCTCTTCACTGGAGTAGAAGCCCCATCTGTCTACCCTTTGAGAGGCAACAAATTGGAACTGAAGGCCCTCGGCCCGTGTGGCTGGGGTAGGAGGTGAGGGAGAAGGGGCTCCTTTCATGGTGACTCCCAGCTTTCTCGTTTGGCTGTGCAATACTCACTCAGCCAGAGGATGGGCAGAGGACGAAGAGCTGGCGGGGAGCCATCTGGTGTGAAGGGCCTGGCGGTGTCACAAAAGTGGTGGGGTGGGCTGGCGTGTAGAAATAGGATTCTGGCACAGAGCAGCCTCGGGGAGAGTGCGGACGTGCACGTAGGCCGAATTGTCGGTAGTCTTTAGAACAAGAACCAAGGGCTGAGGACACAGGTCTGGGAGCCACCACATTCAATACAGCCCGTTTGGACCCCTCTTTCTACTAGAAACTTTCCAGAACCATCTGTGCTGTGAATTAAGTTTCCACTGTATTGCTCTGCTCCGTCTGTGACTAAAAAGAAAATTACCCTCTCACCCTGGACAGACCCATGGAAGCAGGAGCTGCTTTCCTACGGACAGGGGGCATGTGCACCCAGGAAACGCTGAGGGTGGCCTGGGTGCTCACCTTGGACGAGGCGTGTGGAGACCCCGTGTGTGTGTGTGTGTGTGTGTGTGTGTGTGTGTGTGTATATGCATGCTCTGATTTCCCTCTCCCTCTTTCAGATCCATGAGACCATAGAAACCATCAACCAGCTGAAGACCCAGCGGGAGTTCATGCTAAGCTTTGCCCGAGACCCTCAGGGCTTCATTAACGACTGGCTCCAATCCCAGTGCCGGGACCTCAAGGTAGAGGCCTGCAGGGAGGGCTTTCTGTAGCAACCAGAGAGCCCGGGGAAAGTGAGGGGGGCAGGGTTTCAGCATCCTATTTTCGGGCTCACGTGCAATCACATAGGGAAACGGAGGTGGACCCATCAAGTGTCCAACCAGTTCTTGCTGTGGGCCAGCTTGCAAAGCAGTATGTGCCCTGTGGGGAGACCAGGCCCCACACAAGGGAAGGAGGTCAGTGATACGGGACATGTAGGAGTGAGGCTGAGGTATGTCCCGGGGTGGGAGCATCTGAGGCCAGGCAGGACGGTGCTATGGGAGTGAGTGGGCAGCATGGTATAACCCGTGCCCTTTGTCCTCCCCTGCGGTGAGTGTGACTGCAATCACAGGCCAAGCAAGCAGACTCCTGAGCGTGGCAGGGTGTGGAGGCAGGAACCGAGTGTGGTGTGTGTGTCCCTCCTCCCCACCCCCACCCCCCCTTAGACCATGACGGACGTGGTGGGTAACCCAGAGGAGGAGCGCCGAGCTGAGTTCTACTTCCAGCCTTGGGCTCAGGAGGCCGTGTGCCGCTACTTCTACTCCAAGGTAGGTGCCTGGGATGGTGAGGGCAGGGCGTCTGCGCCCCATCAGGGCTGGGGCCAGTAGGGTAGGTACCAAGGGCTGGGTGTCTCATCAATGCCCCTCGATGCTGTTCTCTCCCCAGGTGCAACAGAGGCGACAGGAACTAGAGCAAGCCCTGGGGATCCGCAACACCTAGGAACCCCAGCCACCTATTCTGAAACCGGGCCTTGTGCTGCCTGCCTCATTGCACCCGCCTTGGCCTTGGCTGGGGCCTTCCAAGGGATGCTGTTGGTTCAAGACCACCACCAGAACGAAGAGGATCTCACACATGTGTCTTACCAGACACCTGTTGGCCTCTTCCCCCACCCTAGCCTTTCCTAATCCCCAGATTCCCTTTGCCCGCCGAGTTCCCATGTGCCTCTGCCCGCCCTCTAGGTAGCGTTAGAGAGAACCTGTAGTGGGACTCAGGGCTCTGAATGGACGGGCCCCAGGCCAAGTGGTCTTCAAGGGGACCAGCTACACTGACCCTGCCCTCAGAGACCTGGGTCCTTTTCCCCGGCTCGGGCCTGAGGGCACTCCGTAAACTCCTGGTAACTGAACCCAGTGTCCTTCCACCCTGAGCAGACTGTCCGGTGCCTGCGCCACCCTCTAGCACTAAAGGAAGCCAGGCCCTGGGCTGAGTTGAGCCCGGTCTGTCCCTGCCTGGGAGGGCTGCCACCTTAGTGCTCCTCTCTCCCTCCGAGGGCTCCACAGCAGTATTGGAGTTGACCCCCAGCCCAGCACATTGCTCATAGCAGCCTGTATTAGGAACCCCTCCTATTTGCCCTCACCTGGCTGGGGAGATTTTGCCTTTCCGGGCAGAGCCCCAAGGACCTCACCTGGAGGACAGCTGGTGCCAGAAGAGGCTGTTCCTACTGTTTGCTTGGACTGACGCCTTCACTCCATCCTGCTTCCCCTCCTCCCCCAGCCCCTTTCCTTACAGGAGAAACAGGCCTACAGTCAAACGGGTACAAGCCCTGGGCCACCCCGTCTTCCTATCCTTTTTCTGCTCAGTTGATGCCCCAGGCAGCTTCTAGGGCATTGAGGAGTGCAGGCACCTAGAGCTTGGGTTTGTGACTCCCTGCCCCTCCCCTGTTCCCCAGGTCGGGATGCCCCGCCCTCAAAGCTTCAACCCCCTCAGGTAGCAGCAGGATCTTGCATCTTGGCCTCTTGGAGCTGAGATGGTTTTGCATCTTTGCAGGAGAGCCTCAGATTCTTCCAGGTTGTATCATCCCCCACCCCAAGTTAGCATAACCCCCAGGCTCGCAGACTCAACACAGCAGGTGGGAGATAGCTGGCACAACGGGGGAGTCTGTCCCACATGGGCTCTGACCCCACAGAACTGACAGTCCTGCTTCCCACCCCCTCCTCAGGCTCCTGCGAGCACATCCTCATGTCCCCTACCCCTGCCTGCTCCCCACCAGGGACAGGACTTTTTCCCCAGTCGCCCCTCAGAGGCTCTCCCCACAGTGGCACTGGACAACTGTTGTCCGGCAGCTGAGCCCTGGCCCAGCTCCTGGTGGGAACCACAAGAAGGAAGCTCAGCACCCCTGTGGTGTCTTGTTGAAGATCATTGTTTTTATTAACTGAATGATTATGGTTTTTTTTCATGGACCAAAATTTTTTTTGTACTGTCCCCTTATTGATGTCACCCAGTTTTAATAAAAGGATCTTCTGAAGGATGGGGTGCCCCTAGCTATGGGGGGAGAGCCCGGCCTCGAGCTCATTCTCCCAGCACCTTCGGCCCTACTCGTGCTATGTGCAGTTCCTTGACAGACATCGAGTCCCAAGCACCTGCTGTGCCGAGGGAGGGACCCTGCTTGTGAACTGGCTATGCACTGGGCTGCTCACAAGGTCATTTCAAAACCACCAACTGCTCTGCCGGAGAGAAACAAAGGCTTTCTATTCCCAGAAATGATTAGTTTGGAAACCCTGTCCTGTAGACTCAGAGTCAGAAGCCACTCATTGTCATTGAGTTTGTGGTTTTTGGAGTTTTGTGTGCTTGGCATACTACTATGTGCTGGGGAAAGTGGGAAAGCAGGCTCTCACCCTGCGAGGTTGCTCCTGCAGTGCTACTGGGCTGAGCAAGCCAGGTGCCTTCACTGCACCTGTGAGGCCTGCCCCACTGCCCAGGTTAAGCAGGCATCTGACAGCTCTCTCCTGGGTTCCCTGAGGGCACAGAGGCCCTTGGCAGCAGCTTGCCAGGGCTTGGAGAACCCTAGGTTTGCTTTCAAGTGTGCCAGCCCCTCATTGCGAGAGACTGGAAGCCTTGCTTGGGAGCAGTGGCTCCCAGCAGCAGAAGCACGACCCGTTTCCAGTGTACTGTCTACCTGCTGCTCCTTTGCAGCGTACCCAAGAAGGGCATCTGAGCACACACAATATGTGCGCAGGCACATTTCCGCCATTCAGTGATTTTGCCTCCAGGGATGGGAACAAGCAGGAATTGCCTGTAGCGTGTGATAAAGCCACCATTCCCAATCCAGAACTCGGGACTTGATCGGGGTTGGGGAGGGAGGTGGGTTGATCACTTGGAAGTGGAGAAAATGGGTGTTGAAGGGCATTGGAATTGCATTGGGTTTAACCCAGGCTAATCACACAGGTAATGAATGGCTGATGAGCCGTGAGGAATCTCAAACAAATGTACAGTTTGCTCTTGGGAAAAGAGCCCCGCTGGGACAATGCTCTGACTGGCCCATGTGGAGTCTGCATTCCCTTTACTTCTGACATCCATGAGCAAAGCCTTTGTCTCCCCCGAAAACTAACAGTGGGACAAAGTGGGAAGCGCATTCCGCCAGAACAAGGGGTTACTGTATGCATAAACATTCTCTGTGCGGGGGCAGCAGCATCCTTCCTAGTTGCCTGCCATCAGGACTCCAGCTGGCAGCCTGGCACAAGTACCATTCCCTCTAAACCAGTGCTGTAAGGACTCGGGGAGGCAGGCTCTATGTGGATGTAACTGCCCACTACTGGTTTCTCTTCTTAGGTGAAGACCCTGGCCACGGAAGGAGAATATGGTAGGCTTTTCCTGGGCAGTCCCTGGAACTTAGGAAACCTCTCCTGCCTTGACCTCCTGCCCACTTCCCTCACCCAGTGGTTGCGCACACAACTCCCTCTCCCCTAGTGCTGACTGCTGTTAGGCCAGCCACAGCCCAGGAGAGCAGGAACGCCCACTCAGCAGCCAGCCAAGCCAGGAGGGCAGAGCGTGAGCAGTGCACAGTGGTGCCTGCCCTCTAGGCCAAGGTGCACTCGCAGCTGCAGTGGGGCCTCCTGCCCTGTTCTCCATGTGAACCTAGAAACCAGCAGGTGGCTGGGGCAGGGGAAACCTCAGTTACAGCACCCTGAGGCCACCTGCCTGGGTACTCATGGTTATATGGCTATGTCTGTCTTCCCCACCACCCCCTGTGAGCCCACCCCCCAGAGAAACTGCTGTCTCAGGTCTTGCCGCCCACCTCCCTTTTTCTGGCTTCTACAAACTAGCCAACAAGCCTGAGGGAGGCCCTGCAGCAGGAAAGGAATGTTGGTGTTAATGGCTTCTAAGGTTTGGCCATTTCCATTCCTATCTTCTTTAATTAAGCACCCCCATCCCAAAACACACCCAAGTAAGTCAATTCTGACTCATAGGGACCCTGCAGACAGAGAACTGCCCTGGTGGGTTTCTGAGCTGGTAACTACAGGAGTTGACATCTTCATCTTAACCTCCAGTGCAGCTACCAGGTTCAAACTGCTGACGTGCTTGGCAGTCCAATGAATAAACCACTACACCCCCCTAGGGCTCCTAGCCTTGAGCTCAGAGACTGCCACAGGAGAACTGTGGGCCACTTGGCTTCAGAGCCTTCCAACTTGAGCCTCCCACCTCCCTGGAGTCACTCAGGATCATTTGAAGTGGAGAGGCAGGCCCATTGTTGAGTCCCTGAACTGACTACTGGGGGACAGGTGAACTTGTCCAAGATGTCCTTGTCTCTTGGGGATCCTGGAGCCTCTTAGCTTGACCTTTATCTCATCTCATCTTTCAACGTGGGCGCTGCAGGGGAGCCAGTGAGGTTGTCCCCCTCACTGTCCTGCATGGGGGTTGTGCCTACCACTGGGGAAGAAAAAGCACTCCCATGTCTGCTGCCTGGCACAGTATAACGTATTCATGTTGGGGACAGCAGGGAGTGTGGAGCAATAATCAGTCACATTTCTTATCTGGGCTATTTCTTGGCAGACCCCAAAATGAGACCAGGAGGCAAGTGGGGAGGGGTGAGCTGGGCAGCACTGTTCCCCTTCCCCTTCCTGAGGCTTGGAGCTCAGGAAGGAATGTCCTCAGCGCCATTCCTGGTCCCTACCTGCCCCTATCCCCCTTTTCTCCCCTTTCTCTGCTTCCCTCTCACTGGGCACCCGACTCTCCGCCCACTCGAGGGTGGGGCTTGGCTGCACCCACGTGTGGCAGAGTTAAAGGCTCCTCTCAGCACAGGGAGCTGGTGAGTGTGGCACCCAGCCGGCTGGGGAGAGAAGCGGCACCATGGCTGGCAAGAAAGTCTGCATTGTGGGCTCTGGCAACTGGTAAGCTGAGCCCAAGCCGTTGCTTTGCCAGGCTCCAGAGCAGAGGGTGGGCTCCGGCAGGCAGGGGGCTTAGGGAAGGAAGGAGGTGGAGTGGGCAGTACTGTCTACCCTTGCAGCTTCCTGCTCCGAGCTTATCAACACCCGCCACCCCCCACCCCCCAAGGCAGCCAGTGTCCCAACCCCCGCTGGCTCTGGCTGGGCAGCTGCACCTGTTCTCCAGAGCTCTCCCTGCCTGGAAAGCTGCTTGGGCTGGGGGCACCGGGAGGGGGGGGTGCGGGACGGGGTGTCTGGAAGGGTCAGGCCCCCTACTCTAGGAGCAGGCAGACAGACTGAGGCCAGGTCACAGGGGGCACTCTGACGGGGGTGGGGGTGGACAAAGAAGGCAGAAAGAAATAATCTGATGAGCTGTCTGAGATCCTAAGCCGTTCACCCACCATTCCCTCCCTGGACGCCCCCTTTCACTACACTATCACACCCCACCCCCCATCACCATAGGGGCTCCGCCATCGCCAAGATTGTGGGTAGCAATGCTGCTCAGCTGGCACGCTTTGACCCCCGGGTGACTATGTGGGTGTTTGAGGAAGACATCGGGGGCAGGAAGCTGACGGAGATCATCAACACGCAGCACGAGAATGTCAGATATCTGCCTGGGCACAAGCTGCCCCCCAATGTGGTAAGCCCCGCACCCTGAGTGAGTGAGCAGAGAGCAAGCGAGGGAGGGAGGAGCGAGCTAGGGGAAGGGAAGGCCAGGCAGTTGGGGCACAGTTCTTACTCACCACCCGCTGCCTCCTGCTATGGGCTGGCTCAGGTGAGAGTCGCCCGCTGTGAGCCCCTTCTCAGGAGGGCTGCCCCAGGCTGAGTGCCTCAGTACAGTTGCCCGGTGGCTCCCTGGGCCTCTCTGGGACTGAGGACCTGTATGCACTTCCCTCCCTCCTCACAGGGGTGGGTTACTCAATTAGCAAGAAGAGGCGCTGCCTTGGCTCCCTCCTGAGAAGAGGTCTGACAGTAGCAAGGTGCAGCGGCCGCTGGCAGAGAAGGCAGGCCAGACTTAGAGGTGGTATCTCAAGTTAACGTGACTTAGAAAAGGAGAAATTGTTCACTGCAGATTAGTGAACCCAAGTAAGCCTGTGCTTCCCGTGCTCATTAGACCCCCAAGGAGGGAAGGGAAGAAAGATGCGGGAGCTGGTCTCCATGGCAACCAAAGATAGGTTCTGGGGCTCCCAGACTCTGGGTCCGCCCATGACTGTCCACCTTGGGCGAGAATCCAGTTACTCATTCACCCGGTTATCAGCAGGTCTGGAGACCGATTCTTGGACTTCGGGTCTTTAGTCAAATCCATGAGGCTCTCTAACCACCTGGAAAGGGGGAGCAGGGGAGAGAGCAGGAAGATCCAAGGTTCCCTGCTCCCAGTCGGGGCCCCTGGGGAGCAGGGAGGCACAATCTTACTTGGCCTTTCTCTGCTGCCAAGCCAGGGCCTCCTTTGGCCTCTGTCACTGTCTCCCAGCCAAGGGCCAGGAGGGACCTTCGGAAGGTTCCAGGAGCCCAGGACAGCTGGAGCTGAGATGAGCTGTGGTTGGGGGGAAGGGAGTTGTACAGTCCGGCCTGCCATTTCCAAATTCAGTCCCCACCCGCCCTTTCTTTCCTTCTCTGCTCCCCCTACTCTTGGGCTCCCAGATTTCCCAAATGGCTCGGGCCCACCCATGAGCACTCGGTCACCCCCACAGGTGGCCATTCCAGATGTGGCCCATGCTGCAGCGGACGCCGACATCTTGATTTTTGTGGTGCCCCATCAGTTCATCATCAAGATCTGTGACCAGCTCAAGGGCCACCTGAAGGCAAATGCCATTGGCATATCTCTTATTAAGGTGCTAGCAAGACCTTCACGTTGCTGGGGGAGGTATGGGAGCAAAACGAGAGCCAAGTGTGTTCACAGAAGAGTTGGCTTGGAGACTTGAGCAAGCCGACTGAGGTTGGGGTCTGCTGGACAGAGAGGAGGCTGGCTAGGTGTTGATGAGAGGTTGGTTTGCAGGCAGGGAAGCGTGGGGGCGGGGGGGGGGGTAGGGTTAGTTGGAGACCAGTGACCACCAAGATGACTGCTCGGCTGGGGCTCTCAGAAGGGGAGTTAAGGCTACATGGAAGGGGAGTTTTCAGGTGAATTCACTTCCCATCCTCCCAGCGAGCTTTAGCAGGGGTGGGATGGGCCAGATCCTCTGGGCACAGGGGCACAGGCGTTACTAGAAGGGGCAGGATGTCTGGGCGGGAAGCCTTCACATGGGTATAAAGGGCCCCTGGCCTGAACTCCATCCCGTGCTCAGGGGGTAGACGAGGGCCCCGACGGGCTGAAGCTCATCTCAGAAGTGATTGGAGAGCGCCTTGGCATCCCCATGAGTGTGCTGATGGGGGCCAACATCGCCAGCGAGGTGGCCGATGAGAAGTTCTGTGAGACGACCATTGGTGAGAGCCCCTCCCCACCAGTGCCCCCAGGAAAGGGCACTGGAGGTCCTGCCGTGGGCAGATACAGAAAGAACAGCCGGCGTCCTCCCCATTCTAGGCTGCAAGGACCCTGCCCAGGGACAGCTTCTGAAAGAGCTGATGCAGACGCCCAATTTCCGCATCACTGTGGTACAAGAGGTGGACACTGTGGAGATCTGTGGAGCCTTAAAGGTGAGAGGGGCCCAGAAGAAGTCACTGGTGGGGAAAGGGGCCCCAAAAGGGCCAACCCCCAAGGCTGCCAGTGCTCCAGACATCCACTCTCAGGCAGTGATTCAGTTGCTCCCTGTACCCAGCAGGTCCCACATGCATAAGGAAGGACAAAATAGCAAGGCCAGGGTCATCCAGGCCTGCCAACTATCACCATCAGGAACTTTCATTCCTTTGCCCTCTAGCCCTTTGTGTGTCACCTGACCCGAGCCCCCAGGCTACTGAAATCAAGATGTCCAGGACATCCAAACAGTGCCGTGGCAGGGGCTATGGAGCCTGGGCACTCCTTCAAGCTGCAGCCATCCAGGCATGAATGGCAGGGTCAGCTGGAGAGAAGTGTGGTTTTGTCTAAACATCCTCACGGATGGAGTGTGGGGCAGGACTGGGCGCCCGGAGGCACCAACACAGGCTTACACAAGCAGGGACAGCAGGTTGGAAAACCAAGTGGTGACAATCGCTTAGGGACCCATATTGCGCCCTTCACTTCTTGGGCAGATGACCCCTAGCTGTGGTGAGGCTCCACATGCCAAGGAGTCTTCTCACCCACAACTTCTACCCCCGAAAGAATATCGTGGCCGTGGGGGCTGGCTTCTGCGACGGACTGGGCTTTGGCGACAACACCAAGGCTGCGGTGATCCGCCTGGGGCTCATGGAGATGATCGCCTTCTCCAAGCTCTTCTGCAGCGGCCCCGTGTCCTCGGCCACCTTCCTGGAGAGCTGCGGAGTGGCCGACCTCATCACCACCTGCTACGGCGGGCGGAATCGCAAGGTGGCTGAGGCCTTCGCCCGGACAGGAAAGGTGCGGGCCTGCTCAGGGTAGAGGGGCCAGGGTTACCCCTCCTGAGCACCAATGGTGAAACCACCTGGACATTCTCACCCCTTTGTTCCTCCCAAAGACCCCACCAACCAGACACTCCACCTCCTACTGACGACCCCACCCCCTGCCCCCATATTCTCTACAGTCCATCGAGCAACTGGAGAAAGAAATGCTGAATGGGCAGAAGCTGCAGGGGCCCCAGACCGCCCAGGAGCTGCACAGCATCCTCCAGCACAAGGGCCTGGTGGACAAGTAGGTGTCTCCCGCAGCCCCGGAGCCCTCCACAGGCTGTGAAGCAGGAACTGTCACCTGGACAAATAGTGCAGCCAAGAGGCCAGAATACCGAGAGTCTGTGACATGTCCGTTGTCCCCTCAGGGGCACAAGTCCCCTAGATTAGAGCCTTCTGAACAGCACTCACTTGAGCGCTCTTCCCAGGGCAGCGTGTGGCCCCTCTGCACAGCTTCCCCCTCTGCCTGTCCTTCCCTCTGGGTCCTCCGGGTGGGGGTGGGGGGGTGGGCAGGGAGGAGGCTCAGTGCTGGGTCCGGCCTTAAACTCAGCTCATTAGGACGTGTCCCTCGTAGCCCAGCCCTAGGCAGCCTCCTCCTGGAGGCGCATGCTGGGTGTTGAAGTGTGAGGACCATGCGCTTTTTCAGGGGACACAGAAAGTGGAGTGACTGGGTTATGGGAGCTGAGTTCTGTGGGTGTGGAGCAGAACGCTAGGTGAGCAGAGTATCAAACCAGGCTCATGAGGGCAGCTGGTGGCCAGTCAGGGGAACCCATTGGCATTGAAAGGCCTCCCTTGGGGCAAACTACTGGGTGGTGCCACTGAACCTGTGGGTAGCAGGCTGGTTCTGAATCTGAGATGTCACCAGAGCTCCCAGTCAGGGGCACAGCCTGGGCACAGGGGTGGGGAGGAAGGGGCTCGCAGTCACTGAGCACCTTCATGGACAGGATTCTATCTTCCCCACTCCTGTCATTCTGTGGGCCCTGGAGTAGTGGATGACAGTGAGAACACCCCACACCCACGGCCATCGCCTCAGTGCCAGTTCATAGCACCCCTGTGGGACAGGGTGGAGCTGCACCCATGGGTTTCTGAGACCAACTTTACAGGGGCAGAATGCCTGGTGGCGTAACCACTATGCCACCAGGGCTCCTGAGGCACAGAGAGGTATGCCAAAATCTTTATCCCCACAGACTCATGCAGTCAGACAGGGTGCACAGAGAGTAGCAACCAACCCTGAGGCCCAGCCTCCAGTCCTCAGCCAGTGGGAACTGGGAGCTAGAGTGAGGGGGGTGCGGGGAATAGCTGGAAATGGGGTGGACCAGGAGTGTGTTTGGCAGGGAAGGGACGGACAGGGAGTGGTGAGGTTAAGCTGAATGTATCTCTCCCCCGATTCTAGATTCCCCCTGTTCACGGCTGTGTACAAGGTGTGCTATGAGGGCCAGCCAGTAGCTGAATTCATCCGCTGCCTGCAGAATCATCCAGAACACATATGAGGTGGGGCCGGGGCCCAGGCCAGGATGCTGCTTTTCCCCAGTACAGACAGACAGAAGCTGTGGCACTTGGATCTCCAGGACCCCCCATGAAGCTGCCTCTGCTTGGCTTTTCACTGGGGCCCAGCTACTCACCCTGAGATCCTGAACCCCAAGAAGCCTGCAGCCTCCACATGCCACATCTTGGCCAGAAAGGGAGTGCCCTGTTTCTCCTCGGGTCGGGCTTTCTCCCCCATCCTCGGAGAGAGATACAACTGAGGCCCATGGCTGCCTGGGGGTGGGGGTGGGGTGGGGGGCAGGGCAAGGGCTGCCTGCTGCTGCCTCGCACAGACCGGAAAGCCTGCCCCTAAGCCCAGTGACCTGGCTCAAGAAGTCCCTCAGCCACAGGAGGGGTGAGGCCAGGGCTACCAGGGTGGGTCTGGGCTTTGCAGCTGACACAGGCCCCTTTGGCTTTGACCTCTGCCAGGCCTCACACAGCATAATAGATTTCAGTGTTTGTTAACAAAATACAAAGATCTCAAACAATCCCCTTCTAGAGCTTCTCCTAGCAACATCTGCGTCCTCAGAAACCTCTGGCCACCCCCTCTCCCTCCGGGCTGCCCTGGCACCACAGTGACTGCTAGGCTGGCATCTCTGGCCCCGGGCTTGCCATACTCCCCAGAGACTTCCTGGTTCCCACTTCTTTGCCAGCTCCTCCCCCCGTGTGACCTTTCCCTGGCCCTCCCCCTCTGCACCCTCTTTGGGGAGCAGGAACTTGATCTGCTGACAGAGCTACACCTTTTCATAGTAGGCTCCGCTGGCTCACTCGCTCACCCGGCTCCCTGTGACCTTTGTCTGTGCCCAGCCTCCCTTCTCAGGAGCTTCCAGGGGTCCCTCCTACTGTCACCTACCTCCCTGGGGACACCCCTAACTCTATGCCTATCCTCCCCTAAACCCTGAACCTCTTTCTCAGCTGGGTTCAGGGCAGCGGGGAGACCAAACCAGCATCTGATATCTGGAGGCCACCAGGACAGAGTGGCCCAGAGGCTGCACAGGGGCCAGGAAAGAAGTGGGGAACCTGACATTCCAAGGCATGATCGCCTCTGTCCAGTGAGGGCCTTCTCATGAGATACTTCCCCCCAGGAGCTGGGGGTGGGGGGGCTGCAGGGGGAAGGAGAAAAGAAAGCCACCTCATCCCTGGGGGCAGGGAAGCAAGACAGCAAGGGAGGAGAGGCATGTGCTTGGCACTGGCCTTCCTCCGGGCGAAGAGGGAATGTCATAGGTCAGAAGCCTGGGCCCCTGACTAAAAATAATCCCCGAAGTCTTAGAGGTCCTGCCACAGCCAGCAGAGGGTCTCAACTTCCTATGTGACAGCACTTGGCACACTGTGGCCCTTTCCTGACAGCATCATGTTAGCCCTCCCCTTTGCCCAGCCCCTGGCCTGTAGATTTTGTCTTGCAAGTGGAAGGCAGCAAGGAGCATGAGGGGCATGGCCACTGCCCCTAGGCCTCACTGGGCCCCGGTCAGGCACTGAAACCAGAGCAGCCTCCCCCAAAGGACCAGTTGGGCCCACAAAGCCCAGCTCTTTGCCCATCGCTGGAAACTCCATTGTCTGCGTCTGCTCACTCCAGAGCTAACTGTGAATGGCGGCCTACATGTCCACCTAATAAAACGTGGTTTTTCCAGAAACGAGGGGAGCTTCGTGCATGTGGTCATGTACCGCTGGCGGTACTGCGTGTTTGCCGAACTCACACCCCAGAGCATTAATATTTTGGGGGAAGTTAAAAAAAAGAAATCCACTTTGATAACTACTGCCATTCTTGAACCTCTTACTCCCAACCTCACCCCTCCGCAGACCCCAGACTTCCTAAACACAATCCCTACAAGTCAGGGTAGAACTGCCCCTTCGGGTATCCGCGGCTAGTGAATTTGAACCGCTGACCTTGTGGTTAGCAGCCCAACCTGTAGCCCCACACCCAGCAGGACTCCCAAATCTGGCGCATCCTCTGCGATTCTGGTTTCACGGTATGTTCAGACTCCTACCTGAACTCAGAGCGAACACGGACTACGGGGGAGAGGGCAGCTCCAGGCGCTAGGGGGCGCGCGGTCCACCTGAGAGAGTGAGTCCGAAGAACTCTACCCAGCTACCAGAGACGTCACAGGCTGAGGAGAGAGGGCAGCTCCAGGCGCTAGGGGGCGCGCGGTCCACTTCGGAGGGTGACTCCGAGAAATTCTACCCAGCTACTAGAGACGTCACCGCGTCGCAAGCTGGGGATTGGTTGGTACTCTCTAACTTAGAGCGAAAGATCAAATCTACCAAGAGGAGTCTTAAAAGTTCTGGTCCACAACCTGGCTCACGAAAGCCCCTCTCTCAAAAGAGAATAACTACAACTCCCAGAATTCAACGGCTTCTCAGAGAAACTTGCGTGAAGCTGCGCAGTAAAGAGGGCTGTTCCGGAAGCCGGAAGTGTCCAGGAGGCAACCAGCCGGTGGAGCCGCAGTCGTGGGTTCCCGCCTTAGTGGGCGGGCTTGTGGCTGTCCTCGGCGTGTGGTTGTTTCTCCCGGTAGGAACCGAATCCTAGAGGGCCGGCGGGGCAGGTGGGACGAAGAAAGGCCCGCTTTCCGCACCAATAGCGAGGGCTCAGGACTGTCCCGGGCCGCTGCCCGCCCGTCTCTGGTTCCGGCGCTGCGTTCGGTCACCGCAGGAAGCTACGCAGAGGAACAGGGATCCGCGCCCTGCGGAGGCCTCGGCTGGACTGCGGGAGTTGCAGCGTGCAGGTACGCCCCTGCAAGGGCCGGGCCTTCTCTCGCCGGTGCGCGTGCCCACTCGGGCCAGTCTTGGTTTACGACGCCCAATCTTTAGGCCCCGGTGTCCTTGAGGTCCCGGGCGGATCGTGCGAGGGCCTCGCGGTGCCCGACCCTCCTCCTAGCCGGCGCAGCGCTGATTGTGGGAAACCCTGACTCCGCCCTGGGACTTGACTTAACCTCTCTGCCTTGCCGTCCGCGCGCCGGGCTCTCCCGACACCGTCCCTGCTTATCGCCTCCTCTTCCATTCTTTTGCTGCGGTCTTCAACGTTTGGATCGCTCCCCTCCTCCCTCCTTGCTGGTGTAAATCTTGCTCCAACATTTTAAAAGGACACCCCCCCCACCCCCAATCCCCAGTCATATATCGGGTCCGGTGACCTGGAGCGATTGAGCCCAGCCAGTCATTACTCTAGATGAAAACCAAGAAAGAGCAAAGCCATTTATCCAGGAATTCGACCAACGGATCATCCTTTAGGGTGCGTGACAGAATACACACAAAAAAGAACTTCCTAACTCATTGTCTTTCCAAGTGTCCTCTTATCAGTCTATACAATAACCAGGAGAAGCAGGTCTATTTCAAAATTGAACCCCAATGGCAAGATATTTGGAGCAGGGAGCAAAATTAATTACACTTAAACATCAAAAGGACTGCAGCCATGCTCACAACCTTTCTGCCAGCTTTTCTTGGGCTCCTGGGGCTGGGGTGGGGCTCTAATCTGAACGTTTTTCCTGCTTCTTGGTTCTTCTGTCACCTGTCTTTGGCCCTGATTTTTGGCCCAGCTGTTCTCTTGGTACAGTTGCTAAGGATTCCCCTGCTAGCACAAGTCGCTGCTTGGGAGAAAGATGTAGCAGTCGTCCATAGGATTTACAGCTGTGGAAATCCTGTGGGGCAGCCCTGCACCTTCCTATAGGGTCACTATGAGTTGGAACAAACAAGTTTGGTTTTTATTTTGCGTATCTCCATCAAATCTTACCCTCTTTTGGTCTGAAGCGACAGCCCTCCCAGCAGTCCTCATAACACCATACAGTGTGAAGGATGGAGGGAAAGGATAGGGTACATCTAGCCAAAGTGGTTCCACTTGATGGAAGCTTTCCAGAGAAGACCCTGGTCCTTGAGGTCCTCCTGTAGTTAGTTAGCTGCCATCGAGTTGGCCGTCACTGACCCAGCCAACCTGCACCCTTCGCCCAACAGCACTCAGTGCTGCCCAGACCTCCATCGGCTGCGTGATGGTTACAGACCCGACATTGTGATCCTTAGGGGTTCACTGGCTGAGTTTCAGAAGTAGATCACCAGGCCTTCCTTCCTACTCTTAGTTTACTTTAGAAGCTCTAGTGAAACCTGTTTGCATGATAGCAACACACAAGACCACTGACAGGTGAGTGGTGCCAGGGGTCAAACCTGGGGCTTCCCTTAAAAAGCAGAAGCGGAAGATTCTCCCTGGAACTTCCTTATGGTAAACCAAACCCACCGCCACCAAGTCGGATCTGACTCATGTACTTCAGGGTCAGGGAAAGAAAAAACTACACAAGCTTGGGAGGTTCCATCTCTGCAGAATCTCTAGTAATACCCCCCCCCCCCGATGTCTCTCCAAAATCTGTAGTCCAGCTCTCCCCCACAGCACACTCAACTCTGTGTTTTAATCAAACTTGACATTTTAAAAAATTTATGTAGTTGGCATTGTTTCTTCTGTTGGGTAGCTGCCTTGGATAATCCCCAAATCCCGTAGTCCAGTTTGGTGAAGCTGCTATCCTTTGCACACTGACCGAAACGTGCCATCTGGTGCGTATTGGGGCCCTGTTTCCTGATCAGACCGTGTGGTTTGCACCCACACAGCAGGAGCAGGAACCCTGGCTAAATTCGCGGGTGGCACCCATAGAGCTGCTGGTGACCCAACTTGCCTTCAGAGTGTCTGAGGCAAAGGGAAAGAGGAACTCCGTGCTTATTGAGAAACTGGATGTTCCTTAGGTGCGAATGTTCTGCCAACCTCAAAAGTTACTTTCATTTCCAAGATTAATCTTTCTATTCAGACTTTTAATTTCATCTTTTCTTTGGCCAACTTGGGTTTTGGTTCATCCTTCAACCCCACTGCGTTTTTTAATCTTCAACTTACCTCCCTCCTGATAAGAATAAAAATTTCCTCTCATAAAGCAAACCCAAACTAGCGTTTACTTGATCTTGTTACCTTCCCAACAAACCAAACTCATCGCCATGCCATTGGATCTACTCTGATGTAGAACTGCCGCTGTGGGTTTCTGAGACTGTGACTCTTGACAGACATATCAAGCCTCATCTTTCTCCTGCAGAGCAGTTAATAGGCACCAACTGCTGACCTCATGGTGAGCAACCGGCTGAGTGAGCACTACACCACGCCACCCGGGCACCGCCTTTTCAAGATGCTAGCCAATGAGCGATTCTTACCTCTCGGGATTGGGGTTAGGATCCTTTTAATAATGTCTCTTTGTATCCTAGATAAATGCATGGGCACGCACTTAGAAGGCAGGGGTTGGGAGACGTAGGCACGGAGGATTCTAGGCCTGTTGGTGCCCTGTGTGAAAACGTACACTCTCGATGCTTAGGTTACCAGTTCCACTGCAGTGCATGAAGCTAACTTCGACCCTGCTTACCACCAACTTAGTGGCCCATCCCTCCTAGTTGTCTCGTCTTCATGGCACTTCACTCTGGTCCTCAACTTCTACTCTGGCCCATCACATCCAAAAGATACAGCGCACTTCCATTCGTGGGGGTAACTTGGTAACAGTGGTTGAGTTACATCTAAGGAAGGGGAAGTAGTTCAAGGAAAAACTTCACTCCCCAACCCCGATAGTTTCTGGGAATTCCCCACCTATCTGCTTTCCCTGTTTCCATTTTCAAACTGTTCCTTTGCCTCTATGATCCCAATCTCTAGCCTCATCCTTCTCCCGAGCTCTGGCCAGGTTTGCATTTCCAGCCAATAGATAGACAGACCCCAGCACACCAGTGTTGTGTTCAGCGTCTTCATTTTGACCTGTCCAAAAGCCAGCTCATGATCTTCCAACCGACACGGCCCCTCCACAGCAGCACACGGGAGGGTCTTATTGCTCCTAGCAGGAGCAGTTTCTGAATTGGTTACTTTTGATAGTGTTTCCAGTTCTGCCCTACCAAGACTCATCCACTCAGCTGATGGATCCTATTCTACTCCCAAATTAATGTCTGTATCTGTCTTCTCTGCTCCTGCCTTCCTGTGGTCCATGCTTTGTGAGTTTTTGTCAACCTGAAAGTAGGAGAAGCTATCTTCTACAGGATAGATGAGAGACCAAAACAAAGGTAGCGAAGTTCTGGACATTAATTTTTTTTTTTTAAAACAACCAAAAAGAACCCACTGTGGAGCCAGTTTCAATTCTTAGTGATTTTGTAGGACAGAGTAGAGCTGCTCCTCAAGGGTTCTGAGACTAAACTCTGCAGGAGCAGATGGCCTCGTCTTCATTTTGAGGAGAGGCCGGTGGATTTGAACCACTGACCTTGCCATTAGCCCACTGTGTGGGCCACTGCCCCATGAGGGCTCCCTTGTGTTATTCCATATCCTGCCACTCGTCCAGTCCCGCTGCACCTTCCTGTTTATGGGCTGCTTGGTGAGTGCTCCGGCCCTCTTCCTTGAGCTCCCAGAAGAAGTGGTCCAGTGACTACGTAGCCTCTGATCAGACTCATGTAATGGGGAGGAGCAGGGCCGAGCCAGCTGGAGGCTGCACATCTCTTCCCGGCTGCTCTGATCGAGCACCTGCTTCCTTTGCTATCCAGTGTACGGCTTTGGGGCCTGTCAGAGCCCAGGTGGCCTGAACATAGCCCTTTCGCTGACCTTATTTATTGTCCCTCCCTGCAGTCACTCGGAATGATAATTGTCCGGGGAAGCCAGCCCCTAACACATCATTACAGGTCCGGTAGGCGCAATTGCACAGCGATAATAAGTAAAGATCATAGTAAAGTTATAGAGAGCATGAGAGAGAGAAGACAAGTATTGAAATAAATGGAGTCAGACACGATTCATGGTAGCATGCTCACCTCAGCCCCACTCAATGGTCCACGTGGAGGGAGAGAGAGAGATTTAATGCTAGCCCAGGCTTTTTATATTCTCTGGGGACATGCAAGCCCCCTAATTATAGGTGAGGACATACGTCACTGGAAGGGGCTGTCCTATGGGTAATACAGTAATGAGAGGGGGTGGTCTAGGGACATACACGCAATAGGAAGGGGAGGGATTGGGGTATACATGTGACAAGATGAGCAGATCCTAGGTTTAGGATGGCGGCTTAACTTTGACCTATTCCCTAGATCTCAATAGGAACCATAATCAATAGGGTGTAAACCCCACCTACAGGAACCAACTAGATGACTGCAGGCGTCCTGTCCATGGTCCTTAACAGCAGGGAGTGGGGCCCCCTGCAGTCTGGCAACTGATCGCCCTCTGGGAGGATGCCTGCGAGCATCTGACCTCCCTCCACATATAATTCTCAGAAGCTGTGCTTCCATGCAACTTGGGGCTCACACTGCAGGGGTGGCACCAATGCACTGTTCAGCCTCTGGGCCCTACTCTGTGGCAGGCTGGCACCCTTTATCTGGCCTTTGCCCCCCCCCTCCCAATTCAACCCTTGAGGAGCTTTTTTTTCACATCCCTGGCATGTCAGGACTCATCAGTCAGTAATTTCATTTCAGTCCCCTTACAGACAGGACCTAAGAGCACATCTGGAGTCTCAACTCGGGAAGTGAGGGATGCCCATGCCAACCGCCCTCTCATCCCCTAGCTCGGATGAGCCAAGGCCAGTTACAATGATGCTCACTTACCCCGTGAGACTGTAAGCTAACCATTAGCAGGGGTCTAGTAATAAGTGTCTTTTTTAGCCCTGGGCTCAGGTTCTTGATGTTAAATCTGGAATTTAGTATTAATAGTATGATTAATTATAATTATATAAGTCACATCATTAAATTAATTGAGATTATAATTATGGAACAATTAGAATAAGTTGAAAATTGGTTATGTTATGATTGAAATAATAGAAAGTACTGTTGGCATGACTTCAAGCTTATTAGGGCTTGAACAGATGTTTGAGGGCTAGCCCAGGAACCTAACCCCACAGGAATGAGATGGTTTTTATGGGAAAGTAAATTGGGTGTTGCCTGGAAGGTTCCACCTTGGTCCTTCCAGCAAGAGTAATCCACCACCGCTGCTTAATCCAAGGAGGCTTCGTGGCACTAAAGGACTTGGCTGCCAACCAAAAGGTCAGTGGTTCAAACCCAGCAGCCGCTCTGAGAGAAAGATGTGGCCGCAGTCTGGGTCCATGAAAATTATAGCCTGGGAAGCCGTATGGGGCCGTGCTCCGAGGTCCTGGTGGCTGGCTAGGCGTGGGAGTGGACGTGGCAGTACACATCGTGCTGCTGACGGGCCTTTCATATCCTCTGTATCAGTCATTTTTTGTCCACAGACACAGAAGGCCAGTGTTGGTGGCCAGATGCACCTGGGTTCCCCCTTGAGTCCCCGACTGGCGTCTCCCTCCCGTGCGTCAGTCTTGAGTGCAGACATCCTAAGCACAGTGCAGAAGTTTGGCAATGAGTTTATGGGGAAGTGGGCCAGGCACGGAAGACTTTATCCTTGGGGCTGAATCTGATCTCTCTCTGTAGGGGACAGAGATGCCAACTGGCAAACAGCTAGCCGACTTCGGCTACAAGACCTTCTCCGCTTCCATGATGCTCCTCACCGTGTATGGGGGCTACCTGTGCAGTGTCCGAGCCTACCACTATTTGCAGAAGCGCAGTTCCCGGCGCCAGGCTGCAGAAGAACAGAAGACCTCGGGAGTCCTATAGAGATGGGGGGCTCTCTCCCGAGGTTGAGACGCCTGAGGTATGCTGCGGAAAGAGCCTGCCTGCAACCAGTCCCAAGTTAAGACGAGGGCCGCGATGGTTTTCCAACACTGCTGAAAGCAAACCGCCCGGGCTTTCTCTGCTGCTGCCGGCTTGTGAAGGCTGTCTGATCACTGCAGGACTGTGGGAGGGAGGTGAATCTGCAGACATTAAACATGTTCTCATGCCTGTGTCTTGGTGTTTTTGTGAGAACTTGGAATTTGGATCTATATATTTCTACCCCTTTTGATCTGAATTCTATTACAGGATCTGATCAAAATGTTCAGGATTGGGAAACCAGCACCATCTAGTTTGATTTCATGGCAAAGAAGGTATTTGTTGATGGAAACCATGAACATCAGGTACATTAAAAAAAAATCATTTCATGGGGGCTCTTGCAATTCTTATCACAATCCATGCATCCATCTACTGTGTCAAGCACATTTGTACATCTGTTGCCCTCATCATTCTCAAAACACTTGCTTTCTACTTGAGCCCTTGGTATCAACTCATTTTCCCCCTCCCTCATGAACCCTTGATAATTTATCAATTATTTTGTCATGTCTTACATTGTCCGACGTCTCCCTTCACCCACTTTTCCATTGTCCATCCCCCAGGGAAAAGGATTATATGTAGATCCTTGTGATTGGTTACCCCTTTCTACCTCACCTTCCCTCTAACCCTCCCGGTATCACCACCCTCACCACTGGTCCTGAAGGGATCATCTGTCCTGGATTCCTTGTTCCCAGTTCCTATCTGTGTCAGTGTACATCCTCTGGTCTAGCTGGATTTGTAAGGCAGAATTGGGATCATGATGGGGGGTGAGATGGGGAAGGAGGCATTTAAGAACTAGAGGAAGGTTGTATGTTTCTCTTCTAGGTGGTTTTTAATGTTTCCGTATACAGAAGTAAGTACATAATGTGGTGGGTGCATTCTCTTGTCTCCCTTCTATTTAGAGGCCACAAACCCAGGAAAGAAGCACTAAAGAAAGGCCTGGGATGCCACGGTTCTCCCAGGATGACCTTCAGGGCCAGGGAAGACCTTTAGTGCCAGGGCCACAGCGCATCCTGGGAAATCTGTTGGAGGGAGGGGAGAGTGGAGGAAGACAAACGGACAACCAAGAGCCACAACAAAGAAGCAAGACCATTATAATTGGACGACAATCATGTGATTGCCAAAAAAGTTTCACATTAAAAAAAAAGTAACTTTTTTAGAGCAGGGCAGAGCAATCATTTGCGTAAAGGCAGATGCAGATCCCACGTCTGCTTTTTCTTTTTAATTCTTGGTGAGCCCTGCCCAGTGAGAGGCCCTACAGAACTGCCCACAGATGGCAGTGTTGAAGGGGGTACACATAACCTTGCTATGTATTTGTTTATCCTCATACATCTAACGATCTTCAGGGAGTCAATTCATTGCCCCACTCCCCTTTTCTAAAGCCATTTTCCTTATTCCTCCAAGGAAGGTGGACCTCTTGTGTATGTGGGGTGCATCACATAAATAAGGTGTATGGAACTGGAACACATGTGAAGACTGACTAGTTTTGCCATCGCTAGGTTTAAAGTGAGCCACCTCAGAAGCAGAAGAGGGGTTCTTCGCCACCGAGAATGAGCGAGAATCGGTGTGCATCCTCTGGATTCTGAGATCCCTGCATGTGAGACCTTGGTTCAAGAGCCAGAGCTGGGACACCAGGGAGCTGAGGCAGCAGAACCAAAAGCCAGAGCAGTAGGCTCCTTTGGTCCATAGAGCAAGTAAAGCAGAGTACCTTTGGGCAGGATGCTTGTTTGCAGAGTGGGCTGCCTCCGGGCACTCTACTGACCCGTGGAGCTAGAGCTGAGTGCCTTTGGGCTGAGGCTTACAGTGGAGAGCCCTGTGGGCACTTAGCAGCAGTCAAAGGGCTTCTTAACATTGCCTGGGCAGGGCAGAGCTAAGGGGCTTTGTGGCTGACAGGCCAAGGACCAGAGAGAGGTACGCCTGTGGGCACAGCTGAGTGATCCTGACCAAAGAACTATATCCTAAGCATTTCTGATCCTCAATTATAACCTAACTTTCTTAATAACCCCTATAATTTGTATTGTCTATATGAGTTCTGAGTGGCCATTGCAACTGATTATACAAGGGGGGTACTCCTCTAAAACTAGGATTGTGCTGGGTGGAACAGCTTTCATAGTAGTGGTAGGCATTTTCCTGCTAGGTGAGCATCCAGCAACAACTTGCTCTGAGTGCACCCAGTGGCATTGCCTGTGAAGGTTCTAGTCATAGTGAATTTTTCATGAAAGCAGCTTCACTCAAACCTCATTTTTTTGTGATGACCAATGTAAGAGAACAGTGTGGTTGTGAAATTTTGTTTCCTGCTCAGGAAAAATGCTTTACAAACTGTTGTGATGTTGAACACAGCTTACAAGGACAGTGCTATGGGAAATATTCAAGTGAACAAGTGGTTTTCTTGTTTCAGAAAAGGTGAAATGTCGATTGATGACAAACCTCGTTCTGGATATCCGCCAAGTTCCCAAATGTTGACTTATAATACACTTGGAGTTAGTTCTGCCAGGTGAGACTGTTAATCAAGCTTTCTATTTAGAGGTTCTGAAACTATTGTGTTAACGGTGTATGACAAAAAGGCTGGATTTGTGGCTGATGGGGGACTGGTTTTGCCACAACAGTGCACTTGCTCACGCAGCCATCTCAGTGTGCCAGTTTTGGGCTAAAAACAGCATGCCTCTTGCCTCATGCACTTGACCTTGCTCCCTGTGCAACTTCCTTTGTTTCCCTGAATGAAGAGTTATGTGAGAGGACAGCAATGTGATGACGTAGAAAAGGTGAAGAAGACAAGGGAAATGTGTCAGCCATCCAAACAGTGGAGTTTGAAAAATGTTTCAATGAATGGAATTGCAGATTTGACAAAGGTATTACTAAGTGCAACGAGGAGTCCTTTGAAGGTGATAGGTTTTGAAGAACAGTTTAAATACACTCCACACATCAGGGTGAAATACAAAGGACACAACTAGAATAGTAACAGAAGCAAATTAACAAAGACCCCAAGGAATTCCCAAAATAGACTTCTGACTGGGAGGACAGGGGGGTGGTGTGGTCCAGGGCTTGGCACAGACCCAGTTGGAAACCATTCCTAAGGGTCAGTAGACAGACCTGGAACAATTTATAGACTTTTTTTTCCTTCTCTTTTTTCTTTCTTTTTCTCTGTCTATTTAAGATAGGCAGTAGAACAATCTCGAGGAGAAAACAACAGGGCAACGGTTCCAAGGGGACGTGGAAGAGGAGACTTCGGGGGTGGGGGTGGGGGTGTGGGTGTGGAGGAAGGGAGTTGGGAGCCAACAAACTCAGGGACAAAGGAACAACAAGGGATCTAAAATCAATGACAAGGAGGGTGTAGAACACCTGGTGGGGTTGGGTCAAGTTCAAAGTACCCGAGAGGAATTACTGAAAGCAGAATGAAAGACAAACATGATGGTGGGACCAGAGGAAAGTAAAAGGAAATACAGGAAAGAGCTAGGAGGCAAAGCTATTTATACAGGTCAAAATAAAGGCATGTATATATGTGAATATATTAATTTATAGTGATAGGAATATAAGTCTATGTACATATATGTTAAGTATTAAGGTAGCAGACAGACTTTGGGCCTCTATTCAAGGCCTCTCTAAAGACAAGAACATTTTGTTTTACTAACCTGGCTCTACGATACTCACCTTTCCAATACAATCATTGAAGACAAAATGAGTGCATAAGAAAATGTGGTGAAGAAATCTGACGGTGTACAGCTATCAAAAGATATAGTGTCTGGGGTCTTACAGGCTTGAAATTATACAAGCAGTGGTCATCTAGCAGGGAAGCAACTAAGCCCACAGGGAAGAGGCACATCAGCCAGTGTGATCATGAGGTGTCGATGGGATCAGGTATCAAAAGATCTTAAACAATTTTATTGAGGTGAATGAGGGTTGTCAGAGAGGTGACCCAAAGCCCACCTGTAGACAGTTGGACATCCCCTCACAGGAGGGTCACAAGGAAGGGACCAGCCAGCCAGGGTGCAGTATAGCACTGATGAAACACATTCCTCTAGTTCTTTTTTTTAAAAAAACTATTAGGGACTCATACAACTCTTATCACAGTCCATACATATACATACATCAATTGTATAAAGCACATCTGTACATTCTTTGCCCTAATCATTTTTTTCTCCTCTTTTACATTTTATTAGGGACTCATAGAACTCTTATCACAATCCATACATCAATTGTATAAAGCACATCCATACATTCCCTGCCCCAATCATTCTCAAAGCATTTGCTCTCCACTTAAGCCCTTTGAATCAGGTCCTCTTTTTTTTTTTCCCCTCTCTCCCCTCTTCCCCCCCCCTCATGTGCCCTTGGTAATTTATACATCGTTATTTTGTCATATCTTGCCCTATCCGGAGTCTCCCCCTCCCCCCCTTCTCTGCTGTCCCTCTCCCAGGGAAAAGGTCACATGTGGATCCTTGTAATCAGTTCCCCTTTTCCAACCCACTCACCCTCCACTCTCCCAGCATCGCCCATTCCTCTAGTTCTTGAATGCCCGCCCCCCGCCCCAGCCCTATCATGACCTGTTTTTTTTTAATCGTTTTATTAGGGGCTCATACAACTCATCACAATCCATACATACATCAATTGTGTAAAGCACATCTGTACATTTCTTGCCCTCATCATTCTCAAAACATTTGCTCTCCACTTAAGCCCTTGGCATCAGGTCCTCATTTTTCCCCTCCCTCCCCGCTCCCTTTCCCTCATGTGCCCTTGATAATTTATAAATTATTTTGTCATATCTTGCCCTGTCCAACGTCTCCCTTCATCCACTTTTATGTTGTCTGCCCTCCAGGGGGGAGGTCACATGTAGATCCTTGTAATCGGTTCCCTCTTTCCAACCCACTCCCTCTCCCAGTATCGCCACTCACACCGCTGGTCCTGAAGGTATCATCCGCCCTGGATTCCCTGTGTTTCCAGTTCCTACCTGTACCAGTGTACAACCTCTGGTCTAGCCAGACTTGCAAGGTAGAATTCGGATCATGATGGGGGGTAGATGGGGGGGAAGCATTTAGGAACTAGAGGAAAGTTGTATTTTTCATCAGTGTTACATCGCACCTTGACTGGCTCGTCCCCTCCCCTAGACCCTCCTGCACGGGGATCTCCAGTGGCCGACAAATGGGCTTCAGGTCTCCTCTGCACTCGCCCCCACCTCATTCACAATGACATGATTTTTTTGTTCTGATGATACCTGGTACTTGCACCCTTCGAAACCTCATCATCGCACAGGCTGGTGTGTTCTTCCATGTGGGCTTTGTTGCTTCTGAGCTAGATGTCCGCTTGTTTGCCTTCAAGCCTTTAAGACCCCAGATGCTATATCTTTTTTTTTTAATTGAAAAAGTTTATATTTAGCATTAGCCAGCTGGGCTCACTTTAGATGATTCCAATTTTGTTGGCAACATCTAAAGCGTTATAGTCAGGAGCCAGTCGAACATATGCCTTCTTCTCCCCATCAGGCCTGATCAAGGTGTTGACCTTGGCTACGTCAATGTCATAGAGCTTCTTCACAGCCTGTTTGATCTGGTGTTTGTTGGCTTTGACATCCACAATGAACACAAGTGTGTTGTTATCTTGGATCTTCTTCATGGCAGACTCTGTAGTCAAGGGGAACTTGATGATGGCATAATGGTCCAGCTTATTTCTTCTGGGGGCGCTCTTCCGAGGGTATTTGGGCTGCCTTCTTAGTCTCAAGGTCTTGGGCCACCGGAAGGTGGGTGACATGCGGATCTTCTTTTTTTTGTGGCTGTGGACGCCTTTCAGCACAGCCTTCTTGGCTTTTAAAGCCTTTGCTTTGGCTTCCATTTTTGGAGGGGCAGGAGCTTCCTTCTTTGCCTTCGGCGCCATCTTCATGAAAAGGCCCAGATGCTGTATCTTTTGATAGCCGGGCACCATCAGCTTTCTTCACCACATTTGCTTATGCACCCATTTGTCCTCAGCGATGGTATCATGGAGGTATGCACCCAATGATGTGATTTTTTGTTCTTTGATGTCTGATAACTGATCCCTTTGGCACCTTGTGATCACACAGGCTGGTGTGTTCTTCCATGTGGGCTTTGTTGCTTCTGAGCTAGATGGTCACTTGTTCACCCTCAAGCTTTTAAGACCCCAGATGCTATATCTTTTGATAGCTGGGCACCATCAGCTTTCTTCACATTTGCATATTCATCCACTTTGTCCTCAGCAGTTGTCAGGAAGGTGAGCATCATAGAATGCCAATTTAATAGAAGAAAGTATTGCACTGAGGGAGTACTTGAGTGGAGGCCCAATGTCCTTCTACTACCTTAATACTAAACCTATAAATATAGGCACATAGATCTATTTCCCCATCCTCATCTATAAATATATTTGCATATGTACATGTCTTTATGTAGACCTCTATAAATGCCCTTTGCCTCCCAGCTCTTTCCTCTATTTCCCTTGACTTTCCTCCTGTCCCACTATCATGCTCAGTCCCCACCTGGGTTTCAGCAATACCTCTTCTTTACCTTACCCTTGATCATGTCCTATCAAGTCTCCCACACCCACCTCACCACCAATTTGGATCCCTTGTTGTTCCCTTTTCCCTGGGTTAACACCACTTCCTTCCCCCCACCCACCTCCCCCTACCTCAATTCACCCCAGAACTGTCAGTCCTGTTGTTTTCTCCTCCAGATTGTTCATCCAGCCTATCTTATTTAGACAGACATGCGGAGATAATAACATGCACAAAAACAAGACAGTAAAACCAAGCAACAATATACAACAAAACATCAACAATAAACCACTGACAAAGAACAAAACAAAACACATCAAGAAAGAAAAGCTTGTAGTTAGTTAAGGATTGTTTATTGGTCCTTAGGAGTCTTTTCCAGTCCAATTTGTTGGGGTACCACACCCTGGCCCCAAAGTCCACCATCAGCATTCCCTGGGGACCTTACCGCTCCATTCCCTTACTGTTCCATTGCACTCCCCCAGTGCTTTGCCTCAGTGTGGCGGGAGCAGATCGGGTGCAATTCCCACTGTGTCTCCGGTGCTGTCCCCCGCAGGGCCATGGGTCAGTGAGGGATGTCAAGTCTCATAGTGGGGCTGGCCATGTGGTCCTCTCTGTGGACTGGCATCTCTAATTGGGGTCATCGTTCTCAAGGCCTGGTGGGCCAGGCTGTGCTCCACTCTCTCCTCCTCCCCCTCCATCTGCTCCTGTGTGCTCCGATCAGATATGTCCTTCTCCCGGAGCTGCAGATTCAATGCTGTCCTTCGAAATAAATTCTTCTGGGGGAAGGGGTAGGCGTCCACTTAGTATTTTGGACCGTGGTCAGGCCCCCAGACCTCTCCACTGGTTCCCTACTCCACGCCAGAATGTTGCATTCACAACATGGGGCACTGGGTTGAAATCTGGTCCCTCTTTCCCAATGGAGATATAAACAATACCCTCCCCTTGGGTGGGTTAGTGCCCCGTGGCCCCGCTACCCATTTCTTTTTTCATCATTTCTTTTTCTTTTCCCCACCTCCTCCCCAGTTGTCTACCATGTGCATCCCTGCATTTGATCTGGTCTCTGCCATACTACACGGTCCTCACCCAAGAATGTTTGTGTACAGTAGCTTTTTTCCTATGCCCCTTTTGCATTTTTTAAAAATGCTTACCTCATTGGAACTCATGTTGTACTTGTCCTTTTGTGCCTGACTTACTTCGCTTAGCATGATTTCCTCCAGTTCTTCCCATGCTGCTATGTGCCTCATACGTTCATCACTGCTTTTTAGCAATGCGTAATACTCCATTGTATGTATATATCAGTTTTTTAAATCCAATCATTAGTTGATGGAAATTTGGGTTACTTCCAACTCCTTGCAATTGTGAACTGTGCCGCAATGAACATTGGAGCACAGATGTCTGGTCTTGGTTTGTTTCTTGCCTCTTCTGGGCATATGCCCAGTAAGGGGATTGCTGGGTCATACGGTAACTCGATTTCCATCTGTTTTAGGTATCGCCAGATTGATTTCCATAGTGGCTGTACATACTTACAGTTCCACCAGCAGTGGATGAGAGTTCCTGTCTCCCCACAAACCCTCCAGCACTTGTTGCTTTCTGATTTTTTGAATTGGGCTACCTTTGAGGGTGTTACGTGGTACCTCATTGTTGTTTTAATTTGCATTTCTCTTATGGCTAAAGATCGGGAACATTTTCTCATGTTTGTTGGCCATTTGGATTTCTGCCCCTGTGAAACTTCTGTTCAAGTCCTTTGTCCACCTCTCAAGTGGGCAATTAGGTTTTTTTTTCTTTTTGGAAGCTAGCAGAGTACTGTAGATTTTAGTAATAAGGCCTTTGTCTGATGTGTCATTGCTAAAGATGTTTTCCCAGTCCGTGGACTCTCTTATTACTCTCTTGGTGAATTCTTTCGATGTACACAGGTGTTTTATCTTCAGTATATCCCATTTGTCGATTTGTGCCTCCTCTGTTTGTGTCCTTCCCTATTCCTGATGGCCTGTGTATTCCCTGCGCCAAAGTTCTCAAGTTGGTCACAATTCCCTCATTGATGGCCCTAATAGTTGGGGGGTTTAACTTCAAGGTCTGTGATCCACCTTGAGTTTATTCTTGTGCATGGAGTGTGCTAAGGGTCTTGCTTCATTTGTCTGCAGGTAAATATCCATTTTGTCCAGCACCACTTGTTAAAGAGGGCATCTGCTTCCCATTTGATATTATTGGGACCCTTATCAAAGATCAGTTGCCTGTATGCTGATGATTTTATTTCTGGATTTCATTTCTACAACTCCCAACCCCGGCTAGACCAGAGCATGTACACTGGTACAGATAAGAGCTCTGAACACATGGAATCCAGGACAGATAAACCCCTGTACAGTAGTGGGAGTAGTGATACCACGAAGGTAGGGGAGAAGGGTTAACAGATCACAATGATTGATTTATTAGGCCCCCACCCCCTACCCATTGGGAAGAACAGAAATGTGTGTGAACGCGTGTGAAGGGAGACAGTGGACAGCGTAAGATATGAAAATAAATACTAATTTATCAAGGGTTCATGAGGAGGGGAACGTGGGGGAGGGAAGGAAAAAACATGAGCTGATACCAAGGGCTCAAGTAAAAAGAAAATGTTTTGAAAATGATCATGGCAACATATGTACAAATGTGCTCGATACAATTGATGTATGGATTGTTCGTTATAAGAGCTGTAAGAACCCCCAGTAAAATAGTTTATTTTAAAAAAATTAAATACATAGCCTGGAGAGAAAATCCAGTTTTTTGGTAGGGGGTGGGGTACCTGCTGCTAGAACCCAACTGGGAAATAAGAGTGTGGTACTCACCTAATCTGGTGTCAATTTAAGGATTAAGAGTGTAGGGGTGGAGTCTAGGCTGTCAATCTGGAAATAGCTAATGAGACTTCTGTGTGGGCATGACCTTCTCCTGAGAATTCTGGGAAATCTGGTACTTCCTCCCTGGAGGTGGATGACCCTTCTCTGCCACTCCCTGGAGACCAGACCTCGGGAGCCAGAGAAGTCACGGAGAGACCCCTGCCAGCACTGAGGTGGTCACACTGGACCCAAAGACTTTCTACCCACTGGCTTGTGATCATCCTGCATTTGGCTTCATTGCATGTGTTTTGTGAGTCTGAGGACTTTATGGATTGGTATCAGACATATGGGCTAATATTGGACTTATAGCCTTAGAATGGCCTGGGTTGGGATGTTTTCTCAATGTTCAATTCCTCTTGTATATAAATCTCTTTCTTATACATGTGTGTCCATGGATTTGTTTATCTAGTCTACCCAGACTAACACAGAGAGTGCTTTGGGAGAGATTGGTGTCAGAATCGATGTAGAAAAAAGCAGGTGGAGGCATGTCTGGCTCCTGTCTCCTAGCCAGTGGGCTTGGGCCAATGTTGGGTGTGAGTCTTTCTCCCTGGTGAAGTCAGAAGAGATCCCATGACATTCTCAGAACTCTAGTCCTACATCACAGCATAACCCTGTCCACAACGGCCTTTAGAAGACATGTTGCTTTAAATCTTTGAGCTCTTGTGACTTACTGCCCCAAATTTAACCCTGGAGCATAATATTTAAGTAAGGTTCTTCACAATCAGGCCCTAAGACACCTTATTCTTATCTCCTGCCACTTTAGACCCATTCCAACTGGGTTAATTTCCCTCAAAGTGCCATGCATTTGTTTTTATATGAAACATTTCTGATACTATAAATTATTTTAAGCTTACAGAAGCGTACCAAAAGTAAAGTAAGTACTCATCGTACCCATATCCACCCTCCCCAACTGGTGTCAACACTACCCAGCCTTAAGTTACTATGTATTCTTGTACTGTTACTAAGAAAAACCTTAATATTACTTTGGGCTAAAGAGGTAATGCTCACCGGGAATCCAGGGCAGATGAACCCTTCAGGACCAGTGATGAGACTGGCGATACCAGGAGGGTGGAGGGAGGGTAGGATAGAAAGGGGGAACTGATAACAAGGATCTACATAAACCCCCCCTAGGGGATGGACAACAGAAAAGTGGGTGAAGGGAGACATCGGACAGTATATGATATGACAAAATAATAATAATTTATAAATTATCAAGGGTTCATAAGGGAAGTGGGGTGGGGAGGGAGGGGAAAAATAAGCAGCTGATACCAAGGGCTCAAGTAGAAGGCAAATGTTTTGAGAATGATGAGGACAACAAATGTACAGATGTGCTTGACACAATGGATGGCTGGATGGTGATGAGAGTTGTAGGAGCGCCGCCCCCCCCAAAAAAAGGAACGTCATTGTGTCAAAAGGGGTATATTCTTTTACAACTTGTCTGTTGTACTCAACATTGTGTGGGGTACCAGCCCCCACAACTGAGTGAGTCCAAGGGGTGGTTGTGTAATGCAGGGGTAAAATTAAAGAAAGTGCACGATTGCTCACCTCCGGGATCATGACTTCAGCAGCCAGATCCACACAAAAGAGAGAATATATTTCCAACCAAGGCTTATATACATTCAGAGCGGTGTGCACGCCCCCTTAATTATAGGTAACCACATGCATTAATAGGAAGGGGTTGTACAATAGGCATACTCATGACAGGAAGGCATACACATAAAATAAGCACACTAGAGTAGATAACACAGCCTAACCTTGGTCCTCTCCGAGTTGGCTTGACCTTAGGTGTCTTTGGGTTCTCCTTCAGGGGACCCATCCATTAGAACCATCCATTATCCTTATCAGAAGGGAGTGGGCTCTACTTGGGGTTGGACAGACTACAGGGTCTGATTGCTCTAGATGGCTGATAACCTTCAGGCAGGTAACCTTTCAGCAGGTGACCTCCAGGTGTATTGTCAGTGACCATGAGTTAGCAAGCAGCACCTTTAGGTTTGGTGTATATTATGAGGGGACAACTTGGGGAATAAATTTTGTTTCCTATATTTATTAAAATATTTATCTGTGCTGACAGGAAGCTATAGTTCATTCATTTTAATGTATAATGTCTCACTGTAGAACTAAAACATTTATTCCATGTCCCTAGGATCACTAGATTGTTTCTACATTTTCCTCTTTAGAAGTCATGCATTGAATATGTCTTCTTGGACCTATGTACTAATGTCTCTGAAAAAGGTTTTATTACTAATTTTATTTACTAGTTGTTTCTCAAAAGTGGGTTCGATCAATTTCATTCTCATCAGTTTACATCTTCAATACTCAATGTCACAGAACTTTTTGTCATCTCAAGAGTGCAGTTTCTATTCATGTCTATTTGTATTTCGTAGCAACTTCCCGTTAAAGGTGAGCACCTTTTAAAAAGGATTTACTGGCTATTAGTGCAGTCCTCTTTTGGAATTGTCTCATCTCTTGCTTCTCCTTTTTTTGAACTGTTTTTATATACCCTGGAGACTAATACTGTACTTGGTACATGCGTTGCAAGCATCTGCTCCAAAGGTGCAGCATGTGTTTTATGTTTCGATTTCATGCTCTTTCCAGGGTTCCAGCTCCGAAGTGATCTGGGACGTGCTTCCTCCACGGAGTCAGGCTCTGGTCTCGGAGTGTCAGTAGCGAAACCCGAGTTCTTACTTCCTTTTTTCTCTGCTTGCCCCAGTAACTGCATTAGCTGTTTTGTCTCTGCACTAGCTCTCAATTCCTTTGTGTCTTTTTTGTCTTATTCTTGGAAGTTTAGCTATGGATTAAAAAAGGAACCCTTTAAAAGAGACATTAGTGACCATTGTTAGATGTTTGGTCCGGGCCGTTTTATTCTACAGCAGTGGTTCTCAACCTTCCTCATGCCGTGACCCTTTTATACAGTTCCTCATGTGGTGGTGGCCCCCAAACCATAAAATTATTTTCGTTACTACTTCAAAACTGTAATTTTGCTACTGTTATGAATTGTCATGTAAGTATCTGATATGCAGGATGTATTTTCATTGTTCAAAATGGAACATAATTAAAGCAGTGATTAATCACAAAAATATGTAATTACATATTGTAAAATACTTATTTCTAATGCCGAATAAAGGCAATGTTGTCTTACAGCATGGAGTAGCATGGGTAACAGTCTTCACACCGGGTACTTGTATATGGTTGTATCTGCATGAGGGCGGACCCGCCTGGAGGCAAAAGGAACAGTGTCTCGGTTCCTAAGACTATTGGATATATGTGTTTTCCGATGGGCTTAGGCGACTTGTGAAAGGGTCATTCAACCCCTCAAAGGGGTCTTAACACAGGTTGAGAACCACTGGTCTACGTCAAGCCATGTCCTCTAAACATAATGCCCTTCCATTCCTTGTTTGCCTGGCAGAATCTTGCTAATGTTTAACAACCCAGCCCCACTTCCAAGTTTTCTTGCATCTTGGCAAGATCAATTTATAGTAGTTATTACTTTGTTTTGTTTAAAAAATCATTTTATTGGGGCTCATACAACTCATCACAATCCATACATACATCTGTTGTGTCAAGCACATTTGTTGCCCTCATCATTCTCAAAATATTTGCTTTCTACTTGAGCCTTTGGTATCAGCTCATTTTCCCCTCCCTCCCCACTCCCATTCCCTTATGAACCCTTGATATTTTTGTTCCTATCTGTACCAGTGTACATTCACTGGTCTACCAGATTTGTAAGGTAGAATTGGGATCATGATAGTGGGTGGGGAGGAAGCATTTAGGAACTAGAGGAAAGTTATTTCATTGTAGCTACACTGCACCCTGAGTGGCTCATCTCCTCCCAGCGACCCTTCCCTAAGGGGATGTCCAGTTGCTTACAGATGGGCTTTGGGTCCCCACTCCCCCCCCCCATTCACAATGATATATTTTGTTCTTTGATGCCTGATACCTGATCCCATCGACACCTCATGATCGCACAGGCTGATGTGCTTCTTCCATATGGGCTTTGTTGCTTTTCAGCTAGATGGCTGCTTGTTTATCTTCAAGCCTTTAAGACCCCAGATGCTATATCTTTTGATAGTCGGACACCATCAGCTTTCTTCACCATATTTGCTTATGCACCAGCTTTGTCTTTAGAGATCATGTCGGGAAAGTGAACATCACGGGATGCCAGTTTAATAGAACAAAGTGTTGTTGCATTGAGGGAGTACTTGTGTGGAGGCCCAATGTCCATCTGCTCCCTTAATACTAAACCTATAAATATATGCACATAGATCTATTTCCCCATCATATATATTTACATATGTACATGCATGTACTTACACCTCTATAAATGTCCTTTGCCTCCTAGTTCTTTCCTCCATTTCTTTTTACTTTCCTCTTGTCCCACTATCCCGTTCAGCCTTCATTGGGGTTTCAGTAATTCCTCTCGGTTACATTGCCCTTGACCAAGCCCTACCAGGTCTCTTACATACACCTCAACACCGATTTTGGATCACTTGTTTCCTTGTCCCTGGGTTTGTTAACACCACTTCCTTTCCCCGCCCTACACCTCTCCCATGTGTTGTTTTTTTTGGGGGGGTCTATGTTGTCTGCCCCCACCCTCCCTGCCCTGGCCCACTCACCAGCCTTTCTAGAGTTTGAATTCTTTGAGGATAAAGAACCTATCTTGTTCATTTTTCCACTCCTAACTCCCACTACCATGCTCATCATAAAGGAGGTACTTTAAAAATGTTTATGAAACGGAAAATACCTTCCTGCATGAATAACCCCACGGCCATCAGGTTAAGCCTCCACAGCAACCCTGCAGGCCCGAGTAGCATTGCTCTGCTGGTTTCTCAGGCTGTAAAGCTTACAGGAGTAGAAAGCCTCATCTTTTGTCCCTAGAGCTGCAGCCGGCCTTATGATTAGCAGCCCAGTGGGTGACCCACAACGCTATATGAGTGCCATTCCTGCACGAATCCTGGAAAATAGTAAGAAACTGGTTTAAAATCAAAGCACCAGCATGAACTACACTTGAGATTTTTTTAGACTACAATGTGAAAGCACATTGAATATGATGGGTCACCTGTTTTTTAAAAAACTTGACTCAGTTCCCTCATTGTGACAAATTGTCCCCCCGCCCCCCAAGATGACTACAACTTATGCCACACTCTCTTCTTCAGTGACCTTGCCAATCCCTTCCACCTGGGTACACCTGTAACCACTTGGAGCCACCAAATACAGTGGAATGCTGGGTGCTAGTTCTGGTTAACACTCTTAAACGGGCTGTTTCTGCTTCCCGCCTCCTGGAATCCAGCCACCATGCTGCCTTAAGCTCGAGGCACATGGAGAGACCACGTGCAGGCATACTTTGGGGGACAGCCTGGCCTGGGGTTCCAGGCAAGAGCTATCATCAACTGCCAGGCAGGCTAGTAAGCCCTCTTGGACATTAGCCACGTCGGGCTCTCAAACGATTCTCCTCGCAGCTGCCATCCGACTATAACCATACAGGGCACTCCATGCCGACCCCTTCAAACCCTGATGAGTACGTGATTCTTAAGTCGTTCTGTTTTGGTGTGGTTTGTACATCACAACAGGTCATTAAAACGTGGTTGTGGAATGCAGATAACGGGCCTGGCTTTTATACGTGTTGAGGTTTCTGATGTGTGGTGCGTGCTTTCTAAGCCCTAGAGACTCTCAAAGAGATGGACTGCCACAGTGGCTGCCACAGAGCAACGACTGTGAAGCTGGCACAAGACTGGGCAGTATTGTTGTCCTGTAGCATATAGGGTCACTATGAGTCAGAATCGATTTGATGGCACTTAACCACTATACAAAAAATGTTAAATTTGCTAAATAATAAAGGTAGAATCTTTCTGCATTCAACACAAGACAGGCAATTCTTGGCTATTCTGACAGACACTCCTTGTTCTCTGGTAGGAAAATGAATCTGCATCTAACCAGCATGCCACTGATGTGATTGGGTCTGATGGGCCTGCTACTATCCCATGACCATCTGCAGACTTTGTAATCACTCTCCAGTGCCGTATTTCTCATCCCCAACCCTTCTCAGAAATAACCTGTTCCTGTAATTGACCCTCATCTCAGTTGACCCACCCAAGGCAAACTGCCATTGACGACACACGCCACTGACTCACTGCTCCTTCAGTGCTGACCCTCCGTCAACCTGGGCACAGCGTCTCCTCACTTGTCAGCATGGTTTGGTTCCAGAGACCAGACTGTTATGGGAAATAGATGTTATGTGAAAAGGGAAGATAGCCTGTATGTACCTCTCAAACCACCGAGAACCATGGCCTAGCCATGTTGACACAACTGTAACCATCAAGGCCACCATTAGTACTCTTCCCTCAGACTTTAGCATTCCTAACTGCCACAAGTAATGTTGTTCATCTAGAAAATAGATACGATTTTTCTTTACAGCTGTAAATGAGAAGTACTGGTTCAAAAGAGTTGAAAAAGAGGTATAAAAGTGATTCAGACCTTGGGTTCGAATGTTTACTAGTTGTTTGGTCATGAGTAGTTAACCTTTCTTTGCCTCAACTGAACCATATGCAATGTGCTTATTACAGTGTCCGCCACCTAAGTGTCAGTTATTATTTTTATTATCATCCCACTTGATGAGCTCCCCATGTCTCTGCGGGTGAAAGATGTGGCAGCCTGCTTGCAGAAAGGTTTACAGCCTCAGAAACTCCACGGGGCATTTCTATTCTAGCCCGTAGAGCTGCCGAGGGGGACCAACCGGCCGGCAGTGGGGCTCATCTGCTTTCAAAAGCATTTCCGTCCCATTTCACAATGACTAGCCGACTCAAGAATGGGGCCAGATGAGGAACTTAAGGTAAAATCCTAGTCTAACTAATCTTCCTAAGAAAGCTCTGACAAAACAACTGTGAAAGATGTTTTGGAACTTAATTTTCCCAAGCCCTGTAATTACTATAATTAAAATCTAGAAAATCAGTAAGGTGATTTTAATATGGTCAATATCCCAGTAGTATCAAGAATTAGTCTAGTGCAGTGGTTCTCAATCTTCCTAGTGGCACGACCCCTTTAATAACAGTTCCTCATGTTGTGGTGACCCCCCCCCAACCATAAAATTATTTTTGTTGCTACTTCATAACTGTAATTTTGCTACTGTTATGAATTGGGCAATCCCTAAAAGGGTTGCGACCCACAGGTTGAGAACCGCTGGTCTAGTGTATATCTCATTAAAACAAACAAACATTTCTTTCATTTTCTATACCTCCCTCTGTTAAGTCTTGATGTAATCCATGTCTTTTTGATGTACACAAGCATGTATAAATATGATTAATATATTCATTATGGAAAACCGTTCTGGGAGATGAATCACACAACTGATAATTCTGTCCAGACCTCAACTATAGAGAAACCTGGATTAGGTAGATTACTTTTCTATGGTCTAAGAGAAAACAGAACTGAACGAGAGGTATCTGCTCACAATCATGAAACTCAACCTACCATGTTTAAGGGCAGTATCTGGATTTGGTCAAACAAGAAAAACATCCATCAAACTACAAGCTCTTTAAGCAGTCTTTTGATAGACATGATAGACATAGTCACACTTGCCCAGTGGTTTTCCTTGTGAGAGCCTACATCTTAGGGCTCAAAGAAAAAGTGACTATATATGTTTACCTTTCCTTTAAAAACAAAACCCCTTTAATGTAGGCTCTCTGGCTGACTTTCGTCAGCATGCATTCCAGAAGAAAAATGTGTATAGGCAGTGCTTCTAGAACCAGACCTTTGAAAAGACTCTTACTCAGCATATGTGCTTAGGAAATTGGGGGAAAGAGAGTTTGAGACACTACAGGAAGGTTGAAGCACTTTTAATCACAGAAGAGTAAACAACAGTATAAAACCGTTCACAGCTCACCCAGTGGCTGTTGTCTTCCCCTTGCCCGCACTTGTCCCACCCCCTCTCCCTGTGTACCATTGAGTAAAGAAGCAGGGTCTCAGCAGCTGTCCCTGTCACTACCACATGGTAGGCAGGGGGTCCAGCTAGGGGTCACAGCAGTTTGGCCATCCATCCATGATTCTCTGTTTCTATACAACTTCATCATGTGACAGGCTCCAGTTCCGAGGGAGAAACAGTGCAGAAACCTGAAGCTGACCTTGGCTGTTTCATTCAGACGGTCCATAGGCAATAGGGAGGGGCTAGTCCCAAGCCAGCATTGTTCAGGATGCAGATAGAATCCGGGGCTGAGGTTAGGGCAATGGGGACCACTCAAAGCCCAGGGGAACCAGTCCAGAAATCTGCCCCTAGACAGGCAATGAACTTCTCTCTCTCTCTCTCTCTCTCTCTCTCTCTCTCTCTCTCTCTCTCTCACACACACACACACACACACACACACACCAACCCACCCCCCCACCCTCCAAATAACATTACTAAAAGGACTGGAGGCTATTAAATACAAAATGGCAGAGTTGTTTTTGTTTTAAGTGAAAAGATTTGCTTGATTCTCCTCAGTGCTTGGAGTTCCCCTGGTCAAGGTGAGGGGAGGCCTGAGAAGAGTAGGCGGCCGGTGGCCCTGCAAGTTCCTGTGTGCCAAAGTCCCCATACCAACTGTCTCACTCTTCAGCCCAGTAGCTGCCTCCCATGTGACCATTCACCCGATTGGCACCATTGCGGGAGCTGCTGCCACAGGGGCGTTTTGTGCTGGTGGTCACGTCGTCTTCCTCGGAGCTGCTCTCCACATCACTGCGGTCATCCTTAGACACCTGGGTGGGTTGGGACCAAAGGCAGAAAAGTTAAGGACCAAGTTTTTCTGGAGCTCCTTACTCTAAGAAAGACTGAGCCCACACAGCCTATGTCTGGGTTCTGCCCGTGCTCTGGCCTACTTCCTGGTGCCGTCTGCACTCCCTCTGCCTGTGTTCTGATGGTCTCATGTCACCTCGGATCGGCCTTTCTATGGACCTGGAGCTGCTTTGGAGGCGGGGTGTCTTTTTCAGGACCAGCCTAAGAGATATGCCCAGAGTCTTCAGTCTAGCCTTGAAGGGAACTCCTCGCACCTTCTCTTCGTCCTCCTCAATCAATGCAGAGAAAAGGCCGACACGGAGGATGCCTGCATTGTTGCCCCTGCAGTTAGTCTTAGTGGGTATCCTGAACTTGGCTTTACACCAAAATGGACTCAATTTGGGTTCTCTTTCAGTAGCTGACTATTCTCTGCTCAGCCATTGCTACAGCCCTCGACACCCTTTCTCCAGTTTCCCCTTTCCCAACAGTAGGGTGTTCACTTCTCTTGTGCAGCTTCAACATCCCTGAGATACTACTGTACATGGTATGGTTAGGAGAACTCCTGGGCCCGATCATGCCACCAGTTGTGAATTCTCACCTCAGCTTTTTATTTCGTCTTTCCAAATAAAGAGTTTGTCTTAGAAGAGTGATTCCCCAATCCAAACTATCTTGTATTAATATGGAAAAACAGTCTTAATTCTCTACCACAGTCTGCAGAAGGAGGGGTGTTATGTTGAAAAGAGAGCAAAGCTACAAATACTGTTGCCAAGGAGGGGACCATTAGCTTTGGATTAGCGCTGAGATCCGAAGCCTCTGAATGGAGATGTTATTGGTTACTTGATCTTTAGCACATTTCCACCAGGGGGCAGTATCTGTAGATTTAAGGTAACTAACTCACAAGCCGTTGACTTGATTCCAATTCTATATAGAGCAGTGGTTCTCAACCTTCCTAATGCTGTGACCCTTTAATACAGTTCCTCATGTTGTGGTGACCCCCCCTAACTGTAACATTATTTTTGTTGCTACTTCAGCACTGTAATTTTGCTACTGTTATGAATCAGGCAAGCCCTGTGAAGGGGTCGTTTGACCCCCAAAGGAGTCGCGACCCACAAGTTGTGAACCACTGATACAGAGCTTTCGAAGCTTTTAAGTCTTTATGGGAGCAGACAGCCTCATCTTTCTCCCACAGAGCAGCTGTTGGGTTTGAGTCACTGATCTTGCGGTTACCAGACAGTGCTACCAGGGCTCCTAAGATTTACAGTACAGAAATGGAGGCTTGCAAAGTCTCAACTTATCTCAAATCGAGGAAGAGAATCTGGAAGTCAACAAGGTCAGGTGAGAGGGCCTGCTCTAAGACAAACAGGAGGCAGGAAGGAGAGCAGAAAGGAAGAGGACCACATCCAGACAGACATGCTTCCCTGAACACTAGAAGCACAGATGCACTTACATGCAAGAGATGAACCTGTCCAGTTCCCGCCAGGCAGAGAGAAAAGGGAGGAGGTGAGAAAAGAGTGGAGAGTACAGAGCCTGGGTCTAATCCTTCCGGGGAGGTCACCTGGTCAGAAAAGAAAAGCAGGGAGACAGGGATGTCTGGTAGCTACAGCAAGATGCACAGGCAAGTTCTGAAATCCATCGCAGTCAGAAGGAATGAGGACACAAGAGAGCACCCTTTTGCCTTAGAACCAGTGCCCCCTTCTAGTAGACCCTCTTCGCCCTGGCACTCTGTATCACTGAAGGCCAAAGCCCCCAGCTCTTGGGTCAAGCACAGTTCAACTGCTTCTGAACTTGCAGAATCCAACTGTTAGTTTTATCATACAGCATCTTTTTTCTTGAGGGAAGGGGGAGGTCTTCTGATACAAAATGGGTACTTGAAAAGCTAGCTACCTTGCCTAGACCCTTGCCTCATAGAACAATGGGGTGAGGCAGGTGTTTAGTTCCTTGAAACATGACAGTGTGGTCACCTTGAGGTGGCTTGTGGACTACCATGCCTGTTAAGTCAACCTAACAGCTCTGCTGTCACAGAGTTAAAACCTTGCAGTTATGCAAATGATTTCCTTCGAAACAAAGTTCCCATGCTAACAAGTGAAAACACATTGTAGGTAAGGGCTGCAAAACAGCTGAGGCTGTCTCCCAAATGCTTGACCATATTTGCTCTTAAATTTGCAGCCATTCCTTACGGGGCAGGGTGCCATTCCTTTGATAGCCAAGTCATGTCTTAGATAAATCCGGAGAAAAATCTGTAGCCCTAAGTTTTTTGTTTAGCCTGGTTCTTAACCGAAGCTTCCCATGTGAGATGGAGAGAGATGGTCTACTGGCTTCCCACACAAAGCCCAAAGACAGACAACACTGTTCATCTTTACCTTTCCTCGGACCAAGGCCTTGAAAGCAATTCTCACAATTAGGTAGGACCAGATGACATGCAGAACCTGTAGGGTCAGGAGAAGGCCATTGAAGAGCCACCAGGAGGGATAGGGTCCGATAATTTCCCAACTCTCAAAGAGGGTCGTATTCAGAATCCTGGAAGAGTGAAGTCAAAGGTCAGATTCTAGAGTCAAATCCAAGTAGACTGGGAATGTTCCCTTGGAAATAGGCCTGTGTGTATTTCCCCTCCTATCTTGCACCAGTTAAGTTCATCCATAGTGAAAAAGGAATCGGGGAAGGAAGCCTATGGCATTTTCTATCTTTAGGGACCACCAGTGATTGACATTGAGTCGATTCTGACTGATAGTGACCCGATAGGGCAGAGCTCTTTCCCGAGGATCTTTGAGAGCGCAGAAAGGTTCACCTTTCTCATTAGCCTGTAATCACTATGCCACTGGGGCTCTTTGCTCTTTAAGGACAAGGGGAGACAGCTGAATATTCAGAACTGATGTAGTAAGTCTTATCAGTTACTTTAAATATCCAGAACTCACAAAATTGGGACAGCAGCAGGATCATAATGCTATGATGGAAGGAGGGTGGGAGGGGAAGAGGGGGAAAAGAGAGAGAGAGAGAGAGAGAGAGAGAGAGAGAGAGAGAGAGAGAGAGAGAGAGAGAGAGAGAGACAGAGAAAGAGAGTTGGCCAGGATATTGAAGAGGGTGTAGAATAGGGATACAGGTAAAGGAGAATCTGAGAATTTTGTGTACAAAATTTAGTACAGAAACAAATTAGAACTCCCTGACATTGAGCTGATTCTGGCTCATAGCAATCCTATATATAGGGCAGATTAGACTGCCCCTTTGAGTTTCTTAACTTGTAAAAGCTTCATCTTTCTCCTTGATCAGTACAAAGGACGGCGCCCCACTCTACCTCCCAAAGGCAAAAACTGAAACTCTGGCATAAAATGAGAACTACTCCTCAAAGATGAGTCAGGAATGACAGAAGCAAATAGAGTCGGGACTCTGAGTCTGGATCACAACCTTGCTAGAAATACTGAGCGGAGCAGCTGTGCTCTTGTTATGAGTTCATCCAGGCTCAGGCCAGGGCCAAGACAAGCAGGGTCACGGGGTTTGTGGAGTTCTCTTCCCTAAACTGCCAGAAGAATTCATGAGCCACACACCTATCACAGTGCAACAGTTCGGGCACTTACCAGAATGGATAGATCCCCAGACGAGTAACCACAAACACAGCACTGAAGATCACAAAAAGGGTATCACAGAGCCTCTGATACTTGGCATAATTGGCCAGCTTGGCTGCCTAGGAAAAGAAATAGGAGATTTGACGCTGGGACGCTGGGAAGGAGAGAAAGAGGTATGAGAAAGATAGGGCTGTGTCTTACCTCCAGCAAGATGTCTGAGGAATCATGTAGACACATGACCAGAGTTCCCACTCGGACCATGTTGTTGATGTAGGAGAAGGTGATGAGCCCAATGGTGGCCAAGTGATGCACAAACATGATCAAGAAGTCCTAGGAAGGAATGGACATCAGAGAGGCAAGTAAAGGCACGGTGCCAGGGCTGCCAGCTAACTCTGAATGATCTCTGGTCAGAGCCCATTCCTTCAAACTGGCCTTTTGCTCTTGACTGCCTAAAATGTAAGCCATCACTCCCTACTGAGCCTCTGACCTACAGAGCCCTCTTTCTTTGGTAGACGCAGGTCATGCGGGATGTGGGGGCAGAGTTCATCCTTGGGGATAACGGTTTCCAGGTGGCCTCAGCACAGACAAGCCCTCAGAGAGCCTTTCTGCTCTGATGAAAGACATTTTTGCCAAAGGGTTGTAACAGAAAGGAGAGATTTGTAGCAGTGCAAAGCGAATGCCTTTCAAAAAATATTCAGAAGGAATGCACAGTAGCTAATAAATCTGTATTCATGGAAGCACTGCTACTTTCAGATTTAAAGCTCAGTTTGGACCTGGGGCAATTTCAACCTGAGTTATAAAACACAAAGTAGAGGGAACAGGTGAATTTGCGTCAGAGACAGAAGGATGAAAAAGTCTGGGCTCCCCACAGGCGGATACAATGGTGTTAATGTAGCTTAATTCCTAAGTGGCTCACAGGTATATATTCTATTGTTATGTTTTATAACTTACATTCGATTTAAAAACATATTATTATAAAATTTTACCAAGTAGGGGAAGCTGCATTTCATGACCAGAGAGGGCGAAACGTTTCTGAATTAAGTATTAAGCCCTCGGTTAAATAGCAACTAATGACCCAGATTCATTTCAAGAAATGCTAATGAGGGTTTCTTTACCAAAGACAACCACAAGTTCACAACGACTCAGGGTCAGCGTGGCCGGAACCACTCCACATACTATGTCCGGTGGATAGTAATGAGAAGGTACAGATTCTACCCTTTCTATCTGGTTATGAAAAACCGGGAAGTCACTTTAAACTCTGTCACTATGTGGCCAAGGCAATTCACTTCTTTGAATCCTGTTTCCTAAACAATGGCAGGAAGAGGATAAATTAAATTAGTTACAACTCCTTAAAGCTGGCATTCTTTGAGAAGCGGGGCCAACAAGAAGGGCGAACAGAGTGAGAGTCTCCGAGGGCAGACAAAGGCAGGTACAGCCATCCTGGAAGCAGACCCTTTTCTGAACCAGATCTGGCTAATCCCAAGTTCGACCTAGTTTCTTAGCCTTTGACATGTGTAAGTCCACTGGAGAAGACTATGGAAAAGGGCATGCTTCACTCCTGGCTAATAATGTTCAGTCTGGGTTGTCTTGAACGCCTCCAATAGACTCTATTAAGACTAATTTCTGGGAACATTACAAAGAGCGGATGACTCCTAACCTATTTCGTCCCTCTTTCGGTTAGAGCAGAAAATCCCATCACAAAAGTGGTTGCTAGAAAGGAAGCAATTATTAGAGAGTTAAGGCAGCCGGGGTCCTTACCTTTCTTTTAATGTCTGTAAACTGAGAAAACATAAGAGACCAGTAGAAGGCCAATTCCATGATATAATAGTAATAAAGCCCACTTGTGAGAGGCTGGAAAAAAGAAAAAAGGAGTTAAACATTTGACTACTCCAGCTAGTCAAAGAGACTACCTATCTTTTTTGAAAGATCTAACCCAAAATGACATCCTTCTTCCCCACCACCTCCCAAAATCCACCGGAGACAGAGACTTTGGGTTGATGTGGGGACTCAGCCCTCTGCCCTTGGCCCACCTTCATAGACATCTCAGGCTTTCATCTTTCAGAGAAGTTAACACATATTATGACACAAGCAAAAAAATCAGTGTGTCTAGAATCCTGGGAAATCAGTGCTTTGCAGGGGATTAGATACACTGAAGCCTTTCGACCTTTAACCCTTTTAGCAGTTCCCTGACAGTATTTCTAGTTTATATTAGAACTTAGATACTCTAAGGCAGGGATGGGGAACTCAGGCTGTAATATAAGGCCCTCAATATCATCAACACCAGCTAAGATCTCATGCCTCATCAAAGAGAAGCCATTCCAGGGCCAGCAGGGGTGAGTTCATTAAATGTCCAGTATGGCCTATGAATAATGCTATAAATATTCAAATGGTCCTTGGAAAAGGTTCCCCAAGCCTGCTCTAAAGGGATATCAAGTTACTCTTGATTCAAAAGGGACACTAAACCAGGAGCACCTCATTAAGTGCCCACCCCATCTCCAATCCAATTAGAGTGAATAAAAAAAGACTCTGGGACTGAAAGATCACTGGAGTTTATTGCCATAGTTCCCCCCCCACAACAACAAAAAAAGACAATCTAGAAATAGGACTCAAAGAAATTTAGCCCATAATCCTTTAAGAACACCTGTCCTGAGACTGGCATCCACTTTCCTTAACCCACCTTACACACACACCCCGCCCCACCGATTGAAAGGGCTCGGAGCCTACCTGATATGGATAGCTGTGCCAGCACTGCCGGGTGTCCCAGAACCAAGGGGTCTGAGAGAGAGAGAATTCCGGTCAGCCTCCATGTTCCTCACCTGGTCGAACGCTACCCTAGATAGAACCCCCTTTTGTTTAGGTTGAGGGCAAAAGAGAATGGGAATAAGAAGGAATCGCCTTTACTAGATTTTAGAACTCCCTGAAGGATCAGCAAGCACTTGGCTACTAGCCAAATGGATGGCAGTGCAACTCTACCAAGAGGTATCTCAGAAGAAAGGTCTGGCCACCTGCTTCTGAAAGCTTGCACAAAGGATCCATAACTGGCTAGATTTCCCCTCTAGAACAAGAAAGTGGTAGTACAGATGAAATAACCATGAGAAAAGAGAGGTCTAGTAGTTTTAGGAAACATCACTAACATCCAATAAAAGAAATGTAGAGACAAGAAGATGTGATCCTACTTGACAATCAAAGAGAGATTTCCATGCCAACCCTTAGGCTCAAAAGTCAGAAGTATTAGTCTAATGGAATGTCCATGTCTTTTTAAAAAAACAATCAAACTGAAGAAGTTTACTAATCAATTATCCTTTTAAAGGATTTCTCCATGTCGTCTAAGTGTTAAAATCTATTACATTAATTTGTTCATAATATTGTTTTACTATCTTTTCAATGCCAAGAAGATCTGTAATTACAATCTTTTTCCCTGTTAATATAATTTGTTTTTTTATATCAGTTTTGCTAGAGGCTTATAAAGTTTAATTGCAAAGCCAATACTTGGCTTTATTAATTTCTTCTCTTGTGTATCTCATGCCTATATATACTCTCCTTTTTTTACTATTTCATTCCTTTAGCTAACTTTGCTCTTCTTTTTCCAGATCTTAAAGTAGAAACTTTAATTACTGATTTTAAAACTTTCTGCTTTTTTAATATAATCATTTTAAAGCTATATACTCCCTTCCAGCTTGCTTTAACTGTTTCCTCTTCATCTAAAATTTTTGATGTGTTCCATTTATATTATTCTACGAAAACATTTTAAATTTCCTTTTTGGTTTTTTCTTTGATTCATGACTTACTTAGAAGAGTGCTGTTTAACTTTCAAATATCTCCTCAATATGTTTTTGATTTCTGGTTGATTTTTATTATGGTCAGAACACATTCTGTAGGATTCCTATCTTTTGAAATTTACTGACTTATTTTATCGCCCAAGCATACAGCCTTGTGCACTTGAACAGTTTGTAGTGATTGTGTGTATGTATAAGAGTGTTTAGTTATTTAATTACTGAGAAAAGAACATTAAAACCTCCTACCACAAGTGTTTGTCTATTCTCTTAACTCTGGCTGTTTCCGCTTCATGTATTTTGAAGACTCACTTCTACACTTGAGAGAAAATTTGTGTAGCACAGTGAGGAAACAAAACCATACATGAACAACTCCCTGCTATGGAGCTGATTACAGCTCCCAGTGGCGGAGGAGAACACTGCCCTGGTGGCTTTCCAAACTGCCCTGTCCCTCAGAAATGGTTGGTAGTTCCAACTGCTGACCTTGTGGTTCAGCAGCTCAACACGGACCCCACTATCCCACATGAAACCAGGACTCAGAAAGCCTAAAACTCTCCTCTGACACTGATACAGGAAAGGCTTTTTAAAAGCCTGTTCTACTCAAGTAAAAAAGTTGTTTCCGTGACTGCAACTGTCTCCTCTTTGAAGAACAGAATCTGTGTCATGTACTTTATAAAATACCAATTGCTACAGTGATTTAGTTATTGCGCATAAAGATCTACTGTTATGCTCATTTATTAATACTACTGCTATTAACATTATTTTTGGGAAGAAAGAATCCTGAAGCATTGATCTACTTAAGATTAAAAACCTGGGTGAAAAAAACAAACAAACCTGGGTGAAAGCCACTGTACAAGAAAAAAATGCAGGGAAAGATAAAGATCTAAAGGTATTCAACAATAACAACAAAAGGTATTCAATTCTAATCTCTAGAGAACTAGGCATGTCTAGAACTCAACCAGTGAAGCAGGGAAAAATTGAGACTCACCGACCAAATTCTGCTAATTCCATAGCTGAATATGCATAAATAAAAAGTGAATCTCCACCTAAATGGGAGAAACAGTAGCAGTTACACAGATGGCACTCGAAAGAAAGTTTTTGAGGATATGAGAGTCAAGATAGCGGATTTGGGGGTGAGGCAGCAAATACTGTTACCTACAAAGCCAAACAGAGAGACTTATTCCAGCCTCTGTTTAAAGTGCACTGTCACAAGTGTACAATGACTTTAATCCTGCATGTGTTCAATTTTTCTTTCTAGCAAATGCCCTGATGATTGTGTCAATCATTTTCTCTGCACAACAATGACCGATATGATGCTCTGTATCTAGAGGATAATTAATAAAAACTCAATGAAATGGTGTATTTTCCTTTGAAAAAAATTTTACCCATAAAAATTTACAGCAGGTTGGTATTATCTCTATCAAAATGTACAAGGGTGGGTATATCTACCTACTTAAATGCCATTAAGAGAATTCTCTCCCAATTGATTTGGGATGGGGGACAAAATGGAATTACATTTAGTGCAATGTCAAACATGTTCAAGAAACTAGGGTGACCAGTCTTCCAGTTCTCGTCTTAAAATAGAGTGAGCCCTCCACATCCAATGACAGCTGCGCTAACAACAGAAATAACTTTTACAGGAAAACCTCAGCCCTGCCATATCCCCAGCCTCCTCCTCATCCCCCCCTCCCTCTGCACACCTACATGCTTTCACAGAATTTAGTGAGCGTTGGGGGCTTGTCCTGATTTCTTCGATGGCGAAACCAGCATTGGATTTTTCGGACATCCCAATCCAGTTGCTTTGACAGGCCCTCCAGCCTGCTCTCATCAGGGTACTGCAGATGGATGGCCAGAGTCAGAACACCCCAGTTCCCCACAACCTTTTCATCAAATTCCTTTAACTAGCACAGGAGTTATAAGCACAGTGGCTCAAGCAATACTTTATTGATACTAAAAACCTAAGCTTCATGGACTATCAGGACCACCCTATCTTTTTATATATCTAGGTAATGATAGAGGCTGAATGCAAAAAAAATAAAATTCAAAAATTGTGATTAAGGGTAGATGTCAAGCGTGGTGGCGGGGTGGGGTGGTGGTAGCTGCTGCTGCATCCAAAATTCAGAAGAATATGAACTTGACTTACATTTCCCCGAGAAAATTAAGTTCTCCTTATAGCTACTTGGACAATCCAAATATGAAAGAACACCCCTTCCTATTCTTATCCTTACACATACTTTGTTCTCTGGTCGCCTCTACCCTACAGGGCAATTCCGCATGTGAATTTTCCTTGTTTCCTGGTCCACTTACCTTGGTAATAGATATGAACACTTTTTCAAGGATAGCATTGGATTGGGCCTGATAAGGACCACTGTCCTGGATGCCAACATGGAGAGCACAGGGTTTGGCAATAAACCTGTAGGAGAAAATCCAAAGGCCAATTCTAAGTATGGTTCGATAAGCATGAAGGAAAGACTATCATTAGGGAACTGATAGGAAAAAGGAAAACACCTGGCTGAGAGCCAAGACATTTTGAGTTTGTCCTGGATTCTGCCATTGACGTGATAATTGACCTGTTTCAGACATGCTGAAACATAAACGTTCCATTTCCTACTTCTTTATTACATCATCAATTTTATAATCAGAAAGCTCTAAACTCAATCACTGTCTTACATTTAACGCCTGTGAGAATTTGTGCAAGTCAAACTCACTGCCATCGAGTCAATTCTGATGCACAGCGACATTTTGGACAGGGTATAACTGTCCCTGTAATTTCTGACTGTAACTCTTTTTTTTTTTTTTTTTGAGACTGTAACTCTTTATGGGAGCAGAAAGTCTCATTTTCTCGAAGACCCTAACACAGGAGGTACTTCAGAAGATAAAACTCTGCCATCAAGTCGATTCTGACTTACAGGGACCCTATAGGGCAGAGAATTGTTCCTTTGTGTTTCCAAGACTTTAAACCTTGACATGAGTAGACAGCCTTGTCTTTCTCCCTTGTAGCGACTGGTGGGTTCAACCCTGAGATTCTGTGGGTAGCAGAAAGACAACTATGCCGCTCGATCAAGGTTTACTTGGAGGGAAAAGTCGAAGAACTGAGAGTGAGCACTTCCTAAACACAGGCATCTCAGATCATGGCCATTCTTCCTGCCTAATGAAAGTATTTTGGAAATACGTGGAAGTTTAAGGAGGCCCAAAGAAAGAAACCAAGAAGCTGGAAAGGGTGAGGTAGAAAACTTGCCTATTAGCAATAAGTTCTAATCTCAGATCTACTATTCCTAAGTAATGTAATCTAATCAAGTAACTTATTTTGTCATCTAAAAGAAGGGGTTGTACTAAATGACTTCGAATATCTTTCTATGGCTACAATTTTATGATGCTGTCATTGTAGTTGAGGAGCTCCAGTGGCACGGAGAGTTACAAGTTGGGCTGCTATCCACAGGGTCAGCAGTCGACCCCATTAGTTGCTCCACAGGAGGAAAGATGAGACTTCCCACTCCTGCAGTAATTTACAGTCTCAGAAGTCCACATGGGCAGTTAGACCACATCCTATGGGATTGCTATGAGTTGGAATCAACTCGAGCAGTGCATTTGGTTTTATTTATTATATTGCATCATAAATAATTTCTAACCTTTAGATCTTTGGAAGTTGGGGAATGATTTCTTGGTTCATCATAAGATCTCACATTTCCCCACAACCAGAGATTTTGTTAGCATCAGCTCGAGAAATGGATCTATACAGTCAAAACCAGTTTTAATCCTTTAGCATGTTATGGAGTCACATTATGAAAATAAACATGAGGCTAAGATGGTGTGCTCTTGACCTATTTTCTTGATCTGCATTTGAGCCCAAAATTTATTATCTCTAAGGGAGGAATTGAGACTAAGAAACCGTATTTATCTTCCTCTCTGAAAACTTCTTTTAATCTAATCACCAAAGTTCCCAAGCCACAGGGAAACATTTCAGATGACAAAGTTAGCCACATCAGTAATTTATTATCTCTTTAAAAGAGAACTTTTATTGTTTCTTGAAAATAGAATCTCTTAAAAAATAAATAAAATAATAAAAAAGAAATTATTCTCTATTTACAGAGATTATTTAAGAGTTTCACTCAAAGGCCAAGGCAAGCATAATTTATACTTAATTCATAGAGCGCTGATGACATCATGGGCTATGCATTGGGCTGCGTGGGTTATACACAGGGTCAGCAGTTGAAACCACCAGGTGCTCCAGGGAGAAAGATGAGGCCTTCTACTCCTGTAAAAATTTACAGTCCTATAAAGAAACCCACAGGTTTCTACTTTGTCCTTCAGAAGTGCTATGAGACAGAATCAACTTGATGGCAGTGAATCTGGTTTGGGTCTGGATTCTTTACCCTATGTACCACTGATGTTTTAAACCTCATTATTTACACTCCTTGTGGACACGGATGATAGATATACTGTTCATATTTTCAACTAAGATCTGCATTCATTAGTTGCTCGGTAACTGATAAGTGACAGAGGCAGCGAACTTCACTTTTGCTCTGTTGGAGCTCAGTTCGAACCAAGGTTCAACCAAAGAGTAGCTGTGGTGTGTCTGGATCACTTTAGAGACACCAATATCTTATCACTGGGAACGTGATAGATCATCCTCAGGAGCATAAGGTAATTCTTTTGACAGTGTCATTAATTTAGCCAATGGAACAGAACTTAAAACACGGTCGAGAAAAGGAAATGATACAAGTATAGTCCAGCCCAGACCACAATACATGAATTGTTGACTTGTGCACTATTTACACAAACCTAAGTGACTGGATACTATTTACACAAACAATGGGGGCTGGTAATAGTGCAAAACTTTCAGTAACACTCACTCACAAAGGCAGAACTATGCCTACCACATTAGCACATGTCATATAAAAGCAAGGAAGGCAATACAATAGTAAATCTATGGCAGTCCCAGGCCACCATTCATTGAGCACACTCTCAAGGCAAAAGATCCGAACCAAAGTCCAACAACCACCAATTCCACAACCTTGGAACAGCAGTCCTAGGTTTCATCTCACACGAGGGCATTTCAGGTGAGCCCAAGGTACAGCCCAGCTCACTTAGTGGGGTTTCCACACAGAATCCTTCTACTGTGGCCTATGAAGGAAGCGGTGTCTTGAAAGGACAGAGTCTCATGTCTCATTAGTCCATAGCACACAACCTGGATCGCCAAGGGCTGGATAGAAAGTAGGTTAAGTGTCCACAATCAGGAACATAGTACTGGGTGCATTCTCCCCTTGTACTCTATATAAGTATTATATAGGTGTATGAATAGATTAATTCTTATGATATGGCGCTGTTCAGTGCTCACCCTCATGAAGAGGTCACTAAAGATATGGGTTCTGGAGCAAAGTGTGGTGAAGAAACCAGATGGCGCCCAACTATCAGAAGGAATAGCTTCTGGGGTCTTGAAGGCTTGTCTTCAAATAAGCAGCCATGTAAGCTACGTATCAATTAAGTCCACATGGAAAAAGCAAACCAGCCTGTGTAACCCAAGGATGGTAAATATAAAATCCAAATCTGAAGGAAGGAATGATATCGGAGTTTAAAGTCTGAACACCTGGTTTGCAGAAGTCTGTGAAGACAGTGGAAGACCACAATCCATTTGCAGGGTCTCAGCATGGATTAGGCCTCCCACGGGGGAGTCCCCTCTGTTCATAGCTGAGGAATGTGAATAGCCTGCTATCAGACAGAGGGCGCTGCCAATCGATTATGGCAGATCTAGTGCAGTGAAGATGTGATATCATTTGCTCTCCCTTTGACCCATTTTATAACTGTTTCAGTTGTTAATATTTTCTGCTTCCTTTTTTATTGAGGTTTTTCTATGTTTTAGTCACTGTTGTTGAGTTTTTTTGTTTGCTTCTTGTTTGTGTTTTGTATGATTTTCTGTATAAGAAATCCAGGATGGGTTATACAGTAACTATAAGGAAAGTTACTGTATTTATAACTGCCTAGGTTCATGGCAGGGGAGAATGAGGGAAGTGGGTTGCTAACAATGAACACAAGAAGAAAATGTTTTGAAACTGAAGGTGGTGGTAATTGCACCAATTTAAATTTGATAGAATGGTTACAGTGTATGATATGTGAAATATATGCCAATAAAATTATTAAAAGGAGGGGGTAACTAAGGCAGTCATTCTTTGCTGTTGAGTTGGTGCCGTTTCGGAGAGAAAGAAAAACAAACAAACAGAAAACACTGAATCATCTCACTTCTTCCATTCCACATAATTGTATAAAGATACCAAAGCAGAAAACTGCCTTTCCAATTCCTACTCTCACTCCCTGACCCTGGTCTCTTCTTCAAGCCAGAGGTAGTCTTGTGACTGAAGTCCAGGCACTGAAGTTAGATTTTCCCTTGCTGAGAGACCTTGTGAAAGTCACTTACCTATAGAATAGGGATATAATAGCTACCTCACAGGGCTGTGTTAAAGATGAACTGACATGATGTATGTAAAAGTACTTAGCCAAGTACCTGCCACTCAGGAAACTTAAAAGCTATTATTATTTTTATGAGAAACAGATGGTTCTATCTGGGTACTTCCTGGTACCTTTGGGAGAGGTAAGAAAAGCAAGGGATTTCTCTCATTCAAGAGGGGCATGTTTGAACCCTACCTATGTAAGTGTAGCCAAGATAATTTTATTACTCACCAACCACATAAAAGTTCTGATCCTTCCAAAAACCAAACTCATGCCCACCAACTCCATTCATAGCCCACCTTCATTAGTTCAGAGTTCAGTGAAAGACAAAGCTATTGGCATCCGGTTAGTTCCAGCGGGACAGACCCTAACGACATTAGCTTATCTGACAAATATTGAAGTGGCATATTTTATGATGGCATGAAGTTTTATATTTTCCAAGGGAAAAAAATAAGCAATCCAAAACAGAATTTTTCTAATTTGTGATAAAATTAGAATATGTAGTTTCAGTTATGTAATTAATGAATTATCTTAATGACAGTAAACTATTTGAAATCAGAACTTTGAGAAACTTAATGCATAATTACATATTTATTTGGCATCACTTAACTGTCATTTGCTATAACCTATAAAATAGGAATCTAGTCTGGAGATCTTGTTAGACCAACACTTCTCAATGTGTAGTCTGGAGATACCTGAGGGCCTACTGAGGGTCTGAAAGGTCATACCCATTTTCATGAAATTTCTATTATCTTATCATAATTCCTTTCTTTCCCTACTCTTTCAGTAGTGTTCAGTGGGTTTTCCAGAGGCCATGTGACATGAGCTATTGCAATAGCATGAACACAGGGGCAATTAAAATAAGCTGCCAGGGAGTAAATTTGCTGCCAGATTTGCAAATAAGGAAAGTAGTGCTACTCCTCTCATTTAATCTCCCACTTTGGAAAATAGTTATTTTTCATAAAAGTTTTATGAACAACAAAAAAGTTATATGAATGTGCAGTTTGTTGCTTTAACAAAATTTATTTTCCCTGACACAGCGCTGTAATGCCAGCAAGACTTCCCAGGGAGGGGTTGGGATCTGATCGCCCGTCTCCCTACCCCCGCACCCCCACCCCCTCTGCGACACAGCCGTCTGGCTGTGCATTGGGGCCTGAGGACCCAGTTCAGCCGAGTGTCTTCTGCTTTTAACTCCATCCCAACCTCTTGGGCACCTTCTAGGTCAAGCGCTAGAGGAAATCCACCAGTAGGTGCTCAGAGAAGCCGAAGTCCATCTGCAGCAGCAGGTAGCCACCACCAACGATAATCTCAGGGTTGACGATTTCAAGGAGGTCCAGGCCTTTGCTGTTCATGATGGCTGTAAATTCCACCTCCAGGCCTCAGCCAAGTTGGAAACCGTCTTTGGTGTAATTCTGAAACCCCACGGATCAACTTTCAGCTAAACACTAGACGCATCTATAGGTAAACAACAGCTCCGGAGAGGCATTGCGTCTTTCAAACACGCAACCACACAAGACCAGAGAGCAGGTTTGCACAGGACACAGCTCAGAAGCAGTTTGTTGCAATTTTTAATGGAAACATATGAAAATGTTTTCTTTACATTTCTAAGACAGTAAATATCAACAGATGTTATTCACAGAAACAAAAATCCTTTAAGGTCTTTGATATTCAAGAGTTTGAAAGAGTCCTGAATGGAAAAATGGCGACCATGTAGCACACACGGTAGGAACTCTGGAGAACAGCACAAAGGAGCCACTGATAGGGATATCCTACACTTCCCGAACACAGAATTTTCAGCATACAGATAAGTAGACACAAATTTACAAACATTAGAGAGCAACAGCGTCTGCCAATTAGAATTCCCTTGGTGTCTCCCTGAGGCATTTGCTGGCTGAGGGCAGCAGACTCAGGGTCTGTGGAACAAGGAGGTAGCTGTGGGGGAGCAGGGCTGCAGGAGCGTAATCCTAAGGGATCAGTCCGGGTGGAGAGAAATATAGAGCTTTGGCTCTCCACCTAGGCCAGGAGAGCCCCTTTGGATAATCCAGCCTTGGCTCCCCAAGAGCGGGACAAGAGACTACTGAGGCGTGTGGGCGTGAGTCAATGGAGCACCAAGAGTGGGCATAAGCGGAGTCAATGGAGCACCAAGAGCAGGCATACGTGGAGAATACAGGCCAAGGGAGCTCCAGTCCCACTTGGCAAATCTAATCCCCACTCCCTGAGATATAACTCAGCACAGCTCCCAGTCTCAAGACACCCAAAAAAGCCCAAGACCTTAAAAATCACATTCTGGGGCATCTTGGGGGGGGGTTCATTTCCCCCCTTTAGCAACTTCTCTTGCATGCAGCCCTCACACACCTGCATCATTAACAAAGTATCAGCATAACAAGGAGAAACTGCAGTAAGAGTCTGAGCGGGCAGTGCACACAAGCTCCTGTGTAAAGCTTAAAGCCCAAACATACCGTATATACTCCAGTATAAACAGACCCAATTATCAGCCAAGGCACCTAATTTTACCCCCAAACCTGCATTAAAAATGTGCTGAAAAAACCCAGCTTATACACGAGTATAGACGGTACATTAACAATTCTCCGGAATCTTACTCTAGTATTATTTTTCTTATTACTAGCTTTAAAACTTGTGTCTCCCGCCTCTTCCTTTAATTTTCCTTTCTTTAATCTAAATATCTAGTTTTACTTCACAACACTATTAATCCATCTTTTAGCTTCACCATTCTTCTCATCAAACCCTTTCTTTCCTTCTCATCCTCATAAAACCCAAAGTTGACAATATTCTGTTTTTAAAATCTCCTTTTTCCCTATCAAATACTAGTACCCATTATTCCATCAGTGTAAATTAGGCATTTGGGTGGGGGGCCTAATCTCCCTTCCTTTAACCTACCAATTAAAAGTACCAGATCCCTCCCATTTTTTACCTACTGCTCCTTCCTCCCTCCCCTAACACACACTTCCTCCCCCACTTTCTGATTGCTCCCTTAACACTCACTCTAACACACTACCCCAAATACTTAACACAAACCATCCAGCACTCTGAAACTGCACCATTTAACAGTTAACCACTCCCACATAACACCACCTACCTAAGATCCCTACTCCCAATGCCAAGATGTCGAGAAAACACCAGAAAATATTGGTGCACACACAAAAACCCAAGAGAAGCGGAAACAAATAACCCAATAGCAGCCAAAACTAAATGTAAGGCCTGAAATTGGAGAGGCTATGGATTTACCACAAAGAGAAGTTAAAAGAATAATAGCACTTGTGCAAGAGTTGAAGGCAGGTTCTGAGAGAAAAAGTCACACAATGAAAAGCCTAGGAACTGTACTAGAGAAACTCCAAGCAGAAACACAAACACCAAACACTAAAATAGCAGAATTAAACAGCATTATAAAGGAACACCATAAAGCTATAAAAGAACAGAGAAACAGAAATGAAGCGATGGAAACCCAAATTTGTGAACTAGAAGACAAATCTATAGATTCCAACCCAAAAGAAAAACACATAACAAAAAAAGCAAAAGAAACCGAGAAAAGCTTGAGAACAATGTGGGACATCATTAAGAGGGACAACCTGTCTCTTACAGGGATTCCAGAAGAGGAAGGAAGCAAAACAATCCACACAGAGAACAGCCCAGGAGCTCCTGCTAGAGAATCTTCCTCAATGTAAAAGTAGGAAAAGATTACTATTCAGGAAACTAAAAGAACCTCAGCCAGGAAAAATTCCAAAAGAAAACTCCCTGGCATATTGTAGTCCAGATGTCTAAAATCAATGACATTGAAAATTTCTAAGAGAAGTGAGAGAAAAAAAACCAATTACATACAAAGGATCAGCGATTGGAATAACCTCAGATTTCTAAGCAGTAACTATGAAGGCAAGAAGGCAATGGAGTAAAGTATACAGCTTTCTGGAAGAAAAAATGTCAACCTAGAATCCTGTATCCAGCAATATTATCAATCAAATGTTATGGAGAAATAAAAGTATTCCAAGACAAGGAGAAACTAAAAGAAGTCACACAAACATGACCACCATTACAAAAAATACTCAGTGAAATACTAAGGGCAAAAACACTAAGAGCAATAATATACAAACCTGAAATCAACATACAAGGCAATCCCTCACAAAAATCCACACACAGAGAGCAACACAGCAAGGGAATAACACAGGAAGAACACAATACACATATAAACACAACACGCAACACAAAGCAAAATGAAAGTAACAAATACACACATATCGATAATTTCACTGAATGTTAATGGACTAAAAGCACAAGTAAAGAGACAGAGAATAGCAAGATGGATAAGAATACAAAATCCAGCAATATGCTGCCTACAAGAAACATGCCTCGGAGAGCAAATGCTTTGAGAATGATTGGGGCAGGGAATGTATGGATGTGCTTTATACAATTGATGTATGTATATGTATGAACTGTGATAAGAGTTGTATGAGCCCCTAATAAATTGTTTAAAAAAAAAAAAAGAAACATGCCTCACATTGTATTATACTCACCTTCCTGACACAATTGCTGAAGACCAAACCAGGTACATAAACAAATATGGTGAAGAAAGCTGATGGTGTCTGGTTATTAAAAGATATAGCATGTGGGGGTTGTAAAGGCTTGTAATTAAACAAATGGCCATCTAACAGGGAAGCAACAAAGCTCACATAGAAGAAGCACACCCACCTGTGTGATCATGAGGTGTCAACGAGCAGAGGTACCAGATATTCAAAAACAATCAACCAAATCAATGTGAAGGGTTGTGAATGTAGTGGAGACACAAAACCCACGAGTAAGATAATTGGCCACTCCCACTCGGAAGGAATGATAAATCCAAGTTGTGGTATGAACCACATAACTATCCTCTAGTTATTTAATATTTCCTCCCCTTGTTATTATGGTTTTTAAAAAACATTTTATTAGGGGCTCATACAACTCTTATCACAATCCATACATATACATACATCAATTGTATAAAGCACATCTGTACATTCTTTGCCCTAATCATTTTGAAAGCATTTGGTCTCCACTTAAGCCCTTTGCATCAGGTCCTTTTTTTTTTCTCCCCTCTCTCCCCACTCCCCCCTCCCTCCTGAGCCCTTGATAATTTATAGATTATTATTTTGTTATATCTTGTCCTATCCGGAGTCTCCCTTTACGCCCTTCTCTGTTGTCCGTCTCCCAGGGAGGAGGTTACATGTAGATCCTTGTAATCGGTTCCCTTTCCAACCCACTCACTCTGTACTCTCCCAGTATCGCCTCTCACAACCCTGGTCCTGAAGGTATCATCCACCCTGGATTCCCTGTGCCTCCAGCTTCTATATGCACCAGTATACAACCTCTGCTCTATCTAGTCTTGCAAGGTAGAATTCGGATCATGGTAGTTGGGAGGAGGAAGCATTTAGGAACTGGGGGAAAGCTGTATTCTTCATTGGTCCTGCATCGCACCCTGACTGACTCATCTCCTCCCCTAGACGCCTCTGTGAGGGCATCTCCAGTGGCTGACAAATGGGTTTTGGGTCTCCACTCTGCACTTCCCCCTTCATTCACTACGATATATATATTTTTTAGATGATGCATTATACCTGGTCCCTCTGGTACCTCGTGATCACACAGGCTGGTGTGCTTCTTCCATGTGGGCTTTTTTGCTTCTGAGCTAGATGGCCGCTTGTTCACCTTCAAGCCTTTAAGACCCAGACACTATCTCTTTTGATAGCCGGCCACCATCAGCTTTCTTCACATTTGCTTATGCACCCATTTGTCTTTGGCGATCGTATCATGGAGGTGTGCAGCCAATGATATGATTTTTTTGTTCTTTGATGCCTGATAACTGATCCCTTCGGGACCATGCGATCACACAGGCTGGTGTGTTCTTCCATGTGGGCTTTGTTGCTTCTGAGCTAGATGGCCGCTTGCTTATCTTCAAGCCTTTAAGACCCCAGATACTACCTCTTTTGATAGCCGGGCACCATTAGCTTTCTTCACCACATTTGCTTGTTCACCCGCTTTGGCTTCAGCAGTTGTGTTGGGAGGGTGAGCATCGTAGAGTGCCAATTTAATAAAAGAAAGTATTCATGCATTGAGGGAGTGCTTGAGTAGAGGCCCAAGGTCCTCCTGCCACCTTAATACTAAACCTATAAATATAGACACATAGATCTATTTCCCCATCCTCATGTATATATTTGCATGTACATGTCTTTGTCTAGACCTCTATAAATGCCCTTTGACTCCTAGCTCTTTCCTCCATCTCCCTTGACTTTCCTCCTGCCCTACTACCATGCTCCGTCCCCACCTGGGCTACAGCTATACCTCTTCTTTACGTAACCTTACCCTTGATCATTCCCTACCAGGCCTGCCCCTCCCCCACCACCACCACCAATTTGGGTCCCATGTTGTTCCCTTGTCCCTGGGTTTGTTAACACCACTTCCTTACCCCCCCACCTTCCCCTATCCCAAGACCCCCCGGAACTGTCGGTCCTGTTGTTTTTCCTCCAGATAGTTTATCCAGCCTGTCCTATTTAGACAGACCTGTGGAGATAATAACATGCATGAAAACAAGACGAGGAAAACAAAGCAACAGTATATAACCAGACAACAAACAATAACAACAAATCACTGACAAAGAACAAAACACATCAAGAAAGAAGAGCTTGTAGTTAGTTCAAGGATCGTTTGTTGGCCTTTAGGAGTGTCTTCCAGTCCAGTCTGTTGGGGCACCACGCCCTGGCCCCAAAATCCACTTTCAGCATTCTCTGGGGACCTTGCCAATCCATTCCCTTGCTTTTCCACTGCACTCCCCCAGTGCTTTGCCTTGGTGTGGTGGGATCAGGTCAGGTGCAATTCGCACACTTTGTCTCCGGTGCTGTCCCCTGTATCGCCCTTGGTCACTGAGGGGCATCATGTCTCATAGTGGGGTCAGCCATGTTGTTCTCTCTGTGAACTGGCTGCTCTAATCAGGAACATCATCCTCAAGGCCTGGTGGGCCAGGCTGTGCTCCACTCTCTCCTCCTCCCCCTTCTTCTGCTCTCGTGTGCTCTGATCAGTATGTCCCTCTCCCGGAGCTGCAGCATCAATGTCGTCCTTTTAAACAAATTCTTCTTGGGGGAGGGTACTATTATGGTTTTATTTGTTTTATCTCATTAATTATGTTAGACATGCAAATGTTCATTTGTATATTTAAGATAATTCAGTACATGAAAGTCAAGATAGGTAACCCATCAGAAACAGTAACAGAAGTAACGGGTCCCTGGGTGTATGGGAAGAGAGGCAGTGGAAGTAGGGGGCGGAATGGGGAGCTGATAGCATTGATGACTGCATAACCCCACTTGATGGGACTGAACAACAGAAATGTATGTGAATGGATAGATTGGATTATGTAAGGCATGGCCCCAAAAAAGAAAAAGGAATTTTCCTTTTTCCTGGGGAGGAGGGAGGGACAAAGGGGAGCTGATATCAAGAGTTTAAGAAGAAAATGTTTTGAAACTGTGGTTGCAAATGTACGACACTGCTTGATGTGATTGAACTATAGAATATTATTATCTGTGAGAGCTCCCAATCAAATAATTAAGAAAAAAAAGAAACACGCCTTACAAAGACATGAACAGATAGAAAAATCAGGAAAATCAAAAGAAAGCAGGGGTAGCAATATTAATCTCTGAGAAGATAGATTTCAAGGCAAAGAGTATTAAAAGAGTCCTGAGATCATACTTTTAAAGCTTTTAAACTGGGTGATATCAAGAAATCAAACATATCGTTGTAGATTTCTCTTTTCTTATTTAGTGGTAGGAAAACTACTCCTCCCACTGTCCACTCCTGGAATCTGAGTCCAGTGACCCACCTTGATGGTTATAGATCTGTGATGCTTTGCAGGGATTACTTCAGTCTTCCTTTTTCCTGCCTTCCAGATACAGGGCAGCAGCTGACCTAGGCCTGTTTTAATTTAGATGAAATTACAAATGCCGAAGAGTCCCAAAGAAAACCTCTAGAACTAATACAGGAATTTAGGAAAGTTGTACATCCAAGGTCAAAAAGCAAAAATCACTTTGGTTTCTACACACTTTAAGAAAAAAGAAAAATCCCAAACTCATTGGCATTAAGTTGATTCCAACTCATAACATCTCTTATAGGGCACAGTGGAAATGCCCGTGGGGTTCTGAGATTGTATATCTTCACTGGAGTGGAAAGCATCACTTTTCTCCCGCAGAATGGTTGGCAGTTTGTAACTAATGACCTTTGTGTTCGTTAACAGTCCAACTTGTAACTCACTATGCCACACTTTTAGAAAAATCTGAAAGGGAAATTATGAAAATAATTCCATTTAAAGTAGCATCTAAGAGAATAAAATTCCAGGAAATAAATCTAACCAAGGATGTGAAGCATTTATACTGCTGAATAAGATGAAAACAAACAAACAAACTCACTGCCATTAAGTTAATTCCAATTCATAGTGACCCTATATGAGGGATGAGTGAATTGCCCTTGTGGGTTTCCGAGATTGTAACGCTTTTTCATCTTTCTCCTGCAGAGCAGCTGGAGGTCTCAAACTTCTGTCCTTGTAGTTAGCAGCCCAACATATAACCACTATGCCACAAGGGCTCCCAAGAGAGATTAAAGAAGACTCAACTAAACAGAAGTGGAGGATTTAGTACTGTTAAGATGTCAACACTAACTGAAGTGGTCTATAGATTCAAATCAATCCAGATCAAATTTACAGTAGCCTTAACAGAATAGAAAAACCAATCCCCAACTTTATATAGACAAGAGGCCTCAAATAGCTAAAACTGAAAGAGAAGAACAAAGTAGGTGGACTAACACTTCCTGATTTTAAAACCTGCAACACAGCTACAGTAATTAAACAGTTTGACACTGATATAACAAGAGACACAGAGATCAAAGGAATAAAATTGAGAGCCCAGAAACCCACTGAGATGTAGTCAATTAATATGGTTCTTCTAGCCATAATTCTTTATGTGATATATTATGATTCTGGACTCTAAGCCCGTAGCTATAATCCCATTTTGGAAGGTGTTTTCTGCTATCCTAAAGGGAACAGGGTTTAGTTGGAATTTAAGTGTCTAATTTAGTAGTGTGTTAAGCTCACTTCTCTAGAAAAACAAAACCAGTGACACTTACATATGTCTAGGACAGAGCTTTCCATCAAGATATAATCTTATATCAAGAAGGCATCCCAGCCCAGTCCAACTTAAGCCCAAGAGTTAGATGCTACCCAAAGCCCTCTTGAGATACATATGGCTGCAGGCCAATCACAGGCTGGTGAGTGCAGGCACCTCTTAGGGCTGGGTGGCCCCCAGAAGGCAGGAAAGGGAAGGGGAAAATGGAGAGAGATATAGCTCCTCAGTCTCTCATAAAAAGACCACAAGTCACTGAAGGCATCATCAGACTGTGACCTGAGTGACAGGTTGGACTTTACTCCTCGACAAGTGCAACTTGACATAAAAACCTAACGACCATGTAGTTGGTGAGAACCAAGTCACATCCTTTATTTCTTCAGGGGTACAGTCTCTGCAAGTCAACAATTACACCTCACGGCCATTCCTTTGTATATAAGAGCCATCTTAAGTCACCAAACCAAACTCACTGCCACGGAGCCAATTCTGACTCACAGTGAGCATTTAAGACAGGGTAGGACGGTCCCTCTGAGTTTCTGAGACGGTATTGCTTTATGGGAGTAGAAAGTCCAATCTTTCTCCTGAGGAGCGGCTGGTGGTTGTGGACCACAGCTCAATGCATAACTACCACGCCACCAGGGCTCCAAGAGCCATTTGGCTAAATACAAAGCCGAGGGCCATCAGAAAAGCGTGCTCCAGATCTCTGTCTGAAGTGGCAAAGGCTGAGACCAGAAGCATCAGAGACTGGGGCATGGTGACCATGGGACTGAACAAAAGAAGCAGTGCCAAGTTTACAGGACTGTGAGACAGAACAACTCTTGACCCGTGGAGGCAGAGGCCAAGGGACCATGTGGCTGAGAGGCAATGTTGTAGATCAATGACTATATCCTTACTGTTCACTAATTCTGACTTTTGTTAACCTGTTAACTTCCCAGATGAACCCCCTTAATCGTGAGTATCATAATTATAAGCATTGTCTATGGCCATCACAATTAATTACTGAACCTGCATAGACGTAGAGTATTGTGGAGGAACAGGTGGTGTCAGAATAGGTACAGAAGGACGGAACATGGAGGCATAGCTGGCTCTCCCTCACAGCAATAGGGAAGCCAGAAGAGGTCAGAGCTGGCCTTCTAAGCCATGTGTTACACACACCTATCTATAGTCAACTGATTTCTTAAAAAAATACTTTCCAGGTCTGTGTTTCGACTTTTAGAAGTGTTTTCCAGTTGAGTCTGAGGGGGTGCCACACTGTCCCCAAAGTCTGTTTTTGGTATTCTCCAGGGATTCCATCGCTTTGCTCCCCTTGCTGCTATGTTGTATGCCCTTAGTGTTTCACCCCAGTGCGATGGTCAGGTTGGGCACAATTCCCCCACTCTGTCTCCAGCGCTGTCCCCTGTAGCACTATGGCTCAGTGAGGGACGTTGTGACTCGTGGTGGGGCCAGCCCTATGGTCCTCTCTGTGCATTGTCTGCTCTGAGCAGGAATATTGTCCTCGGAGCTTGGTTTTTAACAAGGGTGCTAGGTCCATTTGATGGGGGAATGAAGGAAGAGTCTCTTCAATAAATGGTGCTGGGAAAATTGAACTTCCACATGCAGAAAAATAAAACTGGATCCTTGCTTCTCATTATACTAAAACAAATTCAAAGTGGTTTAAGAATCTAAACATGCAAACTAAAAACTTAACATTCTTAAAAGAATGAGCGGGGCAATCTGTCAGTCCTAACTTTCAACAATATAATATATAAATAAAAGTATAAAAAGCCAAAGTTGAAATAAATTGGGTGTCATAGCTACCAGTGGGAGATTATCTTTGGAAACCATGTACCCAACAAAAATTAAAATATTTACAAACTTCAAAAAGACAACCCAATCATAAAATGGGAAAAAGACTTGGACATCTCATCAAAGAGAACAAATGGTCACCAAACATGGAAAACAAGAGAACTGAGAGGAGAGAGTATGCGGATGAATTCTTTAGTCTCATATTTTAAGAAGCCTAGCAGGCCAGGGTTCTGGGGTGGAGGGAGGCCTTCATGCTTGTGAGTTAGAGTTGAGTCCCAACCACATTCTCATAATTAATAATGACCCCCACTTTGTCCTCCCATAATGTGACTATTAGTCCTGCCTTAAAGGTACCTCTTTTTTTTTTTTTAACATTTTATTAGGGGCTCATACAATTCTTATCACAATCCATACATATACATACATCAATTGTATAAAGCACATCCATGCATTCCCCGCCCCAATCATTCTCAAAGCATTCACTCTCCATTTAAGTCCTTTGCATCAGGTCCTCTTTTTTTCCCCCCTCCCTCCCCTCTACCCCCTCCCTCATGTGCCCTTGGTAATTTATACATCGTTATTTTGTCATATCTTGCCCTATCTGGAGTCTCCCCTCCCCCCCATCTCTGCTGTCCCTCTTCCAGGGAAGAGGTCACATGTGGATCCTTGTAATCAGTTCCCCCTTTCCAACCCACTCACCCTCCACTCTCCCAGCATCGCCCCTCACACCCTTGGTCCTGAAGGTATCATCCACCCTGGATTCCCTGTGCCTCTAGCCCCCATATGCACCAGTGTACAACCTCTGCCCTATCCAGCCCTGCAAGGTAGAATTCGGATCATGGTAGTTGGGGGGAGGAAGCATCCAGGACCCGGGGGAAAGCTGTGTTCTTCATCGGTACTACCTCGCACCCTCATTGACCCATCTCCTCTCCTGAACCCTTCTGTGAGGGGATCTCCATTGGCCGACACTTGGGCCTTGGGTCTCCACTCTGCACTTCCCCCTTCATTCAATATGGTGTATGTATGTGTGTATATATATATATATATAAACATATACATATATAGACACACACATATATACATATACACACATATATCTTTTTTTTTTTTTTTGCATGATGCCTTTATACCTGGTCCCTTTGGCACCTCGTGATCGCACTGGCCGGTGTGCTTCTTCCATGTGGGCTTTTTTGCTTCTGAGCTAGATGGCCGCTTGTTCACCTTCAAGCCTTTAAGACCCCAGACACTATCTCTTTCAATAGCCGGGCACCATCAGCTTTCTTCACATTTGCTTATGCACCCATTTGTCTTCAGCGATCCTATCATGGAGGTGTGCAGTCAATGATATGATTTTTTTGTTCTTTGATGCCTGATAACTGATCCCTTCGGGACCACTCGATCACACAGGCTGGTGTGTTCTTCCATGTGGGCTTTGTTGCTTCTGAGCTAGATGGCTGCTAGTTTATTAAAGGTACCTCTTACAAGCACATGGCTGATTGCTATCTAGCCAGCAGCTTTAACTATAGGAGCAGACATGTGCTATTGCTCTCATAGCTTAGGGGACTGTCGCCCCCTTACATGCCCCCAGCACTGGTGTTGGGGACCTTTAGGGTTAGGGTATAGTTCATTTTATTAAGTATGTGGTTGCCTGTAATTAGTAGAGCTTGCCTCTCCTGAAGGTATAAAGATAAGAATACAATCTCTCTCTCTGTGTGTGTGTGTGGGTGTATGTGAGAGATTTGGCTCCTGAGGTCAAGGCTGAAGTAAGCCCTTGCATGCCTTATCTGGTCTGATTTCTACTTAATTTACCCCTCAATTATACAACCAACCGCCCCCATCGACCCACAACCAAACACATGAAAAGATGCTCATTATTATAACCATCATTTACTCACTGCCAGGGAATTATTTCCGACTCATAGCATTCCTATAGGACAGAACAGAATTGTCCCTGAATTTCTGAGGTTATAAATATTTATGGGAGCAGAAAACTTCACCTCTCTTCTGCAGAGGGGCTGGGTGGATTTGACCTGCCAGTCACAGCCCAATGCTTAGCTCAACTACACCACCAGAGTTACTCATTAAGCACTCCAAAACCAACTCACTGCCATTGAGTCGATGCCGAATCGTAGCGAACCCTTATGGGTTTCCAAGCCTGTAACTTAATGGGAGCAAACAGTCCTGTCTTTCTCCCAAGGAGCAGCTAGTGGTTTAGAACTGTTGACTTTTTGGAGCGCAGACCAACACATAACCAGTACACCACCATGGCTCCAGTTGCCCATTAGAGAGATGTAAATCAAAACTACAATATGATTCCATTACAATAAAATGGCTTATAAAAAAAACAACAAACCAAGATAGAAAACCACCACTGCCAGAAAATAGCTAATGTTGGTGAGGATGTAGGAAAACTGGTATCCACATCAATTACATTGGGCTGCGATCCACATATTACTCCTGTAAACAGGTGCGGTCTAGTAAACCCAAAGGGGTTTGCTGTGTATGAGTCAGCGTTGACTGGATGGCAGGGAGGTTTTTTTGTTTTGTTTACCAGTTCCTGGTAGGCCTACAAAATGGTACAATTGCCGTGGAAACACCACAGCTCTTCCTCAAAATCGAGAACCAGAACTATCATCAGACAAAGCCATTCTACTCTCAGGTCCCCAAGACTTCACTGAAGCAGAGACTCCAAAAGAAGTGTGTACACCAATGTTCATTACAGCAATATTCATTACAGCTAAAATGTGGGAAGGAGCAAACTAAACCCATCAACAGCCAGCAGCAGAAATGAAGTCTTGGGAAATGCTACAGTGGATCTAGTTTGAAACTATGCTGAACAAAATAAGTAAAGCACAAAAGGCCAAATATTGTATGACTCCACTCAGAGAAAATGACAAGGAAAGGCAAATACATATTTATTTTTATTAGTGTTTACTGGGGACAAGGAGAGGGAGCACATACAATGACACTAAATTGTACAAGTAGAGACGGCTGAATGCATATGTTTTGTTGTGTATATTTTCAACAAAATAAAGAAAATTTAAAGAAATTACCTACTGTTTTGCTTTTTTAACTCAAAAAAAACCCCACAAGGAATACACCAATAAGCCTCTCTTTTGTATTTACTGCAACATAACTGATGGATATAAAAAATACACATTTTGAAAGTCTAGACCAAGCTTCTCAACTAATTTATCATGGCAAGTAAACGGATTACACCTAAATTAAGCTTTTCTCTCTTCCCCCTTTTTCTCTCCCTATCTGTGAGTGGTCCCCGAGGCAGCTCAGCCCGAATACTGTTAGTTTGTAGTTTCTAGCCTTATGTACTCTGCTGTGTAATGCAAATAATATTTTCTATGCACAGGAACATAATCAGGTTGGAAAGTATTGGCTTGATCATTTTCTGGAAGATCAGAATGTGCCAGAAAAAATGAATAACTATCAAAGAAACGGAAACTGGGTACAGAATAAGGTGGGTTGATATAATAAAAAGGGTGGATATAATAAAAAGAGAGGCCTTATTCAGAATGATGAAGATGGTCCATTATTGAGTAAAGAGTAACTTTGATAACTTGGATGTTTAAATATAGATTCTCAGAATTCCCAAAATTTCTGTTAGGAAAATTTAATTCTTAGGTATAAAAGTAGCACTTGAAAGCCTTTTCCTCAGATATATGCTCACCAAAGTAGAAGAACGGCCAGGAAATAAGAGTCACAAAGTCTTTTCCCCCCATGAATTGCACCTGACCTGATCCCACCACACCGAGGCAAAGCACTGGGGGAGTGCAGCGGAACAGCAAGGGAATGGAGTGGCAAGGTCCCCAGGGAATGCTGACGGTGGACTTTGGGGCCAGGGCGTGGTGCCCCAACAGACTGAACTGGAAAACACTCCTAAGGGCCAACAAACGATCCTTGAACTAACTACAAGCTCTTCTTTCTTGATGTGTTTTGTTTTGCTCTTTGTCAGTGGTTTGTTTTTGTTGTTTTGTTGTCTGGTTGTATACTGTTGCTTTGTTTTCCTCTGTCTTGTTTTCGTGCATGTTAGTGTCTCCACAGGTCTGTCTGAATAGGACAGGCTGGATAAACTATCTGGAGGAAAACAATGGGACCGACAGTTCCTGGGGGACTTGGGATACGGGGAGGTGGGGGGGGGGGGTAAGGAAGTAGTGTTAACAAACCTAGGGACAAGGGAACAACATGGGACCCAAATTGGTGGGGGGGGGGTGAGTGGCAGGCCTGGTAGGGAATTATCAAGGGAAAGGTTACGTAGAGAAGAGGTATAGCTGTAGCCCAGGTGGGGACGGAGCATGGTAGTAGGGCAGGAGGAAAGTCAGGGAGATGGAGGAAAGAGCTAGGAGTCAAGGGACATTTATGGATGTCTAGACAAAGACATGTACATGCAAATATATACATGAGGATGGGGAAATAGATCTATGTGTCCATATTTATAGGTTAAGTATTAAGGTGGCAGGAGGACCTTGGGCCTCTACTCAAGCACTCCCTCAATGCATGAATACGTTCTTTTATTAAATTGGCACTCTACGATGCTCACCCTCCCAACACAACTGCTGAAGCCAAAGCGGGTGAACAAGCAAATGTGGTGAAGAAAGCTGATGGTGCCCGGCTATCAAAAGAGATAGTGTCTGGGGTCTTAAAGGCTTGAAGATAAGCAAGCGGCCATCTAGCTCAGAAGCAACAAAGCCCACATGGAAGAACACACCAGCTTGTGTGATCGCATGGTCCCGAAGGGATCAGTTATCAGGCATCAAAGAACAAAAAATCATATCATTGGCTGCACACCTCCATGATACGATCACCGAAGACAAATGGGTGCATAAGCAAATGTGGCGAAGAAAGCTGATGGTGCCCGGCTATCGAAAGAGATAGTGTCTGGGGTCTTAAAGGCTTAAAGGTGAACAAGCGGCCATCTAGCTCAGAAGCAATAAAGCACACATGGAAGAAGCACACCAACCTGTGCGATCACGAGGTGCCAAAGGGACCAGGTATAAGGCACCATGCAACAACAAAAAAGAATATATGTGTATATATATGTGTGTGTGTATATATATATATAATATATAATATACCATAGTGAATGAAGGGGGAAGTGCAGAGTGGAGACCCAAGGCCCATTTGACGGCCACTGGAGATCCCCTCATAGAGGGGTTTAGGAGAGGAGATGGGTCAGTCAGGGTGTGATGTAGTACCGATGAAGAACACAGCTTTCCCCCAGATCCTGGATGCTTCCTCCCACCAACTACCATGATCTGAATTCTACCTTGCAGGGCTGGATAGGGCAGAGGTTGTACACTGGTGCGTATGGGAGCTGGAGGCACAGGGAATCCAGGCTGGCCGATACCTTCAGGACCAGGGGTGTGAGGGGCGATGCTGGGAGAGGAGGGCGAGTGGGTTGGAAAGGGGGAACTAATTACAAGGATCCACATGTGACCTCCTCCTTGGGAGATGGACGGCAGAGAAGTGGGGAAGGGAGACTACGGATAGGACAAGACATGACAAAATAACAATCTATAAATTATCAAGGGCTCATGAGGGAGGGGAGAGCGGGGAGGGAGGGGAAAAAAAGAGGACCTGATGCAAAGGGCTTAAGTGGAGACCAAATGCTTTGAAAATGATTAGGGCAAAGAATGTACAGATGTGCTTTATACAATTGATGTATGTATATGTATGGATTGTGATAAGAGTTGTATGAGCCCCTAATAAAATGTTTAAAAAAAAACAAAACAATAGAAGTTCAAGAAAAAAAAAAAGTCTTTTCCCCTGACAACTGTGTTCTTAATAACCGAAGTCACCACAATCAAAATCAGAGTATCAGATTGAGAGAGAGAGTTAGTTAGTTAGTTAGTTGGGGCCAGGGGGTGCGGAGGAGAAAGTAAATGGAAGAAAGGGCACTCAGGTAGTGTGAACAGCATTTATTAAAGCAAAGAGATAAGAAGCAAGGTGTGGGCAGAAAACTGTGCTGTGGGGTGGAGACAGTGCAGGGAGGATGTTGAAGGAGGAGTCGGACCTCAAGTGCTCTGTATATTGTGCTGAGAAGATTGACCCTTACTCCGTAGTGAATGGAAGGAAGGACAGTGGAAGGCTTGAACCTGAGAAAAAGACATGATTCAATTTGTTCCTTAAACAAGGAAGTTCATTAGTTAAAAGGCTACTAAAAACCTTTAAGGTTAGTGGCAAGCACTGAACTAAGTAAGACTAGAGAAATGGAAAAAACTGAATGCAGAGTAAATAAACCGATAGAGTTTGGTAACAATGTGTGTGGTAGATATATAATCGTTTGTCAATTTAAGGATTAAGTGTAGGGGCGGAGTCTAGCTTGTCAATCAAATCATAGCCAATGACGCCTCTGTGTGGGCATGGCCTTCTCCTGAGAATTCTGGGAAACCCGGTACTTCCTCCTGGAGTCAGGAAATACCTATCTCTCTCTGCGACTCCTTGGGAGACTGAGTCTGACAAGCCACATGGACCTACCCTGATGCAACCAGACCTGGGAAGCCGGAAGAGCCACATAGAGACAGCTGTCAGCGCTGAGATGTTTCCAATGCCTCTGGATCCAAAGACTTTCTTACCCACTGGCCTGTGATCTTCTACATTAGGCGTCCTTGCATGTGATTCTGAAGAGGATTTTAGAGGACTTTATAGATGGGTATCGGACATATGGGCTAATATCAGACTTAACGGACTTGATCTGGATGGGGCTGGGAATTTTTCTCAATGTTCAATTGCTCGTGTATGTCAATCTCTTTCTTATATGCATATGTGTGTGTTTCCATGGATTTGTTTCTCTAGTCTACCCAGACTAACACAATGTGAGAGGCAAAAGAAAAGGAAGCATCACGGGTGCCTTTCATCTTTCTGGCTCCCGGGGCCTCAGTCAAGTAGGGGATATGGTAAGTAAGTCTGGGAGAGAAGAATATGAAATTGTGGAAGTGACTGATGGGACTGCAAAGGAAAGGATTATAATCTGAAAAGAGAACTGAGATCACAAGCCTTGGAAACGCCTACATCAAAGGTGAATTTATGGGGCAGGAAAGCCAAATGAAATCTTAAACAAGAGACTCAGGAGAACAGCTGGAACCCTGCGCAGGCCAGAGCGTTCTTATCGAGGCCAAGGGAAGGAGAGTTTCTAGGAACAATTGTGGCAGAGGTTTGGTAATTTGTGAGAACTTCTATCAAACACTCCAATAAATGCAGACTAAAAGAAAAAGAGTGAAAGAAATTAAAGCTATCAGAGCAGGAAAGAAGTGGAGATAGCCCAATCTATAGAAGCTTGGTTAAGATGAGAAAGGAATGCCCTCACCTTTCCCCACTGAACCACATGACCGAATACAAATCAATCTCAAATCAATCTCGCCACCACGCTTGGGACACATCCACTTCCTGATCATGAAATTCCACTCTGTATCCCTCTCCTTTGTTCTGTCTACAGCCTCACTCTTTTTTTTAAATCATCTTATTACAACTCTCATCACAATCCATCCATTGTGTCAAGCACATTTGTAGCCATCGTCATTCTCAAAACATTTGCTTTCTACTTGAGCCCTTGGTATCAGCTCATTTTCCCCTCCCCCACTCTCCCTCCCTCATGAACACTTGATCATTTATAAAATTTTTTTCATGTCTTACATCGACTGCTGTCTCCCTTCACCCACTTTTCTGATTATCTGTCCCCAAAGAGGGAGTTATATGTAGATCCTTATAATCGGCTCCCCCTTTTTACCCTGGCCTCACTCTACTTTTGTCTTTTAATCAGATTTTTCACATACTAGAGTTTGGCTCATCTTAAACAGCTCTTCTTTGTCTAGAGCCTTCTGGCTCTCTCCCACCTCACAAATAAAGTTCTTGGAAAAAAGCTTTCTTATCACTGAAGATGCCAAATGTGAAAAAGACAGCAGATGGTACCCAGCTAACAGAAATAGCTAGCTAGCTTCTGGGGCTTAAAAGTTTGTCTTAGTTTTAAACAGCCCTCTAAGTGAGGTGACAACTAAGGCCACATGGATGATGCACACCAGACTTAGTGCTGTATAGACTGTATATAACAAGACAAAGACTAGCACAGGGAACTGCAGTAGAGCTTAAATTCAGAGCATGCAGTTTTCAAAAGGCTAGGAACGACATTGAAACCCTAAAGTCCATCTACAGGGTCACCACTCAGAGTAAGCCTCTAGTGAATCCACACTGAACACTGAATAGGCTTGCTATCAGACAGGGCACTGGAAAGTAGAATAATGCAGCTGTAGTTAGGTTAAAATTACACACTTTACCATATGTTCTCTCTTTGGATCTATTTTTAAATTGTTCTAATTTTTATTATTTTTGCTATCTTAAATTATAGATATTTTAAATTATTTATATTTTAATAGTTTATTGGCATATATCTCATAATTTTATCATTCAATCATATTACAGAGTTGTGCAATAATCACAATAATTTCAGAACATGCTCTTTTTATTTTTAAACCATTTTATTAGGGGCTCGTAAAATTCATCACAATCCACACATCAATTGAATCAGGCATGTTTGTACATATGTTGTCCTCATTCTCTTCTAGACATTTACTTTTTATTGAACCCTCCGTACCAGCTTATTTTTTCCTCCCCTTACCCTCCCCATCATCCCCCCAATAGATTGTACATTGTTATTATTTTCATCTCTCACGCTGCCTGCTGTCTCCCTTCCCTCATGTTTTCTGTTGTTCCATCCCCTGTAGAGGGATGCATGGTTGTGTGTCAATCATTGCGATTAGTTCCCCCTTCCTCTCCTCCTCTTCCCCCTTCCCTCTGGCATCACCATTCCCACTCCTGGATCCTGTGTGTCCTGAGCTCCCATCCCCTTCTATCCCTGAGTACATGTTCCGGTCTATTCTGAACTGGGAAGCAGCACTGGGGTCATGGTAGTGGGGGAACTGGGGTCATGGTAGTGGGGGGTGAGGAAGCCTCAAGGAACCACAGGAATAGAGTGTGTTTCATCGATGCTTTACTGCACCCTGGTGACTCATCCCCTCCCTGTGAGCCTTCTGTGGGGAGATTGTTCCACTGTATACAGATGGGCTTTGGATCTCTGCTCCAGCCCACCTCGTTCTCAACAATATGTTTTTGTTTGTTATGTGTCTGCTGATGCCTATTACCCGGTCCCTATGACTCCTCATGATGGCACCGGGGGTGTGCTTCTTTCATGCGGACTTGTTGCTTCACTGCTGAAAGGCGCCTTGTGTTAACTTCACGCCTTTAAGACCCCAGATATTTTTGTTATCTTTTCAATGAAGTTTTCCTGTTTTATTTTGTTGTTGTTACTGAGGGTGGGCTTTTAAAAAATCATTCATTGGGGGCTATTACAACTCTCATAACAATATGTACATCAATTTTATCAAGTACATTTGTACATGTGTTGCCATCATTATTTTTTGACCTTTACTTTCTATTGAGCTTTTGGTATCAGTTCCTCTTTTTTCCCTCCTTCCCCCCACCTGTGTAACCCCTTGATAAATTATAAATTATTATTTTTATATCTTATACCAGCTGCTGTCTACCTTCCCCCATGGTTTCTGTTGTCCATTCCCTAAAAGGTGGGGTGGGGTGCGATTCTGTGTAGATCACTGTGATCAGTTCCCCTTTTCCTCCCCATCCTCTCCCAACTTCCTCCTACCCTTATGGTACCACTACTCCCATTCCTGTTCCTGGATTCCATGTGTCATGCGCTCTTACCTGTACCTGTGCACATGCTCCCCCGGGTCTAGCCCACAATGAAAGGCAGGACTGGGGTCATGATAGTGGGGGGGGTAAGGAAGCCTCAAGGAACCAGAGGAATATTGTGTTTCATCGGTGCTTTATTGCACCCAAGTTCACTCATCCCTTCCCTTGTGACCCCTCTGTGAGGGGACGTCCCATTATCTACAGATGGGCTTTGGGTCTCTGCTCTGATCTCCCTCTTACAACTCTTATATAGCAATCCATACATCAATTGTATCAAGCACACTTGTACATATGTTGCCATCATTTAAAAAACATTTTTTCCTACTTCAGTCCTTGGTATCAGCTCCTCTTTTTGCCCTACTCCCCCCACCCTAGTGAACCCTTGATAAATTATATAGTTATTATTTTCTTATCTTACACCATCTGCTGTCTCTCTTCACCCACGTTCCTGTTGTTCGTCCCCCTCAGGAAGGGTTATACGCCGATCGATCATTGTGGTCGGTTCTCCCTTCCTTTCCCTCCTCCTTCCACCTTCTCTCTACCCTCAGAGTATTGCTACTTCCATTACTGTTCCTGAGGGGTTTAATCTGTCCTAGATTCCGTGTGTCGAGAGCTCTAATGTATTCCAAGGTTCATGCAATGGTCTAGCTGGGTTTGTAAGGTAGAACTGAGGTCATAATAGTGAGGAGGAGGAAGAATGAAAGAATTTCAGGAATTCTGTGTTTCTTCAGTGCTACAGTGCACCCTGACTGACTCGTCCCTTCTTTGTGACCCTTCTGTAAGAGGATGTCCAACTGTCTACAGATGGGCTTTGGGTCTCCAATCTGACACCCCTCGTTCGCCTAGATATACTTGTTTGTTTGGGATCTTCTGATAGCTGATCCCATTGATACCTCGTGATCACACAGGCTGATGTGCTTCTTCCATGTGGGCTTTGTTGCCACTGGTTTACCTGGGGGGTGGACTTTTCCGGTTTATTTTGTTTTTGTATGTTTCTCTCTATGTGAGACCTAGCATATGTAAATCCAGAGTAACTGATTTAATAGTTTTTTGGGCTTATGACAGAGTAAGTTGGAAGAGGGAGCTAATGTGAATACAAGAAGAAAATATTCTAAAATTGACTATAGTGATCATTTTAAATATGCTTAAACTATTGAACTATATAACGTGTGAATTACATCAATAAAATTATATATATTTTTAATTTCAAAAACTCTCTTTGTGACTTCTCTGAAAGTCCTCACTAAGCCCACAGCTCTCTTCCCTCTCACCGACGTTTGTCCCTACACCCACTGAAGCTACTCATGCCAAAGCTGTCAGTGTGATGTCACTGGGAAATCGCATGGGTGCTCTTTAGTTTGTCATCTTGACCTCTCAGCAGTATTGTATACTACTGATTGGGCCCTCTCTCTTATAATGTCGTTTTCTATTGGCTTCCTCACTATCGCATTCTTCTTAGTTTTCTCCCTCTACCTCTCTGGTAATAGAACCAGGCTGCTTGGTATACATTGCTAGTTGGGTGGCTTGAACAGTTAGTTACTTCCTTTGTGCTTTTCTTTTCTCATCTGTTTCATGAAGAAAACAATAAAACTACTTCACTATATAGTGCTATATAGGTCTAAAACTTAGCACTTAGAACCATGTTGGGGATGAGGTAGGCACTTACTAAACTCTAACTGCTGATACTATACAATCCTCAATGGCCAGCAGCACTCACTTGTCTAAGCTAAGACATTTGGAAGACAGCTTCCTGCCCAACCAACTGGAAGAGACTCATATGTATGCCCATTCCAATGGAAGGTACCCAAGAGAATACAGGAATTACAAAATAGCATCGCATGCAATTAACACTTCCCTGAATTAAACAATGGTTGCAGCAGTACACAAACAGGAAGCTGCCAGAAATTCAAACTAGATTCAGATGAGGATGTGGCACAAAGGGTATTGATACTGGTGTCAGATAGATCTAGGCTGAAAGCAGAGAATATCACAAAGATCTTTACGGTACTTGTGTTTTATTAACTAAGGAATGACATTGACTGTGTAGGTCATAACAAACTGTGGATAGCCTTCAGAATAATGAGAATTCTCCAGAACAGTTCATTGTGCTCATGTGGAACCTGCACATGGACCCAGAAGCAGTCACTGAAACAGAACAAGGAAATACTCTGTGGTTTAGAATCTGAAAAGGAGTGTCCCAGGTTGTGTCCTTTTACCCCATTTATTCAATCTGTAAACTGAGCACATAAGCAGAGTAGCTGGACTACAGCAAAAACAGGGCATCAGGATGGGAGGAAGGCTTATTAACAACCTGCAGTATGCTGATGACATACCCTGCTTGCTAAAGCCGAGGAAGACTTGAAAGCACTGCTCATGAACACCACGGACTTCAGCCTTCGAAATGGATTGCGAATCAATGTGAAGAAAACAACAAATCCTCACAACTGGCCAATAGACAACATCGTGATAAAGAGAGAAATGATTACTTAACTTGTCAAAGATTTAATTTTGCTTGATCCACCATCAATGGTCATGGAAGCAGTAGTCAAGAAATCAAACAATGTATTGCAATAGGCAGATTCTACTACTGCATGAGACCTCTCAAAGCTGTACCTGACCAAAGTAATTTCCAATCTTAAAAAAAAAAAGAAGATATTTCCAATCATCTTATATGTATATGAAAGTTGGGCAATGAATAAGGGGAAACTGAAGAATTGATACATATGAAATTAGGGGTCTGGCAAATATGTTAGGCAGGATTTTCTAGAGAAACAAAACTATGGACACATGATTTGATAGATTTATACAGTACAAAGGAATTTAACAGCTAATTAGTCCACACAGCAGTACAGAGAGCTCAGTTCAACTCACTTCCGAGAAAGTCAATGTACTGGAAGTCCTTCAATTCAAGAGGGCTGCCAGGTCCAAGGTCAAGGAAGTAGACAGATGAGTCTTGTCTACAGCAAGCAGGCATTCTGGCCACAGGCAGCAAACAGGGTGGGCCACCAACAGCCAGCCAGATGACAGGATCCAACAGTCCCAAGCTCAAGGGATGCATATAGCAGCAGTGTGGTGAAGCAGGTCTCGAAGGAACCTCAAGTCTAGCAACACGATCCATAGGTTGGGTGTCCCTCCCACAGGTAGTGTAGCTCACAAGTTGAAGGAGAGAACTAGCTAAGGCAGTCACATGCTGGTCCAATCACCAGAGAGCAAGAGAGAGGGGGGTGGGTCTTATGAAGCCATTTATCTGTTTGCCCTCCAAACAAGCTGCAAACTCATTAATTCCACATGTTCCTACTGGCCAGGTTGGCACAATAAACCTACCTATCACAGCAAAGAATACTGAAAACATCGTGAAAAATAAATCTATCTTAGAGAAAGTACAACCAGAGTGCTATTTAGAAGCAAGGATGGAGAAACTTTGTCTTGGGTACTTTGCCATATCAGGAGAGCCCCGCCCCTGAGAAAGGACACCATGTTTGTTTAAGTGGTGGGGCAGTGAAAAAGAGGAAAACTCGCGATGAGATGAATGGACAGTGGCTGGAATAATGGGCTTCAACATAACAATGTGAGGGTGGCCTAGGGCCCTCCGAGACGGCTGTTCATTCTGTTGTGCATAGGGTCCTTATGAGTTGGAACCAATTTGATGGTACTGAACCAAAACAATATGGCTGTCATACTTCCCTCTCCTTTGGAGTTTCATCTTCTTGTGTGTTTCTCTAATCCTGCTGCCTTCAAGGCCCCACACTAGCTGTTTTTTGATCCTACGTGATTTCATGCAACTACAGCAGAAGAGCTCAAAATACGGTTGAGCTCCTAAGACATGTTTTAAAAAATATGAAACGCTTCACGAATTTCATGTCATCCTTGCACAGGGACCGTGCTAACCTTCTCTGTATCGTTCCAATTTTAGTGTATGTGCTGCCGAAGCGAGCACCCTAAGACATTCTTAAGTGGTTCACAAAATCCAAACTAATTTAAAGCAACATGTCATTTGTATTCAAAATATGTCTTATTGATATTTGTAATTATTGTGCAAAGCAATGGTGGGTAAAACTTATCCTACTTTAGAACAAAACTGTATGAGTAGAGAGTGCTCCTTGGAGACAAGGATGGCAAGACTCCATCTTACAAACTTTAGACATGTTAGGAGAGACCAGCGTCTGGAGAAGGACATTATGTTTGGTAGGACCAGTGAAAAAGAGAAAGGCCCTCAACAAGATGAACTGGCATAGTGGATACAACGATGGATTCAAACACACACAAGAACAGTCGTGAGGATGCTAAGGAATTTTATTGTACACAGGGTCACTAAGTGACTTGGTAGAACCTAACAACAACATGTCTTCTCACAGTTGAAAAAAACCCAAACTAAAGTTTTGAAAGCCAGTTTCACTTAAGAATGTCTTTGATAAAGCAAGACAGATTAGTTTTTAAAACTTTCTAATTGTAATTTAATTGAAAGTTTAGATCAAATAGATTTCCTATATTCACACACATCTTGTTCTGCAGCATCGATTACAATCCCCACAATGTAACAGCACTCTTCCCATTTCCACACACCCTTCTTTCCTGTTCCTTCCAGCTATCCGAGCTCCATCCTTGTGTGGGGGAAGTAAAAGCTCTAAAACGGCTCTTCTATTGAAGAATCTCCTGTCATTGTAATGCTGGAAGTTATGTCACTGATATTTCAAATGCCAGCAGAGTGACCCAAAATGAACAGGTGTCAGCAGAGCATCCAGACTAAGAAAAGACTGGAAGAAGGAATAGGCTGTCCACTTCAGGGGAATTAGCCACTGAGAACCTATGGATCGCACTTAAACATTGTCAGATTCTGAACATCTCATTAACAGAAGCAGGCCATTGACAGACAGTGCCAGAAGATGGACCCCTCAGGTAGGAAAGCACTCAAAATTTGACTAAAGAGCTACCGCCTCAAAATAGAGTAGACCATAGTGTCATGCATAGAGTAAAGCACATGATTTACTGTGCTTTGCATAGCAGATTCGAGAAGAATGGTGGCACACTCATCACCAAAAGAACATGTCGAGATCTATCTTGAAGTACAATGTCTGGATATCTATGCACACACAAGGAACTCTAGTCAATACAACTATCATTCCTATTTATGCACAAACCACTAAAGCTAGTGATGCAAAAATTATTGGAACATATGGTCTTGGTGATAGAAATGGAGCTGGAGATGGTATGATATAATTTTGTAAGACTAACACTTTCTTCATCCCAAACATCTTTTTTTAACAACACAAAAGACATGGGAATTTCTTTAAATGGAATACACAGAAATCAAATTGACTTCATTTGTGGGAACAGTATAGAAGCTCAATGTCAACAGTTAAAATCAAGCCAGGGGCCAATTGTGAACAGACTATCAATTGATCACATTTAAGTTCAGGTTGAAGCTGAATAAACTTAAAACAAATCCACTAGAGCCTAAACATGACTTTGAGTCTATCCCACCTGAATTTTATGAACATTTCAAGAACAGATTTGATGCACAGAACTGTGGATGACAAGAACACCAAACACAAAGGAAAAATATCACTAAAATAACAAGAAAGAAAAAGTTAAAGTGTATGTCAGAAGAGACTCTGAAACTTCCTCTTAATTGTAGAGTAGGCGAGGCACATGGAAGAAATTAAGAAGTCCAAGAGCCTAACAGAACATTTCAGAGGGCAGCTCAAGAAGACAAAACAAAATATTATAACGAAATGTATAAAGACCTCAAGCTAGGAAACAAAAAAGGAACAGTACACTCAGTGTAACTGTGGATGAAAGAACTCAAGAAAAAATTCAATCCTTGAGTTGCAACATTAAAAGATTCTGTGGGGAAATCATTGAATGATGCAGCAGTATACTGACAGGGACTTGCTTCCAGAGGCTCAGGCCAAGCTCAGAAGAGAATGCAAAGGAAAAGATACCATTGCTGATGCCAGATGAGTCTTAGCTCAAAGCAGATAATATCAAAAAGATGTTTACTTGTGTTTTATTAACAATTCAACTGTGTGGACCATAACAAACTAAGGATAGTCTTGAGCAGAATGGGAATTGCAGAACACTTAATTGTGTGCATGCAGAACCTGTACATGGATCAAGAGGTTTAAATATGGTTTAAAATTCATTAAGTGTGTGTAAGGTTTTATCCTCTCACCACACTTGTTCAATCTGTATGCTGAGCAAATAATCAAAGAAGCCAGATTATATGAAAAAGAACATGGTATTAGGATTGGTGAAGGCCTATTAACAACCTGTGCTACACAGATACAACCTTGCTTGCTGAAAGTAAGGAGGACTTGAGGCACTTGCTGATGAAAGCAAGGACTGCAGCCTTCAGTATAGGTTACAACTCAATGTAAAGAAAACAAAAATCGGCTCTTTCCTCGGCTGCTGCTAAGGTGCTCGTCCTTCCGAGGAAGCTAAGGCCACGTTGGGATGAGCTCCTCACTTCATCCGGCGACTAGCACCGCGCCCGGCAGCCGCCAGCCCAGGACTCCCACACCATGGCCTCCTGTCTCCGAGCTCGCCTGCATTTACTCGGCCCTCATCCTGCACGACGACGACGAGGTGACCATCGGAGGACGAGATCAACAACCTCATTAAGGCCGCCGGCATCAACGTGGAGCCCTTCTGGCCCGGCCTGTTCACCAAGGCTCTGGCCAACGTCGACATCAGGAGCCTCATCTGTAGTGCAGGGGCTGGTGGCCCTGCCCCAGCTGCTGGTGCCGCACCAGCCGGAGGACCTGCACCGGCCACGACTGCTGCCCCAGCTGAGAAGAAAGTGGAAGCCAAGAAAGAAGAGTCTGAAGAATCTGATGATGACATGGGCTTTGGTCTTTTTGACTAAACCCTCTTTTGTAATATGTTCCATAAACCAAACTGAACTCTTAAAAAAAAACTTCACAACTGGACTAGTAGGCAACTTTATCATAGAGGGAGAAAGATTAAAGTTATCAAGGATTTAGTCTTGTTGGGTTCCATGAGCATTGATCATGGAAGCAGCAGTGAAGAGATCAAACAACGTATTACATTGGGAAAAATGCGGCACAAGAGCTCTTTAGAGTGTTGGAAAGCAAGGGAGGTTACTATGAGGACTAAGTTACGGCTGACCCAAGCCATGGTATTTTCATTCAAATCATATGCATGTGAAAACTGAACACTGAATAAGGAACGAGAAGAATCGATTCATTGGAATTATGGTGAGGAATACTGAAAGAACCATGGACTGCCAAATGAACAAACTAATCTGTTTGGGAAGATGTATAGCCAGAATACTCCTCTGAGACAAAGACGGTGAGACTTTGTCTCAGGTTCCCTGAACTTGTTGTTAGACCAGTCTCTGGAGAAAAGACATCATGCTGGTAAAGTTGTGAGAGAGTGAAAAGGAGGAATACCTTGGACAAGATGTGGATCCACACCACCACCACCACCACCACCACCACCACCACCACCCAACCCCCCCCACCCCACCATTAAAAAAAAAAAGAAAAGATGTGGATCCAAATGGAAGAACACTTGTGAGGACGGTGCAGGACAGGGCAGGGCTTCACTGTTTTCAACGGGGTCACTCGGAGTCGGAGCGACTAATGGCACCGAGCAACACAATATCACTTCTGTAATCCCACCAAAGGATTGGGTGAGACTGCAATGGCTGAGAGTGTGTCAACACTAACAGAGGAGAGGGGCCAGTATTCAGTGCCATAAGGAAAGTCAGCTCAGAGACAATTCCTGGGACCATCAAGGACGAAGAACCACTAGCGGAGTAAATCTGAGATCACTCTCTGCTTAAAGATGCACCAGAAATTGTGGCACTGAGACCATTGGATAGAGCATGGCAGCTATGCCAAGAGCAGAGGGCAGGACAAGAAGACAATGAGACAGTGAGGGGAAGCAGCAGGTAGCTTTCTGATCCCACAAAGGCAGAGGTCTCTGGCTGCTGGCTAAGAAGAGGTATTGCTACAGACCAGCTGACCAATTTCCCTAATCTTAATGTTTTGGGGATTCTCTTAATGTATCTGATCCTGGCTTGTGGTAACCTGTTGGCTTCCCTCATAAATGTCCTAAGTGAGAGAATTGCCTGTGAATTCTGCGTAGCCACTGCAATGGATTATCAAACTAATCAGAGAAGTAGCATGTTGTGGGAGGAATGGTAGTTGCTAGAATAAGGTGAAAAAGGATGGAGGATGGGGCATGTTTGACCTCTGCCTTTTGGCCATAGACCTTGGGCTGGGGAAGAGTTGGATTTTTCATTTTTTTGTGCATATTTTCAACTTTATAGGATCTAGTTTATGTGATATATATATATATATAGCTATATAGCTTCATTTACCCTTTCAACAACCAAATGAAATAGGTACTGTTATACTCATTTTATTACTGACAAAATAGATTATGTCAATTGTCCAAGGCCTTTTTATTTTAAATCATTTTATTGGGGGCTCATACAGCTCTTATCACAATCCATACATCCATCCATTGTGTCAAGCACATTTGCAGCCATCATCATTTTCAAAACATTTTCTATTGGAGCCCTAGTTAACAGTTGGTTCCATCGCCGCGTTGCACCCCCCTAATCTTTGATAATTTAGAAATTATTTTTTCATGTCTTACACTAATTGATGTCTCCCTTCATTCACTTTTCTGTTGTCCGTTCCCCTGGGAGGGGGCTATATGTAGATCATTGTGATCAGTTCACCTTTTCTCTCCCACCTTAGCCTTACCCTTCTGGTATGGCTACTCTTATTATTGGTCCTGAGGGTTTTATCTGTCCTGGATTCCCTGTGCCTCCAGCAAAGACTACAAACCTTTCAAAGACACCTTCATCTTAATTTACAGAGATGTGATAAAGTGTTATTAATATCCTTGCCTTAGGAGAGTTGTGAAGCTCTCCTTATACATGGAAACCACTTCTGAATTTCTCCAGCTACACCAGAGACTCCACCGCCACATAAAACCCAAGACCAATTACCACTAGGCAGAGGTCCGTCATGCTTCTATCCACCATCTTTGTTTAGCTAGTCTGATACCAGTCATTCCTCCCACAGCACTCTACTTCTACACTGGGCTCAATAATTTGTTGCAAGAGCCAAACAACAGAACTCACAGAAAATATTCACAATTAAAAAGGTTTATTATGGAAGCTAAAGGGTTACTACAAGTTAGGATCATTAAGTAGTAAAGACACACAAAAAAATTTACAAAAAAAGTAGTAAAGACACAGACATAAAAAGAGAGAGAGTCAGTCAGTCAGTCAGTCACTGGTCCACAGCAGTGTCTCCTCTCAGCCATAAGCCAAGTCTCTCTGTCTGGTCCTCAGCTTCTTGACCATGCCACACGATCCCTTGGCTTTTGCTTCTCTGGGCCAGGAAGCCTGTCTGCTACTCTGCTTCAGCCTCATAGCCTTAGTGTGGCTCCTCTGTTCTTTCTCATGGTCTCCTTGCCTTCCTCTCTGGTCTCAACCTGGCTCCTTTGCTCTGTCCCATGGTTTCAGTGCCGCAGTCTCTTTGCCTCTGGTCTTTGCCTTCACCATTTCAAATAGACCTCTCAAAAGTGCTCCACTAGAGACTACTCTTCCCTGATGGTCCCAGGATTTCTCTTTCTGCTTCCAAGATGGCTCTTATACATGGCTTTGAGAGAGGTGTGGGTTTTGCCTTTCAGCAGACTACAGCCCTGAGGAAACAAGGGGTGGTTGCACTGACTTACTTAATGTTTCATAACTTATCTATTCGATTACTCAGGGTTCTAACACTCATTGTGATGTTCACACAGAAACTCAGACAAAATTCATGATTAAAGGGTTTATTAATGGTGTCAACAAGTTGTAGTATCAGTGAAAAATGCTTAAGGTAGATGTTTACCAGGACATGTTACAAAATTTCAGGCATGCTAATAAATGCCCAAAGGGGCATACCACTCTGCTGTAAGCCTCACAAATGCCATGGGTCAGCAGATTCAGCTCCCTGAATTAAGTTCCCAGAGGCACCCCACTCCCTAAGCCAGCCTTCTGCACAAGCATACTCATTCTTAACTTGCTCTGTGGGTTCGATGCTCTGGCTCCTGGTTCTGCTGCTGCTCCTCTGATGGTACAGCTGGCATCTGGATCCAGGAGGCTCACTGTGCAGGGACCATGGATCCAGAAGACGTGCTCCACTCCTGGCTCTTGCTGGTAACAAGATCCCTCCTCCTGCTTCTCAGAGGGCTCATCTTATATACAGTTCACAATTACTGTTCACAATAACTCACAGGTGAATCCTATTATCTTCTTCCCACCTTTTTACCAGACCCATCCAGGGAAAGGTCATTTGGTGAGAATTGGAGACTTTGACTGGAAGAGTCACATTAAATAATGCACTTCCCCTTCGCGATGACTTCCACTAAAGTTCACACCTTCAACTAAAGTGGAGACTCCAGAAACATCTAACCTGAATCCTGTCCACTAGCAGCAGGCAGAGCACTCCTTCCAAATAGTGGTATAATCATAGGCACAGAGGTTAGAATGTATTTCACATAAGGTATCTTGACTAGAAGGGTTTTATTAATGAACTACTGAGTAAGTAAATGTATCTGTTAACTTGACTGAGAAGATAAATACAGAACAAAAATACAGAGCAATAATTGACTAGGAGACTGCCAAGAAGGCAGTCAATTGAAGATTAGTCAAAATAACTATTAGCAGTTATTTAAATCATTTAGGAAGTGGCTGACATTTTTGTTACTTTTTCCAACAGTTTTAATGGCATATAATTCCCATAGCATACAATTCAATAGTTCATTCAGGAAATGGTCCACATTTTAATGTTCAAATTTTACTATAATTTTTTAGAAAGAGCTATAGTTAAAACAAGGAAAAGTGCCCTCTTGTCAATTATTTTTTAATAGTTGGAAGTGGTATCACACACAGCCATCGAGTTGATACCAACTCATAGCAACCTGACAGGACCGGGTAGAACTGCCCCTGTGAGCTTCCGAGACTGTAGAGCAACTAGTGGTTTTGAACTGCTAATCTTGCAGTAAACGGCCCAATTCACAAGCCACCAGGACTCCTAGAAGTGATATGGTTAACTCCCTTTAGCAGTAACACTCCAATTAACTTTGCTAATGATAAAGCATGAGTGGAGTAAAGCAAAGAGGTCCCCCAAATCAGTTAATTCTTTAAAAGCCAGCTTTTACTCACCTAAAAATACCTTTGAAGAAGTCAAAATAGGTTTATCTTCCCCTTCCCACTTTGTAAGGAAGGCACAAATTTCACTTGCTACCTCTCCTTCATTAACCTCTTCTTTCCCCATTTGGAGCTCCGGTTTCCAAATCAGGAAGTGACTAAAGAAAGACTATCTGACCAGTCCTATTCAGTGATGAATCTGCTGTCTCCAGGGACAGAACCAGGAACCTGACCTTAGGCACTACAGTATCAGGGTTGTCTGCAGAGCATCAACACTCATGCATAGAAAAGGCTGGGCACTGGCATTTTCCCACAGAAGGGAGGGGCACAGAAGACTTCTAACCATCTGGTGCTTATTAAGAGGTGGGTTCTTAGATAAGGGCTGGGCCAAGGGGCCATCCTTTCTAATCTCACTCAGCGGAATCTGCCAACATGGTCCTGTGATTTACAATCCAGTTGTCAGGAGACACCAGTCCCTGGAGAAGGACATCATGCTTGGTAAAGCGGAGGGGCAGTGAAAGAGGAAGGCCTTCACAAGATAGGTTGACACAGTGGCTGCAACAATGGGCTCAAGCCGAGGAACAATTGTGAGGATGGTGCAGAACCGGGTAGTGTTTCATTCTGCTGTGTATAGGTGGCTATGGGTTAGAATCCAACTTGATGGCAATTCACCACAATGGCCCCACATACCTTTAGGGAGGCAGTGGCATGCATAAACTCCCCTTCATCCTAGTCAGCAGCTAAAGCCAATCTTCCCAAAGCCCCTCGCTTCTCTAAAGAACCTACAAATAATGGCCCTCAATGCTATATGAGATGACACAGACTGGGAGGACAGCAGGCTTGTCGGGAAGAGGAAAAAAGCTCTTCCTCCATTTAGATAGCGGAAGTGGGGAGAGCAGAAAGGGAAAAAAAAGCAGCATGCTGCAGAGGTAGCAAGACTTGCAAGAGGAAGATGAAATAAGTGGTTAACAAACGTGCACAAGAAAACGAGTCACTATTTTTGCTGCCAGTAAAATGACAGGCTAGCAAGTGAGTTTGGTATGGAAAAGGCTCTTCAGGCCAACAGGAAGAGAAAAAGCACAATGAATGAGCAGTAGTGAGAGTTCTTACCATCACCTGCAAAATTCACAAAAATAATTCTCTTTTGACAATAAAATGCTCCCCATGTACTTCCATATTCAGAGCAATGGAATTTACATAGCTCTGATGGTTTAAGTCTCAAGCTCCCCCAATCTTTAAGATCTAACTTTTAAGTCAGAATTAGTCTGACCAATCTTTCCCTCAGGTCTCAATCAACAACATATTATTAAAAGAAGTTGCTTAAAACAAATCGAAGCAAATCTTATCCGTCCGGTTTGTTTTTTTAAATCTCTTTTGATAAGATACCAGAAAGTGAGTATGTATGCAACGGAGGGGAGAAAAAAAACCCAACTGTACAGAAAAGCATATGTCTTAAGTTACCTAATGTTGCTCTAATAAAAGTACCAAGTGCTTTAACAAACAGATGTCTTTCCTCACAGTTCTGAGCTAGGGCATGGATTTAGGGAGAAGCTTGCTCTGTTGGTTCTAAACCTTCCTAATGCTGTGACCCTTTAATACAGTTCCTCATGTTGTGGTGATCCCCCCCCCCCCCAACCATAATATTATTTTCATTGCTACTTCCTAACTGTCATTTTGCTACTGTTATGAATCTGGCGATTCCTGTGAAAGGGTCATTCAACCCCCAAAGGGGTTGCAACCCACAGGTTGAGAACCACTGCTTTAATACAACTCCTCTTCTGGTGACCCCCCCCAACCATAAAATTTTCGTTGCTACTACAGAACTGTCATTTTGCTACTGCTATGAATTGGGCGACCCTGTGAAAGGGTCGTTAGACTCCCCCAAATGGTTCCTGACCTACAGGTTGAGAACTGCTGCTCTAAAGCAAGGTCCTCATCTCTTCAGCTAGTTCCTAGGAAATCTCCCTGTAGCTTGGCATCAATCTTCCCCTATCTATGCTGCTTAGATTATTGTCTAAACTCCTCTCTCTCTCAGGAAGATACAGACACCAATGTCACTGTGAAGAAAGACTATGGTGCACCCAAACCAAGGTACTTTCAAACGCCTCATATGCATGTGAAAAGTGAACAATGACTAAGGAAGAGTCTATGAAAGAACTGATGGCTCTGAGTTAGGGTGCTGGCAAAGAATACCAAATATACCAATGGCTGGCAAAAGGAAGAAATCTATTTTAGAAGATTTACAACCAGAAAGCTCCTTAGAAGCAAGAGTGATGAAATTGTCTTACATACTTGTTATCAGGAGAAATCAGTCCCTGGAGAAGGACCCTTTATGCTTGTTAACATAAAGGGTCAGTGGAAACTAGGAGGATCTAATTGAGGAGGACTGGCACAGCTGCCACAATGGACTCAAACGTAGCAATCATTCTAAGGATGGCATAAGTCATAGGTACTGGGCAGTGTTGTATGCAGGGTCACTATGAGTCAGAATTCTACAACTCAGGAGACTCTAATTTAAGACACACCCTACACTAAGCATGGCTTATTAGACACAACAAAGGAAGTCTATTCCCAAATGGGGCAATAACCACGGGCACAGAGATCACAATTTAACCCAGAAGAGTTAAACTAAACAAAACAAAAACCACCTCAAACTCACTGTCATCATTTGATCTTATAGCAACCCTGGAGGACTCCATAGAACAGCCCCTGGGGGTTTCTGAGACTGTGACTCTTTATGGGAATTGAAAGCCTCATCTTCCTCCCAATTCCACCCTGTGGTCCTCACAAATTCATGTCCTTGAAAGAGCCACAGCACACTCATCCCATTATCCCCAAAGTTTTAAATCAACTCCAAGATCTTATCTTCTATAGGATCTAAATCAAATATGAGCGAGAAGTTTCATCCTGGGTCAAAATTCTTATATCCTGTGAACTTGTGAAATCTAGAATACAGGGGTCATCCACTTCCAAAGTACAAATATAAGGCACGTACAAGGTAGATCTTTCCATTTCAAATGGGAGAAAATGGAAAGAGAAGTAACAGGCATCAAGCATGTATCAAACCCTGCAGAACTAATTACATTCACTCTCAAGGCTGCAAAATCGTCCTCTCTTCTCTGAGACCATCTAGGGAACGGCCCTGCCTCCACACTCTGCCTTTCAGTTATGGGTTTCAGTTTTGTCTTTGAAACCCAAGGGGACTCTGTTCTTTCAGGTTTGGATGGTCCCACCCTCCTGGTCCATCTGAGAGGCAACCCCACTACCTCATTCCCTTGGCAGCCCCCATACTGGAACCCAGTTGGAGAAGGCAAAGATTGAATTCTTTGAAACCTAAGAAGCTGTGGTCCCAACCTGTAAACCCAAGAAGACTCTGCTAGTTGAACAGTTGCTTGGGGGTGATCTTTTTTTTCTTGGAAGACTAGCTTAACTTCTTTGGCCTGTTTCCTTCCTGTGAAATTCGTCCCTACCTTTCTTTCTCTGTCCACTTTGGTGTAAGCTGGTGGGTTTTCTGCTATAATAGTCATTAGGGTGGCGGGGGGCGCAGCAGGTCCCGCCATTGTGCTGCGGCTCCGCGTGCAGCTCCAGTCCGGGGCCTTGCCCAGCACTGCCCACCATGGAGTCCGGCAGGGCCAGCCCCGAGGCCCCATTCCCACACCCCGCTATCCGCGGAGGCTGATTCCACGAGACCTGCAGCCTGTGGCTGGGCCAGGTCTTGTTGCTGCCCCATCAGTGCTGACGGTACCAGGGCGTCCTTGTCTTCCGTAGTAAGACCTGCGGCAACGTGCTGGTGTTGGACAGGGTCATCCAGGGCACCGAGAGGGACGAGTTCCCTACCAGGAGATGATCGTCAACCTGCCCCTCCTTAGCCACCCCAACCCACGCAAGGTGCTGATCAGCAGGGGTGGGGATCCAGGCATCCTTCGGGAAGTCGCGAAGCATCCCTCCGTGGGGACCGTGGTCCAGTGTGAAATTGATGAGGATATCATCCGAGTCTCTAAGAAATTCCTATTGGGCATGGCTGTTGGCTACTCCAGCCTAAAAATGACCCTCCACGTCGCCAACGCTTTTGAGTTCATAAAGCAGAACCAGGATGCCTTTGACATCATCATCATGATCTCCTCAGACCCCCTGGGACCTGCAGAGAGCCTCTCAAGCAATCGTACTGCCAGCTCATGAAGATGGCCCTCAAGTTGGCATTCTCTGCTGCCAAGGCGAGTGCCAGTGGCTGCCCCTGGGCTTGATCCAGGAGATGCGGCAGCTCTGCACGTCACTCTTCCCCGTGGGGGCCTACACCTACTGCCCCATCCCTACCTACCCCAGCGGCCAGATTAGTTTCATGCTGTGCAGCAACCCCCTACTCCCACCCCCCAGTACAGGTGGAGCAGAGGCAGCTGAAGTACCACGAGGCGGAAGTCCACGGTGCAGCCTTAGAGCTGCCGGAGGTTGGCAAGGCCCTGAATGATGTGAGCAGGGCCGGAGCTGCTGCTCCCGCTGCCACCCAGAAACCTGGGACCAGAGAGCCTCAGGGTGCCGGCGGCCCCCGGCCTCACACAGGAGCCTCCGAGGGCTCTCACCCACAGACCAAGTGTTACTGACCCCAGAATGCTGCCCAGCCTGTCTGTCTGTCTGCTCTGTGTGGAGTCCAGCCTTGACCAGCTGTGTCCAGTGCCTTCTCTGCCTTGTCACCCCTTGCTCACCAAACACGGGTATTTATAACAATAACAAAATAGTCATTAGACCCACCAGGCATAGGCTTAAACTCTTTTTTTTTTTTAAAGAAAAATGCAAATAGTACCTTTATTATTTACATATGGTTCTGTAACAGGCTTAAACTCTTAATGAAAGATTGTGTAACCATGTCTTTAGTGAATATTCTAGGACCTAAGTTTGTACAACAGAACCTTCCAAATCTTCTAAGTTCTATTTTCATTTTGCAGTTCATTTCTTAAGTCTCTATTCTCACATTTTTCTAAAATCAAGGAGAAACTACATGCCCCCTGCACAATTTTCCTTAAGAAATCTCATCCGCCACATATCTGCATTCGTCATTTTGCAAGTTCTACTTTCTACCAAACATTTGGACATAATTTAGACAAGTTCTCTGCTACTGCATAAAAAGGCATCATCTTTCCTTACTGTCCGATCACATTTTCTTCTAATGCACATTTACCATCTACATTTCTAGCAATATTCTCTTGCTGTACCGTATGTATTCTCTAAATAGAGCTTCTCTAGCCTGCTCCTTCGTGGCATAGTGGTTATACATTAGTTATGCTAACACCAAGGTCAGTGGTTCGAAATCACCAACCACTTCTAGGGAGAAAGATAGGGCTTTCTATTCCTGTAAGAAGTTACAGTCTCAGAAACTCACAAAGGCAGTTCGATCCTGCACTATAGGGTCATTATGAGTAGGCATTGACCCAATGGCAGTGAGGATCCCTCTCCTCACTACCTTCCGAGTAGCCCTCGCCAGAATGACCTTTCAAGTCCATAATTCTACGAACAATCTTTACAAAGCAATCTACACTTAGAGTATTAGGTACCTTAAAACTCTTCCAGTTTCTACCCATTATCTAATTCCAACATGGCTTCCACAGTTTAGGTATCTGGCGAACCAGCACCTCATTCTTCCAGTACCAAATTGTCTTAGTTGTGTAGACAATACCACAAGTGTATGACTTTAACACAAAACATTTTCTCCCTTTTATCGAGTCAGTTCTGACTCACTGTGACCCTATAAGGACAGGTAGAACTGACCCTGCAGTTTCCATGACCATAACACTTTAGAGGAGTTGAAAGCCTCATCTTTCTCCCTCAGAGTTGGTGGTGGTTTTGAACAGCTGACCATGCAGCCCAACATGTAACTCTGTAACTCAATAGGCCTCCCCAGGACACTATTCTAAGGGAAGATCCTCTCTCTCTATTGGCTGTAAGGGAAAGTCCTGTCTCTTCAGCTTGTTTCCTGGTACCCTGGAGATCTCCCAGTAGTTTGGTACTAATATTCTCTGCTCTGACTTTGCTTGTTTAATCTCTTTTGTACCGTGAAACATACCCTCCATCAATCTAATCCCACTAGCATAACAAAGACAACCTACCACCCAATGGGATTATAAACACAGGCAAAGAGGTTATGATTTACAACATATTTTGGGGAGACACAGTTCAGTCCAAAACAATATACAATATGCAAATAAATTATAGTCAATGTTAACAACAGAGACAAAAGAAATGTCATGTTGTTTTGTTTCTTTCAATTAAGCCAAGCAGCTCCTGTATTTCAGATTGAAGGTCTAGGTTCAGGCATACTCTGAGCCTCTGGGTGCACACCTCTCAACCCTTCCATGTGTATTTATATTTACTGGATACGTGACATTCAAGGCATCTGCAAAGTGCAGGATAGCACAGCGACCCAGTCAGCAGAAATCCACAAAGGAATGCCTCTGTCCTTTGATAGGCAATAACCGCTTATCTACAGTTCTTTAACAAAATAAATAGGCTAGGTACAAATTCATGTCTATAATCAGGTGACTTTTCAAGTCATCTCCACTAGATCTGCAGTGCTCTAGGGAATGTGGAGACTCACAGCACAAAGTTCAAGCCAAGCCCATTATATTAGATGACCGTGAATGGGAAGGACATGGTTTTGTTACACTCTACAGCTCTAAGAAGAGGAGCGTTGAATCAGCCCTTAAAAGAGAGTTTGAGGGCTAGAAAAATATGGTCACATCATACAGTAAGAACAGAACTGGCTGGGGCCACATGAGCTGGATCCTGGCTCCAGCTCCTCTTCCACCTGAGGGCACAATCCTTGAAAACCTTTTCGCTCTTTCTTACTGTTTGGCACTCTAGCTCTTACAGCTTATGGTTTCTCCAAGAATTGCTTTTAGAAACTAGCTAACTGGAATTGGCGAAGTCAGACTACATAGGGTGGCCAGCTAACTCTGTATTTCTGGTATATCTCACTATACTCTAAGAGTGGCTTTTTTTCCCTTTATGGAAGACTAGGATAGCAAGAGAGGAACTGGTAAACTAGCTATCAATTCTATTATTAATTTAGGTAGTCTTAAAGAGAAACAAAATAGCCACACTTCTTTCAGGGTTAACATTCCCAGCAGCAAACATGAGACAAAGTGCCTGTCCTCACTAGCCAAGAAATATCATACTAGAATGCTTTCAACCCAGCATTCCCATCCACCCCAGCTCCCCTGACACCGAAGCACCATAGAAACGCTCAGATAGAATTCCCACAGGTAAAGGATCCTTCCCAGCAGCTCTAACAGAGACATATGTCTGCAGCCATCTGGAGGAACCCTTTGGGAATCTCAAGAGAGAAATACATTTATATAAAATGGACACACATAAATAAACTTTGTATCCCGAACATGGGGAAATTTCCATATTGGTGTGCGTTTATATGAAAAACAGAAATCTTTTCCTAGGCAGGGAACTTTTCTCCTGTCTTCAATGGCTAGCTTTTCCACTGTAGAGAGATGGAGCGCTACAGAGTGCCCGGATCTGGGTTACTCCTAAGAAAGCTACGTGGTTTGTGCTTTCCCTCCAGGAATTCCTAATACAAGGACTACCCATAAATAACGGCCACACCAAGTTTCTAAGAACCCAAGGCAGGACATTTACTTAGATGTTCAGGTTTCATTGCTTCTGCTAAGAACAGCTACAATTTTATACCTGGGCAGATTGGCAGAGTGCTTTGATGACAATTCATTCGTAGATTAATAATGAGCTTCATCTAACATTTCCAGCATTTCTAGAAAGATTTGTGTGTGTGTGTGCCCGCGCACCAAAAACACTCAGCAAACTAAAGATGCAATCCCCAACAGAATGCTCACTTGTGAGAGAGTTCCAAGTTATCTATGGGCATTAAATGATTTCCTCTGCAACACTGTTGCACTCTAGCCGACAGTTCTGCATTACAATTTCTGCGGGCCGTGAAGAAACTGGACCAAGATTGTCAAAGTGTGATTCTCATGAACTAAGCAGACGAAAGGTTTCTTCCTGGAGTTGGCGTGGACTTGCTCAAGATCACCCATAACTACGGGTCAACAATGTAAACTCAACACATCGTCTTCTGTAAGAGCTGTATCTCAGACAGCAGAGAGGGCTCATTGGCAGAAAGAAGGGTGAAATCACTGTGACCAAGAGCACACAGTTGGCCGAAGCATGTTGTGAACTTACTAAGCTCACTTTTTAAGTCTGCTAGGCACAGCTCTCCACCAATAAGCATTGTGACACTTCCATCTTTTCAACATGTCCACTCCTTTCCCCTTCGGGCCTGTAGTCGACACCTTTCCATACCGTGAATGCCTCAGCTTCTCCCACACTCACGCCTACCAGCTTCCTCCTCGGTTCCAACGCTGGAGGAATGTCCCCAATCTACATAGGTACGCACGTATTACGCAAAACCAACGTGCACGCGCTGACACACCAAGACTAGAGCCAAACTCCTCGTCCCTGCAAATCTCGGAAACGAAAATGCCCTCACGAATCTTGAATAGCGTCCGCCTCTCCCGTTGACCCTTCTGCTTCCTTGGTCCCAACTAGCTCGGGTTCCCGCGACCCTTTCCAGGTCCTCCCTTGGGGGGGGGGGGGTCTCCGTCCGAATTCACTCAACCTGGCTCGTCCTTGGCGCGTGGCTGGGGACAGGCCTCCCAGCCCCCCTGGCAGACCTCGAGGATGCAAACTTGAAATGGGCCCACGCCTGTGCTCGCAATCTTTACCCAGACTCCTCCACCGCCGCGGCACGTCCCGCGGGGGCCCCCCTCGGCGGCCCGGCCCGCTCGCGCCCTCCTTCCCGGCTTCCGCCTCGCGCCGCCGGGGGTCCGCGGCTCCGGCGCCCACGCCCCCGGGCCCGCCACCCCCACCGCGGCCCCGCGCCCCCGCGGGCTCTCACCGCTCGAAAAGCAGCCTCACGGAGAAGATGCCGGCCGCCAGCGGGAAGACCGAGAGGATGTGTCGGGCCCGCGGGTAGCCGTAGCCATCAGCCGGCCTCTCGAGGTCGGCCCAGCTCACGTTGTGGGGCAGCCAGAAGCGCTCGCTCCAGAGCCAGCTCCACAGCAGGCCCAGAGCTCCCGCCGCTGCTGTCGCCATCTTACGCCCGCCCCACAGCCGCCGCCGCCACGGCCAACGGAACCAGCGGGGAGGCGGCCCCAAGGCGGAGCCGGGCCTGGCCGGCGGCCACGACTTTCCGGCCCCGTTTCGCCCCGGCACGGCTCAGCCCGCCTCCTCCGCGGGGGCCGGGCCTCTTCCCCGCCCATCTCCCCTGCCCGCCTACCTGCCTCGGCGCAGCCCCTGGGGCCACGCCTCAGTGAGGCCACGCCTCCGTGGGGCCACGCCCCCCCCCGGAGCCCGCGGTCCGACCCAGCCCCGCTCGGGAGCCACGCCCCTGCCCACCCCGCGCTGCCTCTGCCGCAGCCCCTGGACCGCAAGTCTCCGTCTCGGCGGCGGCTGCTGCTGTTGCTGGCGCAGGCCCCGCTGCTGCTCCACGGCCCTCCCAGGCGCCGCTGCCCATCGCAGTCTCGAGCTAGCCCCCCTTGACGTACTTCACTTTCGCAATGCAAACTGGTTGCGGTGTAACCATGCCCGTTAGCTGTAAATCTTCACCACGGAAGCAGGCTACCACCCCCACCCCCCCGCCCCTCTGCTGCGCTCGAATCGCCTACTTTGGCAGAGGAGCGCTTTAGCCGCCGCGTCACCAGATGTTTCTGATCCGGGTTCTGACTCCCCGCTCTCAGAACACCAAACCGCCATCAAGTTGTGTGAATAGTTGGCAGACTGCCCCCTCTGAGCTTCCGGGGACCATAACTATTTTCACAGGAGCAGAAAGCCTCATCTGTCTGCCATGGAGTGGCCGGTGGGTTTGAACTGCTGACCTTTGAATTAACAACTCAATGCACAACCCACTGGGACTCGGGCTTCTAGCTCCTAGCTAGGTCAAGTCTGTTTCTATTCCCATCCCTCTCCTGCCAGGCTTAACTCATCATTTTTTTTCTGTATGTATTTTGGTGGTCTAAAAAAGACCAAAAAAACAAAACCAAGACAAACAAAAAAGCCCAAGCTCACTGCCACTCAGTCTATTCAGGCTGTGTTTGACAGCTTAGAACTGCCCATTGGAACAGACAGCCTCACTTTCTGCTACAGAGCAGGCTGGTGGGTTTGAACTGTTGACACATTGTGATTAGCTTAACACAGCCCACCACACCACCAGGTTTCCTCCCTTCATGTCCGTATCTCTATATAATCATAATTTCTCACTGCTCTAGCTTATTACCACTATTCCTCAGAAAATTAATTTTTTAATCTGTTTATTCTCATTGGAAAGAAAAAAAAGCTTATAAAAAGGAAGACATGCAAAAGAAAATACCAAGGCAAAAGAAGAATGAATGATGGTGTCTCAGTGGGATAGCACTGGATTACTGACAGTAAGATCAGGGGTTCAAAACCAACAGCTCTCTGCCAGCCAGCCCCATGCTCTTATAAAAATCTTTCTGAAAACCTATAGAGACTCTGTTTCCTGTTTGGAATCAACTTGATGGCAGTGGGTTGAGTGTTTAAATGAGCTTTACAGGGTTATTTGTTCCTTCACTCTAAAAGTAGGTATTAAAAAAAGGGGGGATTGTTATCCCCCACTATTTTATAAATAGTGCTGTGCGTTAGACATTGGGCTGCTAACCCCAAAGCTGGATGTTCAAACCCACCAGCTGGTCAGAGGGAGAACGATGAGGCTGTGTGCTCCTAAGATTTCGTTTCACCCTCTGACCATAGTGGACGGATGTGAATAGCCTTGGTGTCATACAGCGGGAACTGTAAAGTCGATGATGGCAGATATAGTTAGGTTAAAATGCAATACCCCTATCGCTTCTCGGCCTTTTGGCTAAGATCAAGTGTAGTAAAATGCAATACCCTGTATTATTTGATTTCCCTTTTGATTCATTTTAAAGTTGTTTCCATTTTTCATATTTTCTCCTATGTCTGAGGTTTTTCTGATTTGTCTAGTCATTGTTTGTTCCTTATGGTTTTGTATGACTGTGTCTTGTTCTTCATGATTACCATAGTGTAGATCAGTGGTTCTCAATCTTCCTAATGCCACAACCATTTAATATAATTCCCCATGTTGTGGTGACCCCCCCAACCATAAAATTATTTTTGTTGCTACTTCATAACTAATTTTTCTAGTTATGAATCATCATGTAAATATCTGATATGCAGGGTGTATTTTTATTGTTACAAGTTAAACATAATTATAGCATAGTGATGAATCACAAAAACAACATGTCATTATATGTTGTGAAATATTTATTTCTAATGGCAAATGAATAAAATTTTGCCTTGAAGCATGGTGTAGCCTGGGTCACAGTCTTCACGCCAGGTGGGTGTATCTGCATGTGGGCGGACCTGCCTGGAGATGGATAGAGGAGCGGTGTCTTGGTTCCTAGGGCCTTCAGAAAGATGTTTTCCGATGGTCTTAGGCGATCTCTGTGAAAGGGACATTCGACCCCCAAAGGGATCGTGACCCCACAGGTTGAGAACCACTGGGGTAGCTCTATAGAAAAAGTGGCTAGGGGGCATGGCAGGAGAGGGTGGGGGAATGGGGTGCTAACAATGAGGATGAGGAGAATATTCTAAAGTTGATTGTGGTGGTGATTGCACACATCTAATATGATTGAACGATTAAATTGTATGATAGGTGATGTACATGCCAAATCAACTATTTTTTAAGCAAGGTTTCACTTCAGAAACCCCTCAGTAGAGCTACTATGAGTCAGAGTCCTCAAAGGCAATGGTTTTAGGGTTTGTTTTTTAATTCATCATTTTATTTGTGGGGGAGGGACTCTTACAGATCCTATACCAATCCGTACATCAATTGTACCAAGCATACTTGCACATGTTGCCATCATTTCCAAAACATTTTCTTTCTACTTGAACCCTTGGTATCAGGTCTTCTTCCTCCCCCCCCCCATGAATCCTTGATCAATTATATATTATTAGTTTGAATCTTTCACCTTCCCTTGTCTCCCCTCCCCTATGGCTATGGCTTTTGATCTGAGGTTGAAGTCCAGCCGCTTAACCAAGAAGCTTTAATGTGGGGCTTCTGAGTCAGAAAGTCCTTAGATCCTCCTAGAACCTGAACCCTTACTCTGTACACTGTGGGATATTTTTTTTTCTTTAACGTTAATTTTGTGATTTGAGTGAACACTTTTAGAGGACCTTAGATTCCCACTCAACAGTTTACACACACGCTCTTTGATACTACGTGCCGTCCCCTCAATGGATCTGTACTGCCCCCAACGTGGTCAGTACCCGGCCTGAGCACTGTTAACTGTCTTAATGTTGGATTTCCACAGTATAGGTTGCAATCTGCTCTGGATCGAAACAAACATACAGGGAACGGAGCCACACCCCCTAGGAGAACTGCCTGCCCGGGAGCCTAAAGCTCTGGGTGTTGTCAGTGCAAACCCGACTACTAGGTTAATTACGGAGGCTAACTAGCAGGACCTGGGGGTGGGGGAGGGGAGAAATGAAAAGAATGAATTCTCTACCTTTGCCCAGGGACAGCATGCTTAGAAGTAAAACGGCTCCTGTGGGTTTCCAGAGACTGTAATTTTTCAGTATCTCGTCACCAGAGTAAAAAGCCTCCTCTTTTTCTCGAAGAGCAGCTGGTGGTTTCAAACTGCTGCCCTTGTGGGTGGCAGCCCAACCCAGCTGCTACCAGAAGGGCAGCAGTTTGAAACCACCAGTCACTCCACAGGAGAAGGAACGGCGAGGCTTTCTATTCCCACAGAGTTACTGTCTCGGAGACCCACAGACAGTTTAAGCTGCCCTGTAGGACAGCTATCAGTCGGTATGGACCTGATGGCCGTGAGTTTAAGGCATGCTTATGTCAAATGTTAAAGGAGTTGAAGGTGGGGGTGGTGGCCATCCCAAGGTATTCGTTTAGCTCAGTGGTCCTCAAATGTTGGTGTGCATCAGCAGCACGTGGGGAGTTTGTTAAAATGGTTTTCTGGGCCCCATCCAGAGATTCTGATTCAGCACGTAGGGGCAAGGCACGTGAAGTAGCAGTCCTCATTTCTAACAAACTTGTAGATGAAGCCACGATGGCTTGAGAATATGTGGTAAGGCTCTCTGCCAAGGGCATTTTCATCAAAGTCAAGGACTGGCTTCATGGTAACTGCCTTACATTGTATTCAAGATAAATGTTCTGAGCCACTAACTTCTTTGGCCCAATGGGAATTCAACTCAGCTGTTAACCTCAGGATTGAGTAGTTCAAAACTACCAGCTCCACTGGAGAAACATCGGGCTTTCTACTCCAGTAGAGTCCGAGTTACTCTTGGGAACTCACAGGGGCAGTTCTACCCTGTCCTACAGAGTCCCTGTGAGTCAGAATTGACTCCATAGCAGAGGACATGGTTTTGGACTGTGTAGAGAGCACGCTAAGTTGACACTTAAGAACCCAATTCACCATTCTATATCCAGGAGGGAAAAACCAAACCAAACCACCACCTGTACCCTTGTCTTCTCAAACTTGTGGTGCTTAGAAAACATGGCTAACCTCTGTACGTCAAAACAAGCCAGGTGCTGCTTTCACTTTGGTCAGAAGTGACATGACCTTAAGGGGCGGGAACCCAGGTGGTGCTGAAGCCATCATGAGCAGAACTCCTTACCCAGTACAAGCCCCAAGTCAGCCCCCTTTCCTACTTCTCCAGTGGGAAAACTCCCCCTTCCAACGTCCCACTCATGACCAGGAAGTTCAAACTTTTTGATCCCTCAGAATAAGGGAGCCGTTTGGCTGCAGGCTGTTTTCTAAGAATGCGTACATTCTCTTGATGAGGACCATCCCTTTCGGTATATTGGTTGTGGTGCTAATCCTTGTTTCTACCTAGAGTAGTAGTACATCTACGTCAGTTCTTGGGAGCCATAGGCAATTGTTCAAAACCAAATTAATTACTGTCTAGTCAATACTGACTCATGGCGACCCTGTCAGAGTGGACCTGCCTCTGGGTTTCTGAGGCTGGAACTCTGTATGGGAGTGGGAGCCTCATCTTTCTCTGGAGATATAGCTGGTGGTTTTAAACTGCTGATCTTGCAGTTAGCAACCTAACTTGCAATCACTGCACCACCAAGGCTCCTTGGTCCTGTGTATAACGACATAGTTCATATTTATAAATTCGGGGCATAGGCACTGCCCTGTATGCAGTCAGTGCGTACAATGCACATAGGGTGGACGCAGTCGATGAGTTACATGGTAAGGGTAGCTAATCCCAAACCAGGATGGGATATTTTACGGATGGCAACAGGGCCTTCTAAAGAGCTTTATTCACCCCCACGGTAGGGGCAAGAGCAATACCCCTCCATCCACACCAAAGACTGGCTAGCTCCTGGGACAGTGGTCCTGCATGTAAGGTAGCTGAGAGGCACCAGACACCAAACCAGTCAAATTAGAGCAAACAGGCTTTATTGGGGAGAAACACCCAGCCTCTTCAAAGTCTCAGTCCACAGTGTCTGGGCTGGGGGAGTCATGCCCCAGACTACAGGGGTGGTGCTTATATGGCCAGAGAACATGTGACTGGGTTGTTTTGAGTCCATATAAGGTAGTCAGGGATTGGGAGATACAGGTATATCCTGGTTTCTGGAATGTAAGGTGTCTTCCTGGTTCTGGGTGTATTCGTGCTGAGAGCAGAGCGGTGGGTCAAGAACAAAGTGGGCACTGAGCCAAACAGCAGTGAACAAAATGGGCCGTGAGTACAAGGAAGGAAAAAAACGTGCAAAGCTGCTGACAGGTTACATAGCCAGCTCTGGTCAGCTCCACAGGTGTGTGTGAGAGATTCAAGGCCACTTGCTGCTAGTTGTGTCAGCCAGCTCTGGTCAGCTCCGCACGGGTGGGGGAGATTCAAGGTCACTTGCTGCTAGAAGCTGGCCTGGCATTGATTTGTCCATACACTGCAAAGTGTCACAGATGAGTATGCTTAGCCCATAGGAATAGGTCCTCCTATCCTGGTGGTACCACAAAAATGGCAGTTCAAATCCACCAGCCACGCCAAGGGAGAAAGATGGGACTGTTTGCTCCTTAAAGATGTAAAGAGTCTTGAATCCCCTCAGGAACCAGTCTTGGAGTCAGAATCAAGTCCTTAACCGGTCCTTCCATCCTAGTGGAACAGTGGTTCACCCAGGGACCAGGCAAGAGGGGAACTAGTCATCTGCTCCTTCCTCCTTAAAGATTACTCTGAAAAGCCACCCCTGGGGGGTGGGGGGGGGCAGGCAGTTCTACGCTGTCCAATACGGCTTGCTGAGTAGAAAATGGACCTGTTGGCTTCAGACAACGAGACCTACTATTAACAGTAACAAAAAAAAAAAACGCTTTAGCATTTGGGGCAATTGCCTCCACAGACAAAGAAACCAATCAGGCTTGGAGTGGTAAACACGTTCATTTTCAGCAGAGGCCACTGGAAATCCCATTTACCACGTGATGCATCATTAAAATGTAAATTATTAAATGTTGAATTATATACACAATAAACCTATCACTGGATTTTGAACTGGTAAAACAAACTGCTGATTTTGAACGCACACATTCATTCTCTTGCCAGTTGCTTTCAATTTTCCAGGAAAACATTTTTCTTCCCGCTGAGAATGAAAGCCCAAGATCAGCCCAACACTACCACCTAGTGGTAAGATGTGTCCATAGCACTTCTCATCTTTTCTTTCCAAAGGAGGGGCGGCAACTTCGTAAAAAAATTAAAGGAAACAATGGAGAATTCTTGGAAACGGATTGTGGTTGTGGTAGCAATTGTTCAATTCTCTTGGACATAATTGAAATATGGAATGCTATGTTATATTTATTAAACCCCAACTAAGAAAAAGGAAAAAGAAAAACAATGGGAGTGGAGAGCAAATGCCTTGAGAATGATTGGGGCAGGGAATGTATGGATGTGCTTTATACAATTGATGTACGTATATGTATGGATTGTGGTAAGAGTTGTTGGAGTCCCTAATAAAATGTAAAAGAAGAAAAGAGAAAAAAAAATGATTAGGGCAAAGACTGTATAGATGTGCTTTATACAATTGATGTATGTATATGTATGAACTGTGAAAAGAATTGTATCAGCCCCAATAAATTGTTAAAAAAAAAAAAAAAAGAAAGAAAAACAATGGGAAGTTCAAATGTAAATTAAAAGCTTTATTGAATAAAAATGTTTCAGACTAAGCAAGACCGTAAGAAAGCAGAATAATTTACATCTCTAAAAAACATTAGCGCTAAATCTCTGTAAATGAAGAACAAAGAAAAACCTAGAGCTTGAAACACCAGCTCTCTCCACCGCACAGGAGATCTGGAGTATTGATTATGTACAATGTGCTCCCGTGTGCAGTACAGTGCTTCAGTCTCTACACTAGAAAATCATCCCAAGAAAAAGGCGGATAGTTGGTTTCACTGGACCCTGGAAGTACTGTCTACCATAAACCCAACCAATGTCAGGCCTGCTAAGTCTTAACAAATACAAAGTGTCTCCAATAGTGGAATAAGGGCTTTGGGATGGGGGTGGGGTGGGGCCTGAGTCCCATGGTTGAAGGCAGTTCTTTTTTTCAATCCTCTGTTAAACTCTTCGCTCGGCTCTAACAAGCAGTGTGGTGAACAGTGATCCAGAGGGCCTGACAAGAATATTACAGCTTTCAGTAAGCTATGAGAGGCAGGAGACCACCGGAGAGGACACAATCACTCGGGCTTCGGTCAAATTGGCAGATACCATGGCTTATTTGGGAGGCAGTGGGTCTTTCCAGGCACCAACGCATGTGGGATTGGTTCTTCAATTTCTTCAGAAACAGTTCTGAAAAGACGGCTGTTATGCATACCCCAGTTATCCAGTTCAGGGTGGGGAGTAGAGCACAGGATGCAAAGCAGTAAATTCCCATTTTACTTGGCCGAGTATGAAAAAGTTAATCTAAAAGTTTAAAAGAAGACTAAATATTTGATCTCTTAGGAAACGAATACTAAGCAATTAAATTGGTATTACTAAAAAGTTTACAAACTGTGCCCTTTATACTAAAGTGCATTTGGTCATCTTCTTTTGGGCCCTGAAATTCTTTCTGCAGGTTCCCTAATTCCACAGTCGTATCTGTAGTGGAACAGTGGACTATTACCCATCTCAGTGGACTCCAGACTGTACTGCTAGGAGTGTCCCCTCTCTCTTTTGCATGGATAAAATCTTGAAGCCGTCTGGATATCATCACTATGGAAAGAGAGGGGTTAAGCGATATCGTCTCTAAAACTGGTTAATTTTAAGCTGCGGCATGGGATTTTTTTTTTTTAAAGCGGGGCTCATTTTTCCAAAGTTACTTCCACACAGATGACAGTTCACACTAAGATACTGTTCACGCATGTGCATCACTTTGATAAAGGGCAGAGGCTCACTAACACTAACACCAATTTAAGGCCCAGCACCTTCGTAACTTATCTATCACTCCTCATCCTCATCCTCATCCTCATCGTAGTACCGGTTTCTTTTTATCTGCTCTTCCACAGACAACTCTTCGACCACCTCTCCCTCCCAGAAGCCCATGCCCTGGGATCTCGGATCCTGAGTGGAGTATTCTTTGGGGGAGGTGTTGTCTACAAAGCTGGACCAGTTTGGAGACCTGGGTTCTTCTGGAGACTGCGGTGTGAGGAAGGCACCATAATCTTCATCTACGTTTGAGCCATTTTCTACAGGATTGTCACTCCCCAGCTCAAAACCGTGGACTTCCTGACCTCTCCCGTCTTCCTCTCTTCTCCCAGACTCCTTGCTTTGCCAGGCGGCTTTGTCGACAGCCCCATTCTTCTCAGAGGCTTCGATGTTCTCCACGGGTTTCCGGTCGGCTGCTGTTCCACCTGCAAACTCCTCGCTTTGCTCCCCCATGCTCCAGCCTTTCCTGAGAGGAGACAAGGCTTTGGGGCTCCTGACAGAAGTGGTTCGAAACGAAGCTGCCACAGTGAACGGGCGGCTTCTTTCCTTCAGCGAGGAAGACCGCCGGAGCTTCTTCAGATCCAGGTCCACGTCTTCCAGAGCTTCAGGCTTGCTGCTGTCATCCTCCGGAGGCCATTTGGGTTTGGATACTTTGAGCCCTTCCTCCAAAACGCTGCCCGGACTGCCAAGTTCACTTGGGGGCGGCCAGGCAATCCGAAGCTTCTTGGTTTCCGCGGGTTTGTCTTCCTTCTCGGGCTGGGAGGAAGCCTTGGCTTCCATGCTCGCAGCCAGCACGCCCACCTTAGCAATGGGGGCGTCTTCCACGCCTGGGTTCTGAGGGGTCTCTCCTGCGTGAGGAAGCGGGGCTGGCCTCTCCAAAGTCTCTTCACTGTCGTTTCTGGTTGCCCACAGATCCTTGTGGGGTCTGTGCCCAAAGCCTTCATCATAGTTGCCTTTAGACTTAAAGAGCTGATTGAAGTGAGGCTTGCAATAGATTCTTCCATGTAAAGATGCGTACGTTCCTAGGCTGTCGTTAAAAGAAAAGGCACAGAGTCAGCGATCTGCCATTTCCACCAGCAGGCTAAACGCCTGGCAATTCCAGTGCTTTCAGGAGAGGCTAACCGGGAAAGTTAGCTTTACAAGCGCATCCATCATGTAGGACTCGCCACTCCCTTGTACGCGCATTTGTGCTTTAAAGGACCGGGAGCACTTGCTCCCTTCTTGTCCTGAACCTCCAGGACTCGTTTTCCCATCTGATAGGCATCCCTCCTCCCTTTTAAGTGATTTTAATCCCCCTCTGTTAAAACCGTTCTAAAAAATTACTTCTTCCAGGAAGTCTTCCCTCGGTAATCCGACCCAGCTTAGATCACTCATAGAAATAAATTTCCTTAGGAGTTTTATCCTTAACACTCGCAAGAGCACCCCCCAGCTTCCCATCTGGGGTATAATTTAAAAGCGTGCCTCAACAGGAATTGGTATAATGCGCTGCAAACAACCGGCACTCCATAAAAGCCGCGAGGTGGAAAAATGAAACTATGGTTCACAGGAAAACGGTGGGCAGTAGCTGGGCGGTAAGGCTTCCCTTGTGGTCAGGGCTGGACGGGACTTCGGTGTCACTTGCAGAGAAACCAACACATGGGACTCAAACATGCTAATGGTCATGAGGATCGTGCAGGGCCAGGCAAGGTTTTGTTCTGTGATCCAGAAGGGTGCTGGGAGCCAGTGAGCTCAATAGCAACAAACAACAAAAGCCCATAGCACCCCCATAGAAGAGATGTAAACATTTAAAACGTAAAAGTACAACTGGGTGGATGTCAGAGAGGCACGGAGGGGCGCATGGGCTAGCCGTCAAAACCTAGCCCTGGAAGCCATTGTGGCGAGGTGCTGTGTGACAGGGGTCCGGCCATCTTTCAAGAGTCTCTGAGCAGGGGTGCTTGCTCTGGGAGGAGAGCAGCGGGAAGTGGCATCTAAGCTGCTTCCTTCTCTAACACTTTATGGTTAAAATGAGTGACAATGGAGTATTTCGTATAATTATATCCATGGTTGGAGTTATAATCCTATCTAGGTTTTCAGGGGGAAAAATCAACACACAATACTAGTAAATTCCAATACTAGGAATAGAAATGAAACGTTATACAGAAAAAATATCCATGTTCTTCTGGGGCTATGTCTAACATGATTTTACACAGTGCTCAGGGCACTTAACGGCTTAGGCAAGTCACCTCTGGAGAGTTCTTAACTTTATGACTCTCTGACACTGAAGGCAAAGAGCCTACTAAATTAGGTCACAGGAGGGTTGTGCTTTGCTTTTCAAATAACAGTATTTTTTAATCATGGTGAAAACACATAACGAAAGGCACAGGAATCCACATTACTTAAGCTGTCCGTTCCAACATTCACATTCACGTATCAAGGTACCAAGAAGTTTCATGCACCAGTATTGCTGGATATGAGACATTTGTGATTAAATGGTGCATTTTTTGGAAAGGGCCTTCAAGCACATACTATTAGCACAATAGCTTTCAGGACTGAAGCTCTAAAGGCCAATGGGTTCCTCCAGAGGCCCAGCTACACAGAGACCGCTTGTTTGGGCCTGGCTTACCTAAGTTTGTTGTTACAATAGGTGCAGCGGAAGCAGCTGATGTGAAACACCTGCTTGTTGGCCAAGAGACGCTCCATCGGGTACACGGTCTTCTGGCATTCCACACAGGTCTCTCTCACGGGTGCCTGAAACTTCTGGGAGCAGGACAAGACAAGGTTAACTGGCTTAGGCTGTAGTGAGCTGCCTGATCTGCCGAGATGGGCCCTACGGTTTACTCTGTGCCCTAAGGTCTCCCTTCTCCCTCAGTGGTCAGTCAGCTACCAGAGGTGCTCGAAGCCTGTTCAATGCTCTCAGTCGATTCATTAAAATCAAGAGGCTCCCCTGGATTCCTTTCCCAAACTGTCTGGTTGCCCTGCATGTATGTCGCAGCCACTAAGGGTGGGCAGAGCTGGGGCTGGATTGCAGAGAAAGGTTTAGACAGGCCACCACAAAATACACACACAGACACGCAGCCAATGTGAGGAGGAGGGGAGGAAATTAGAGAAAACTGCATCACATACAGGAAAGTAGTCTGATTCGTATCAAATAGAAGCAGGGATGACTTCTCACAGGAACAGATTCTGAAGGGGATACATTTCAAGAAGTGAAAACCCACGTGGCTTTTGGGAATGTGCAGAAGACACTTTGCGAAAGCACCTTTTATTCTCCTGTGCTTATATTAGAGTCTTGATTTGCTTTGGTCAGGAGCATGATATTTTTAAAACCAAAACTAACACATACATGAAACCATTTTTGAGACAAGTTATTGAATTAGGACTCTGGGAAGAAACCTCTGCCCAACAAAGCAATAGGTTCTATCCTCTTGTAAAAGCCAGTGGAGACGAGGCACAAGGCAATGGGAGAGGAGCGGTGAGGGCGTGGCGGACTGGCTGGGATTGGCTCGTGAAGTATGAACTCGGAGCGGTACAGCCGGTGCATGTGGTAAACTCGACGCTCAGGAGCACAAGACAGTGGTGTAGTCGGAATTCCAAAACACTTTCCTAAATTGTTCACTGGGTGAGAAATGGCCATATGGCTCTGGAGAAGGGGGAAGGAGGTTATCAGTATGTGAAAGGGACCTTTAACCTGGTTAACACCCCAACCAGCAGGTGCAGGTGGCAGCTTAGGTTATGATGGTCAGGAAGCTCTCACAGGGACCAAGGTGGCTCCTCTGTTGCCAAGGCCAGAGTGGGATTTTGTCAAAATAATGTACCTGTGTACGGAGGGCTGTGGATAATGCACATTTGTCCCAAGGCTAACTTAGTCCCAGGACCGGAACCATTAGTAATAATTAACCCGATGTTAGCAACAAGCCTAAATAAACCAGGTTACATGAGGGCAACATGGAATTTTGATGGGAAAGCAAACAAGGCTGAAAATAAGGCCATAAAAAAAGATGAAGAAAAATCATACCACCAGTTCATTTGCCATGTGAATCACTAGGAAGTAGAGCCAAAAAAATAAAAAGAAGCTCTACAGGAAAAAGGAATGGTTTTCCAAGCAGAGTTGGACAGGGAATGAGTGGAGAAAATGAGTATAAAATGGAAGCAAGAAAAAGATCTATAAAAGGGAGTTTGCTGAAATTAGTGACCTCCCAAATAGCACCCAAGGGACTTCAGAATGAAGGAGGAGAACGGAGTGGAAATAGCTCCCTCCCCGGCTCGTCCCTCTAGGGGACGAGTCCTAAAATGAATATTAACAGCATCACAGAGCCGGGGTCAAGCACAAGGAAAAGATGTCCATGTGACCAAGCACAGGGCATGGAATGTGCTGGAAACAATTTAGGCATCCTTTGGAACTTAAGATTTTATTTTTCCCTTTCTTTTTATATGGGGTACTTCTGCCAAGATAAGAGCTATACAGAGATTATCTTTGCAAAGCTTAAATTAGATATTTTCTAAAAGGGCTGGGTCCTCGTCTAGCAAGCAGGAGATAAATTCCCACAGGGGACTTTTGAAATGAGGTATGATAAACTGACACCCCCGGGAGAGAGCCTGTTAAAGTCACCTTTCGCACGATGCAAATGCAAATCTTTTTCAGCTGCAGGGCAGATTCCATATTTTTTAAATTGGATATTGGCCAGTGAGTAAGTTGTCATTGTAGTCAGCAAAGACAAAACAGGAGACACGCACTGCACACACTTACGAGAGGAAATGGGCAGTATTCTGCTCAGGGAGAATGGGACACCTCTTGTGTACACGTGTATACACACACACACACACACACACACGGAGGGCACTCTGTAGGAAGAGGGTCCAGCCCAGTGAACAGAAAGGAGAACCTGAGAGAAAGCTGAAAGTTGAGCTCACATTAGGAGGAAAGTGGAAGGCAGGAGCAGAAATTAGGTACCGGGAGCAGGAAGCAGAAGCTGGAAGAGACAAACAGGAACCTTCAGTGAGTACACAGCATTTGGTAAGCTCCGAGTGTTTCACTGCAGCTGCACTCAGACCCAAAATAAGGTGTTTCGTCCTCCTGGCAAAACCAGCCCCACTTTAGCAACCTCACGCTGGAAGCGATCCCCGCCCAGGAGAGAGAGCTTCCAGGTGTCTGAATCCCACCTAAGGAGCATCTCGTTAGCAATTCAAATCTTCCTACCTCCCACACCCGACCCACCATGGCTGACTATGGAAGGCGGCCTTCACCCAGGCACCGAAGTCACTGCTCCTCAACAGCCAGTCACTAGACTGCAAGTTCACGCACCTAACGGGGACCCTCATGCTTCCCGCTAGCCAGACCTCTGCAGTTCTCTAGCTTCTCTCAGGCCTCATAAACCATTGTCGGTTTTGTTTAAGGCGTAGGCAGCAGCTGCCCAAAGGCTTTTGTTGCTTCAGAAAGATAATGGGATCCCAACATGGTAATATGCCAATTCATGGCAGTGGTGGCGCCTGTGCCTGCCTTCTCTTCTCTGCCCTGAGCTTGCAGCCACGTGTCGGTTAATTGCCCCCATGTCCATTCAGACAACAGGAAGCACAGTGGGTGCTTGCAGAGCTCTCCCATTGCGGCAGGCCTGGCGCACATCCTGCCTGACGTCGTGCCATGCTCTGACTTGGCACACTCACATTTACTACACTGCCAATAGCAGAATTGTTAGTTTTTTTAAACAAATCTTTTTTATTGGTGGTGTTAATACGTGAATACAACATAGATATTTCATCCTCCCCGGTTTCTCACATGCAGGAACTAAGAACCCCTGAAAGCCTGGTGCCTTACCAACCTGACAGACAGGAGGCAGAATGCGGATTAAAACTCACAGCTCTTGACACCCTTCCCTGGAGCCTGTTTTCTAAATTCTCCCGGAATGTTAAATTTTTCAGAACCAGAGGAAACTCTTGGGAGGAAGAGAGCAGATGCTTATCTCGATGAAAATCATCTCGCTATAGTGTTTGGAACCAGCGATTCTTTCCTTTGCTTCAAATTTAAAAAGATACGCAGAAGAGATTTCCTGCTCATCAGGAATGAACGAGGTCACCGGTGAAATTGTTGAAGTTCCTGATGACGTCTTTCTCAAAAGGGCTCCTGCAGGCCTTCTGCTGATCACTATGTACTTGAAGCTATTTTTCTGAGGGATTTTCAAGGGTTCATCGGCACTGTTTCATCCTCTTCTGGTGAGAGGGAGGCCAGAGCTACAGTGTGCATGCAGTGTGGGGGGTAACAGGGGACAAGAGTCGGCAGCGTTGTTGCCATCGGGCTGAACCTGAATCCCAGTAACCCCGTGACTGAGTAAGCACACCCCACTGGGTTTCCATCCTTGCAGGAGCAGACCACCCAGTCTCTCCTCCTGAATAGCCTTCTAGGTACCAGCAGAGCACGTCACCGGGACACCACCAGCCTTCAGGAGTCAGCAAAACCCAAAGAACACCCTGTATGTTTTAAGTCAGGCCTCCAGCCCTCAGGCTGCGTACCACCGAATGCCTTCCATGCCTTCTTCCCCAGGTGTGAACACATCTGGGTGAAGCAAATTCCTCCCTGCATGAGACGTGGCGGGCGGCCTCCCTGCAGCCTCCGCCAGGCCCTGTTTGCTTGTGGAATGCTGTGACAGCACTGTGGGGGAATGTTCCTCACGTCTTCCAGACTGCCCTTCAGGAAGGGAAAGGTTAGGGGCAGGCTGGGAAAGCAGTCAGCATGTAGATCAGCGGTTCTCAACCTGTGGGTCATGACCCCGTGGGGGGGAGGTGTCGAATGATCCTTCCACTGGGGCTGCCTAAGACCATCGGAAAACACAAATATTTCACAACATATAATCACATATTGTTTTGTAGTGAATCACTATGCTTTAATTACGTTCCATTTGTAACAATGAAAATACACCCTGCAGATCAGATCTTTACATGACGATTCATAACAGTAGCAAAATTACAGTTATGAAGCTGCAATGAAAATAATGTTATGGTGGGGGGGTCACCACAACGTGAGGAACTGTATTAAAGGATCGCAATATTAGGAAGGTTTGCGAACCACTGATGTCGATGGTGAGGAAAGATTCAAAATGCCCTTGCAGCCCCAAATTCTGATAACTCTATAGAACAGCATAAAACCTGCCACCCCACCCAGTCTAGGGTCTACTGTGCATCCCCTCAGGTAGCCTGCCGCATCCTCCCTACACAGCCGTCAGGAGGACCAGCGGGAGGAGGCCTGGACTGGCCTGCTTTGGGCACGAGAGTAAGTGGGAGTTTACCAGGGCTAGTCCCAACTCCTTGCCTTTTGCTCCCCTGTCCTTCTCCTCTGGGCACATTCACAGGATGACTTCTCCTGAAGGGACAGCAAAGCAACAGGCCTCTAGAGGCTCTCTCCAAGAAAGGAGAAAGGACCTGGCCCTCGCCCAAGGATCCACTGACTGCTGCTCCCAGAACAGCACCCTCCCTGAGTGGGAGCCTGCAATGTCCACCACTTCAGTAGCACCAAGTCTCACCAACTCTCTGGCCGGTGTTCAAAACCCACGAAATCCTTGCTGTCGGAGACTAGTACTCTCTTGTTATTTATGAAGCCAAAATTTGAAATGCTGTCTCTACCTACGGTGTCCTATTGTCAATAGCAGACAGGCCCAGAGGAACCAGGCTCGTTTTGTCCCCCACCCCAGGAAATAGGGGATCCCCAAATCTACTAAGTGAATAAGCTATCAGCTCATCAACATGGAATGATACATCATTGACCCCCTGTGGGTTTCTAAGACTATAACTGTATATAGGAGTAGAAAGCTCTGTCTTTCTCCCAAGAAACTGCTGGTGGTTTTGAACTTCCGACCATGTGAACCACAGCCGCAATGCATAACCACTACACCACTGGGGCTCCATAAGCTTATTCTTGGTTGTAACTTCCCAAAGTGGAGAAGCAACCTTGGGCTGACAGCCATGAGTGCAGTTAGGCTAACAGGCTTTGCTGTAAACATCTACTGAAGGGTCTTGTATACAGAACACAAAGGGGAACTGTGAGGAAGAGTAAACAAACCTTTCTCTTTGTCTGTAAACAAAATTGAGGTGGGGCTAGGTCCCACCCAGGCTCTGTACACCAGGACCATTTGGACTTTGGACCACAGACGCAAACATAAAAACACCAGGTCAGTATATGTTAGTTTTGTGTGCACGGTGCTGCATGACCAGGAGCAAAGTCCTAGGCCTGGGGCAGGAGCAGGAGCAAAGGGAAGGCCTGGGTGAGGTACGCTCCTTGGCACCTCACCTTTCACTAGCTCAGACCCCGGGGGTGATCTACATCAGGGGTACCTTCAGGACCCAGCTAGAACCACGAAGTTTTGGCCTAGCAGCTGAGGGAAGGAAGCAATACTCAGCTGGGAACTCAAATATCTTCATGAACAGATTTTAGTCTTTAAAGTTGCCACCGGATGCCCCCAGGCCCCTTGATTATAGAGAATTTGTGGCCAAGTCAGATTTGCTGGCTGTTCTTGATCCAGAATGACAACCAGAGACCCACGGCCAGGCAGGGTTGCCTCTGGAGAGAAAGAGGAGCATCTGCTACTTTGTTGTGCTCCTGATGGGGAAAGGGCTTCCCGAAAACAGCCGATCTTCAAGGCCAGGGCAGAAGGTAGTGCAGACTCCATCTTCAGAACCCAGCTCGCCCGTCGTGAAGTCTCCGTCTCTCGCTCGTGTCCTCCTCCAAGGACCCTCTTAGGTCCCTCACACCACTCGGCTTCCTTTAAAAGGTTCGTGTGCATCTTTTCTTACCCCTTTAGGACCCACCCTTCAAACTTCCTTGGGAAGTTTGCTTTTGCTCCACACCCTGCTTGTGGTCTCCCTGCCCTCATCCTTGTGAAAGCTCCGCTCCCATCACAGGACTGACTGACCATGCCCCCGCTGGGCGAGGAGCACAGCAGATGGGTGTGTGGGGTTGGGCCGGACCACCTTCAGATCAGGCCTACCTAGTCAACAGTTGAGGAAACCACCGGCTCCGTAACAGAATACTGGAGGAGAGAGACGGTCAAGCAGTGTCGGCAGATCTGCTTGCTGGTCCACCAGGGTGAATGAGCACTAGGTCAGCTGAGGAGCCAACAATCACGTGTGGATCCATTTTTACTTTTATGGGACCATATGTTTGCTCATAGGTAGGGAAAAGAGCATTTTCCTGTTTTAAAAAATAGGAGGCTGTGGATGGACTAAAATCCTAGAATACAAAATTTTCTATCTTCTTTACCCCCGGATTATTAGACACAAGTATAAGTGCTACTTGATTGCCGAGTTTTACAGAAAATGGATCTCCCCAACCCCCCTTTAGACAGGACTATTCTTTCTTTAAACAGTCAAACACCCAATCAAGTGATGGCCCATGGCCAGGGAGCCAGCCACCAGCTCTAAGGTGACACAGCACATCGGCATCCAATAGACTTTAGTTTAACAGGTAATTTCCTAATTCCCATTTCAGAGCTTTTACATACATTCACAATGTCTGTCTGGCCTTGGGGGCATGTTTCAAAAAACAAAGCCTTGGGTTATTTTCTTTAACTTTAGGTTTTCTAAAAATAGTCTGGAGCTTTCCAGCATTCACGGACTAGTAACCCTATGTCTACAGGCTCGAGAACCAGAGCCACAGTACCTTGGCAGCTTTGGGTGGAGAACTTTCAGGAAGGCTGGAAGCTCTGGCATCTGGACTTAGTGGCTTGGGATAGGCAGGCTGCTGGATCTCGCTCTTCACCTGGAAGGTACCTGGTTCCATTACAAAGAGAAGACATTTTGTTTATCTCCTGGGAAGTCTCCAAAGCAACGAGGAGGCACTGCCTCCAATGACAAGTCTTTTCAGTATCAAAATCCACTGCTTTTCTGAAGAAACATGAAAAGGTATGCTCCTCAGGCTCTTGCAAACCGAGTTCTCACAGACTGAGTTCCCAGCTGGGCGGCTATCTTACACTGTGCCACACACAGGCTGAATCCAAGCCATCCATCCATAGGAAGACCCTTCTGCCCTGTATCATGTCATTTTTAAAAGGCAGGCTGTAGACTTAAAGAGCTTTTGGGTAGCTAGTACTCCCAATCACTCCTTCTGGGGCACTTCAGCTCCAATAGGGAAAGCGAGGGGACAGGACGGCAGACATGGCACACTGTGAGTATCTAATTCGACACTGCCTGTTTTATCATCTGGGAGCCATTTTCATAGATAAACGCTATAGGAAAAGGCCCCAGCATTTTTGTGTATGCGCATGTTTTTTCTCCTTCCCATAATCATTGCAACACCGTATGTGCAAGTTAATGTCCTGATACTGTATTTACCCTACAGAACTCAGAGGAGGAGGACCACAAAGAGTCCCTTAAAATCTAGGACTGAGTTTATAAAGTACTAAAAGATACAGACTTGTTTTCAAGAAAAAAAATTTTTTTTTGCAAACCTAATGAAAACTCAAGAAAATAAAAAGAAAACTCAAAATATTGTTAGCCCAAAAGAAATGACTAGAAGGAATATTCTTGGACTCAGCAAGGGAAGTTTTTCTCTGCAATTTTAATGTGTTTACCCAAACCAACAACTTACTGCCATCAAGTTGATTGTGACTCAGCATCTAAGAAGAGTGCAGGAGTGTCCCCATGCGTCTCCGAGACTGTAACTCTTTACAGGAGTACACAGCCTCATCTTTCTCCTGCGGAGCGGTTGGTGGTTTCAAACTGCTGACCTTGAGGTTAGCTGCCCAACATGAAACTAGTATGCACCAGAGCTCCGTGTGTGGTTTACTAGAGACTAGCCTATACTTCTCTTTCAGTTGTGGAGTTTTCAGGATAGTATACTAATCTGCCTGGGGACGAACTAGAAAGCTATACTGCATTTCTAATTAATACACTGAAAATCAGAATCAAAAGGGGACGTGGTATAAAAATAAGAGGATTTTGTCTCTGGGGAAAATAGGCTCAGAATAATCCTAAAATAGGATACAAGGTAACGAAATTCATTACAGTAGTCTTTCAGCAGGAACACCCCTAGAAAATGGCTAGAAATCAAGACTATCTATTTAGATGCCTAAGAATAAATTACTTTTAGGAGGTCAAACTCCAGTTCTTTATCCCTATTAATGAATAAAAAAATTCTCCTGGGCCAAACTTCTACTAAAAGTAAATTTCCAAAAGGATTTGGTTCAAAAGATAGGTCTAAGTTCAAAAGTATTCATTGTCAATCATATTTAATTGAATGTAATTTCTCCCTACGATATGAAATGAGGAAAGGGTATTTAAGCATTTGTCTTTAAGCCAAGGGAAGGATCTGATGGTCTAAATTGCTGGATTCAACATGCTTCTTCCTTAGCACTGGCAGTAATGGGGGACACTCCTGCCTGAACCAAACCCCGCCTGGAGAACAAGGACCTTCACCTCCAGGTTCTACGAGCAAATGCTTACAGGAGTCATCTTCGGCAGGGGAGGGACAGAATGCCAGGCTATTCTCGGCTGCAGAAACCTACAAAAAAGGGGGGGGGAGGGGCAGGATTAGAAATCACATTAAAAATAAAAGCCAACTGCTGCTACTGCCATAAAAACCCGCTGACTCCAGTCGTCACTGGCTGCCTGGGGGAAATAACGGTGGCGGGAACAGCTGAGCACTTCAACAAGAGGCAACAAAATGTCTTTAATGAGGATATTAACATGCCTCTCAATTACAGAGCAACAGAGAAACACTGCGCTCAGCTGCCAAAAGTGTGCATCATCTCCCTTTATAAAGAACTTCTAAACCATCTCCTCCTCCCTTCCCAAACAAAGCAAACCGAAAAGCCTTTGTCCGGATAGAGAACAAAGCTCACTATAACTCACTTCAAGGCAAAACCGTCTCAAACACAGCAACTATTCTTTAAACAGCCCCCACCGCCCCCACCCCACCCTAATTCCTTATTTCCTAAGCAAATACTTTCTGGTGAAACAAGCTTGCCAGCACAGAGCTTTGGAAGCAAACACACCTAACTCTAACCTCAGACATTTTCTTCAGGACAGCTTCCTTTGAATTCCAGTCTCAAGACAGAAGTATTTAGAGCAAGATGGCAGATCTTACATGTACGTTAGTTATGTATATTTATTTTTCCCCAGAAGCCATAACATTTCAATAAAATAAGTTTCTATTTGCTCTCTCCCTCCTTTCTACCAGCCTCTAAGCCTTTCTTCTCGTTATGGATTGAATTGTGTCCCCATAAATATATACGGTAGTTGAACCCAAAACCTCTAAGCCATGGGTCCGTTCCCCTACTTAATTTGGAACTTATTTTCCCCCTTTTCAGGAAAAAAAACAAAAAGAAATTACTCAGTGTGTCCCCCCCCCCCCCCGAATGGAACATTTTGTACTATAGCCCATCATCCAGGATCAAGTGCAGGTATGTGTCTCTGGAACCCCCTGGATTGCTCCCCAGAGCAGTCCAGAGCACTTGTGCACACACACTCGCACTCATGCACGCGCACACTCTCTCGCCACTTTGGGAAACACTGCTCTCAGCCCCTGGGTACAAGTCCACTTGGGACTAGGCTGTCTTTGTTAATGAGGCAAAATCCGTATAAGGGGGTATTTTAAGTTCATCTCTATTGATATTAATAAGATCAAGAAAGCAAGAAACATGCAGAGATGTGGGAGAGCGAGCTGCCCAGCCAAAGGATGACTGCTCCAAAGCAGAAGTTCAGAAGAGACTTCCTTCGAGGGCAGCAGAAACTTCCCAAGTCACCCTCTAGACTTGAGCCTGTGAGAGAGTGCATCCCTGTGGGTTACAGCCACCCTCGAGCGGTGTCTCCGTCGGAGCAGGACTGGATCACTGACCTCATACTCTCCTCCACACCTCAAATCGTGAAGGGGCAATTGGTAGGGCTCAGTGTGGAACGTTCATGGAATGTTCTTTCATTCTGGTGTCAGAGGTCTGGGAGGCCACATTAAAGATGTACATAAAGGATAAATTTATAACAGAGATTTAAGTTGATGGCGGACTACAACCGAATTTTAGCTCCATCGTTTCTTCGACTCTTCTTTCTTTTCATTATCGGAATTCTGACACAAAGCAGACCAGCACAATAGTGGCCAGCAGTCACGGAGTGTTCACTCTGTGCCAGGCATTGGATGCATCAACTTGTCTGCGTTATCTCAATGTTAGGAAATAAATTTTTGACAGTTTTGCATGGCCATAAAAAACACTTCAGTTCTTGCTAATTAGTAGGTGAATACACCTCAGGATGCTTTTCTCTCACCTCTGATTCAGTTTGTGCCAAAAACGACATCACTGCACATGCCTGACTAGATGACTTCATGGCAACCACAGCCAGGTGAGGGCATGTGAGACGGAGCTCAAACATTTCATTACAGGAAAGCAAAAATTCATTTACCAGAGGAGAAGGGGAAAAAGGATACCCTGACAGAATATTCCATTTCAAGCATGTTTTAAGGCCGCCAGGAACTTATAAACCTGCAGAATGTGCTTGAAAAAGATGTACTATCTTTGCCCCCTTCCTCCCCACCCATTCCCTCCCCAATTTGTGATTCAGTTGCATGCACTAATGCCCGTTTGGGCTTTGGGCTATCATTAAAATGTTCTGATCCTCCAATTTAGTTGAAGTTCCAGCTTCAACTCAGCACGAAGACAATCATGAATGAAACATGAAACCAGATGTAGAAAATAATTCAGGGTGGGGGGGACCCATCACAAGGCTGGATATGCAACGCCCCTCGCTCCTCCCCCTAGGACGAATACCAGAAATGTGGGTGACGGGAGACACGAAATAACAATCATAATATATAATTGATCAAGGATTCATGAACATGGGAGGGTGGGGAAAAAAGAGGAGCTGATACCGAGGGCTCAAGTAGAAAGAAATTGTTTTGGAAATGTTGAAGGTAACATAGGTACAAGTGCTTAATACTACTGAGTGATGGATTGTTATAAGATTTGTAAGAGCTTACCCAATAAAATGATTAATTTAAAAAAGAACAGAATCCAAGCATTATTTTCCAGCCGATTATTCCCAAAACTGTGCCTGGGGTGGCTGGGGAATTTCAATACTGGGGACACTTCTCTCTCAACTCTTCTGTTCTACATTATGTAAGAAAACAGACGATAACGGATCAAACTGTGTGTGCCCCAAATACATGTTGTAATCTAGACAGGTGGATCTAAACCTGTTTTTGGCCAGGGCTTTTCTTTGCTATGGCATTCAGGCCATACCCAAGGTAAGGTGGGCTCTAAATTTAATAACTTCTCAATTGTGAAAAGAGCAGACGAGAGACAGGCACAAACAGGGAGGCAGATGTTCATGCGGGGGTTGTTGAAGGCCACGACACACCCACGGCGTCTAACCAGGAAGGAGACAACCTGGCTGAGACTGTGGTTTGGTCTTTCTTCAGCCTCTAGGAACCGTGAGAGACTAAATGTCTGCTCCATTTCTGTAAGAGCGGCACCAGGAAATGGAGACAAACAGCAAACACATTTTCAGAATTACTCTTAACGTACTCCCATTTGAAAACTGGCATGCCAAGGCGGAGCAGCCCAGGCGGTCTAATGAGAGAACCTGGATCTGCAGGCTCAGTCCCCAGCTTGGTGCTGCAGGAACACTTGTACTTTATATGACTTCAGCCGTGGGATCAAGTAAGACACGACTGCTAAGTATTTCTGTCACCTTGACATACATGTGTGAGGATGTTTATAAAACAGTGATTTTAAGTTTTCTAAAACACTTTCCACTCTCGGTTTCAAACTGTGGACCTGACTGTAAGGCTTTTTGTGTGTATCTACTCTGATCCAAGTGCTCAGTGCATTGCCTAAATTGCTCGTAGCACTGCCAATACACCACACGTTCTAAGGCGTGTGGTAGCCAGGTAAGTTTCAGAACCATGGCTCCTGACCCATTTTGAAGGACTGCGAGGAGTTGACAGCGACTCCATCGCTGCGAACAAGCCCCGTCATCTTTGAAGAAGGGCATCAGGCGCAACAGTGTTTCCTGCTAAGACGAATCGCTGTCACAGATCGGAACGCCCTCTCTCCTCATCTTACTTAACATGCAGCCATCATAGTGACAGAAAGACCAAAAAGATTGGGGACCAGACTGGAAGAGAAAATGTAACTTCTGACATGAATACGTTCTCAAAGTAAAGCATTTACCTAGCGATTAATGCACAGAGTCAGTCTGATCTGCTCCTTCAGTGGTTTTCCACTCCCGTGAGACTACATCCCAACTCCTTTTTTAAAAACCACCTTATTGCTGGGGGAGGGGAGCAGGGGGCTCTTACAGCTCTTATCACAATCCATACACACATCCATTGTGCCAAGCACATTTGTACCTATGTTGCCATCATCTTTTTCAAGACATTTTCTACTTGAGTCCTTGGTAGCAGCTCATGCCCCACCCACCCTTCACCCCTCTCCATGAACCCATGATAATTTATAAATTATCATTTTCATGTCTTATACCAACCGCTGTCTCCCTTCACCTACTTTTCTGTTGTCCATCCCCATGGGAGGGGGTTATATGTAGATCATTGTGATCAGTTCCCCCTTTTCTCCCTACTTTCCCTTACCCTCCTGGTAAGGCTACTCTCATTATTGGTCCTGAGGAATTCATCTGTCCTGGATTCCCTGTTTCCAGCTCTTATCTGTACCCATGTACATGCTCTAGTCTAGCCATATTTGTAAGATAGAATTGGGGTCATGATAGTGGGGGATTGGAAGCATTAAGGAACTTGAGGAAAGGTGTATGTTTCATTGGTACTATACTGCACCCTGACTGGTTCATCTCTTCCTTGTGACCCCTTCTGTGAGGGGATGTCAAACTGTCTACAGATGGGCTTTGGGTCTCCACTTCACACTCTCATTCACATTGATATGACTTTTTGTTCTGGGTCTTTGATGCCTGATCACATCAACACCTGATGATCACACAGGCTGGTGTGCTTCTTCCATGTGGACTTTGTTGGTTCTCAGCTAGCTGGCTGCTTGTTTATCTTCAAGCCTTAAAGACTCCAGATGCTATATCTTTTGATAGCCAGGCACCATCAGCTTTCTTCACCACATTTGCTTATGCACCCACTTTGTCTTCAGCAATCGTGTAGGGAAGGTGAGCATCACAGAATGCCAGGTTATTAGAACAAAGTGTTCTTGCATTGAGGTAGTACTTAAGAAGAGGCCTAATGTCTGTCTGCTGCCTCAATAGTTAACATATAAATATATGTACATAGGTCTATTTCCCTATCGCTATATATAAATATATTTACATATGTACACGCCTATATTTAAACCTCTAGAAATGTCCTTTGCCTTTTAGCTCTTTACTCTATTTCCTTTTACTTTCCTCTTGTCCCACTATCATGTTCGACCCTCATTAAGGTTTCAGTAATTCTTCTTAGCTACACTGCCCTTGATCAAGCCCCACCAGGTCTCCTACACCCTCCTCGCCATCGATTTTATATCACTTCTTGTTCCCTTGTAGCTGGGTTTGTTGGCACCCCCTTCCCTTCATTTCCCCCGCCCTCCTGTGTCCCCCTGGAACTGTCGGTCCCGTTGTTTTCTCCTCCAGATTGTTTATCCTGCCCATCTTATCGAGATAGACTTGCAGAAACATCCCAACTCTTAAGTTAGGCATAAAAAAGCTTCTTAAGACTTCACCCTGGCCCTCTTCCTTCTATCTGTCTCTCTCCCTGGATGCCACGTACCTCATGCTCCAGCCAAGCCAATCATTCCTGCAATTTCTAAGTCAGGCATGGTTACTGGTTTCCAAATTTCTGCATGTGTACGTCTGCCTGAAATGTCTTTTTTCAAACTTGATATTCCCCTTATTCATATCACCACCATATATTTTTTCAAGACACAGCTCAGACATCACCTTCTAGAGCAGTGGTTCTCAACCTTCCTCATGCCGCGACCCTTTGATACAGTTCGTGTTGTGGTGATCCCCCCCAATCATAACATTATTTTCATTACTACTTCATAACTGTCATTTTGCTAGTTATTAATCTGGCGACTCTTGTGAAAGGGTTGTTCAACGTCCCCCCCGCCCTAGGGGTCGCAGTCCACAGGTTGAGAACCACTGTTGTAGAGGAAGTCAGGCTATATGGTCCTCATGGGAGTGTCCAGAATCCTGCACACTTTCTCACAGCGCTCCCGCATGGTTCCAGGATGGCCAGCCTGTTACTTGTCTCCCCTTTACAATGCCACATTCCTTTCCAATAAAGACCGCATGCTTGCGTTTTTCAAGTTTTGCATAAAAAACCCACTGCCACAGAGGTGATGCTGGCTCACAGCCACCCTAGAGGATGGGGCAGAATTACCCCTATGGGTTTCCGAGATTGTTAACTCTTTACAGGAGTAGAGCCTTGTCTCTCCCCACCCTCCCCCCGTGCATAGTGCCTAACTTTCACTTGATCTTAGCCAAAAGGCCGAGAAGCGATAGTGCCTAACTTTCAAAGTACACTGGAGGAATGAAATTGTCTTGCATCAAATATGTTAAATATGTACTTAAATGAAAAAATATGCAAGTTCTCTGAAGATAACATCTCTAATCAAAACAGACTTTAGTTCTCTTCCTTCTGAACATTTGCTGAGCAGAGGAGTTTTCCAAGGGAGGCGCATTATTTGGTCAGCTAAATGTTTCACAATGTTCTAACCGAAATTATGTGACCTGCAAAAATGACAATCTGGCCTGGCAGCTGTTACCAAATTTCCAGACACTACTGCTCTAGCATTAGGGTTGTTTCTAATTTTAAGCCTCTAATTCAGAACACATGCTGCCTTGGCAACTGGAGGACACCAGACTGACGAACTCACCTTTTCTCCATCTTGAGGGGAGATGCCGACCTCGGGGCCCGGGGGCACATTCTCTTTGTGTTCTAGTTTATGAGCTCTGACTTCACCACCGTTGGCTCGCAAGTCATTCTACAAAATGAAAATAACCTGTGCTACTTTTTTTTTTTTTAATTCTCACCATTCCATTCTCTTGACAGCACATCTACTAAGAAAAGTCAGGACGTTAAAAGAATTTTTTTGGTAAGAGCCTTCAACTAAATCATCCCACCGCCCACTCCCCACCTCCCCAACTCTCACAAGCAAAACCCAGAGACTCGTGAGAGGACAGCAGCAGCTGTGTGGACACGCACCTCAGGTTAAGGGCTATACGCTAAGTCTAGGCCCGGATGCTCATTAGAATACACACACACGTCAACACAGACAAACACAGTCTTGTGATTCACTCTTCCAGCAGCCGAGCTTGTGGGAATGCAAAGCTAGTGAGTTTTACCAAAAAGACCATTCTGGAGCAGAGGGAAGGAGATGCCAAGTGCCAATAATGAAGAAAATATACTGACCATATCTACACAAGCCCGGCCTGGAAAGAGAGACAGGGATGATGTACACATATACAAAAACCAAAAATGCAGCCAAGTAATAATTCATGATACCATAAAACAATCCTTCTTGTGGGACTTTCAAAGAATGTTTTGCACATAAAATCGATTCATTTTACTACTGACATTCCTTATTTTACTCCTTGACATAAAATTAAAAAAAATAAAAGCAGGCATTTATACGGTCACCATGGGTAAGCACAATCATTTTCTTTTTCTTGTAGTAGACCACTGGGGCAGAAAATCCATTGTTATCTAACGTCAACATAAAAGCTGGTGAATATGGACATTTACTAACGTTAAGTCAAGTGACATCGAGCCATTAGCACCGTGCTCCACAGGGTTTCTAAGGGCTGAATTTCTTTCTTCCAAGATGCCTCTGTGGGGACCTGAACCTTCAGCCTCTGGCTAATAGCATTTGAGTCACCCAGGGCCTCCTTTCCTACCTGGTATGCGTGCAATGGAGTTGATTTCACGCTGCCCCATAGGGCTTCCTGTAGTCCTCTAATAGTTTCTCATAGTAACAGTAATCTTCTAATTCAGTGCCTTTCTGTTCTGTGTATCCTCAGGCACCAGGAGGAAATGAAGCAATGCGTGGCCACAGGGCCCTGATGTGGGAGTGCAAGTGTGACCGGCTTCGCCAGGTGTGGTGTTCCACGGAAGGCACATAGTTCTTGGAGGCATACTGATGAGGAGCTGGCAAGTTGCACATATTACAAACCCAACTCATTCTTGGGCCGGCCTCAAAGCCCAGCCTCCCGAACGACTGCCAGAGGGTGTGGGCTTTCTTAAAACCATACTCTACAAGGGGCCTGGGAAATTCTTTGGGGATGAGATCTAAACTGTTCTTTTACAAGGATTCCTAAAACGTTGGAATCTACAGAGCCAAAGACTGGCAATGGAGAAACACTCTGAGGAGTGAAGAAGAAAAGTCACTGAACAGGCTTTTCCACTTGGGAGTCATTTTGTCGGACTGCCTGTAGTGGGAGTGCACCCAGAAGAAGAAATATCCTGCAGCAAGAGGGCATGAAGTCAGCTCCACAGATGGCCTACTCACTGATCTCTGGACTTGCCGTCCAACAAGTCCAAGCTTGCACATTTTTCACACTCACGGTGGATCATGAGCCTGTGATGGTCTACTTTGCTACTGATTTACATGCACTGTCTCTTCTTCTTACAACCATCTTGATTAGGAATCAAGATGAATTCATTCACTGCCCAGAGAAGTAGTCAACCAACGCCACGGGAGAATGGGCACTCAATAGTGTGAAGAAAAGAAGGCTTAGCTCCCAGGGCACATGTTACGATCTCTAATATGCACCCGTTTCAACTTGCTTAGGAATAAGCAAAATTCAATACTATTCTTCCAACTGTGTTAAAAAATTAGGACATCAAGAGATTAGTGCTTCGTAATTTGAAATCTTAGAAGGAACAAATGTTTGAAATGTATGTATTTCAAGCGTATGTCTGTTTATATGTGAATAAATGGAATTTTTAAAAAGGAAACTTCGATTCAACAATTCTAGTGTCAGCTGCCAGCTACTCCTAGAGGAATACAAAACAAAGAGAAAGTCCGTTCTGTACCTACTCCTCACTTAATGACTCTCACCAATTCTGCATTTATGACAATAGTAAATCCTCCTATTTTGTATTAACAAAGTATCTCTGGCAGACATCAAAACAGGTTCCAGGTGAGAGCAATGCTGGCTGTGATGGTTAAGGTTATGTGTCCAATTGTCTGGGCCATGATTCCCGGTGGTTTGGCAGTTATGTAATTTGGCAGTTATGTAATTTAGCAGTTATGGAATAATGTAATCATCCTCCATTTTTTCATAAGGCCAATTTTCAGAGAATAGGTGGTCTTTGGAACCTAACCTAACAGATAAATACAGAGTGGGTGTATTTAGAATACCCACGCCTTTCATCGATCAGGCATTTATGTCCCTTTACCTTAGTCATTATTCTGTCACTTTAAGAAACCATTGCAATACAAGGACTGAAGATTACGGGGATAATACATTGTATGATTTCATTTATACAAAATGTCCAGGCTAGGCAAAGTGTTAAAGAGACAAAGTAACTTTAGTAGTTCCTAGTGGATGCGGAGAGGAGAGACTTGGTAGTGACCACTAACAGGTCTGGAATTTCTTTTTGCGGTGATGAAAACTGCTAGAATTGATCATGGTGAAAGTTATGTAATCTGGCAAGCATGCACACTAAAAATCACTGAATGTACACTTTCAAAGGGTGAATTCTATGCGATATGAATTTCAGCTTAATATTAAGTCCCTGTGTTAAGGGTAAACACAGTCAATATGCCTCTCCCCCCAAAACCCAAGATAAAAATACGTGTTTCTGTTAAGATTCATAAAATGTTCCTTCTTGAACAACAACAAAAGAAAGGCAATAAAGGTTACACAGAAGAGCCAGGAAAATTCTGTGACACTGGAGGACAGCATCATACACCTACAGAAAAATGAGGGGGCAGGGCAAGACCTAGAGCACCCTCAGGTCTCCTAATGAGGTGAGGGCAGGCTCTGTGTGGGAAACCATCATGGGGTGATGGATCAGGGGTGAACCAGGGCTCCCAGGGAAGGGCCTGAAGGAAGTTTCTAGTTCTCGTGCTCAGTGACCACTTGCTGGATGAACATGAATGAATGAGTGATGTTCCACATACGGAATAGTTGGTTGAGCTGCTTTGTTTGGACACAGCTGCCTGGTACTTGGCCATCCGGTCCTTTATGGAGGTCTCTGACAGGCGGGGGGGCTCCAGATTTCGCCTCATTTCACTTTTCTCCGAGTTGAAAGCAGATGATGACAAGTGACCTGAAAGCATGCAAATAACATGTTTTATTAGGAGATAAAGTACAATTAAAAGAGTCTAAATTTGGGGGTACTGCAAACGGAACAGCCAATTTCTTGTACTAAAGAGTACAGAGAAAGAAACCCAGAAATGTAATGGCCATTTATCAGGCACGTTACAGGCACTCATTTCCCAGCTTTAAAAGAACGCCCTACTACCATGATTAGCGAGCATTTTAAAATTTGTGGCTAATTTAACATGTGAAAAATAAGATCTCAGTGCAGTTTCAATTTGCATAACTCATTTCGTTGATTACTAGAAGGCTGATGATTTTCCTGTGTTTATTAATTACACTTCTTTCTTTTCTTTTGTGAAGTGCCTGCATATGCCCTTCATGAAACATCGCAATTCTGCCCTAAAGGCATTATGGCGCCACTGGGAAGACTTGACGGGATAGGGGACTTCTTCGCAAATCAAGCCCCAGAGGACTGTGGGGCCAAGACTCTTTGTAGTACGGCTTTTGTAATCTCTGAAAGGTACTCCTTGGTTCCCTTAGGTTATCACTGCCAACGAGAGATTAAAAACAGAGGCGCTATTTGTAGAGAGCAATGGGATTTGGGGCTAGTTTTTATCTAACAGATGCACTTCCTTTTAATACCTCCACTCTTCTTTAAAAAGTGAATTTATTTCTACTGTTGAGAATGTACACAACAAAACATAACAGGCACCATTCAGCGACACTCTCCGAGTGTGCCTCCACTCTCCTAGGGCTCTTAGGAGCCCTTCCTCCCCGCCATACAAACGCATTGCCCTCATAGTCTTCGTGCAGCTGCTGTCAATTCGATCTCAAAGCGTTCTTAAACAAGCATAATGCTCAGTTGCCACTCTGCTTTTACAAGCATTGGCCTTGAGGCCAAGAGGGATAATTAGCCATTCCTAGAGGATTTTACATGCATGGAATGTTCTGCTTACCTGGGCCTATTTCCAAGTCATCAAGTGAATAGCTGTTATCAGAGATCTTCCTTCCACCTGCACTTCGACTCTGGGTTTGAAGAATCTGTTTCAAAAACAAAACCTAGAAGTAAGCTTTGCAGAGAGGATGAGAAATGCTTGATGCACTGTTTAGAAGAGAGACCTGCAGATCTCTTCTATAAATAAACCCCAAATAATGTTACATCCTATAGTCTTGCTTATGGAATGCCAGTTTCCACAGAATTTTTCAGACTGTTACAAATGTCAAACACGGCATATTCCTAAGTGCCCAAGGAGATGAACAGTCTAGGAGAGAGCCCATTGTCAGCCAGCAAGTCTCATCATTTCAACAATATCAGACGGGAGCCCTCATGTTCCAGGTGACAGGGGCATGTACCTCCAATTGGCTGTTTCCCATCCCTACCCTACTTTATCCCTGCTGCCGGTTGCTGTCCTGGCTCACAGTGTCATCTTTTTTTCTGGACTACAGAATTCCCTAATTGGTTTTCCTCACTTTCCAAGTCAGGCTGCTGCCAAGGTAGTTAGTCCATAATACAGATCTGATCAGTGACTCTGCTGCTCAAAATTCTATAAGGACCCCTTTCACTTCCAGAAGTAGTTCCCACGTGCTCAGTACATCACAAAAGACCAATTCTAGATTTGGTTCATACACAGCCTCCTCACTGGGTACTCTCTGCCTCACCCTTGACTTGTACAAGAATCAATCAGCTTGTGAGTTTTACATCATTGTAAAGAAGGCTCCTTTTGTTGTCTAGCAAAGACCTGTTCCTGCAAGGCTGGGGGAAATAAAATCTCTGCTGGGAAGTCCACTTTCTCCTACATAAATTGAGGTAACTCTTCTGTTCCATGGTTCCTGATCACACTTCTATTCCAGTGCTTATCAAACTACTGTCTGATTGTCCCTCCACTGCAGACTATAAGCTGACTGTGGGCAGGCTTAAGACTTTCTAACCAAGCATTCCAGCACTTACAGAAGAATGGCTGGTACAGAGTTTTTAAACAGTTTTTATGACTTCTATAAATAGCTCCACGACACCCCTTTCATCTAGAGTTGATGTCCAGTTAAAGTTAAACATGGCACTTTTTTTTAAGACTGGAAAGGTGAACAGAAAGTCGCTTAGTAGTGTGGAATATTCGCAGACACAGTACATATATATAGTGAATCATGTTAGCTCAGTTTGTGATGAAAGTCTTGAACCAGAAGTTATATTCAAATCTCGATTCACTTCCAGATAACCTTAAGCAAGAGAGCTACCTGAAATCCACCATTACCGGGAAGTCAATCACTCGGTAGGTACACTTCTGAAGACACGTATAAGAATATAAACCGACGCGCAAGCCTGTTGCGGTCGAGTCAGTTCTGATTCGGACTCACAGCAGCCACGTGAGACGAGGACAACAAACCAGACAGGGTTTCCCAGGCTGTAATCTTCACGGAAGCAGATTGCCACATCTGTCTCCTGCAGAGTGGCTAATGGGGTCTAATCGCTCTCACCTTTAACCATGGCACCACCCACCAAAAACCCAAGCCAAACTCACTGCCACAGAGTCGATTCCAACTACGGCGGCCCAATAAGCCAGAGGAGAATTGCCCCTATGAGTTTCCGAGGCTTCAAATTGGTATGGGCATAGAAAGCCTCATCTTTCTTCCTCAGAGCAACTGGTGGGTTTGAATTGCTGACGTTGTAGCTAGCATCCTGATACGTAACCCACTACACCACCACCAAGCCAAACTCACTGCCACTGAGTCTATGCGGACTCATAGTGACCCTTCAGGGCAAGCCCTGATTCCGAGACAGTTAACTGTTCATGGGAGCAGAACGCCCCGTCTTTCTCCCAAAGATTGTGCTGGGGAAGAAGGGGGAAAATGAGGAGCTGATGCCAGAGACACAGGGAAAGAGCAAATGCTTTGAGAAAGATGAGGGCAATGAATGTACAAATGTGCTTTACACAATTGATATATGTATGGATTGTGATAAGAGTTGTATGAGCCCCTAATACAACGATTTAAAAAGATCATGGTGGTTTCGAACTGCTGACCTTGAAGATCGCAGCCTAACGGATGCATAAACCCTATGCCACCAGGGCTCCTCCAGAGTTCCTTAAATGTAGTTCCCTACAAATTCAGTATATTTAATAAAATTCATCTCCAGTTAGCTCTGCTATTTACATGATCAATTCAATCTATTTTTATTAAAAACTAAAACAATTAAGTCTATTTTCATAAAAACCAGGGACTCTAGCCTGGCCACATCAGACCTAGCTCAGCTGTCCTGACATCACAACGCACTCCTGCTACACCAGCGGGTCCCACCTGGAAAAGGAAGTCACCCGCCAATGTAAAAGTTAGGTTTGGAAGGGCACCCTTCAGCCACGTATTTTGTTTTGTTTTCAACACAGTGCTCACAGACTGATCCCTAAAAAAAAAAGGAAACTCCAAAGATGTATTCCAAGTGCTACACTGCACTGTAAAAAAAAAAATCACTGTAAAAATCAGAATTTCAGGACTCAAAAACTGCAAAAGCCTAGTGGGGGGGAGGGAGGGGGAGGTTTAAAAACCCCATGGGAATGGTTCTGTATTCATTAACACCGGAGCAGTATTTCAAACCGTTATTTTCTGTCAAAGGTACAGTTCAAGTACGATTTCACGTATGTGCTAATGTGGCAGCCTGCAGACGTGAGTTTCTGGCCTGTCGTGCCTGTCATACATACACCTTTCTGGGCCCAAAGCCACAGGCATCCCTGCACTGGGTGCTGGACACAACCATTTAAAACCAGACCAACCAACAGCTAGGGACAAGGGCTTCCTTCGGTTCTCGATGCACAAACGGGCTCCCAATCCTCCATTTTTGCCTCTTGCTACTTTTAATTAAACTGACAGATTAAGCATAACTTCCTAAGCATAATTTTCCAGCGTTTTATCAACATACAGTTCATGTACCATGCAATTCAAAGGTTTTTAAAAAGAGCTGCGCAATCCTCACTTTATCTTCCCACATCCAGTTCGGAACATTTTCTCCATTCTCGTCCCCGTGATGATTAGCTTAACTAAGCATCACTGGAAAATCTGATCCGTGAAGCTATCCTTGAACTTAGGCAAAAAGCTTACACACAAGTCTGGTCTTGGAGACACCCGGGGGACGTGTCTCTGGAAATCAGTTATCCTGACTCCAGCTCTGAGGTGAGGCAACAGCTCTCAGGAGAAGGTGCCAGGTGGAGTGCTTGGCAAACCCACTCAAATGTTAACAACAGGATCCCACATGCCTTTAAGACAGGTTTTAGGATTTTCATTTGATAGCGGTGATGTGAGGTACAGGAGGAAGGAGGGGCTTCCCTCACATTTCCCAAGTTCAGAAAAGAGCACCAGGAGGAAGAAAAACAGGAATTCGGACTCGAAAAAACTCTGCAGTAACACACTGTGATCACATTCAAATTTTTACTCAAGAACACTTGAGGGAGCTTCAGTCCTTATATTAAAAGAAGGGAAAGAAGACAAGACACTTCAACTTTAAGACTTTCTGGAATTTCCTAAGGCTTGGCCTCACCCCATCCCACAAGTCCTCTTTCCTGTCAGCTGACTGTAACTCTCCTGTGAATACCCCTTAAGTATTCTCTGCAAATCTACAATACAAATGCACAAATCCAAGTACAGATACAGGTGTAAAATTTCTCTCTGTTTTAATCTTTAAAATATAAAGCTAGGTTCTAAACAGCCAAGTAATAAAATAGGCTTCCCCATCTGCTCCACTCCTATTTTCAAGAGCAAAATAGTTTTTGGAGCTGCTTGTCAGCACTTGAATTTACTGTAAGTTAAGACTAGTGCGGGGAGTGTCTTACTTCCTTGGGCCACTTCCTTTCCTTCAGTCTCCAGACTTTGACCTTTCCCCAGACTCTGCAGTTGTGATGGCCATGTGACTCAACCCCACGTGTGCAGAGTGAATTGCTTCACAGGGTTTACAAGGTGATGGTGACCCTTTGGAAGTGGGTCCACAGGCACTCGGGTGGGTACCGTGTGTGCCACATAGGGATCCTCTGATGCCACCAAAATCAAGGTGGGGAAAGAAAGGCTTTTAGGGGGAAGCAGGGCTTGATGAAATTAAACGTGGAGTCCCCCCAGAAAAGCAACACATAGAGGAAGAGCTGGCTGGGAGCTTCAGGTGCTGGGATATCTTCATATTTTTTGTATTTCTAAGCTTTCTACAAGATGATATCCACGACTCTTAAAATTAGGAAAAGGCAAAAAGGAGGAGAGTTAACACTTCATATCTATGAAGTTAACATAAATCAAAAATGACAAAACAAAAATGCTGACATGAAACAAACCCTGGAAAGACTCTGGGACTCAACCATGCCCTTATATTTCAAGACCGGTGCTATAAAACAAGACAGCCTTGGAAACAAGCTGAAAACACAGAAAAGCAATGCTGAATGATAGCATCTTTTGATCACTTAGGTGATAGAGGCAAAATTAACCAGGCAACCACATTCCTGCCAACTGCCTAGAGCACTTCTATTAGCGCCCTCCCCGCAAAATCTAATAATTGGGAATGATTAAATATGAAGTATCATTTCCATAAAAGAATAACTCCATGAGCTGGAGGATATGCAGGAAACGCTATAAAAAAGTAACAGTAAGTGTTTTGCTGTGGCTGTCGACTCCCAGTGTCCCTTAGTGCAATGGAACAAAGTATGGCTCCATCTTCACAATCATTGCTGTGTTTGAGTCGATCCATATCACTGAGAGTCTTCCTCTTTCTCACGGACTCTCAACTTTACCAACCATGATGTCCTTTTCCAGCGACTGGTCCCTTCTGATGACACGTCCAAAGAACAGCTCGCAAAGTCGCGCTACCTGTACGTCTACGGAGCGCCGCGGCTGGACTTCTTCCCGGGCAGATCTGTTCATTCCTGCCAGTTCATGGTACAGTCAACATGCATAAGAGGTCACGGAAAGCACCACGTCTTGGAGAGGCTCCCCTTAGCCCTAACGGTAACATCTTCACGTTCTAGCACATTAAAGAGGGCTCTTGCAACAGATGTGTCCATTGCAGTACATCATTAGCTTTCTGGACTTGTGTGGCCATGCGGGTTGATTGTGGATATAAGTAAAATTAAATATTTGACAACTTAAATATTTTCTATTTATCATGACAGCATGTATTGGGCCAGTTGTGAAGATTCTTGTTTATGTCAAGGTGTAATCTATACTGATGGCTATTGTCTTTGATCTTCAAAGTGCTATTAGCTTTCAGCAAGAAAGGCTGTGTCATCTGATAATTGCACGTCATTAATGAGCCTTCCTCCAATCCTGATGCCGGGTTCTTCTCCATAGAGTTCAGTGTCTCAGATTTCTTGCTCAGCACACAGCTTGAATAAGTATGCAAAAGGACACAACCCTGATTTTCAACCTACCTGTTGAAACAGCACCCTCAGCACAATTACTTACTCTAGAATTCCCACTCTGCATAATGTTATCCATGATTTATGATGTACACAAATGTCTATGCAGTCAATAAAACAAACATTTTTTTAAATTCTCTGCTCTTTCCCATAATCCAGCAGGCATCATGTCTTCTGTTAAATCCAGCTAGGCTTTCTGGCAGTTCACTGTCAATGGACTTGCTGAGACCATTTTAAAATTAATTTTGGATTATGTCACATCACCAAATGAAGGCCCAGAATGCTTTACTCCATCCACGTCAGTAGGATAGTCTCCACTTTGAGGAGGTAGAGTTCCCTAGTTATATCTTGAGTGCCATTCAACCTGAGAGTGGTGGCATAGTGGGCTACATATACACTGAGCTACTAGCCACCAAGTCAGTGGTTCAAACCCAGCAGCTGCTCCTCTGGAAAAAGAGGAGGCAGTCTTCCTGCTCCCATAAAGATGAACAATCTCGGAAATACAAAGAGTCGGTTCTACTCTGCTGTATAGAGTAGTTGTAACTCAGAATTGAGTTGGTGGCAGTGAGTTTGGTTTTTGGAAAGATCAGAACTTTTATGTGGTTGGTGACGGCTATTTCTTTGTTTACATGATGGCTTCTTTTCCTTCCAAGCTTCTTCTGAGTGTGTACATATTTTTTAAAGTGTGTGATTGTGCTATTGTTCAGCTGATTATTTAATGTACATGCTAAGAAAAACAAACCTCTCAAAACTACAGGCTTCTAGTGAAAGGGTTTTAGCATAAATCTCTTGCATTCGAATGCACTTCTTTATTCTCTTCACGGCTGTTTTCATCCAAGTGGAAGAAAATCTTGAATGTAGGAGGATCGAGAGACCATATCGCTAGGGAATCCATCTGCTGACATGCTCCACATTTTCTCATTTCTTTGGGTTTCAGAGTTAGATAAGGCCATCGCCAGTTGTTTTTAAGCAACAAAGTTATTATAATATCCATGAAAGTAGTGCTACATGGTAGAAAGCGTAGTATCCGATTCCAGTCCTTGTTCCATATTAATTAGTCACATGACATTGGGCATATCAGTCAACTTCTCTGACTTCAGCTGTTCCCATCTGTAAAATAGGGACTGCAATATCCCACCTAGTCCTTGGCTGCTAAACAAGAGGTCAGTGGTTCAAGCCTATCAGCTGTTTCATGAGAGAAAGGGGTGGAAGTCTGCTTCTGCAAGAACGACACGGCCCTGGAAACCCGACGGGGCAGTTGTCCGTTAGCTGACTTTGTGGATGGTGCAAAGGGCTAACATGCTCCGATGCTAACAGAAGATTGGGAGGCTCAAGTTCACCCAGCGGCCTCTTGAAAGAAATTTCTCACTCACCATAACTCATCACGGATTGAGAAGCCTACAGGAAATGACTCTTTAAAATATTCACCTGGATGCCTATTTCTGGTGTCTAATCCAGTAGTCACACCACTAGCAGGGGCCTGCCAGTCTCTGCGGTGAGCAGGAATGCCGCAGGGAGCCACGCCCAGGCTGCAATCTTTTAAAGAATCTTCTCCAGCGGAAGTACAACCCTGGGTTCCAACCACTGACCTTTCGATTTGCAAGCAAGTTCTTAAACACTAGGTTCCGAAGTATCCTTAAAGGACCCTTCATTTACCCTTACTGGGGGCACATGATGCCTTTCTAGACCCCCTGAAATAAAGAATAATCAATGCTGCTCTCTGACAATGTCGTGCCTGGCATTCGCTTTCAACCTGTTTTGTTGAACCAAAGCTAGAAACCACTAAACACTTAACAGTTCGTTGGCATGAACATAGCGGAGAAAACGGAATGGCTGCACTCTGCTTGGGGGGGGGGGGCTTCAAGGACAGCCATCATTCAAGGACAGCCATCATTGGAGTGACGAGCAGCTTGCAAGCTCAAAATCCTTTGCGTGGCACCCTTTACACCTGCTTCTCCTACTGCCTTACCACAAAACACAAGAACCACTCAGAGCAACTAATTATGAGCAAATAAAACTTACGTTATACCAGTATGTAGTCTTTATGAGAAATGTACCACCATAGAGAGGTCATTCAAAATAATACTGACAGGAATCTTATAATTTTTTTTTTATTATAGAAGAAGGGGTAATAAGCAAGCTATAAACTACGGCGCAAAGTTCATTTCAAGAAGACACAGAAGCCCCTCCCCCGAAAAGAATTTTTTCCAAAGGACGACATTGACTCTGCAGCTCTGGGAGATGGACATATTTGATCAGAGCACACGGGAGCAGATGAAGGGGCAGGAGGTGAGAGTGGAGCACAGCCTGGCCCACCAGGCCGTGATGATGATGTTCCTGAGTAGAGCAGCCAGTCCACAGAGAGAACAACATGGCTGGCCCCACTATGAGACATGATGCCCCTCAGTGACTAAGGGCGATACAGGGGACAGCACAGGAGACACAGTGTGGGAATTGCACCTGACCTGATCCCACCACACCGAGGCAAATCACTGGGGGAGTGCAGCGGAATAGCAAGGGAATGGAGTGGCAAGGTCCCCAGGGAATGCTGAAAGTGGACTTCGGGGCCAGGGCGTGGTGCCCCAACAGACTGGACTGGAAAACGCTCCTAAGGGCCAGCAAACGATCCCTGAACTAACTACAAGCTTTTCTCTTGTGAACTGTTATATTCTGTTCTTTGTCAGTGGTTTGTTTTTGTTGTTTTGTTGTCTGGTTGTATACTGTTGCTTTGTTTTCCTCTGTCTAGTTTTCGTGCATGTTAGTGACTCCACAGGTCTGTCTGAATAGGACAGGCTGGATGAACTATCTGGAGGAAAAACAACGGGACCGACAGTTTTGGGGGGACTTGGGGTGGGGGGGTAGGGGGGGTAAGGAAGTGGTGTTAACAAACCCAGGGACAAGGGAAAAACATGGGACCCCAAATGGCAGAGAAGTGGGAGTGGCAGGCCTGGTGGGAAATGATCAAGGGTAAGGTTGCTTAGAGAAGAGGTATACTCTAGCCCAGGTGGCGATGAAGCATGGTAGTAGGGCAGGAGGAAAGTCAAGGGAGATGGAGGAAAGAGCTAGGAGTCAAAGGGCATTCATGGACGTCTAGACAAAGACATGTACATGCAAATATATATAGGAGGATGGGGAAATAGATCTATGTGTCTATATTTATAGGTCAAGTATTAAGGTGGCGGAAGGACCTTGGGCCTCTACTCAAACACTCCCTCAATGCATGAATACCTTCTTTTATTAAATTGGAACTCTATGATGCTCACTCTCCCGACACAACGGCTGGAGCCAAAGTGTGTGAACAAGTAAATGTGGTGAAGAAAGCTGATGGTGCCCGGCTATCAAAAGAGATAGTGACTGGGGTCTTAAAGGCTTGAAGATAAACAAGCGGCCATCTAGCTCAGAAGCAACAAAGTCCACTTGGAAGAACACACCAGCCTGAGTGAGCGAGTGGTCCCAAAGGGATCAGTTACCAGGCATCAAAGAACAAAAAATCATATCATTGACTGCACACCTCCATGATAGGATCGCTGAAGACAAATGGGTGCATAAGCAAATGTGGTGAAGAAAGCTGATGGTGCCCGGCTATCAAAAGAGATAGTGTCTGGGGTCTTAAAGGCTTGAAGGTGAACAAGCGGCCATCTAGCTCAGAAGCAAATAAGCCCACATGGAAGAAGCACACCGGCCAGTGCGATCACGAGGTGCCCAAGGGACCAGGTATAAGGCATCATGCAAAAAAAAAAAAAAGATATAAGTGTGTGTATGTATGTGTATATATGTGTATATGTATATATGTATGTATATATATGTATATATATATCATATTAAATGAAGGGGGAAGTGCAGAGTGGAGACCCAAGGCCCAAGTGTTGACCAATGGAGATCCCCTCATAGAGGGGTTTAGGAGAGGAGATGGGTTAATTAGGGTGTGAGGTAGTATCGATGAAGAACACAGCTTTCCCCCGGATCCTGGATGCTTCCTCCCCCCAACTACCATGATCCGAATTCTACCTTGCAGGGCTGGATAGGACAGAGGCTGTACACTGGTGCATATGAGGGTTGGAGGTACAGGGAATCCAGGGTGGATGATACCTTCAGGACCAAGGGTGTGAGGGACGATGCTGGGAGAGTGGAGGGTGAGTGGGTTGGAAAGGGGGAACTGATTACAAGGATCCATATGTGACCTCTTCCCTGGGAGAGGGACAGCAGAGAAGGGGGGAAGGGAGACTCCGGATAGGGCAAGATATGACAAAACAACGATGTATAAATTACCAAGGGCATATGAGGGAGGGGGGAAGGGGGAGGGAGGAGGGGAAAAAAAAGAGGACCTGATGCAAGGGGCTTAAGTGGAGAGCAAATGCCTTGAGAATGATTGGGGCAGGGAATGTATGGATGTGCTTTATACAATTGATGTATGTATATGTATGGATTGTGGTAAGAGTTGTATGAGTCCCTTATAAAATGTAAAAGAAGAAAAGAGAAAAAAATGATTAGGGCAAAGACTGTACAGATGTGCTTTATACAATTGATGTATGTATATATATGAACTGTGAAAAGAATTGTATGAGCCCCAATAAATTGTTAAAATTAAAAAAAAAAAAAAAGAAGACACAGAAGGTTTAAAAATTCGTGGAAAAAATGGGGCTAAGAGTATTGGGATTTTTAGACAAACTTTTTGAAGCCTCTTTGCATATGAGGAGGGTATTAATGGAAAACAAAGAAATTCTTGTATGTATTTAACAATAATAATATGTAAAACTAGTTATCCACACTTAAAGCACCAGAGATGTTGTCTATCAGAGGCTATATAATGGGTCAGCCTGAGATTTATGATTCACCGATAAACAGATTAGATTAGAGATACTCCCTGAGACCAGTGTGGCTACTCTAAGACCACACAATGATAGTTATTTCCCCAAATGCCTTCCTCGGCATGTCCACCCCACCCTAAGTCATGACTTTAAAATGAAACAGAAGAACATGTAATTGAAACAAATTCTGAAAGTAAAGTACCTAGACGGACAAAAGGACAGAGTACAGGCAGAATGATCCTTAGAGGGAAGGCTGGCGAGACTTCAGCTCAATCTTTGGATGTGTTGTCAGGAGAGAGCAGACCTGGAGAGGATGCCATGCTCCTTAAGTGGAGGGGCAGTGAAAAGAGGAAGGCCCTGGAGGGGAAGAAACAGACACAGTGGCTGCAGCACTGGGCTCCAACGCAAGACCACCTGTGAGGACGGTGCCGGAGCAGGTGGTGTTTCGTTCTTTCACAGGGTCACTGTGAGCAGAACCCATTGGACAGCACCCATGAACATCCTAAGAGTTACAGTCTCCTCGGAACACAATTCTAAACAGTTTACATAAAGCACACTAACAGAATAGAGGAAAACATCTCATTAGGATAGCAGTAAGAAGATAAGATGTGCACTCACTACACAAAAGAGGGAAGATTAAAACGTTACAGAAACCGTTCACAACAATTTTGGGATTCTCTATGGATACCCACCTATCCTGCAAAAAGACACATACAAATTGTTTCGAGGCCAAATGTCTGATGAACAGGGATCAGACTTCCCCTTGCTTTAGTTCCTCCAGGGCTCACTTTCCCACATCAACACACACATACTGTTATACACCAGAATTATGTAAAAGTAAACAAAGTACCAAGTGTCACTTCCAGGAACTAATAAAGGAAAGCCACAAAAATGTTGGGCCTGTTTTGCTTTTAGCTTGACTTTCATACCAAGCAGTGCAGCTTCGTTGGTTTGAAGCTCCCCTTCCATGTAAGGGTCCGGGTGAAAGAGGGACAGAAGTTGAGGGACTCAGAGGGTGACGACAGGTCTAAGGGAAGAGACGCTGTGAAAAGTGAAAGGGGTGGGGGCACTTTCACTTTTTAATTTGGATACTTCTACTTTATCTGAATGTACAGTTTTACTTTATAAATGTAGAACAAGTTAAAACATAGCTAACTGGAAGCAGGAGAATATGCTCTGGGGAAGGGGACTTAGGGGAAGAAGCTTTAATCTTAAGTTTTAAAACATAGCTTTAATTCTATTCATCTATGGACAGACTTATTATCCCTTACCTTCTCATTACTACTGCCTATCCTTGGTTAAGAAGCCCTGGTGGAGCTGTGGGTTAGGAATTGGGCTACCGACTGCCAGGTTCAGCAGTTTAAACCCATCGACTGCTCCTCAGAGAAAGAGACCCTTCAAGCAGTGGTTCTCAACCTCCCTCATGCCACGACTGTCACACAGGTCCTCATGTGGTGGTGACCCCCCCCAACCATAACATTATTTTCGTTGCTACTTCTTAACTGTCATTTTGATACTGTTATGAATCGGGCGACCCAAAGGGGTCGCAACCCACAGGTTGAGAACCGCTGCTATAGAAGTTCCCAATTAAGAGAGTGTGGCTATGTTTCAGGAATAGGGATTTTTGGTGAGGAGGTATTCCCTCTTCCCTCTTTTATCTCACTCTAACTCCTCTCCCAGAAGGCGGCAAAACTGCATTGAAGAAGCAGCAGTCGACATCTGTATAAAAGCATCAATGGGTGGTACCACGTCCAGTTCTATTTCCTTCCATCACGCCTACTGTACCAAACCTGTCCCAAGGGCACACAAATAACTCAAGATGGCTTAAGGGCCAAAATGTCAAGCCAAGACCTATAAAGAACATTCATAAAAAAACAGGGACAAACTTAAGGGTCCTGAAACATGGCATAAACACACTATCAAACATAATGAAATATACACTTCAAGAGGCAAAATAAATGACCTTCTAACAATAAGACACGTGCATCAAAAGATTTCATTCAAAGAATAAAAAGAGAACCCACAGACCGTGGGAAAACACACAGAAAAGGGTATATGAGATAAGGGACTAATCTCTAAAATCTACAGAAAGTTGCCAACACCCCAACAGCAACAAAAAAAGGGTAATCCAGTTCAAAAATGGGCAGAGGACATGAATAGACAGCTTACCAAAGAAGACTTCTGGGTGACCAATAAATACACATGTTTACTAGTCATTCAAGAGATGTAAATCAAAATGATGAGATGCCATCTCTAACACTGACATTGATAGCAAAGGTTAAAACACACACTCATGCACAGAGAAAATACGGTATACACTCGAGTATAAACCAACCTGAATATCAGCCAAGGCACCTAATTTACCACAAAACTGCATTAAAAATGTGCTGAAAAACTCGGCATATACATGAGCATATACGGTAACAACTGCGGGAGAGAGTCTGGAGAGATTGGAACCCTCATACACTGCTGTCGCGATCATACAACTATACAACTACTGTAGAAAATGGTATAGAGCTTCCTCAAAGAAGTGGGGCTAGAAATACCAATCCTTCCACTGGGTATAAACCCTAAAGAGAGCAAAGCACGAGCAGACATATGCCATCTGTGTCCATCACATCCCATTCACAGCAGAAAACAAGGGGAACAACCCAAATATCCACCAGCAGGAGAATGGATAAATCAACTTTGGTCCATACACACAATGCACAGCTACGTACTGGTCAAGAATGATGATGAAACTGTGAAAACACATCCTGACACGGATAGACATTATGCTAGTGAAGTCAGTGAATTACAAAAGGACAAATATTGTGCGAGACGACCGTTAAAAAAGGAGATCAAGGTTTTCATACCAAAAGGAACAGACTTTGATGATCATCAAGGGTGGGAGGGAAAGGAAGGACAGACAGACAGGTGCCCTAATTTCACCTATATTAAAGTGAAAGAGAACTTCCTTTGAAGGGGAGAAGGGGGGAAAGGGTAGGGGCAGGGAAAACTATTAAGAGGTGTACTATATGCTGTTTAAATGGTTGAATACAAAAATGATGATCTGAAATCTAAACACTACTTAAATCACAATGAAAAGGTTTTTGAAAAACAAAAACAAAAAAACCTTTTAATAAATTTGACTAAGGAAAGGACCGTATTGAATTGGCCATGAAGGCAGAGACACACCATTCAGCTCTTTGGACTCTGCTCCCATCCTAGGATTTCGGTGGAATAAGTAAATTATGAAACAGACAAATAACAGGTTTAAGGAGTCTGTCACACACTTTCTGGTAACTCCTGGGGATGAAAGAGATCATTCTTGAATAACCTCATCCTGGCTTCTAATATTAAGATAATAATTGATTAGTTATTAGTAGTTGGCCAGCTTTCTCCATCTCCCAACACATATATGCCTAGCAGAAGGCATTGTTAGTAAATCAAACACAAGAAGCTAGGGCTGCTGCTAAGGGAGAAAATGAGGCTTTTGACTCCCAAGAAGGGTTCCAGCCACAGGGCAGTTCGGCCTTGCCCAAGAGGGTAACTGAGGAGACTCAATGGCATATGGCTGGTGCTTTGCTTTTCTTTTGTGAAGGGCTGGCAAAGCCCATCCAGTATGTGTCACGCAGGCGTTTCTTTTTCCTAGTAAATGATTACAGGTTACATTAATCCATCCACTATTCATTTGCCCCTAGGAATTAGCGCCATCACGTTCAATTAAACTATCTGACCTAAATAACTTTTCCATTCTTCAAAGGTATTGAGAGAGGAACATCCTTTAAGTAACTCTCATTATTTCTAAATTACTCGAGTTTTAAGCGTCCTTTTTCTTTTTACTTAAATAGGGACCAGGAGCCAAGTCACCATGCTGGCCACTGGAAAATAAAAGCATCTGTACTTGGAAAGAAATGATAGGCGGGAGACTGGACAAATCCAGGTACAACTACTAAGGAAGTGTAAGTGCCCAAAGAAAAGTCAAAAGAAAGTTCTACAATAAAGGAGCGATGAATTTGATTCCATGGGAGAAAACCAAAGTAAGGTTTCCTAGTCCTGGTAGAGTATAAGAGATGAGTAAGATTTCAACAGGCAAGTACAGAACAACAAGAGACGGCATGAAATTTAGTGAATGAGGAGTAGCCCAGAATTTGAGCATAAAGTTGGCGACCAGACGGGAAAGGCAGGTTGGGTACAGATTGTGAAAAACTTTAATAAAGATCATTTTTGAGGCATAAAAAGTTTTTAATTACCTTCTGATGGAGTAACATCAACTACACTCTGATTAGATGGGAAGAGAAAAATGAGGAGTCAATGGCCGAGGCTGTAGCAAGGCCATGGGTAAATGTGTGGTAACCTGGAATTCGATGCGGGCTTGGAAAGAAGGAGCCACACTTGGGAATGGCTATAAGGCACACACGCTTAGAGGAGTTGGTTCGTAAGGGATTGATTAGGGAATGAGATGATAAGAGAGAAGAACAGCTTGTAAGATATGTAGACCAGGAAAACTAAGAAAACAGAGCCAAGGGACACCAGGGGTAGAACAGGGTTGGGGTGGAAATACACATGATTCTTTTCAGTCCCTTGAAGTCTGAGTGCCTGGGGGGCAGTCACAAAGTGGGGTCCTGTAGGCATTTAGACCTATGGGAAGGAATCTTGGGCAGGAGTTCAGAATTCTATCTTTGGGGTTCATCTCTTGGAGTCATGGTTACAGAGACTACACACGGTGAGGGAAATAGATTGGAGAGAAAGAGATCCTCAGAAAGAGAAGGGCAAGTGCAGAAGCCATCTCAGACAAAAGGGAACAGAACCAAACCAGTCCACTTTGCCTCCTGTAAGCAGTACAGATACGTGGATTAAGGAGGACGGACCACATAACCGTATATTTTGATTCTCTCCGTGGTCCCTGACTCTTGGGGGCTACTTAGTTGAGAGTCAGTCCAGCTCTTGCACATTCCATTATGGAACCACAGAGTCACCCCATTTGCACCCAATGTAGCGATTTTTGAAGCAACCCAACAGCAGTGGATTTGGTTTATCTGTATTTCTCCTACTGACGTACGAGCCTTCCAGCTCTGAAGTAAGTACACCTCCTTAGGTGGACACTCAAGCTCCAACCATATTTCTCAGAGTTACGAATATGTAACTTCCTGCCTCAAGCCTTGTCCCTATAAAAGCTGAAATTATGTTGCCATAATCGAGTGTCAAACTAACTCATTAACCTAAGGTAGACAGAATGTTCAAAAACTGCTTTATTGAGATACTGGACAAGACCTGTTTCCAACATGAACAATGTTTATTCAGCAACAGTTATCAAACCAAGAGTAGCTCTGCTTGACACTCCTCAGTCGTTCATTAAGTGACACATGACTATCTAAGGAAGTAAAAAGGACACCCCCAAACTGGAAAATCCCTGGTCACCCCTAGGACCCTGCTCTCTGTCCATACCTTTCACACTCAGCTGCCCAGTGACAGGAGAAAGCTATTCAGATCTTTTTTTTTTCCGCCACTGAAATTTTCCTCCACTCTGACAAGGCATAGAGATAGGCTTGTTCTGACCCATCTCTCAGCAGACATTTAGGAGAAAAGAGCTTCTCACCAGATCCTCACACATAATCAGCATTTTTGTTCCCAGTCATTTCCTACCTTAGGCCAGTTTCAACACGCACTAGCCTTGGGCACTGAATCCACATTGTGTGTGCTGGCCTGACATCAGCGGGCCTGCCCCTAACAAGGTCTTTGAGAAGGAGACTTACAATGGTGCTTTGAGTCACAAGAAAGCCCCTTCCTCTCTATTTAGGACTTTGGACATTTTTCCCCTCCTTCCATTTAAAATTCTTTTTCCCCATTACAAAAAAATTAAAAATGTAGAATGGCTACAAAGGGGAAATAGGCAGGCCTGGAAGACTGAAAATGAACAAGGACGAGAGTTTAAGTCATCGGACTCTTTTTAGCCAATTGGTTTTGGTTGAAATACAAAGCTGAAACTCAAGCGCAAGCCAAGGTTCTAGCTTTGCAAGGTTTGAAAAATATCCTTCCTAGCCTTCCTACTCCCTCAAACAGATGATCCTCAAACAATCCAGAAACTTTTTTTCCAGGCAGGAAACAAAGCCCGAGAGTTACAGGAAGGGATTTAACTCAGTCACACCTAACACCACTGAGGCCTCCAGGCTGAGCTGCTGCCTGATTTTTATCTGAGAAAGAATGTTGGACTCTTCACAAATGTAGGGATTTGAGTTAAATAATTCGATTCCTCACCCCCGCCCCCCAAAAAATCCCATCTAGCTGGCACCCAGAGGAATTGATGGCTTTGCCCTCTGTCAGATCTGCTTATTTCACTGTAATGACTGCTGCTAACAAACCATCCCGTGTACAAAGCCAGATATGTAGGAAAGTATGAGAAAACTGGAAAAATTTACCAGCTCTGCTGCCTCTGGATTGTGTTCTAAGTCACCAGCATATGTAACTCATTTTCTAGCTAAGTAATTCCCCCTGGGGACCCTGTCTGCAATCCACATGAAGGATCGAATTTCATTAGCAGTTGCAGGAAAATGCAACCCTGACTATTTGCAAGTCAAAACTCCTGAAGGCCAAGGCTGGTCTGGCTATCTTCATTGATTGTTCCTGGGAGAGGATTTTGGCTGATAGAAAACATTTGTTGGAAGGCACAGAGGAGGGGGTGGAGAAGAGAGGGGATTCAGCTAGCAAGGAGACAACTAAGCCTCAGTCTTAGGTTAAACTCTAGCCCTCGAGCTGCAGCTGTGTCCGCAGGGAGAGGGATTCAAACCCCCCCCACCCCCCAAGTTACACACGACAAAGACACAGGAAGACAAATGAAATGGGCAAGCGTACAAAAACACAAAGCCCAACTCAGCACGTTTCTACACCTCAACCAGAGCCCCAGTGTAAACTTAACGAGGAACTGGGGGGTGGCTGGCTCTCAAGTCCCAGTATTTGTGTACATAATCCATTTATGAGTTATCATTAGTTCATCTAACCCGAATCAAAAAAGACAGACCACGTTTTCATCTACCCTCGAAACGGCCCAGCGGGGCGGGGGTGGCTGCTTCGGTTCGGAACGTGGCTCGGCTCTGGAAACTCGGTTCGAAGCCTGCATGCCCTTACCTTGGCCGGCGTGGGTTCGCCTTTCTCGAACATCATCTTCAGCCTGGTCAGCGGGACGTTGTATTTCTCTATTTTGCCGGCCGAGTCGGTGTGCTCACTGCCTTCGGGTTTCCGGACTTCATGCCTGGACTCTCCCAGACAATTTTCCATTTTTTCACGGTCTGGGGAGTGGTCGTGAAGATCCTCCCCGGGCTCGGGGCGGGGGTGCCGGCACTGCGCGGGGGCTTCGGGAGGCGAGCCGGACCTCGCTCGGCTGCGGCCGCCTTCCCCGGGGTCCGCGGCAGCTGCAGGCGCTGGGTTGCTGGCCACTGGGGCGGGAGGAGGGTGCGCTCGGGTCCCGCTCTCGGCGCGGCTGCTGCGCTGCGTCTCTGGGTGGGACTGGGCTGCCAGCGCAGGACGCTCCCACTTCTTCTTCAGCACCGTCAGGGTGCCCCTCCGAAAGTGCTGGGGGAGACTTTCGGTGTTCTAGAAGGAGGAGAAATAAGTGCCAGTTAGAACTTGCCTGTTGAAACCTTCAAGCATGCTCTTCTTTGTAAAATGAAAGTCAAAACTCGGGGAGGGGGCGGGCCGCGGGCTTGCCGTTCCAGACAGCTGTGAACAGTTAGAGGCCGGCTGCAGGCAGAAGCATCCACCCTGGGAGGCAGAGGGGAAGGGAGAAAAAGTAAGGAGCCGAAGCAGGAAGTGAGAGAGCAGGATAGCCTTATAAGGGCAAACTGAGAAGGCGCGTACAGATCTAACGATGGTTACATAGGGGCCCGGGGAATTTTATCTAGAGGGAATTCTATCCAGAGGGAACTGGGAATACACTAGGGGTACGGCACACCAGCAGGCACTTTCAACGCTGTGGACGACCTTGAACAAAAGTTCATCATTTCATGTCACAGAACATGTGGTGAATCCTGCTGGTTTTCTTTCTCTTTTAAATAAGGCACGACTCAGTAAAGCTCAAACTACCCAGTATCAGTCGTTATCGATGAAGACATTCAAGACTGAAATATTACTCGAAGAAGTGTAAGGCATCAAACCATTACAGGGATTTGCATAAGTGAAACGTATCCATATTTGGGGTTATGTATATGTATAAAAACAGTCCATTTTATTTAAAAAACAAGATTCTAATCTCCTCTTCCCCTGGCACTTCTCTACATATTTGTCTGTAGCTTCTCAAAAAATTCACTATTTTACAGATCCTTTAGCAGATGGGGCTTTCTATTCCCATAAAGAGTTACCGTCTCAGAAACCCACAGGGTCAGTTCTATCCTACAGGATCACTGTGAGTCAGCATCGACTCCAGGGCAGTGCGTTTGGAGTTTGGTTTTGGTTGCACTTAAATATCCAGTTAACATCTGGAAAAAAACACAAAAACCCATTGGGCTGAATGATGGGCACACATCTATAAACACACTTTCACCTGGGTACAAAGGGAATGCATGCAATGACAGCACATAAGGAATAGAAAACAACCTGAAACATTCTCTGTTGTTTCAGAAGCCGAGGAAATTTGCTTGGGGAAATAAAACAAAACGTCCTGTACTTTGATATACCCCTTCTGAGAAACCTAAGTAGTCCTAGCTTCCCAACAAGCCACAAGCTCCCACACCACCTCCACTCCCATTGTCTGCTAACTTCTGGCCCAGTCACCAAAGCAAGGAGAAACAACCTGGGACTGAAAGACTCCTGGGAACTAAGCAAGATTAGCAGCTATGCTGGGAATTAGTCCCTCACCCTATTCTTCTTCGGAATATGCTCGGAAAGCCACTTCCATCAAGAAGCACGGGGGCTTGGGGAGAAAAAGGAAGTTAGGAAGAACAACTCCTAGATGTTTGTGTTTAAAACTTGGGTGACATGACTCCCTGGGGAGGCGATATGTGTGTACAGATCACTGGTGTAGGAAGCAGAGCAGCTTCTGGGCGGAAAGGAGAGAAACGAAAAGCAGCTCTGTCAACTGGTGCCCCTTAACCGGCTTGCCTCCGTATTACTTCAGACCACACAGTGCATGAGTCACCTGCATTGCTAACTTCACCTGCCCTGCCCTGCCCTGTCCATATAGAAGCTCAGAGAATCAAAGGGGGTCTGCAGGGGCCTGTCCCAATCCCAACTACGTGGACAACCCCCACACCCCTCCCAGAAAAGTGCACTACAGAGGACAGCACTGAAGTTACAGCTCAGGGAGAGGAGCGCGTCTGATCAGAACACACAGGAGCAAACAAAGAGGGAAGGAGAGAGAGTGGAACGCATCCTGGCCCACCAAGCCCGATGATGGCAACAAATGTGCAAATGTGCTTGACGCAATGTATGTATGGATTGTGATAAGAGCTGTATGAGCCCCCAATAAAAAATTTTTTTTTAATTTAAAAAAAGAATCAAAGGGGCCTTTTGCCTGGGTAACTGAGTATGATTTTCTTCAGATTCAGATCATATGATCAAAGGATACTTCACTGACATGGAAAGATACTCATACTATTGAGTGAACAGAACAAATTATAAAGCAGCAAGATCCCTGTGTCAGTTATATATAATCTCCTGTCAACTTGCGAAAGGGTAGAGTCTAGCCTGTCAATCATCTTGCAGTTTGATGACCTCATTTGGGAGTTGCAAACAGAGATAAATAGCCCACGCATTTTCTGCTTTATATTGCTGACAATACACATAGAGCTATGCCAGAGCCCTGGAGCTGGAGGAGCCACATGGAGAGCCACGCCAGCACTCAGATGCTTCCACCATCACTGGATCCACAAGACTTTCCACCCACTGGCCTGTGATCTTCCTGCATTTGGCATCATTGCATAACTGTGTGAGTCTAAAGAGGAATTTATGGACTAGTATCAACATATGGGGTCATATCGGACTTATGGACTTGATCTGGACTGGGCTGGGATGTTTTCTGAATGTATAATTGCTCTTTGATATAAAGTTCTCCCTTACACGAGTATCCATGAATTTGTTTCTCTAGTCTACCCAGACTAAAACAATCCCATTTTATCATACATACATATAAATGAAGTTGATGTCTTTTTCCTCTTAGCAACTTCTGCAGTCTGAAATCATTTGAACATGCGGTCGAGATGCACTGACAATTACTGACAACTGGAAAGCAAAAGTTGGAAGCAAAGAGGAAAGTTGGTCCCAGTGAAAGAAATGGTGGCGATCACCTGGTGGATTACACAGAAATTAAGTGGACTACATCTGTGGAAAGAGGTGACGGAGAAGGTCAATATTATCAGCCAAATAATGCCAGGGGCATTGGTGAACAGTGGTGGAAATGGACAGAATACTAACCGAGAGGCTTCAAGCACCAGGGCTTCCAACAGATTTGAACTAGCTTAATTTTTTTACATTTGGGGGATCTGGAATGATAACTTGTGGGATACAAAGAGGCTGTTCCCCAGGTTCTCTCCCCCAAATATATATGTCAGACCTAGGATACTACTTGCAACTAATGGCAAATGATTGTCAAGTTATCTCGCTGAGACACCAGCCATCCAGAGCAAGCAGACCTATTGTCTGTCCCACCATAGGTGAGGCTTACTCCCTAATGTTAGGGACAATGGATTGCTTTCCTTGAAGGGCTCAGAATAAATCAGGTCTCCAGCTCAAGGACAATCAAGGTTAGGCCGCCATCATGAATCAAGGATCCACCCATCTTGTCACATGCATACCCTTAATTCCTCCTCTTCCTGTAGCTTGCACACCCCTAGATCGGCCCCCTCCCATTATTGTATTACCTATAGTACAACACCTTCCTGTGACGTATGTTTTTACCTGTAATCAGGGGGCTTGCATGGTCCCAAAAGTTATATAAACCTTGGTTAGAAATAAATCGCTCTCTCTTCTCCCTTCTCTTCTGCCCACACTATGTGCAGACATGGCTGTGAGATCATAGCCATCCAGGAGGTGAGCATGCTACCATGAAATGTATCTGACTCCTTTATTCTTTCTCCTATCTCTCTTATTATCTATGACTTTGCTATAATCTTTATATATTTTAACAGTACAATTTCACTTACAGAACCTGTGATGGTGTGAGGGTCTAGGTTCCTCCACAATAACTGGTACAGGAAAATTATAGGTCAAGGCCTTAGAATGAGAGATGCAGAAGAGATGCAGGGAAACCTTTCAGGAGTCTGATTTCTGAGACTGAATTATTGGCAGGACTATGGATAGTGATACATTTAAAGCAGGGTAGCTGGGAAGGATTAAAAAAAATCAAGAATAAAAAAGGAACCTAGAAATTGTATACCCAGCCAAGCTAATATTAAAACATAATAGACATTTTAAAAAAATACATGATTTAAAAAAATTGTTTTATTAGGGGCTCATACAACTCTTATTATAATCCATACATACATCAATTGTGTAAAGCACATTTGTACATTCATTCCTCATCATTCTCAAAACATTTGCTCTCCACCTAAGCCCCTGGCATCAGCTTCTCATTTTTTTCTGTTTCTCCCTCCCTCATAAACCCTGGATAATTTATAAATTATTATTTTGTCAGATCTTGTCCTGTCTGACGTCTCCCTTCACCTACTTTTCTGTTGTCCGTCCCCCAGGGAGGAGGTCACATGTAGATCCTTATAATTGGTTCCCTGACTGCCCCCTTTTTTAAAACTCATTTTATTGGGGGCTCATACTATTCTTATCACAATCCATCCATCCATCCATTGTGTCAAGCCCATTTGTACATTTGTTGCCATCATCATTCTCAAAACATTTGCCTTCTACCTGAGCCCTTAATATCGGCTCCTCCTTTTCCCCCTCCCTCCCCACGTCCCCCCAATAGACACTTTTAAACATGCAGAAAACGATCTGATGACAAGAGATTTGGTTGCTATGCAATAAATATGCTGCCCTTGTTTTCTAAGGGGAAGATTAAGTTTCTAGCAGCGTTTCACACTGGCAGCTTTTCTCTTTGTGGTTATTGCCGGAGTTCACCAAAGTCTTCAAAATTCAAGTCTGTTACAGTTTTGCTTCCTCAGCTATACTGAATTGGGAGGAAACAGTTCAAAGCCCTGGTTTCAAGAAACATATGCAATGCTGGAAGAGATCCCTCACCTAAACAAAGCAATATGGAAGGCAGCTAATTGTGTGGAAGAGTGGAAGAGATCCCTATAGGTACCCATTCCAAACAAGGTGACCCAACAGAATGCAGGAATGATCAAACAGTGTACAATTAACATATGGCTGAAAATGACTCAAAACCAATTGCACCAATTCTCTTAAAGAGAACTGCCAGAAATCCAGGCCAAATGCAGAAGAGAGTGGAACGAGGGCTATCATTACTTTGTGTCAGGCAAGCCCTGTCTAAAAGAGGAGACTAGAAGAGAGGTGTTTATCTGTGTTTTGTTGGCTATGTAAAGACCCTCAACTATGTGGACCATGGCAAATTAAGAAATAACAAACATCATTTGTTAAGTATGCCCATGTGGAATCTGTACATAGACTAAGAGGCAATAGATGGAACAAAACAAGGAGATACCTCCTGTTGAAAATCATCAGGAAACATATGCAACAGGGTTGTAGCTTTCATGACACTTATTGAGTCTGTCTGCTGAGCAAGTACTTCAAGAAGCTAGACTAGATGAAGAAGAATGTGGGCTGGAGAAAGAGTCCTTATGACCTGCAATGGGCAGATGATACAACCTTGATTGCTGACAGTGAAGAAGACCTAGTGAAGAGGTCTTAAAGCATTTACTGATGAACATCAAGGAAATCCTCACAACTGGACCAGTAAACAGCATCATGGAGAAAAGATTAAAGTCATCAGGGATTTTATTTTACTTGTATCCAGGATCAATACCCATGGAAGCAGCATTCAAGAAATCAACAATGTACGTACTGGGAAAATCTGCAGCAAGAGACCTCTTTAAAGAGTTGGAAAGCTAAGAGATGTCACCTTTCAGACTAAGCCAGGGTCCTTTCAGTTGTCTCTTACCCATGCGAAGTGGGACATTGCATAAGGAAGAACAAAGAACTGGTGCATATGAACAAATCTGTCTGGGAAGCAGTCCAGCCAGAATGCTCCTTAGAAGAATGGGAATTCCAGAAGTGAGGGTGGCAAGACTCTGACATACTTTGGACAACTTACCAGGAGGGACCAGTCCCTGGAGAAAGACATCATGATTAGTAAAGAAGAGGGTGTGTGAAAGGAAGGAAGACCCTCAGCAGGATGGAAGGACAGTGACTGCCACATTTATGAGGATGGCATGGGGCAGGGCAGCATTTCTTCGACTGTATACAGATAAATTCACTATGAGTTGCACCAACTTGACTGCACCTAAGAGCAACAACATATTATAAGAACAGAAAAATAGTCTGAAAGAGCAGATATATCAGGATATTAATGGCTTATGTTTGTGTGATGGGTGCTTATATTATTTTTCTTTTTTTGGGCTTTTCTACTTAAAAATCTTTTTTTCTAGGAAGTGTACAAATGCTATATAATATAAATGAATACAAAAGTAAATGCACATCATCTTTGTATCACAAAATGATTCCAAAGAATATTAAATTAAAAAAATTACTATGAACAGCTGGGAATTTTTTGCTTCACTCAGAAGAGATGGGAGCCTGTGTGCTGGAGTACCAGCCACGGTCCAAACAAGGGGTTAAATAGACAGCATGTCTTAGGAGTCTCCGACTAAAAGGAACTCTTAAGCATAGTATTAGGGAAAAGACACGGCGATGGGCAGGGCTATGGGGCATTGAAAGCTCAACTACCTTAAATCACTCCTGGCAGTCTATTCAATTTGGATAGTGCCACTTGTCCAATTTGTTAAGATATCAGACAAGCAAAGCAGTGGTTATGGTCTCTCTGCACACCAATAAGAACCAAGAAGGCACAGACAGAGGCAATAGCTGAAGGCAGTTTGGGCAGCACACTGAACAAAGCCTGGGTTATCTATGGATTACAGACCACTTTTATTTTCTTCTTTTTCTTCATCTGGATTTCCTACAAGAAAGATGTATTGTTTATACGATCCAATTCCATCAGCCAAGTGACCTCAGGCAACTGAATGTGGGGGGGAACTATCAGGCAAGGCTATTGTGTCAAATAGATGAGACTTAATCAATAAAGCATATATCGTGTAGTGTCTGAGAGACAAACACCCAATCAGTAGGGGTGTTTATTATTAAACGGCTTTCCCTGCTCCTCCAGCCACGTGTCACAATGGTGGTGAATTAATGTACCAAGCAAGTCACTTTGCAAATTCTGAACTCAGGCTACAGTCTTTTACTGCCTCACCATGCTGTGCCAAGCTGGTGGGGGAAGATGGGGACAAAGTACGGTACAATTCTGATGGATAACGTTTGTACCAAAGTTTTTTTTGTTTTTGGCTTTACTCCCACTCCCCAGTCTTGTACCAAGGTTTTAACTTCTTCTTAAGAATTTTCCAAGAAAATGTTCTGAGAATGATGATGGCAACAAATGTACAAATGTGCTGGACACAATGGATGGATGGATTGTGATAAGAATTGTATGAGACCCCAATAAAATGATTTTTAAAAGAAAAGAAAAAAATAATTTTCCTAGAGTAAAGTAGTAAGAAGACAGCTTCAAGAGCCACTTTGGTTGTTACCCTCTCCTACAGCCTCCTTTCTCAGAGTGAGCCCAACACCCACCAAGGCTGAGAATGGTGGCAGATGTCTCCTCTGGACTCTAATGGCTCCCTGCATCCAGAAGAGGCGCACCTGGGAAACCCAATACAATGTCCAGCAGGAGCATTTGCTTTTATCTTTTTAAAACCTTTCATTGTCTATTGGGTGAAGGTTTACAGAGCAGATCATCAGTTTTACACTCAACAATTCCTAAACAGTGTGTTTCATTTCCCTCCTTCCAATCCCACTGTAACACCGATCACCCCACCTCCTACCTTTCTGTTTTACTCCTCTCTTTTTCCTAACCCTGCTGATCTTTGTCCTTGGGTAACACGCTGCCCTTTTGATCTCAACTGATTGATTATTCTAAGGTGTGTCACCTCACTAGTGTTATGATTCCCCTTATAGAGCTTATCCTTTAGTGCACCAGTTCTCAACCTGTGGGTCGAGACCCCTTTGGTGGTCAAACAACCCTTTCACAGGAGTCACTGATTGATTCATAACAGTAGCAAAATTACAGTGATGAAGAAGCAATGAAAATATTGGTATGGTTGGGGGGTCACCACAACACGAGGAACTGTATGAAAGGGTCTCAGCAATAGGAAGGTTGAGAACCACTGCTTTAATGGACAACTGAGCCACAGGTGGGAATTCAGTTCCAGACCAAAGGCTATAGTCTTCAGTTTCTCATCAGTCTCTATTCAGCTAGTAAGCCCTGTAGGGCACTTGGAATTGAAAGGAGTCCCAGCGCTGTAACTACGGACACATCCTTTCCCCCTCTAGGCCTCCGTGGTATCATCTGTAGAGCGAAGAGGCTGAGCTGAATGAACTTTAATATTGAAATCATGGGGAAATTATCTTTTTAAAAAATCATTTTATAGGGGGCCCATACAAATTTTATCACAATTCATACATACCCCCATTGTGTCAAGCATATTTGTCCATTTGTTGTCATCATCATTTTTAAAACATTTTCTTTCTACTTGAGCCCTTGATATCAGCTAAAGTAAGCTATTTAAAAAAATACTTTTATCGGGGGCTCTTACATCTCTTATCACAATCCATACATTCCTCCGTGTCAGGCACATTTGCCGCCATCATCATTTTCAAAGCACTCTCTTGAGCCCCCGATATCAGCTCCCCATTTTGGGAAATCATCTTAAAAGCAGGGGGATGTTTGGTGGGACACAGCAGCGGGGTTGGGTGGGACGTGTGGGGGAGGGGGAGAGGGGAGTGCTGAATAGACAGCCTCTGAGGAAGGGAAGGGGCTCTGGGAGCAGAGTAGTTACTCACTGGGCTCCTAAGGGCAAGGTCTGAAGTTCAACCCTCAGCCATTCGGAGGCTGAGTGGAGGAGGAGAGAAGCCCCTAAGATGAAGGCGTCTTAGACAAGTGGCACCCATCCTTCTGGAGGTGCATACACACGTGGTGTACACTGAGTCTAAGGCTGACGGCCATTGATGGCCTGTGTCCCTCTGGTGCAGGTGGAAGATGGCGGAGGGAAAAGGAGGAGGAGATTTCCAAGAGTCCAGGCTATCTAGTAATCAGCATTTCCCATATTTGCTAAAGAAGTAAATATACCTACTCGCTCCCATTGTTCATGCTAAAATGTAGGTCTTTTAGAAGTCACTTCTATAACTCTATGTGGACATTTCCCTCTGTTCCACAGAAGGAAACAATTTAGACCAGTCTAGTAGATCTTAAAAGTAATACCACCACAACCCCACCTAAAAAAAAAAAGGAACCCTCTCTAATTATTGGGAAAACGTGAAATCCAAATAAAGCGTGTAAAGCATATCATGAGAGCATTGCACCAGTGTTAAATTTTCAGTTTGGGTAAATGTAACCACAGTTATGTATGATGCTTACACGAGGGGAAAATAGATAAAAAGTATATGGGAACTCTCTACGGAATTATCTTTGCAACTTTAATACAGATCCCCAAAGCAGTCAAGATAAAGAGTTTGGGAAGAGAAGACGTAATCCTCCCTCAACTTTGTGTCTCCCTCTACCTACCTCTGTTACTCTATTTGACTGTTAAGTGCCTTGAACACACAGTCTGTAGCTGCTATTTTCATTTGATTATTTTCCATTCACTTTTCAATCCTACGACCAATGCACTTCTGAAAAAGCTCCAATAAAGATAACTGATTAGCTCTCAAAATGTCTGTTTTCCTATTAATTTAACAAAAGTAACAAAAGCTTACTGGGGAAACAAAAGCTAGGATGACAATATAATCCAGCAACTCCACTCCTAGGTATATATCCAAACTAGTTGAAAGCTGAGCCTCAGAGACTCTTATATCGATGTTCAGGGTAGCACCACTCATGATCTCCAGTAAGTGGGTAAAACCTAAACACCATCCACAGATGGAGAAGCAAAATGTGATGCCTGTACACACAGTGCAAACGCAGAAAAAAGCATGCAACTCAGCCAGTAGGAGAAACAAAGCCTTGACACATGCTACCATGTGGATGCCGCTCGAAGACACAGTGTTGAGTAAAGTCAATCACAAAGAGATACTGTATGGCTTCATTTAATAAAAGTAAGGTTGTACAGATGATTAGCTTATTATCATTGCCTTCAATAAATTCCATGCCTATTATAAAAAGCTGAATTGGTAAAGATTGTGGGATACTTTTTAAGAGTAGCTGTTGAATCCCGGAGAGATGATCCCTTCAGGACCTATGCTGAGAGTGGCAATACCAGGAGGGTGGAGAGAAGGTGGGGTGGAAAGGGGGAACCAATTACAAGGATCTACATGTGACCTCCACCCTGGGGAACGGACAACAGAAAATTGGGTGAAGGGAGATGTCAGACAGTATAAGATATGACAACATAATAATTTATAAATTATCAAGGGTTCATGAGGGAGTGGGGACCGGGGAGGGAGGGAGAAAATGAAGAGTTGATGTCAAGGGTTTAAGTGGAGAGCAAATGTTTTGAGAATGATGAGGGTAAAGAATGTACAAATGTGCTTTATATAAATGATGTATGTGTAGATTGTGATAAGAGTTGTATGAGCCTCCAATAAAATGATTAAAAAAAAGAGTAGCTATTGCGACAAAAATTTATGTTCAATCAACACCTTCATGAGTTTTGTTCCTTGGTTCAGAGGTTTAAGATTCCAGTTTATGGGGAAATCTCAGGTAGTTGCCTAATAGTGCTTTTAGGGCGTTTGTTCCACGTCCTCCTCCATTGCATAGTGCTTGGGTTCCTACAAGCTTGTAAAAGTTCTCCCAAGGTGCAGCTGATCTCGATTAGCCTGGAGCAACAGAGGAAGAAGAGTCAGGACTAGGAGGAAGAGTCCTGTTGGCACAGTCAAGTAAGTGTTGGACTGCCAGCTTCAAGATTTGTGGTTCAAACCCGCCACCAGCAACTCCGCAGGAAAGAGCTTGAGGCTATCTGCTCCCTTCAAGATTTATGCTCTTGAGTGGCTGCCCCGGGCTGTGGCAGTGGGGTTGTTGAGGGGAACCCATGGCTTGGTGATTGCCCAATGGGACAGGATCCAGAATCATCACATGCTTAATAACTTGATAGCTCCTTTGCCTTAATGACAGGTTTTAATCTACTGGGAAGGGATCTGTACTTGTAAGAATTGATCCAGGTCCAATCCCAACTATGTGGACACAACCCCCCTCTGCCCTGAAGAATGCACTTCAGAGGACAGCACTGAAACTACAGCTTGGGAGAGGGGCATGTCTGATTAGAGCACACAGGAGAAATGGAGAGGGAGGGGAACACATCCTGGCCACCAAGCCCCAAGGACAATATTCCTGCTCAGAGCAAACAATGCACAGAGAGGACCATAAGGCTAGCCCAATGGAGGAGGAGGTAGACACAATGTCCCTCAATGAATCATAGTGCTAGAGGGGACAGCGCTGCAGACACTGTGTGGGAACTGTACCTGGCCTGGCCTCATCACAATGGGGCGAAACACTGAGGGCATGCAACAGAACAACAAGGGGAGCAAAGTGATGAAATCTCTAGGGAATACCAAAATAGGCTTTGGAGACAGAGTGTGGCACCCCATCAGACTCAACTGGAAAACACTTGTAAAGGCCAACAAACAGATCTTGAACTATTTATAGGCTTTTCCATTTTTGTCAGGGGCTTTCTTTTTGCTGTTGTTACTGTTTGTTTGGTTTTACTTCCTTTGTTGTTTTGTTAGGCTTTGCCTGGTTTTTGCGCTTATTAATGTTTCCGTGTGTCTATCTAGATAAGATAGGTGTGATAAACAATTCGGAGATGAAGAGAATGGGACTGAAGGTTCCGAGGGGATACAGGAGAAGGGGAGGTGGGAGAAAGGAAGGGAGAGGGGGAACCAACCCAGGAACAAGGAAACAACAAGTGAATTAAAATCAATGGAAAGGAGGTCGTAGGATGCCTAGTGGGGCTTAATCAAGGGAAGTGTAGCAGTGAGGAATTACTAAACCCAAATGAAGGCCGAACATGATGGTAGGGCAAGAGGAAAGTAAAAGGAAATAGAGGAAATAATCAGCAGGCAAAGGACATTTATAGAGGTCTAAATACAGGTATGTACACACGTACATATATTTATATATAACAAGAAAGGAATAGATCTTTGTACTTATATCTATATGTTAAGAATTAAGGTTGCAGAGGGACTCAAGTCCTCCCTCAACACAAGAACATTTTGTGCTAATTACCCGGCATTTTATGAGGCTCACCTTCCCAACACGATCGCTGAAGACAAAGTGGGTGCATAAGCAAATGTGGTGAAGAAAGCTGATGGTGCCGGGCTATCAAAATATATAGTGTCTGGGGTCTTAAAGGCTTGATGATAAACAAACAACCATCTAGTTGAGAAACAACAAAGACCACATGGGAGAAGCAGACCAGCCTGTGTGATCATGAGGTATAGATGAGATCAAGTAACAGGCATCTAAGACCCAAAACAAAATCATACCTAATGTGAATTGGGGGAAAGAGGGGGGTATGGAGACCCAAAGGCCATCTGTCAACAATTGGACATTCCCTCACAGAAGGGTCACAAGGAAGAGATGAGTCAGTCAGGGTGCAGTATAGCACCAATGAAACAAAACTTTCCTCTAGTTCTTTGGTGCTTCCTCCCCCTACCCCCCGGCCCCACCTACTATCATGACCTCAATTCTACCTTACAAATCAGATTAGACCAGAACATGCACACTGCTACAGATAAGAGCCAGCAACACAGAGAATCCAGGATAGATAAACCCCTCAGGGCCAACAATAAGAATAGAGAGACCAGGAGGATAAGAGGAAGGTGGGGGGAAGAAGGGGGATTCCATCACAAGGATCAACATATACCCCCTCCCAGGGGGATGAATACCAGAAACATGGGTGAAGGGTGACAGAGGATGATTTAAGAGATGAAAATAATAATCTATAACTTATCAAAAGGGTCCATGAGGGAGGGTGGATGGGGGAGGGAGGGGGAAAATGGGGAGCTGATATAAATGGCTCAAGTAGAAAGAAAATGCTTTGAAAATGATTATGACAGTATATGTACAAATGTGTTTGACACAGTGAATGATTGTATGGATGGCGATAAGAGCTGTAAGGGCCCCCAATAAAATTATCTTTATTTTTTTTAATTATCTTTTAATAAAAAAATAAAAAGAAAAAAAATTGATCCAGGAAGTTTTCTCCTGACACCAATTCCCATGCTCAGGGTAAGCAGCTCAACCAACTGAAAGATGGGCAGGGCAACAACTCACTGGGTGCGGTTGGATGTGGAACTGTACTCTCCTAGACTTCTCATACCAACAATGTCATTGAGAGTGTGTCACTGAGAAATTGTTGATGTCATCGATGCAATCGCCTTATACCCCAGGGGGATGATGGACAATGATTTCCTTTTTTGTTTCTTTGGGTTTATGTTTTCCTGTCTCTTGTTTGTTTTGGGGGTGGGGTGGGGTGGTGTGTGTGTGTGTGTGTGTGTGTGTGTGTGTGTGTGGTGGTGGTGGTGGTCTTATAGGGTTCTGTATAACCCATGGGCAAGCAGATGGATTCTGGGTGCCCACTTAACTCTAGCCCCAACCCAAGAACTGTTAGTTCTGATAACATGACCCTGCTCCATACTCACCTTCATGAATTGATCACTGAAGATAAGGGTGCTACAGCAAAGTGTGATGAAGAAAGCAGATGGTGCCCAGCTATCAATTGGAATAGTGTCTGTGGTCTGAAAGGTTTGTATTCAGACAAGCAGTCATCTAAGAGAGGCATTAACTAAGTCCACGTGGAAGAAGCACACAAGCTTGCGTGAGCCAAAGATGACAATAACAAAACCAAATACGACAAACGGATAAGTTTCACAGCTTAAGCTGTAAATACCCAATTTATAGAAGGCTGTGGAGGAGGGCAGTGGGAGTCCCACACCCATCTGCAGAGTCTCTAGTCAGATTAAAACCCCAGCAGAACCCCTCTAGCCCCAGACAAGGGACTCGAAGAGCTTTTCCATCAGACAGAGATGACTGCAAATGTGTCTGTGCTGGATCAAACTTGATACTTGGTCAGGTGACCTACCTCTTGACCCAACCTGAATTTGTTCTAGGCTCAAGTATTTTTTGCTTGTTCCGTAACAAAACATTTCTTCCCTGGTTGTTTAAATATTGATGGTGATCTTTCTTATTATCTGTACTTTTATTATTATTTTATCCATGCCACTTTATTCTGTTGCTCTTTTTATTGTTTCTGTTGGGTTTCCCAGTTTGTGAAGCATAAGAGCAGATGCACAGAGTTAATAACTGAGGCAATGGTTTATCAGGGATTGGGGGGGGGGGCGGGGATGGAGAGGGCGAGGGGATCTGAGGAGCAAACAGTGAATGTGGGATTGGGGAGGGAGCGCTAGAACTGATGGTGATTATATACACAACTCATTTTAAAAGCGACTTAACCATGGAAGTGTATGATATATGAACGCTATATCAAGAAAGCCGTGAGGAAAAAAAACAAATCAACCTGACCAATGGTTACCGTAGGTAAAGGGGAAAGAGCAGGGGCAATGAGTTTACGTCAATGGTGGCAGAATAATTTGGAAAAGAATATCAATAATGGCTGTACAACATGAAGAATATAATCAATGGCACTGAATTATATAAGCAATAGTTATTGAATCGGAGAATGTTTTCTTGTGTATATTTTTGCCACAATTAGAAAACAAAATAATTACTGAATAACAATGACTACAAGGGAAAAAAATGTACTAGAATTGAATATGATGACAACTGTACATCTCTTCTTCTTGATATGATTGTATGTGTATGAAATGCTAATAAAACTGTTAAAAAAGAAAAAGAAAACAGATTGCTCTCACCTCTCTCTAGCCAGCCCAAGAGGTCTCTAAGGGGCTTGGCTGGGTGTGAGGTCACTTTTCTGAGGACACTAGAGGCGTCACCCAGTCAAGACTCACACTCATCAGCTGTGCACTAAGCGGGTCAGTGTAGGCCCTTGTGTCTAATGCACGTATTCTAACCATGGTCCTGGTCCAGCTCCCGTGGTCCCAGCTATAACTGTGATGTATCAATCTGTCACCAATCATGAATTTGTGAAACTTCCCTCTCTCCCATGCCCTATTGATCTGGCTTCCCAATTGTGACTCCTTAGACGCCATTTTGACCTCGTGCTAATAGTGTCCCTCATCTGTCTGTCTTTGTGATGTTTTTGTCTCTTTTAAGACTTAATAAATGGTCTCCTTGAATTAAAAATCAACATTTACAGCCTTTGAAGCCCTATCTGTATGAGGAGTCGGAACTGCCTGGCTGGCAGTGGGTCTGGCTCTGGCTTATGGAATGTGTGGCTGACTACCCCAGGACAACTGCTGCCTTGCCAGGAGACTAGCTACCTGACTGAACATCGTCATCAATGACTCTAGAAAAGGATCCTACAGGAGGGGGAGAACAACAGGACAATATTTCAAATCCTCATGGAATCCGTACTTTTTGGAACCATGGAGGCTGTATGAACCCAAAACTATTATCTAACTCCTATCCTTTAAAAATGTTAAAATTATTCCCTTAAATCATCCAGTTACCATTTAGTTTTAACTAGCAAAAAAAAAAAAATCTGCTCTTTTAAAATCCACGTGGGGTTAAAATGACAATAGCAATCCCACAGTTTGGACAAGAACCATCACTCCTTGGTAGTGCCCCAGGTGTTGCTGTCAGGCTGGAAGCTATTTCCCTGGTATTTCAAATACCTGCAGCGTCAGCCATGACAGGCAGGTTTCCGTGGAATTTCCATATTAAGACAGATGGAAGAATGAACAGCCACGGAAAACTTTCTGAATAGCAGCAGAGCCTTAGAGGGCAATGAATTTATGTTAACAGAAGCCAAATAATTCAGCAAAGAGGATGAGGATGATCATGCAACTCCAATCATGTAATCAGTAAAGCCGAACTACACATGTGGGAACTATGCATGTTTTGCTGTATATATTCTCATCCAACAACTAAAATGTTTCGATGAAAAAAGCCACCGTTCATGCAAGAGTGGCTGCAAAGTTCTGTACCTACTGGGTCACTTCCGATTCACAGTCACCTTACGTAGGACCTCACAATCCTTGCTAGGTTTGAGGCCACTGCTGTAGCCATGTGCCAGTCTACAGTCTACATCACTGAGGATCTCCTTTTCTCACTGGCCTTCTACTTGGCCCAGCGTGATGTCCTGCTCCAGGGACTGTGGTCCCCTCCTGACGGTATGTCCAAGGTACGTTTCACCATCCATGCTTCCAAGGAGTGCTGTGCCTAGACTTCTTCCAAGACAGATTTCCCCTTTTTCTGACAGCCCTTGGTATACTTCATACGCATCAGTCCTTCTTTGGGCTACCTTATTGGTTGCCTGCCTTCACAGGAATATGAGCCAACTGGAAAGACCATGGCGTGGGTCAGGACACCTCAGTCCTCAAGGTAACATCTTTTGTTTGTTAACACTTACCAGGCAAACAGCACTTTTAAACCGAAAGGTCATTGGTTTGAATCCACCACCATCTGCTCCACTGGAGAAAGGTGGGGCAGGTCTGTTTCTGTAAAGATCATAACCTCTCGGGGAGGACACGAGCCAGTCAGGGTGCAGGGGAGCAACGATGAAACATAAAACTTTCCTCTAGTTCCTAAATGCTTCCCCCCCCCTTCACTATCATGACCCCAATTCTATCTTACAAATCCGGCTAGACCAGAGGATGTACACTGGTACAGATAGGAACTGGAAACACAGGGAATCCAGGACAGATGATCCCTTCAGGACCAGTAGTGAGAGTGGCAATACAGGGAGGCTAGAAAGAAGTTGGGGTGAAAAGGGGGAACTGATGATAAGGATCTACATATAACCCCCTCCCTGGGGGACGGACAACAGAAAAGTGAGTGAAGGGAGACATCAGAGTGTAAGATATGACAAAATATATGACAAAATAATCATTTATATATTATCAAGGGCACATGAGGGAGAGGGGAGTGGCGAGGAAGGGGGTAAAATGAGGAGCTGATATCAAGGGTCCCTAGTAGAAAGCAAATGATTTGAGAATGATGAGGGCAACAAATGTACAAATGTGCTTGACACAATGGATGGATGGATGGACTGTGATAAGAGTTGTACGAGCCCCTAATAAAATGGTTAAAAAATATTATAACCTCGCAAAGGCTACAGAGCAATTCTACCAATGCTAAAGGGAAATTCTGTTCTTTAGGGTCACTGTACATCACACTTGGCAATGGGTAGGTTTTGTACCCCCTCCCCCAGACATAAAATCTTAACAGCCATATAGAATTACATGATACTTACACATCTTAACTTATTTACCACTTCCCTACTAATAGAAAATTGCATTGTTTGAAATGCTTTATTACCCCAGAGAACTCTGCAATAAATATTCTTTCATGCTTATTTTGTCTCATTTGTAGTTTTATTTTTTCCAAAGGTAATTCCTGAAAATGGAGTTTCTGGAATAAGAAGTGTGAAATATATTAAACATTGCAATAAATACTGCTTAACTCACTCCCCACCAGCAGTGTCTAAGAGCTTCTATTTCCTTGTGGACTGGATATTTACCTACGACAAATCCTCACCAAGAAAGGCGCAGCACTCTCTGTCAATAAAGATGCATGCCATCTCTTTATTACTTTCATTTACATTTCTTTGATTGTAGGAAGACTGGCATTTTACCATGATTCTTGCTCGTTGTATTTCTTCTTTAAAGATCTGTTCAGATCCTCTTACTTCAACTGCCATATTGCGAGGGGCACATCTGTCTGTCATTTGCTGTCTTGATAGTACTGACCATGAATCCCTCTCCCTTTTAAAAATCCTTTCCCGTGGTTTCTGTGACATTCTCTTTCCTAGATTTCTTCCCATTTTTCTGGCCACGCCTCAGTTTTCCTTATAAGTGTCTCTTCCTCTGTCCCTCCTTTATATGGTGGGGCTCCCTCGAGGTTCTGTCTTACAGGTCCTCTGCTTGCTTTGCACATTCTCCGTAGATGATGTCACCTACCCACTGGTTCACCCACCAATCATCCCAATCATCAGCAGATGACTCATAGCCGGTAACTCCAGCCAGATGTCTGTCCTAAGCCTACCTACCCACCAGTTGTCATTGAGTCAGAGGAGAGCTGTGCTCCAGACTTTTCACAGGTTGGCTTCCCAAAGACTGCCAGGCTTTTCTTCCAAGGTGCCTTTGCCAGGGTGCAGCCTGAGTTCTCACTCTTGGTGGAAAATACCTCAATTTTCCTTCTCCGCCAAGTTTCTGCCTTAACACAGGTTCTGGCTCCCATCGACTTTATTGTCTCGCTCCTTATGTACCAATTCTAAGAGAAATCCTGTAAGCATCTTAAACCCATTTGTGTGCAAAGGCAGGCTGAAGTCTTCCTCCCTCCCCCTTCCTCCCTTCATTCCTACTCATGAACTGGTTTCATTCCCTAAATCCACATTTTGGCAACAATGTGACCATTATTGTTTCATGTGTCTCTCACAGCTCCGTGCTTTGCATGTGCGGCTTCTGGTGTGCTCGCTCCTTCTGCTAACCCTTTCCCCACTTTGCAGCTTCTTCTGGGCTCAGGCAGGTCGGCAGTTCCCCTCTGAGAGCCCTCCTTGACATGCCACAGTCAAGGCCTGACGCCATGCTCTGAGCCCTGCTAAATTCTCCCCTAGCACCTGGGCTATTTCCTTGATAGAGTCTTTATCACACCTATGTTGTGATTTCTGTTTCCTTAAACCCTAAACAGTGCCTTGAAGCCCCCTGGGGTGGCACAAACGGCTCAGTGCTCGGCTAGTAACCTCAAAGTTGGAGGGTCAAGTCCACCAAGAAAGACCCAGCACTCTGTCAGGAAAAAAGCAGGTACTGTAAACCCAATGGGGCAAAGTTCTCTCTGACACTCATGGAGCTGCCAGGAACTGAATTCAACTTGAAAATACCTCGGGTTTTGGTTTTTATTTTTCAAAGACTTTTGTGATGGTAGTGACATCTTACTACCCTGTGTCCTCAGTAATTGCCATACAGAAGAAGCTCCTTAAATGTTTGCCTGTGTGGTGTTTACATCTCTCACGCCCTCGGTCTTGAACCTATTCCTATCACAGCTTCATTCCACCACGTATCAGCGTAAGGCACTTCATGACTTCCAGAGTCGATGGCAATCAATTCTCAGATTTGTGTCCTTGACTCTAGAGTTCTCTGAAAAGACACTTTCTTCATCTGCTTGCTGGCACTCCATTCTCCTGCTTCTATTGCTGTTTCACTAGCTGCCCTCCTCAGTCTCTTTTGCTAGTTTCTTCTCATCTCTCCAACCTCTCTACCCACCAAAGCTGCCCTGAGCTTGATCCTCAGACATCATTTCCACTAACGCTACGCTCATTCCATAAGGGATCTCATCCATCTCCAGGCGTTCACTATCGTGGATATGCTGACTTTTATCAACATCCAGATCTCTTCTAATTTGACTTGAATTCTTTAAAAATAAAAAAAGCATCTCACATTTAACATATTTAACATGTCTAAAACTAAGCTTCGAGGGGAGGGAAAATCAACACTTGCTGTTGTTGTTAGGTGCTGTTGAGTCGGTTCTGACTCACAGCAACCCTGTAGGACAGGACAGAACTGCCCTGGTGGATTTCCAAGGGTTTCTACTCTCTATATGGGAGGAGAAAGCCTCATCTTTATCTCTTGGGGTGGTTGGTAGTTTTGAACTGCTGATCTTGTGGTTAGCAGCCCAATTCATGATAGACATGTATTGATTTGGGTGAAGGGAACGGCAATATACAATAGGGTGATCGACATACTACCACTAAAGACAAGGAAGACATGGAGAGGTGCCCAAGAGTTATAGACAACCAAAGTAAGCACTATCACATACACAACCCTGCACTATCAGTGATAACATTAATCTACAATGGATACACAGGCAGACACACATGACAAACAGGGATAGACAAAAAGGACCACACTGATGGCCATATATAGTTCTGACAGATGATACTTGTACAAACATATCTGCATGTGCTGTAAATATTTCCAAGTTTAGAGTTGAGCAACCAGGGGTCAAGGTGTGTAATCTTATTAACCATAACCAAACACCTGGGAAATATGAGTCACTGGGCCTAGAGGCGTCGGAGCAAGGTCTTGTGGGATATTACCAAGGTCAAATGGTATAACAAAGTTCACAAAGACTGTTCTCCAGCCTACACTCGGCTGTCCTGACTTGGGTCCTAAAAGCTTGGGTATGGCCACATAAGGCGCAAAGATTGGTCTCTCCCGTCTGGAGTACAGAAGAGTGAAGCAAATCAAAGACACAAGGGAACAATTATTGCCAAAAAGACCACACAAACCTCTCAGCCTTCACAGCCCCGAGACCAGAAGAACTACCAGTGCGGCCACTCCGAAAGGAATGGCAATAGAGGGTCCTGAATAGAGTGGGAGAAAACACATGGAACAAAACTCAAAAGTCATCTCAAGTAGCAAGAACATGTTTTGAAAATGATGATGGCAACAAATGTACAAATGTCCTTGACACGTGGATGGAGGGACTGCAATAAAAGCTGTGAGAGCCCCCAATAAAATCATTTCTAAAAAGCCTCAAAGTCAGATAAAAGATGAGACATATGAAGACTGACAGAACCCCTGAAGCTATGGCCCTTGGTCACTCTTCATGCCTAGAATTGAACTCAATCCCACGGCTCCACTTTCAACCCAGCAACAGACAGGCTACAGGGTACAGAGGAGCACCAGGGAGCTGTGCACGCCTTGCAACAATCGAGTCTACAAAATCAAAAGGGCAGCACCTGCCCAGGGCTAAAGCTCAGAAGGCAGGAACGTTCAGGAGAGAGGAAATGGTAAACGGTCAACACAGGAAGGCAGTGGGAAGAGGACTCTTACATGGTAGGGCCTGCAATCAATCAGTGTCACCGTGAAATAAAATGCCGATGAACCGTTGAAATTGGAAACCCAATTTACTCTGTGAAACTTCATCAACCACAATAAAAAGTTAAACAAAAAACTGAGCTTCTACTATTTTCCCTTCCCAAACCTTGCTTGGCCTGCAGCCTTCCCCCAACTCAACTCATGGCATTTTGTTCAGATGTCCTGGCCAGAAACACTGTTGCCATCCTAGGATCTTCTCATTGTCTTATACTTCCCACCTACAAACAGATCTCGGCCAGCCCACCCTCAATATAAGCCTCAACCACTTCGCATGACCCGTACAGCTACTTTCTCGGTCCAGTTCATTAGCATCTCTTGTCTACAATTATTGCAAACTTTCTTAACTGGTCTCAATTCTTCTGCCATGATTCCCCTACAGTCTCTCCCCACCCCTCTTTTTAAAAACTGAAGTCTGTTCACATTGTTCCTGTATTCACCAAGCACCCCCAAAAGGCAGCTCCTCACAGTGGCCCTGTCTGACGTTGCTCTTCCCGTTCATCAAACACACTAAGAATGCGTCTGCTTCCGGGCATTTGCACGCACGCTTCCTTCTGCCTGCAGAATTATTCTCCCCACGCAGGTCCTGAGATGCCTGCTCAACTGTCACCTCATCAGTGAGTTTCCTGGACCAGCCTATCTATATAAGGGGCTTCCACAGTGTCAGGGAAAAATAGAATGAAAAGATAAATGCAACTCCCTCAGGCTCTCTCCCTCACCTGCTTGGTTTACATCATGGCACTAATTATGACCTGATAAAATTCCTTTATTGTCCGTTTCTCCCGTTAGACAGTCACCTCTAGGAGGGCAAGCAGTCAGGTGTTCTGTGATTATATGTAAATGACTACGTGACAAGAAGGAAGGAAAATACGAGGGAAGGAGGAGGCAGAAGTAGGCAAAAGGGAAAAACAGGGCAAAAAGAAAGGGACACGTGAGTGAAGTGATGGAAGCTTTTTCTTCAAATGCACTAGAGGGGGTCCATTTTCAAACCACAGGGAAACGATGCCCAGGAATCAGTCAACTTCATGATCTTCCCAAATAAAACAAAACAAACCCAGTGCCATAAGTTGACTGTGACTCACAGCAAGCCTGCAGGACAGAGTGGAAGTGCCCAATTGAGAGTCCACGGATTTACAGCTTTTACAGAAGCTGACTGCCAACTCTTGTTCCTGAGGAACAGCCAGCAGCTTCAAACTGTGAACTGCATCTCTGGCTGCTAACTGACAGCAGGTCTCTTTCATGAATCCCTTCCCTCTGAGATTCTGATTCATAGCCACCCGACTGGACACAACAGAACTGCCCCCTGTGGGTTTCCAAAGCTGTAACTCTATAGGATGAGAAAGCTTCATCTCTGTTCTGTGGAACAGTGAGTGGGGTTGAGTCGTCAACCTTGTGACTAGCAGCTTAACATGGTAAGCTCCACCAGGGCTCCTTCATTAAAACGACTAAATTGACAGGCCCACTAATGCATTAATTTACATCCATTAGCTACTGAAGAGCGCCAAGAGGATATATATATATATATATATATATATATATATATATATATTTTAATTTAAAGATGAATTTTTACTTTTAGATTCACATAGCATCTCTTTTTTTTTCTTTGAAACTTCTTTTTTTTTAACTAAATAATTTCATTAGGGGCACTTACAGCTCTTATCACAATCCATGCATCCATCCATTGTGTCAAGCACATTTGTTGCCATCATCATTTTCAAAGCATTTTCTTTCTACTTGAGCCCTTGGTATGAGCTCTTCATTTTTCCCTCCCTCCCCCAACTTTCCTCCTTCAGAAACCCTTTATAAATTATTTTTATTTTCATATCTTCCTTTGTCCACTCTCTCCCTTCACCCACTTTTCTGTTATTCGTCCCCCTGGGGGGCAGTTATATAGCAGTGGGGGGAGGGAAGGGAAGAAGCATTAAAGAACTAGAGGAAAGTTGTATGATTCATCAGTGCTATACTGCACCATGAATGGCTCATCTCTTCCTTGTGACCCTCTGTAAGGGAATGTTGTCCTATTGTCTACAGATGGGTTTTGGGTCTACACTCTGCATCACCCCCCCTCCCCCATTCACATTGGTATTTTTTTTCTGGGTCTTTGATGCTTGATACCTGATCCTATTGACACCTCAAGATCACACACGCTGGTGTTCTTCCATGTGGGCTTTGTTGCTTCTGAGCTAGATGGCTGCTTGTTTATCTTCAAGCCTTTAAGACCCCTGATGCTGTATCTTTTGATAGCCGGGCACCATCAGTTTTCTTCACCACATTTGCTTATGCACACACTTGTCTTCAGCGATCATTTCGAAAAGGTGAACAGCACTGAATGCCGGGTTATTAGATCAAAGTGTTCTTGCGTTGAGGGAGTACTTGAGTCAAGGCCCAATGTCCATCTGCTACCTTAATACTTCTAATATAAATAGAAGTACATAGATCTATTTCCATATCACTATATATAAATGTATTTACATAGGTACGTGCCTGTATTTAGCCCTCTATCAATGCCCTTTGCCTTCTAGTTATTTCCTCTATCTCCTTTTACTTTTCCAAGAGGATGTTTTTGCTTTGCCAGCCAAATTAAAGAATTCTTATCCAAATACTTGAAGGTTTCTTTTCCTCATAAAATTAAATCAAGTCAGCATTCAAAAGAAATTACAGTACCAAGCCCTGCTAGCAGTGAGCAAGCAGAGAAAACGGGGTTCCAGCAGCGAGTTTAACTTCTGGAAGCTTTCCCCTGTCAGAGTTTGAAGCTTGGAAGCTTGTTTAACCAGACCAAGGCAAGACGTTTGCTTTAAACAAACTGTCATGCCCTAGGATTACCCCAACCACACAGCTGCGTCCATTTCAGTGCACAGTTTAGACATTCTGGCCACCTGGTTTGGGGGTAAAAGAGGGCAGCTGAATAAGCTGTGTTCTAACGTAAGCAGAACTAGTAACTCAATTTTTACTAGCCTCACACAAAGCCCTTGGCTGTCTAGCCTTCACTCAATTCAGCAAAGTAAAAGTGGGTCAAAAGCAGAACCTCCGTGAAGAAATTAGATTCCCTGCACCTGAGCCAAGTTCTCCTGAGCAAATGGCTCACAAACCCAACCAGCTTGGCATGAGGGCCCAGCCCAGCTGACACGGAGCCCACGCCCCACCGAGACTGCAGGTGGCCTGGCCACAGAGGCTCTGCTCATGAAGTCCCTTGTGCCGCGTGGCATTGGAATACTTACATTTCTCCTCTTCTCCATATTTGCTTCTTCGGCTGCTTTCTGGTACCTTTAGGGAAGAGGGAGAAGGAGGACATGTCTTAAGTTGTGAACCTTCTATTTCCACTCTTTCAATCTTCACGAAAACCACTTTAACATACCATTTCTGTCCGCGGTTATCTGAACACACTCTCTCGGAATGGAAGGTCTGGGGACATTTAAGCTGAGAATCCCAGCAAGGCCTCACTCACTTCCTGTGACTGTGCCAGTCATCTGCTCTGATGGGGCAGAAAGATCCAAGTGGGTAGGCTGAAGGCTGGGAAACAACTAGACAGAACTGTACTCTGGGAATTACATTAATGCCAGAGAGCTCCAAGAATAGTAACACAAACGAATAGACAGAAAACTTAAAGGCAGTGTGTTTATGTTCGCTGCGGACGAATAAAGGTCCAAATGGGAGGGGATCGATGTCACAGGGTGGGACATGCAGAAACTGTTGAGTTGGTGGAAGCTCTGCTATATATTTTTCTCAACAACAAAAATAAAACAAAAACTTTAAAAAGCTTAAAAGAGATGATGGATATAAAAAAGGACCTTGGAATTTAGGCAAACACAGAGAAGATGACCTCAGTTCTAGGATCAACATTAAAAGCCTCTACGATTTCATAATCATCGTGCACCAAATTGTCTAGAGCAGTGGTTCTCAACCTTCCTCATGCCGCAACCCTTTAAGACAGTGCCTCATGTTGTGATGACCTCCCCAATCATAACATTATTTTGGTTGCTACTTCATCACTGTCATTTTTCTACTATTATGAATCGGGAGAACCCTGTGAAAGGGTCATTCGAACACCCAAAGGGGTCGCAACCCAGAGGTTGAAAACCACTGGCCTTGAGGCTGGCCACACTGTCTATAGGTACCTATGTGAATTTGGTGATGCTGCTGACATTGCCATTTTAGCTGAGTTCAATGTATTTGGTGGGGTTATGCAGAGTTTGGAAGCTGCTGGGTGATGCAAATAGTTCATGTGTTCAGCTACTGACCAAAAGGGCTGACAGTTCATGGACATTCAGAATCACCTTGGGGAAAAGGGCAGCATCTAATGCCAAAGCCAGCCATCAAAAACCCCATGAGACACAGTTCTGCTCTGACACACACAAGGTCACCATGAGTCCAACATGATTTGACAGCAGCTGGTAAAGCATACAGGGGGCTTCAAAAAGTCTGTGGAAAATGAAAGTTAAAAGATAATGGAATTTTTCCATAAACTTTTTGAAGCTTCCTCATATATTTTAATGCCACTTAAAAGATCTTGAAAGATTATACTGTGATTTGGCATTTAAAAGAAAATTATTTTACTTGGCTTATTTGCACAAAAATGACCTATGGAAACCAAATTCACTGCTATCAAGTCAATTCTGACTCATAGGCACTCAGTAGAGGAGAGTAGAAATTCCTTATTTGAGTTCCCAAGGCTGTAAATCTCTACCATAGCAGAAGGCCTCATTGTTCCTCTGTGGGGCAGCTGGTGGGCTTGAACTGCTGACCTTGTGCCCAACAGCCCAACATGTAATCCGGTACATCACCAGGGCTCCTTAAAGCACACAGCTGTTTCAGCCTGACTTTGAATCGGGGACTTTTTGAGTGTGAGGTGAAGATGATAACCATGACACTATGGAAACACATAAGCAAAGTGATACGTGAGAAAAGTATGTAATAAGGAACCGTCAATTAAATCAGTAGCACTTACCAAAATCAAACCAAATGCCCTACATTGAGCCAATACAGACAGCTGGCACCCCTGTGCCAAACAGATGGAATGCTACCTGGTTCCTCGCTATGTTTGACCCCGTCGTCGCAGGCATTGTTTCTCAGTGAGGCATAAAATGATGGCATCGCTGGGGAAGCATATATAATGTAACCATTTGAATTTTTATTATTACTTTCATCATTTTAAAGTTCCCAAGAAAAGATCCAAATTGTAGGCCATACAATTAGGTTTCCAAAGCTATTTGGTTCTCAAACTGATTTGTCCTACCATTTCCTTTGTAGAAAAAAAAAATTACTCAGTGTCTCCCCTGGCAATTAAAAAGGTTTGTACTACAGCCCATAATTCAGGCTGAAGTAGAGCCCGTTTTGGGAAACACTGTTCTAGAGTGTGGGGTCAAGAATTTAGCTTCACTCAGAGAATTCAGTCTTAGTCTAAGTTCCTGAGATATGAGGGGATACCCCACCACCAAAAAAAAAAAAAGAAGCAATTTTTTTCCCCAAAAGGTGTGCATTAAAAATTTTTTTTAACAAAACAACCTTATCACCTTCAGAGTACTCTCCATTGAATTTAATACATTTGTCAAATCTGCAATTCCATTCTTGGAAACGTTTTAAACTCATCAGTTTGGATGGCTGACAGCACCTCCCTCATTTTTTCCCTCACCACTTCTAGATCATCAAATCGCTGTTCTTTCATGTCCCTCTGCATTCGCTGAAACAAAAAGAAGTTGCAGGGAATGAGGTCAGGTGAGTAAGGTGTGTGGGGCAAGAGAGACATGCTGGTTTTTTTTACCAAAAATTGACATACTGAGATGGCTGTGTGAGCAGGTGCGTTGTCGTGGTGATAAAACCTGTCTCCGTCTGCCACAGATCAGGCCTTTTTGGTTGGACAGTGTTACACAATCTTTTCTGAATCTCTAAATGGAAGGCTCGATGAAGAGCCTGACTTGGTGGAATGAACTCCAAATGTACTATGCCTCTCACATTGAAAAAAAAAAAAAAGAGAGCATCATTTTGATCTTTCATTTCACTTGAAGTGCTTTTGGGGGGCAAGGTGACGGATGGCTTCTTCCTCTGGCTTGATTGATGTTTGCTTTAGAAGCTCTAAGAATAGCACTATGTCTGTCACTAGTAATGACCTTGAAAAACAAGTCTGGGTCGTTTTTTTGGAGTTGTTCTTTCAAAGAATGACATGTTTCCACTCTAAGCTCTTTTTCCTGGTCAGCCAGAACTCAAGGCACACATTTCACAGCGACCCCTCTCATTCCCAAGCATTCCGTTAAATTCACTGAAACAAGCTCTAAGACAGTCCAGATCGCTTCCCACCTCTTCAATGATCCCTCGTCTGTCTTCAAGCACAAGCGCTCGAATTTTGTCAACATTTTCATCCGTTGAGGAAGGAGACAGACATCCAGAACAAGGTTTGTAATCACCTGACATTTCACCTTTTTTGAAATGAGAACACCATGCGTACACTTGAGTTTTTCCATAGCGCTGTCTTATAAGCTGTGTTTAACATCACTACAGTTTGGGTGGCATTTTTCCAGGCAAGAAACAAAATTTCACAGCCGTATGCCTGTTCTCTTAAATCAGCCATTACAAAACGAAGTTCAAGAGAAACTGCTTTTAGGAAAAAAATTCACTATGACCAATGAGAACCTTCCCACGTGATGCCCCTGGGTGCACTAACTTGGATGGGTTGCTCAATGCTTGCTTAGTGGGGAAAATGCTCACTGCAAAAGCCCTGCCCAGCAGTTATTTTGGGACCCCTTCGTATAACCTCCAGGGTATTGAAATTTCCCCATGATCAAAATGACTGGTAGCTAGATTAGACAAGAGTTGTTGTTTCCTCAAATGCCTGCGCTGGCAAGAACCAGCTGGCAGGGCCATGATAAGGGGGGTTGCAGGGAAGTCAGGCACCTATGGGAAAACACCTAAGCACCAGCGATGTGACATCACACTGGTGCACCTGAACTCAGCCAATAAGATCAACCAGTTCCCTCAACCGCACCTCCCCAGTCAGTGGGGACAGGAGGGGATAAAAGCAGGATGAGTGGTAGGTCGTCTTGTTCGGGTGTTGTCCAATTGTTCTCTGCCAACCTGTAAGCGGAGGACGGGAATCTCTTCCGCACGTGTGCAGTGTATAAACGCCTGCGGGCCTCGCACCCAAAAGGAGCCGCATCCTCTTGGCCTCTTGGGATTTCCTGTCTTGTTTCAGAAGCTTGGTTTCCTGCTCCTGTTCTGGTATTCTTTTCAAGAGGTTTTTCGAGCTTCTCTGAAATGGACTCTTCAGTCTCGAACTCTTGCGTGTCCCCAGAGAAAATTTGAGACTGTAATACCTGAAATTTCCCTTTCCCTCAAAAAAGTTACTCGGATCTAGAAAAGTGCTTCTGCCACGTGAATTCTTTCAGCGTTGAGAAGCAAGAACCAAGGTAAACCAACCCAGAAACCTAACAAAAATATCTTTCATAAAGTCTCCCTGAGGAGTTATCTAATGGGAGCATGATCGATCAATCATGCCTACACAATGAGGCTTCAATAAAGGTCTGGACATGGAAGTTGCGGTGGCTTCCTGGTTACCGATAGACATCAATACACAAGAGAGGACAGTGTGTCCCGATTGGGAACATGCAAATCTGTGTTGGGCACCTAGTCTGATCTTACCTCAAGTGACACTTCTCTGGAATCCAATTTGCTATAATGACGCTGTAATTTTAAGTCGATCATTTTTCTGAATTGTTTCTAGTGAGTTCTCAAACCCAAAAGAGTAAGGGCCATCAGGCCAGAAAGGAAGGGGTTTGGAGAACCCCCACGCTTACAGTTAGTCTCGAGAGGGTATAGGGAACCCCTGGATTTGTAGGCAGGGGTCAGAAGTGAGAGGGTTATAGGGACCCCTAAGCTTCGGAGGGGGAGGGGAAGCTCCAGGTTAGGAGTGAGGGCATTGTACTGCGAACATCCAAGTCTTGAGCAGATTCTGGAGGGCTCTTCCGTTAGCCTGAGATCTGACCTCCCTCTGGTTTAAGGTCCCAGGAAGAAAGATGGGCTTTTCTGTGGTGATCAGGTTTCCTCCACTTACAGACAGAGGAGGCAACAATAAATAGCCAGACCACCCAGAATAAACTTAATTGGTGTTCTCAGGGCCTGGGAGTTAATGACCAAAATTGGCACCATGATCTCATGTGCACTTTCACATGCCTAGACCGCAGTTAGCACACACCAACCTTAAAAAGGGCCAGTTCAAGGGTCACTTGCTCTGAATTCATAAGTGTATTAGAGCTTAAATTCCACCCCGGTTTGCAAAAGGCTGTGGATGTCAGTGAAGGCCTGAAACCCAATTGCAGAGTCCCCATATAGATTAAATCTCCCCTGAATGCTTAGTTACCATTAAGCAAGGATGCAGATAATCCTGCCCTCAAGAAGAATGCCTTTTAGAGAGGATTGCCTCCACCCTTCTCCAGCCAGCCCAGGAGGGGCAGTCTCTCTCCTAGGGCTTGCCTAGGTGTGTCCTTGATATTCGTCTCCCTACTGGTACTGGGGAAGGTACAAGGAGTCACACAGTCATAAGTCATGTCCTGACAGCCTTTGTCCGAAAGCCACAGGCCCATCTTGAAATGTATGTGTCCCAATCATGGTTCTGTTCCTGCTTTATTCTTACTTCATCTATAACATTACGTTGACCATGTAAAAATGCATAAACTCTCTTCAAATACTATTGCCATTAAAATTTAATAATCTGAAAGCACCTCACTCACTGGAGTACTGCTTTCCAACAGAGCAGAGCTTTCTAGTGGGGTCAGGTGAAAGACTTTCAGGAATCTGGGCCATTCATCGACTACAAATGGGTTTAGATTGGGTGTGATTTTAGTGGCAAGCTAAAAGCTTACTTTCAACTTATAGATAAGGGGTCAATTTCCCCAAAATAAAGAGCTCCCACAAATAAAAAGAAAAAGGAAATGTAACAGACACATGGGCATATATATCAGCATAAAATTCACAGAAAAAAACATCATGTGGTTCTTAAACAAGTTGCTCTATATCAAAATGGAAATTCACACAACGCTGAGAATATATTGTCTTTTACCTAACCACTAGAGAAGAAAGGGGGAAAAGGTAACATATGAAGTATGTCCAAAAGTATTCTTTTTTTTTTTCAAAAGTATTCTTACAAAAACAACAGAAACTTTTGGTAAACAAAAATATCCAAAACAGATTGCTTCTTGGCACAGCCTTCATTTAGGCCCGCCCACTTCTAAAGGCAGTGCCGCCACCTCTAAAGCTCCCCTCTCACCCAAGAATTCTGTGCTCTTCCATCTACACCCCATCAGAACGGCAGGGATTCAAATCATGCGCCTTATGTTCCTGTGACCTATCCTGTGAGGGACAAACAGAAGCCTGCAGGGCAGGGCTGTAGGGTGCACGAGGTCACCTTTCTCAAGTGAAAGTCTCCTAGGACATACCTTCAACCCCCAGAGAATGAGCAGGAGGCTTGTCAAAATGGAAAGCCATTCCCCAGTGCAATTGTCCTGGCCCTTTTCTCCTCAATGCAGTTTCCCTTTTTCTTCCTAATAAGCCTGTGATCATCCAGGGTCCTTTGAGAAAAATCTATTGAAATCACCCTTTGGGAATCCCAAAAGACAGCCACTGTAACCTTCTGAGCCACCCTCTTTGGCTTTAACTGGTGTTCTAGAGGGGGGAGACCAAATTTAAACATATTTCATAAAGACCTATTTGTTGAGCCTTCTACAGGTCAAATCATCCAGATGAGGGAAACCATCAGCATGAGGTTTACAATTAACCGTATGGTTAGTTATAGATGACGGAAACACCACAAAATCCCGACCGGCAGCAGAATTCATGACAGTCGAGGAGGGCTGACAGAATGAAGAGGGTGGTGACTGGGCATGTTCCTGACTGCAGATTTAAAAGGTTTATAATATTGGTCCTCTGGGCCCACCTGTTCATATGGGGGCTAGAGTATGACTTGTGACATTCAGTTTTGGCTCCTAAATGGCCCTGAGTCATATTCAGCTTTGCACTCCAAGCTTCAGATGACATGCGTCTGTCAGTCATTAAGGGCAAACCCAAGCAAGTTCCCATAAAGCCAAATGGCCCCTCCTTCGGCAGCCCAGAGCAGTAGGAAAGCACTTTCCGACAACTCGGCCTGAGGGCAGTTTCTGTTGGTGGATGGTCAGAATGAAGTCAGAAAGAGGCAGAGCTATGCCAAGACTCAAAATGGAGTTCAGGTTTCCAGTGTAGACCACATCCTGTCATTTAGTCAATTCTGATTCATGGCAATCTGTATTAGGCCTTCGGAGACGGGTTTTTGTGTTTTTTTTGGGGAGGGGGGCAGGGAGTAGCCTCACCTTTCTTCCATGGTGTGACTGGTGAATTTGAACCATCGGCTTTGTAGTTAGTTGCTCTATGCCTAACCCATAGCACCACCAGGACTCCCTTCCATAAACCAAGTGCTTTATTTAGACTTTAAGTTCTAATACACTAACCCAGCACATCCACTTGAAGCCACTGTTTTGATTGGACTTTCTTTTTCTTTGAAAGTACCCTAAATAACACTAAGATAAACATAGTACTGAGAGAAGGAACTTATCTGCAGCCATCCACTGATCGCAGACACCTTTAAGCATGTTTCACTTGGAGTAAACCTATGTAGAATGAATTGGAGCCCCAGAAGTAACACTTTCTTTCTTTCTTACCCTCGGATTACAGGGATAAGGGTATGGGAAGATAGGGTTTATCTTACGTTATTTGGAGGAGGGTAACTAGGTTCAACCTTCTAGGGAAGAAATGTGGACACTATCTGGCAAAATTATAAAAGCATAGACCCTCTGATTCACTAATTCTACTTCTAGTTTTTTTCCCTTATAGATATGCTCATATACAAGTAAAATGATTTTCATGTTATCCATCATGGCACTGATTGTAAAAAAAAATAGCAAAAATGTGTAAACAACTTGGAAGTCTATTTGCGGAAGACTAGTAAATAAATGATAAGTTATTCATTTATGGAATACTATACAAGCATAAAAGGATGCAGAGGCTCTTTACTTACAGTTAGAAAGAGCTCGCCAAGCGCTATGAGTTGAATTTTGTCCCCTAAAATTGTTTAAGTCCTCCCCATTTGGAAAAAAAGGATTTCCTTGTTACATTAATGAGGCCCTGTCAATGTCAACAAATAAACGCACCATCATCAAGTGAATTCTGACTCATCTCGACCCTTTCAGCCAGGGTAGAAGTACCCCTGTGGGTTTCCAAGGCTGTAACTCTTTATGGACAGCAGTCTCTTCTCCCATAGAGAGGCTGGTGGTTTCGAACAGCTGACTTTCCATTTAGCAGCCCAGGAAGTAACTCACTAAGCCACACGGACAATATAGGGTTGTTTTACTCCAATCCCTTTTGAGCTATAGAGGAGCCGAGGGGGCTCCGAAGCAAAGGAAGCACAAATGGACGTCACCAAGGAAGAGAAGCTGCACAAGCGATCCACCCCCCACCAGTGACAACACAGAACATTCCCCTAGAACTGCCACCTTGAATCACACTGCCAGCCTCCTAAAGGGTGAGAAAATAAATTTCTGTTTGTGAAAGCCACCCACTTGTGCTATTTCTGTAATCGCAGCAATAGACAACTAAGATACCAAGATAAACTCCTACTGTTAAGTACAAAAATAAAACTGTACTTGGTGCATCGAGGCAGCTGAAAGGAGGCTTAAGGAAGTAAAAACCGTTTGTTTCTAGGAAGAGAAATAACTGGGGGCTGGGGCTGGAAGGGGAACTTTTGCTACATACTCTTTTTATGCCTGCAAGATTTTAAGCTATATATCACCTAGTCAAAAAAAAAAAAAGAAAGGAAAGAAAGAAATGTTAATTTCCTAGAAAAAAACCAAAGTGCTTCTATCTCCTTTGCATCCAATTTTTCTAAAAACTCTAGAGGAAAATCCTTTCCAGTTACTTCGAAAGCCATACACCTTTGGAGGTAGCACAAGACCGAGGAGTATGTCCTTATGAAGCCACAGGCACAGCCTCCAGAGCACAGTGTCAAAGAGAACCCTAAAATTTTAACATTTGATTCTCTACACTTTCCTTTTCTTGACTGTTGTATCAACAATTCAAATCACTGCCTTTCCTTGTATGACATATAAAAAAATTTAACTACAAAATCGATCCGTGCTTCCTCTAACATGTATAAGAAGAAACGCTTTCTTTCCCACCCACTGCCCCCTATCCCAACTAGAATGATCATGAATAGTGCCCTCATGCACCTCTGTAGGTCTTTTTCTGTATATAAAAATATTACTCCTACATAGAAGTGGTGCGAGTGTTTTTAAAGGGAAGAGTGCTATACATACCATTTTGCATCCTCAGGAGCCCTAGTGGCACCATGGGTTAGACATGAGGTCAGTGGTTCAAATCCAGCAGCCACTCTGAGGGAGAACTATGAGATTTTCTATAAAGATTTATAGTCTCAGAAACCCTACATTGGGTTAGGAAGCATTGGAATTGATTTTTTTTTAAATTCTGCCTTTCTCTTTCTCCATATCAGAACAGCGGAAGTTTTCATTCAAAAACCACTTCTTGCACCTGTTACATTCCAAGCACTAGAGGAGACCAATGTAGGAGCCCTGAGGATGGAGCAGTTGAGGACTGGCAGCTAACTCAAAGGCTCACTCCTGAAACCCACCCAGCAGCTCCAAGGTAGAAAGACCTAGAAACTTGCTCCTGTGATGATGAGTCTAGAAAACTCTCTTGGGGGCAGTTCTACTCTGTCACAGAGAGTCGCTGTGAGTCAAAATTGACTTGATGACACCTGTTATAAGCAACCCGATGGCAGTGAGTTTGGTTTGGGTGTCATACACAATAGAGAAAATGTAGTGAAACAATCCAGAGACAAAGTCACCCACTGCATCCGCTCTACCATGACTCACACTCACTGCCTCCCTGGGCTTCCGGGGCTGTACAACTTTATGGGAACAGTCAGCTTCGTCCTTCTCTCTAGGAGCACCTGTTGGGTTTGACTGTGCAATGTGGCAAATTACGTATATGGCTCTTCTAGCCATAGTTTTTGTCACTCCCACCAAACCACCTTCACTTTCCTGATGGAGCTGGGTAAGAAAGTGGAGGGAGGTACTGATTAGCTTATGATTCAGCTGTGAGTGATTGTTGGCAAGTTCACGGATTGCCATCCTGCTGAGTATAAAACGAATCCTCTCAGAAGCAGAAATTGAGGATCTCAGTGCCAGCAAGAGAAGAGTGCCAGGAGTGGAGCATGTCCTTTAGTCCCTGAGATCCCTGCACATTAAACCTCCGTGACCTAGGAGGCAGCTTTGACACCTGAGGGGCAGTAGCAGCAGCAGAACCAGGAGTCAGAGCATAGGACAGAAGAGTAGATTTCTCAGCCCATAGAGCAAGTAAAGCTGAGTGCTTGGGGAGTTGGGTGCCCCTGGGTACTTAATTGGGAGAGCTGGGTTTGTGAACCCCCAAAGTTAGAGCTGAGTGCCTTCAGGTGGAGGTTTATAAAAGAGTGATGTGCCCTTCAGGCATTTATGGACAGCCCTAAAAGAGCTTTCTAACATTACATGAGCAGCACAGAGGCCCAGCCAAGTGGCTGAGGGTCAGAGAGAGGCCTGCCTGTGGGCACAGCAGAAAAGAAACGGTCCTGTCTGAGCAATTGTATCCTGAGATTTTTTCATCTGAATTATAACCTATTGATTTCCCTAATAAACCACGTAATCATGAGCAAGGCCCGAGTTCCTTGTGGCTATTGCAATGAACTATAGAACCCACCAGAGAAGTAAGCAGTGTTGTGGGAGATAATACTACAGAATGGCTGAGCCAACCCCAGGACTATACCACCAGGGCAGCTGAAAAGAGAGTTTAGGAATAAATGCCATTGTTGCTAGGTGCTGCCAAGCCGGTTCTGACCCATAGCAAGCCCGTGTACAACAGAACACAACACTGCGCAGTCCTGCACCCAAATTTTAAGTGCATGCACAGTATGCGTGTGTGTCTCTATACATATGTACGTTTATATGTGCTGTGCCTTCGAGCTACATAAGTCCTCTGAAGAAAACAGCCAAGGAAGAAAAGCACTAATACTGAATAACCTAAGAAAGGGGCCAAACTTAGGAAGGGAGCAGAGGGTATGAGGAACGCCCTGCTTAGGAAGTGACCTTTAGGCTCAGACCGGAAGTTTGACCAGGAGTCAGCCAGGGAGAGAGGCATTCCAGACAGAGGAAAACAGCATGTGCAAAGGCCCCAAGGCAAGAACGTGCCTCCTGTGTATATAAAGCGCACAAAGAATGCAGTGTTACTGAAACGCTCAGTGGGAGGGGAGGGCCAGGGGGTGCAGCCGTGCCGCAGGGAAGCAGGGGCTCTGCAGACCATCCTGAGGACTTTGAACTTAATCCTCACTACAATCATCCTGTTATTGAAAGGTCACTCTGGGGGCTGGATGGAGACTGGACTAGATGAAGCTGAGTGTGAAGGGAGCACTGGGGAGCGAGGTGCTGGCATGGTCTGGGATGGGTCTGATATTGTATGCTTCAGAGTTTGAATTGACAGGATTGATTGTGAGGGGGGACAGGAGAGGAGGGATGGTTGATGATTTCCAGATTTCTGGCTTGAGCTGCTGAGTCGGTGGAAGGAGTGGCTACTGCGGTGAGGCCTCTGGAAGGAAATGATGGGAAAATAAGTTTTGTGGCAGCCACGTTATGGACAGCATGCACTTGGTGGTGGTAGTGGTTAGATACCTGTGTCTAGAGCTCAGAAATGAGGCCTGAGCTAGGAAAATAACTGTCAGACTGGCTGGCCTGTCTGTCCACAGATGAAATTAGAAAAATGCAGGGTGCAGTTCCAGAGGGGGGCAGGTGATGAGAGACTCGACGAGGAAGAGACACAGAGGCAGGAGGAACATCGAGACTGTCAGAGCAGCCAAGAGAAGACACTGGGGAAGGACTGGCGAGAGGTCAGATGAGACAAAGGCTACGAAGCAGCCTCCAGAGTTGACCAACACAAGAGGCTTTGGTAATCCTGACAATCCTCTTCAATGATAAGTCGAGTTCGAGCTCCATCGTCCTGTTAATGGACATTTGGATCGTTTCTGCAAGTGGCACAGTGTTTAACGCATTCAGTTCTAATCCACCAGTCATGCTTTAATTGGAAGATGTCTGCTGCCACAAACATTTACAGCCTTAGGAATCCTATGGAACAGTTAGACTCTGGAGCCCCAGTGGTGTAGTGGTTACAAGTTGGGCTGCTAATCGCAAGGTTAGCAGTTCAAAACTAACAGTCACCCCTCGGGAGAAAGGCAAAGCTTTCTACTTCTCTTAAAGAGTTACAGAAACTCACAGGGGTAGTTCTACCCTGCCCTATAGTGTCACTATGAATCAGCATTGATTGGTGGCAGTGAAGTGAACAGGGTTACTAGGAGCCCTGGTGGCACTCACTGTAGGGTAAATAATGGACTGCTAACTGAAGGTTGGCAGTTCAAACCCACCAGCCATGCTTTAGGAGAGAGATAAGGGTATCTGTTCCCCCAAAGATTGACAGTATTGGGAACCCTATATAGGATCACTATGGGTTGGAATTGCCTGGGGACAGGGGGGGGTCTGGGTTTTATAGGATCATTAATATTGACTCAACAATAGTGGGTTTGGTTTAGGGCTATTTCCAGTTTTTCAATATTATAAACAGTACTTTGGTGAATATCCTTGTGCACTTATTTTTACCCATGTGGACTCATATCAGCACGAGATATCCCCTGGAAGAAATGATATGTAGATACACAGTGAATGGTGGTTGGAAAGGAAAGTGGAACTCGCCTTGACCTTGTATGATTCCACACCCCTTGGATAATCATCTGCAGTATATTACAGCAATAATACAATATATGGAAGCCAGAGCCAATCAGCAGACAGGTTTCTCTTTAGTTACCGGTTCTTTGTTGGAAGGTATTTACCCAGTGGTTAATTAGGTAAATAAGTTCATGGTTCCCTTCCTTTTATTGTCTTCACAAAAATATAGATTGAAGAAAGAAACAAAATACATGATCAGATGGCTTTCATCCTCCGTCTGCCCTGTGTGTATAGTCAGGGGCATCGGTAAGACACAGCTACAGAGACTAAGTCTTCAACTGTATTCCAGACACGAAACACAGACATCCCTACCCTTCATATGTAGTGAGGTTCTTGTCTAAAACCAGATCCATTGAGAGAAGCCTGTCTATCCCAGTGGTGTTTGTTCCACGTCACTGTTGCTGGAGCTAGGACATTTTGTATCCTATAAACGGTAAGTGGAGTCTCTGAAGCTCAGTGCTTCTGAATTCAGAGTTACTCTCAGACCTCCGCCAAAGGCTTAGCGCAACAGGTGAAGGTCACTGATATAGGCGTGGGGAAACAAGACATTTCGAGGATCCAAACTGGAAGGAAGATCTACAGTGGAATTTCTATACTTAATTACTTACTCATCCCTCTTCCCCTAAATCACTCACTCCCCTTCCCAGGTGTCCTCACCTTCCAGTCTTTTTCTTCTCATAGAGAATTTAATCTTGCACCTGACCAATCATGCTCTGCTGTGCGGCAGGCAGCTGGGAGGAGGCTGAGATTCTCTGGGGTGTAATAGCAGATTCTTAAACTTTTCTAAGGCCAGAAAAGAGTTCTTGGCCATGACTCCTGCTTCTATGTCCTCAAATGTGGCAAAAGGAGCACGAGCCAACATGGGAAAATGGAAACTCCCTGGGTTTAGGCAGCGTCTTTTCCTTCTGGAAAATTTTTGCCTTTAAAAAGTTAGAAGCAAAAAAAAAAAAAAATTAAAAAAAAAAGTTAGAAGCAAAAAAAAAAATTAGAAGCAAATAAAGAGGAAGCTCATCAGGGAGGGCTGAAAATCAATGCTTTCTAAAAAAGGAAGAATAATCACAGAAAACCAAGCATGAACCCTATTCTTTCTGGGGACTACTGAGTGGGTCAGTTATAGTAAGAGTAGGAGGAGATGGGAGATGGTGGAAGGCAGGCTGGGAAGGAAGGGTCTGCCTGCTCGGTCCAGATCTGCCATTATCTCACTACATGATCTTCTGTCATAATTGCTATGAGAGGAAGGGAGAAGGTGGTTAGCCAGGGCAGTGGCTTTCAACATCTTACAGCTGTAGGGCTAGCTTCCATTTGATAGCTTATTTAGAAAACCATGAAACCAAACCCATTGCCAGTGAGTCAATTCTGACTCATAGTGACCTTAGAAGACAGAGTAGAACTGCCCCCATGGGGTTTCCAAGGCAAACTGTAGAAGCAGACTGTCAGATCTTTCTCCACTGAAGTAGCAGGTGGGTTTGAACAGCTGACCATGTGGCTAGCAACCAAGCTCTTTGCTTCTCAAAGAGCTCAAACTCACTGCCATCGAATTGATGCTGACTCATAAGACCCGACAGAACAGGTTAGAACTGGCTCTGTGAGTTTCCAAGACTTAACTCTTTCCAGGAGTAGAAAGCCCCGTCTTTCTCCCGAGGAGCAGTTGGTGGTTTTGAACTGCTGACCTTGTAGATCACAGCTCAGCTCAAAATTACTATGCTACCAGGGTTCCAGGGTTGCTTATTTAGAACCTTATAACTGGATCAAAGCAGGACGCCTGTGGTAGAGACAGGAATGGGAGTTCTCTTTAGATGAACCCATCTTTCCAAAATTTGCCCTAAGGTTCCCCTGAAGAACTAATGAATGTATTTTGAAAACTCCTTGGCTGGGTTCCCTTAAATTCCAGAAATATGATTCAAAGAGGAACTTTCTACAAAGAAACAGAATTCCACCACCTAAAGAGCCAAATTTTATGAAGGGAAGGATCATATTAAGCTGAAGTCAATGGCAAGTGAAACGAACACTAGCTGCTCCAATTAACCCATCAGTGGGGCCTCCCTTACCTCAAATCTAGTGACATCGACAGTACGGCTAAGGAAATCCAGCTAGAGCTATATCGTACTCAGGGACACAGACTCTGCTGCTAGGAAAAGTACTCTTTTGTACATATAAAGTTAAACATGGTATTAAAAATGAGCAATTAAAAATTTTTTTAAATAGTATTTTACTAATTTCCCCATCAAGATAATCCTGCAAAAATCTGCCAGATTAAGCTTCTTCATACACTACTTACATATTAGTCTCTGCTCAGACACCTCCTATGGTTTCTAACATCTCTTCACTGCACCTGTATAGACTATAACCCATTCTTAACCCCCACCTGTCCCTGAGTGCTATTAATGGTTAATACCTGGGATCTACTTCTGAGAAGTCAGCCCTTGGGAAGTCTGTGGAGCACGGGTCTTCTCTGACCCCGAAAGGGTCTTTGTGAGTCAGAAGCAATTCATACTGGCAACCCATAATAGAAGGTTTAAAAATAAAAGCAAAACAAGTTCCTTGGGGTTGAAAATAGAAATTCATGTGCACTTTTGGGGAAAACAGCCCAGCAATTTGCTTTGAGCTTACGGTAAATACAACATTAGCAACTGTCTCTGGGAGAATGGAGCATGGAGAAGAAAATCCAGGTCAATTCCCTGGTTTCCACCAGGTGAAGTGCCCTGCTTAGAAGTCAATAAGGCAAAAGGACGAGCGCAAATTCAGGTCCTGGAGCCAGGAAGGCAGTACACCGAGGTGACCGGTACACCTGGATCGGCCCAATCTAGACCAGGTGGGCTTATTTCAGCCAATGGGGTCAACCAGTACCACCAACCACGCCTCCCAGCCGCAGGCCCCCCAAAAAGGCCAAACCGGGAGACCACCCTCTTTCCTGCTGCTTCTCTGCCTTCCTTCGGCTGTCTGGGCAGCGGTCTCTCTGGCCTCAGGCCACCATGTGGGTGTGCAGTGCTATGAGGCTGCCTGTGTTCGGTTTACTGTGACACCTGCGACTTCTTCTATCCTTTATAAAATCCCACTTGGGTCAAAAACTAGGCTTTAGCGTGAACTCTATGCCGTGCACAGCCAAGGACCGAGACATTTCCCACAGAGGAATCTAACACGTGGCCCCGTTTCTGTGTTTTCACTTCCTGTTGGTCCTGAGGAAGGGAAGGCCCCTGCCAACTTCCCAGCCTACCACACAGAATTCCATTCATTCTAGTGGTGGCATGAACAGTGGCCAATCAGTCGGTATCCTCACGGTTAGTGGTTCAGACCCCCCAGTGGCTCAGAACAGGCCTGGTGAACTACTTCCATCAGGATTCCAGCCAAGGAGGGGAGGGCACAGGGCAAACTACTGGAAGGGGTGTTGGTAAGTAGTTTAAGTTGTTGAACATAAAATTCGATGATCTCAAATGTAAACCCTCACCTAATTCACTGTAAAAAGTTTGAAAAGCTTACAGCCAAGAAACCGTAAGGAATAGCTCCTCTGTAACAGTGGGCTGTCTCTAGCCAGGGGTTCTCCACCTTCCTCAGGCCGCGACCCCTTCATACAGTTCCTCATGTTGTGGTGACCCCCCCAACCATAAAATGATTTTTGTTGCTACTTCATCACTGTAATTTTGCTACTTTATGAATCTGGCGACCTCTGTGAAAGGGTCATTCGACCCCCAAAGGGGTCACGACCCAGTTTGAGAACCACTGCTCTAAACAATAAAAACAAACATTCTATTCATCCTTCAAGACAAATCCAGTGTGCTAACAGAGGCGGCAGCAGAAGAAGCAATCCTGAACATTAACCTGGGCAAGTTCTTCTCGACAGTTTTCATTAATATTAAACAGGCATGATGTCCCTCACAGGGGTTTCTGTCAGTACCAGACATGTAGATGTCAGTAGTCTCGGGTAGGAAATGTAGAATAAATTTAATCTTAAACTCGACCACGGTTACTGGTCAGCCATGCCCCAGGCAAAGGTCATGGGCCTAAGCCAGAGCTTTTGAGACAGAAGAGCCAATATCCTGACCCTCACAACAATGGAAAAATTATCCATGAGCCATAAAGATATTTTACAAATGAGTGAAACCACTATTATTTGAATGATACCTGTTCACATTTTCCATTTTACTTCAGAGCCACATGCATGTACTAAAAGCGCTGCACATGGCTCACCGGGCTGCAATTTGGTGACCCTTGTTCCCTAAGCCATCCTGCTAGCTGGAGGGCTGAAGCAACCCATGAAGATCAAAGGGCAGCATTTACCCAAGGGCAAAGTGGGAAGTTTTAGGACCAGAGTGAAAACAGGAATGGTACACTAAGGGGATTGCAATAGATGAGCTGAAACAATGTATATGAAATAGTGAATGTGCAATTGATCTCCTCTGTAAGCTTCCCCTAACTCAACCAACTGCTAAAAAATAATCAGGCCCAACACACAGATTCTGAGGAATGGGTTCAAGCCTTAGAGTTTTGCATTTATTGCCATTTTCCCTAATAATCTTCCTGAGAAAAAGAGGCGGTCAACCCACTGCTATCAGAAGGGGCCCTCTAAGACCTCTGCCCTTTCCCTCGGCAAGGGGAGAGGACCCCTAAGGTGAAAAGCCCTGTCCAACGTCCTCCTGTTGGTGCACAAGAAGGCTAGGTTCTCCAGAATGGGTTGAAAGGGGCAAGGACAGAATAAAGCAGGATGGAAGGAAAGGAGGAAGCAGCTGACAGAATAAGGGAAGGAACCTGACTGGTAAGACCGGGGTGTCTTGATGAGGTCCAGAGGAGAGTTAGTGGGAGGAAGAAAGCGGAGCAAATGCAAGAACAGGAGGCTCTAGTCCAGGGGTTCTCAACCTTCCTCAGGCTACAACCCTTTAATACAGTTCCTCATGTGGTGGTGAGCCCCCAACTATAAAATTATTTTTGTTCCTACTTTATAACTGAAATTTTGCTACTGTTATGAATCGGGCGACCCCTGTGAATGGGCCATTCGACCCCCAAAGGGGTTGCAACCCACAGATTGAAAACCGCTGCTCTAGTCAGTTTTACATCTGCACAATATGGGCAATGCAATGGAGTCTGGGTGGTGATAACCTTAGGACTCGGTAGGGGCTGGATTCACAGGTACTATTAAGAAGTATTGCCGTGGTTTAAATGCTGCTAAACAGTCACTGTGAGGGAGAAGGATGGGGCAGTCTACTTGGTAAAGATTGACAGCCTTAGAAACCCTATGGAGCAATTCCACTGTCCTCTCAGGTTGCGTTGAGTCAGAATAGGCCCCAGGTCAGTGGGCTTGTTTTAAGTTTGGTGTCCAAAGTATCAGAAAGGCCATTTATGTGGGCTAGAGATTCCCTAGACCTGGTGGTACAGTGGGTTGCATGTTGGGCTGTGAGCCACAAGGTCAGCAGTTCAAACCTACCAGACTTTCCACAGGAGAAAGAGGTGGCTTTCTAGTCCTAGAAAGTCTCAAGTAGTGATATCAGGAGGGTAAGGGAAAGGTGGGGGGAAAGAGGATCCGATCACAATGATCTGCCTATAACCCCCTCTCAGGGGGATGGACAACAGAAAAGTGGGTGAAGGGAGACATTGATTAGTATACAATATGAAAAAAATAATAATTATAAATTATCTAGGTTCATGAGGGAGGGAGGGTGGTGGAGGGAGGGAAAAAATGAGGAGATGATACCAAGGGCTCAAGCTGAAAGAAAATGTTTTGAAAATGATGGTTGACACAATGGATGGATGGATTGTGATAAGCGTTGTACGAGCCCCCAATAAAATGATTTAAAAAGATTGACAGTCTCAGAAAGTCACGGGGCAGCTCTAGAGGGTGTCCTCAGGGTGGCTCTGAGTCAAAATCAACAAGACTCCCCACTGAAGGCACCCCTGGCCCAAGGGCATCTGGAAATGTGGAGATCTTGTGGGAGTGTCTCCTCCTTCCTTCTTTCTTTCCTTTTTATTTAGTTGCCATTAAGAAAAAGAGACAATTAGCATTTGAAGAAGGGCAAGATGGTAAACATCCTACATAAGTAGGCCTTGCCTCCCCCTACCAGATTCCAGTGGACCCCCATTGAGGAAGGCAAGAAGAAACTGGAGCAGCCTGAGGAGGAGGATGGAGAGAAGGCGGCCTAAAGCCAAGTGCCAGGGTCCCCAACAAAGCCAAGGGCCTGGCACTCACTGAAGGGGAAGAAAAGTGAGGTATAGTCCTGAGTTCTAAGCCCTCCAAAGGTGGGCTTAGAACTTGAGAACAAGGTGTGGAAAGCAGTGGAGAGTAGGAGAGATGTAGGAGAGTAACAACCAGGGTTTGAGACCAGTTCAATCGGGTTCAACCCCAGCTGAGAGCTGCCATATCCACTCTAGACACGCTGAGTCAGAATCCACACTGTAACCAGCTCCCCAAAGTGATTCTTACACATCACAAGGGGACCTGGAGGAATCGATGGGAGGGGAAGCGGGGAGAGCTGGTTACCATATCGATTTGGAGTCAGTCTATCTAGGGTATAGCAAGGCAAGTTCTCACCAGGGGTCTGAGCTAAAACAAACCATTTCAAAGCCCCATCAAGCCTGATTCCTGGAAAGCCAGGGGAGAAAAAGCACGCAGCTGCTGAGCTCCAGGGGCAGAAAACCAGTCAAGGGGACAGCTTCAGCTACAGAGAGGTGGGGCTGGAAATAGTGAAAAGGGTACAAATGTACAGAAGTTTCTCTGTAGAACATGGGGTGTTCTTTCCCAGTACCTAACCCCCCGCCCTTTCCTCCCACCCTCAATGTCTTTCACTTGGGCTCCTAATAGTGCACCCCGACACCCAACCCCTGTAATTGGTCCCCATGCTATCAATCTCTCACCTCTGCAATTTGCCTTTTATAGTGTTGTCAGAAGCATCTTTCTAAAATACAAGTCTGATCATGTCACCCTCCCTGCATGAAAGCCTTCCACTGCTGACCTAAGTCCTACACACAACAAGGCATCAGTGGCCTTCCACCATCGGGACCCACCTGAACTCTACCAGTTCTGTCTCCCTCCTGTAGTTCCCCCTGCCAGACTGCTAGCTTTCCCAGTCCCTTTATTCCTGATAAGCTTCTGCAGCTCCTATCATAGAGCTTATTCAATTTAGGGTCAAGTTCACAAGCCCATCTCTTCCACTACCAGTTTTCCTAAACTTCCCAGAGGGTGAAAGTTACCTGCAATGCCTTTGAAAGCACAATTTTCTGGTCCTTATTCTCCAAAGCCAGAAATCTAAACCTGCTGTCATCAAGTTGATTCTGACTCAAAGCAATCCTGTAGGGCCAAGTATCTTTACTGGGCATCTTGACAGGGGCTGACAGCCTCATCTTTGTCCTGTAGTATGGCTGGTGGGTTTGAACAGCTGACTTGGTGGTTGAGTCCTTAGCCCCACCCCTGATGCTTCAAATCTTTAGGGGAGGGACCTGGAAAGTTCTATATAGGGGTTTGAATCCTTTTTTGACATAAAATAATGTGACTATTAAGTGTCTGGTGTAGACAGTGAAAGAGGAATGCAGTTTCATCCTTAGCTCCCTCATCCCAACCAGTAAGTAACCAAGGTTAACAGTCTGGAAATACAGTGTTTTCCATGTAGCAGGTACTCACACAGCTTTGTTCCTGAAGACAAGGTGACGCTGCAGGTTACAGAAGCCTCCGGTGGCACCTATCCTACGCTTCCACACTCATCCTATCTCGACGAAACTTCCAGAATCACTTTCTTCGCATCTTAACCAACTTTTCTTCTGCAGTAGATGCTTATTAATTAATGAACTACCCAGACAACCTACCAGCTGCTCTAAGCTGCACTTTCAACATTCCCCATTATGGCATCTCGTATTTGAAGAGAGTCATTGTGTTTGACACTTCAGGGCCTGATTTCCATATGCCATCCCGACCACTGTGCTACACACTAGGGGTACAGAACTAGAAAGAAAGGGGCCCTCATTAAAAAAATAAACAAGTCGAGGGGGGGGGGAGGGAGACTCCGGATAGGGCAAGATATGACAAAATAACGATGTATAAATTACCAAGGGCACATTTGGAGGGGGGAGTGGGGAGGGAGGGGAAAAAAAAAAGAGGACCTGATGCAAAGGGCTTAAGTGGAGAGCGAATGCTTTGAGAATGATTGGGGCAGAGAATGTATGGATGTGCTTTATACAATTGATGTATGTATATGTATGGATTGTGATAAGAGTAGTGTGAGTCCCTAATAAAATGTAAAAAAATTAAAAAAAATAAACAAGTCATGGTCACCCAGTGTGCAGAAGGCTATAGATGACAATGGAAGCCCAAAATGTATTTGCAAAGAGCCCATGCAGACTAAGACTCCAGAGAATTCCCTCTAACCAGGGTTGTGAATAGCCTTGTTCTCAGACAGAGTGCACTGGAAAGTGGACAACCGCAGGTTGGGTTAAAATTTAACACCTTATCATTTGTTCTCCCTTTAGACCAGTTTTCAGAGAGAAAGACGGGGCTTTCTACTCCCGCAAAGAGTGATAGTCTCGAACACCCACAAGGGAATTCTACCCTGCCCTACAGGGTCACTGCAAGTTGACATTGACTCAATGGCAGTGAGTCTGATCCATTTAAACTTTGTTCTAGCGTTTATTATTTTATGTTTTTCAAATCATTTTATTGGGGCTCATACAACTCTGATCACAATCCATACATACATCCATTGTGTCAAGCACATTTGTACATTCGTTGCCCTCATCATTCTCAAAGCATTTGCTTTCTACTTGAGCCCTTGGTGTCTGCTCCTTATTTTTCCCCTCCCTCCACCATCCTCCCTTCTTCATGAACCCTTGATAATTTATAAATTATTATCATCTTTTCATGTCTCACACTGACTGATGTCTCCCTTTACCCACTTTTCTGTTGTTCATCCCCCCTGGGAGGGAGTTATTAGATCATTGTGATTGGTTCCCCCATTCTCCCCCCTTACCCTTACCCTCCTGGTATGGCTACTCTCAATATTGGTCCTGAGAGGTTTATCGGTCCTGGATTCTCTTTGTTTCCAGTTCCTATCTGTACCAGTGTACATGCTCTGGTCTAGCCGGATTTGTAAGGTAGAATTTGGGGTCATGATAGTGGGGGGGAGGAAGCATTAAAGAACTAGAGGAAAGTTGTATGTTTCATCGTTGCTATACTGCACCCTGACTGGCTCATCTCCTCCCCAAGAACCTTCTGTAAGGGGATGTCCAGTTGCCTACAGATGGGCTTTGGGTGTCCACTCTGCAATCTGCATTCACAATGGTGATTTTTTGTTCTTTGATGCCTGATACCTGATCCCATTGACACCTTGTGATCACACAGGCTGGTGTGCCTCTTCCATGTGGGCTTTATTTTATGTTTTATGATTGAGGTTTTCCAGTTTTCCTTTGTTACTATGTTGTTAGTTTTTGTTTTGGGGGGCATATTTTTCTTTATACGAAATGCAGGATAGATGAATCAATATAGAGACAGTAACTAAATTAGTGGTTTCTTAAAAGTTACTGATAGGGGAGGTTGGCGGAGGAATAGAGAATTCATAATGATGCATACAAGAAAGAAGAAAATGTTCTAAAATTGATTGTGGTGATGAATGCACAATTCTTTTAATAGGTTTAAGCCACTGGATTATAGGAGCTGGGAATTATATAGTAATAGAACTGTTAAAACTACAAAATGGAAAAAAAGTTCAAGGTCTAGCGTCGGGGTCAGCAGGCTTCTCCAAGGGCCAGATAGAAGGGAATTTAGACTTTGTGGGCCGCGCGGCCTCTTGTCACAAGTACTTATCTCTGCCTCAGTAGCACAGAAGCAGCCAAAGACAACACACATATGGGTGTGGCTATATTTCAACAAACTTTTATTTACTGAAACAGGTGGCCAGCAGCCCAAAGTTTGCCTACCTAGTTTGCACTATCCAACAGAACCTTGTGCGCTAACCAAATGTTTCTGCACCATCCCATCTGGAAGTCACTTACATGTAGCCAGCGAGCAGCTACTGAAGTGCAGCTAGTGCAGGTAAGGAACTGAATTTTTAATGTCATTCCACTTTAATTAACTCAGAATCAAAAAGCTACATATTCAGTAGCTGTAATATCGGGTAGCTCAGGTACAGAGTGCACCTACAAGCACCTACTCTTTAACCAAATCCAACTGGCCTGATAACGAATCACAGCCAGAAAAACCTTCCCGACTGGCTCTTGCCCGTGGTGGACACTGCCTCTCTGATTCTGTATTCCATCCCCACTCCTAGTTTTTGACTCGCTGACGTTTTGCTTTACGCATTTTAGAATCATCCTTTTGTGCCTTCAGAGGCTATGTCTTTGGGTTATCACCCTCTGCTTCTCCACAGTACCTTGTGAAGCACGTAGTCTCCAGAAGGTGCCCAAGAAAGATGGATCCTGTATTCCCTTTTCCTATCTCCCTGGGAGGTGGCAATAGCTGCACAAGACAGAGGGTCCTTTTGGACCAGGATCAGCACTTACTTGGAGAATATTTCTACAATGGCCGATGACTTGTTCTTGTTGACCAGAGAGAGTTCTTTGGCTGTTACCCTCAAGGACATTGACGTCCACTGCCGTCTGTTAAATGGCGTTGATTCCATCTTGTCTACAGATCCTGGAATACCTACGCAATAAAGAAAATCAGTGTATTAGATACAGAAGAGGATTGTCCAGCATCAAGAGTTGGCTGGGTGTGGCGCAAAGGAGAAAGCAGAGGCACAGAGACCAGCAGACCATATTCCTCTTCCTGCTCTTCCAAACACTAGCTGTAAAATAAGAAGGCTAGACCAGATGGTCTCTCAGGTCCCTCCCAGGCCAATCATTCTATGACTGACCCTACTGTGCAAACATCAATTGGCCTTCCCCTGAAATTAAGCCTGTGCCAAAGGCGCATTTGGAGTGAAATGTTCCCCTCTTCTGACTTACATCCCTGGGGAGGCACAATCGCCATCTCAGTAGAATCAGGTCCACATTCGGCTCTACCCACATCCAAGTTCCTCTTGGCTGCCTACTCTTTCTCCCTGTCCCCGCAGCCCAGAGGCACTGACCACTCTTGTCCAGGGGAGAGCTGCAGACACAGTGTACTACAGGTGCACATCTCTGTTGCCTTGAACAAATCATGTCATCTTTTTAATTTGTTTTTCAGCTGAAAAATTAGGATAATACTTAACCTGCATAGGGTTCTAGTGTCCATAAAAGGAGGTAAGATACTTGAAATACTGTCGACTCCAACTCACGGAGTCTCTATGTAGGGTTTCTGAGGCTATAAATCTTTACCGATTTATAGCTGACACCCCAACGCCCGACCCATCGTCCAGCAGGGCTCCTTAAAGGACTACGAACTGTGTTAAGCATATCACATTGGCTCCTGTTATACTTGTTTCTGCTTAAATGCCTTTCAACAGTTGGGAGAAGGATAATGTACAGAAAGCCCCCGACTACAGTTCTGTTTCTACATCTGTCTGTGAGTTGAATGCACATAGATTAGAATGCCTAGAGACGGTTCATCTCTAATGTTAAATGCTCGAGAAGGTAATAAATGGCCAAAAAAACCATTAAAGGAACACTACCAGATACACAAACATCTTTAGCATAATAATACGGAAACAGTAATGTTCTGATGCTAGTCGCCAAGCAACGCCATCGACTACTATGAGTCATGGTCTGTAAGTGGAATTTTTAATATTAGCAAGCTTTACAGGGGTTGGTTTGGGTTATATGGATGTCATCAGAGATCCTGGGGATAAAATATCTGCCCTGAAATTCTCTAAAAATCTTCAAGCTAAACAATTCACACAACCAGGGCGTCTACATCACCTAGCCCCATCCCCTTAACCTGGGTGGGTTGGGAGTTTCTTCTGCTGCAGTCATGACCAAAGAAGTGCCAACCTTTGCTCAGAAGAGGTGAGATTAGAAATGAGTCAATGGCTTCCATGGCTGAAGGGTGGCAAGCGTAGGTGAGCATACTGTGTGCTGCCCTCATGGCATCCACAGAGCGCGGCTACTCTGGTAGAACATCCGGGCTCCAGGGGCACTAGGAGCCTAGTTCCCGTGGCAACAGTAGAACACATCGTGTTCTTAAAGCCACGAAGCTGCCGCTTGACATTCAGAAAGTTCTAAGGGTCCTTTGAGCCAAAGGAAGCGACAGGGCGACCCTGAAAGATCACACAGCTTTGCCACGTGGAGGATTTGTTCTTCCAAGGTCTTCCCAGGAGACCTTGCCTGGGAAAGGAACACAAAAGAGAGGAAAGATTGGCCATGTTTTGTTTGCGTCTCTGTGTTGGAAAGCAGCAAGCTGTTAAGGCTGTCAAGCTGATTTGACTTGGAGTCCACGTGGCAGGAGGACTTGCCCCAGATGTTTCTCTGGGCAGAAATTTCAGGCACCGATGACTGTTTTCTTTCTACCAAAGCTACGGGGCGAGTTCACATGGCCAATCTTTGGTTGGCCACTCAGCACTTCACCGTTGGGCCACTGTGGAAGGCAACACTGAGAAGGCAACTCCTGAGAGGCGCAGACGGTGAACCAAACACCTGGCAGTTTGCGTGCTTCAGAAGAAAGGCCTGGCGATCTACTTCCCAAAAGTCAGTCCCTGAAAACCCCACCAGGTAGTTCTAATCTGACACAACCAGGGCATATGGTTTCGTTTTCATGTTGAGAAGCCCTGGTGTTGGAGACAGACAGATCTGAGTGTAAGGCCTGGCCCCACCCTGTAAGGAACTAAGGGCCATTCCCTAACACCTGCATTTCTCATCCATGGTATAGTGTTTACATACTGGTTTCCTGATGATAATCTTTTTAAAAATAATTTTATTAGGGGTTCGTACAACTCTTATCGCAATCCATACACACATCAATTTTATAAAGCACATCTGTACATTCATTGCCCTCTTTAGTCTCAAAACATTTGCTCTCCACTTAAGCCCCTGACATCAGCTCATTTCCCCCTCCCTCCCTGCTCCCCTCTCCCTCATGAACCCTTGCTAATTTATAATTATTTTATCATATCTTGCACTGTCCGACATCTCCCTTCACCCACTTTTCTGTTGTCCGTCCCCCAGGGAGGAGGTTATATGTAAACCCTTGTAATTGGTTCCCCCTCTCTACCCTCCTTTCCCTCCACCCTCCCAGTATCGCACTCTCACCACTGGTCCTGAAGGGCTAATCTTTTAAGCAATCACGAAGAAGAATATACTGTAATAACGAACTAGTAAGCAATACAATGTTTTCAAGAAATTATCTCTTCTTGAGTAATGAACACTCCACCAGCACCAAAAACAACCCACTGCTGCCCACTTGATTCCGATTCATAGCAACCCTGCAGGGTAGACCCGAACAGAGCTGCTTCTCAGGGCTCCTTCCCAGGGCCACGAATCTAACCACAACACACTGCCCCACATTTATTCTGTGGGGCAGCTGCTTGGTTCAACCCAGTCAGCAGCCCAACGGGTCACCTGTCCCTTTGGATGAGCTACAGAACACGTCACCCCTATTTGTCTGCATCCACTCTTCACCTGCCCGTCTGTCATACTGTGTGCTCCTGTGATGACGGGGGCTGGGCAGTACTTCAAATACAGCAGGGTCACTGGTGGTGAAGAGGCTTCAGCTAAGCTTCAGGACAAAAAGCAGACTGCGAGAAAGGAATAGTCGGCTGTCTACTACCGAGGCATCTGCCACTGAAACCGTCGGAATAGCCGCAGAACACTGCCGGACACCGTGCCGCGCTTGGTAAAGAAAAGGATCAGCGAAGCAGCAGTCCTTCGAGCAGATGGACTGACGCAGTGGCTGCAGGCGTGGTGGGCTGGGGGCGGAGCAGGCAGCGTTTGGTTCTGCTGTACACAAAGGGCTGCTTCGAGGCAGACCTGCTCCATGGCAGGGAGTCTGAGTGCTTTGTTTGCAAGGTCCTATCCTGGAGGGAGGTGGCTGCTATACTGAGACAGGACTGAGGGGGCGGGGTATTTTTGAGTGCCCACGTTATCGAATGGTATCACTCAAGTGGCCCCCTTAGTTTCCTTGGGAACATGGTCTTCCGATTTCCCACGTGTCAAAAGGCAAAAACCACTCCTCTGTGCATCAAAGTACCAGAAGTGAGTAAAAACCAACTTTGTGACTTTGTGGCAGAAGAGGTGCTGAGTCCGGGTGACAAGCAAGCAAACAGCAGTCACCGCCCGAGACTGTGACCCAGGACTCAAATGGCCATTGTGTCACGAGTCTCGGTGAGCTCCTTTGCCGGGCTAAGCAAGCGAGCCCTATTCTCACTTCGGGATTGTTTCTGTCTCGTTAGCTGTGCTGAGGAACACTGGCAAAGTCTGACGGCTCGCCTCTGACTGACCTCCAGTTCATGGGACATGAATTTCAGCCACTCCCTGACCTGATCCACCAGCCTGTGCAGCCTTGTGGATGAGAAGGGTCCTCTTGATGACATCTGATTTTCAGATTTGAGACTTACCAGCCTCCACAACCACGTGAGCCATGTCCCTAATGGTTCGTGAGTTCCATGAGATGCTGCAGTGAATTGTAGAACTTTAAACAAGAGGGAACATACTAGGGAGAAGCAGTGGCTGGTATCAGGGATGACGGAGTGGTTTAACATTTTGGACATCTTTAATAACCACCTCATTGGAGCTGGTCTTATATTAGTCTTTCTAAAAGAAGTTTTTTTTAAACAATGCAACAACAACAAAAGAGTGGTTGTTTATGTACCACCAAATCAGTTCTTCCATCAGGAAATTTAGGATAATAGTTCCATGAGACATTCCTGTTAGCTGGCCTAATAGTGTGTTTAGGGTTTCTGCCTACCGCCTAGTTCATTGCATAGTGCCTGGGGTCTTAAAGCTTGCAAGTGGCCATCCAGTAGAAAGCACAGGGTAGTCTCTATTCACTTGGAGTAACAGGGGAGGACGCAGGAATAGGACGAGGACACGAATGTTTGGCAAATTGCCTCCAGGAACATCAGCCTTCCTTCTCATGAGAACTGGATGGTGCCAGCTACCATTACCAAATACGCTGACCAAGATTGCCTAGAAGAATCCTGATGAGAAGGGAGAAAAGAGAGAAAATTTCATATTCACATTAAAAACTGATCTGCTCTGTAAACCCTCGTCCCATCCACACAATAATAACAATTAATAATAAGTTTAAATGATCATGGAATCCATACTTTCAGGAGCCGTGAGACTGGATGACCCCCCTAAAGCAGCGGTTCTCAACCTGTGGGTCACACCCCTTTGGAGGTTGAACGACCCTTTCACAGGGGTCGCTTAAGACCATGGGAAAACGCATATTTCTGATGGTCTCCTCTATCCGTCTCCAGGCAGGTCTGCCCATATGCAGATACACCCATCTCTGAGTACCCGACATGAAGACTGTTACCCATGCTACACCATGCTTCAAGACAAAATTTCATTTACTTGTCATTAGAAATAGTTCACAATATATAATGACATATTGTTTTTTGTAATTAATCACTATACTTGAATTATATTCAATTTGTAACAATGAAAATACATCCTGCCTATCAGATATTTATACTTGGATTCATAGCAGTAGCAAAATTATAGCTATGAAGTAGCAATGAAAATAATGTTATGTTTGGGGGTCCCTACCACATGAAAGGGTCGTGGCATGAGGAAGGTGGGCTGCCCTGAGATAATCTTATCCTCTGAAGCAGGGGTCCTCCAACAACGGCCTGTGGACCACATGTGGCCCGCTGGTGTTTCTGCCCCGCTTGTTTTTTACTTCAAAATAAGATATGTGCAGTGTGCATGGGGATTTGTTCATAGTTTTTTTTTTTAAACTATAGTCTGGCCCTCTAACGGGTCTGAGGGACAGTGAATTGGCCCCCTGTTTAAAAAGTTTGAGGACCCCTGCTCAGAAGTCTTCCTAAAAACCAACAACAGGTTAGCTTCACTAACAAAAAATGTCAGCCTTGAGCACTGTGCTCTTTTAAGAGCTATCTACTGGGAATCAAATGGACGCTAGCAACTCAAAAGAACAGGAGTAGGCCAACTTTGGGGGCAGTGAGTTCATGTTGATGGGAGAGGAACATCAGAGAGGGAGAGTGGAAATGATTACATCACTTGAAGAAGGTAATCAATGTCACCGAATTATACACATAGAAATTGTTGGATGGGTGTATGCTTTGTGTATAGTCACAACAATAAAATAAACGTTTTAGGAAGAAGACACAGAACAGCAAACAACTCAACTACATTTAGTTATATGAAATCACAATAGTGACAGTTTAAGAAATACTAATCAATAGTTTTACATTATTTGGTAAAATCATGCTTCCAATGTAGATACAGATATAAATAGCAGTTTTTCTACCAGAATAAATTCTGGATCAAAGGAAAAACATATACAACAAAAACATTCTCAAATCTGTTTAGAAAAATGGAAAGGTCTGACAATAGCAAATACTCAGCAATGGTGTGAGGTTTCATAGCTCTGGCATTTCTGAGTGCCACCAAATAGGAAGCTTCAATGGCTGCTACATTTTGTATGTGGTACTTGCCACCAGTGCCAGGTCTGGCTTTCTTGAGTCCATCAGCTTTGCTTCTAAAATCCTTGCCAGCAAAGCTCAATTCTTGCTATCAAAATGACATGTTAGTTTGTTAGGCTTCATAGATTCTGCTGATAGAACCTCACAACAAACAGCACATTGTGGTTTCTCAATTTCTGCTGTAATGATTGAGGCAAAACCATACTGCAAAAAATCCTCACTGTATTTTCTTAAAGTTCTTCTCAACACGATCCATTGTCATGGGTACTGATTAATGGAGGGACTGAATATAATTTTTTACAAAAGTAGTTCCAAGGTTTTGATTAGTTTGAGCTAAGAAGGAAAGTCAGAATAGCTTGGTATGTAGCTAGTCAAGGGTTGCCGGCTATGAAAAGGCATTTGGCGATGTGACTTCCACCTGTGGACAACATTGTGAAGAATGAGAAGTCTTCAACACTTAATTGTGCTCATGTGGAGGCTGGTCACGGGCCAAAGGGCAGTTGTTCAAACAGAACAAGGCAATGCTGCATGGCTTCAAATGAGGAAAGGTGTACATCGGCAGTGTAGCCTTTCACCATGCATATTCAATTTATATGCTGAGAAAATACTCCAGCAAGCGGGACTATATGACGAACAGCGGCAGTAGGATTGGAGGAAGGCTCACTGAAACAGCCTATGCTATGGCGATGACACCGCTTTGTTTGCCGAAAGCCAAGAGGACTCGAGGCACTTCAGTGAGGAAGATCCAGCACTGCAGACTTCAGTATGGCTCACAACTCGACGTAAAGGAAACTAGAATCCTCACAACTGGACCAGTACCAACATCATGATGAAGGGAGGATTGACGTTGTCTGTCAAGAGTTTCATTTTGTTTGGCTCCTCAATCAACACTCATAGAAGCAGCAGTCAAGAAATCAAACAGGAGGAGTCGATGTACAATTGTAATAACTGATACAAGGTGGTATAGGGAATGCAGTGTTCCATTCTCTGTGCACAGGGTTGCACTGAGTCAGAGCCTACAGGATAGCGCCTAAGAGCAACAAGGTCAGTACAAGGACACCTTAATCTTAGGGGACAGAGTGGCTGAATCATGCCCTCATCACACTCTTCACAGAGCATACTTTTTTTTATATCAATGTGATTCAGAGCCTTTAGAAACTGATAAAGGTAAGAATCGAAACTTTTTTCTTTTTTTAAATAATAGAATCTGGTACTAGATTACTGAATAACTACCTACTTCCTACAAGATACGGAGGGTGGCTCCCTGCCCACACTGGGCATGACTGTTGGGCTTGCTAGTGTGTACAGAACTATAACAGAAGGCAGACTGTGGTAAAGGGCAAAGCATGGTCCAGGAGTGCAGGACCTGATTTTCCAGCTTGGCAGGAAGAGAGGAAGGAGACAATGGGCTTTCACTTGGGACTTAACAGAGCAGGCACAAGTGGGCACCTTGGGCGGAACAGCGCTGGCACTGTGAAATCAGCTGTGGTTGAGTGAATCCTAACTCGGCGAGCCCGTGTGTCAGAGAGCAGCTGTGCTCCATAGGGTGTGGTTTTGTTGTTGTAAAACTGCGTATTGTGAATTACACAGTATTGTTGTTGTTCAGTGCCATCGAGTTAGTTCCAACCCACAGTGACCGCATGCATAATCGAACAGAGCACTGGTCCTGGGCCATTCTTACGACAATTCCCATGTTGGGGCCCGTTGGGGCAGTCGGCGTCAATCCATCTCTTTGAGGACCTTGCCCCACCATGAATGACATCCTGGTCAGAAGACTGCGCTCTCCTGACAACATATCCAAAGTATGGAAAACAAAGTCTCGCCATCCTTGCCTCCAAGGAGCACCCGGCTCACACTTTTCCAAGACAGTTCAATTTGACCTTTCAGCAGCTCTTCTCCAGCACCACAGCTCGGATGCATCGATTCTTCTTTGGTCTTCCTAATTCAATGTCCAACTTTCACATGCACAGGAGGCAATGGAAAATACCATGGTTTGGCATGGTAATTACATAACTTCTTGTAGGGGTGGAGTCTAGCCTGTCAATCACAGAGCCTGATGGTGCCTCATAGTGGACATGACCTCCTCTTGAGGAGGGCCCTGGGAACCTCCCACCTCTCTCTGCCTTCACCTTCCTGTTGATGCCATGAGGAGACTTGCGAGAGCCCTAGAGATGTGTCCACCGCCATTGAATCCACAGGGCTTTTCACCACCTGCCTGTGATCTTCCTGCACTCTGCCTCAGTGCAGGTGGCTGTGTGAATCAGAAGAGGGACTTATGGGCTAGTATCAGACTGATGGACTTCAGAAGTTTTCCTGACATACAAAAATTTCTTGATATAAAATTCTCTCTTAATGGATTTGTTTCTCCAGTCATCCTGGCCTAACACACTTGGGTCAGGTGTACTTTAGTCCTCAAAGTAACATCCTTTCACTTCAATACTCTAAAGAGGTCATGGGTAGCAGATTTACCGAATGCAATATCTTTTTATTTTCCTAATCATTTTATTGGGGGCTCTCACAGCTCTTATAACAATCCAAACATCCACTGTGTCAAGCACATTTGTACATATGCTGCCATCATTCTTTTCAAAACATTTTCTTTCTACTTGAGCCGTTGGTATCTGCTCATTTTTACCCCCCTCCACACTTTCCCACCTTCTTTTGATCTCCTGACTACTGTTTCCATGAGCATTGATTGTGAATCCAAGCAAGACAAAATCCTTGTCAACTTCAACCTTTTTCCATTTATCATGATGTTACTATTGGTCCAGTTGTGAGGATTTGGGGTCTTCCTCACATTGAGTTGTGCTCCATATTGAAGGCTATAATCCTTGATCTTCACCAGCCAGTGCTTCAATTTCTCACTTCAACAGTTAGGTTGTGTCATCTGCATACACTAGGTTGTTAATAAGCCTTACTCCAATCCTGATGCCACACCCTTTCTCAAATAATCCAATTTCTCTGATGATTTGCTCAGCATACAGATTGACTGAGTAATGTGAGGATACTCCCGATGCACACCTTTCCTGATTTTAAACCAGTGTCTCCTCTGAAATGTAGATGCCCCTCCCCTGGCCTTTCTGCTGAGGTGCCTCTGGGTACCTCAAACTCCCAAGTATTTGGTGTCGCAGCTGAACGAGTTAACCATATGCATCACCCAGACACTCCTTAACAGCCTTAGGGAGCTGCAGTAACATAAGACAACTCAATAGCGTTAGATTCGGGGGACCAGCCTCCCCACAACTGAATGGGCCCAAAGGGCGGTTGTGTAATTGAGGGGTAAATTAAAGAGATGTCACAAAAGATGAAGCACGTAAGAGCTCACCTCTGCAGTTGCTTCAGGACGAGGTCTGAGCAGAGAGGGAGTTTTATGTATTCTCATGAGCTTATATAATCTTGGGCACACAGGTCACAGTAAACATGTATGCAATAGGAAGGGGTTGTACTGGGGGCACACATGTGACAGAAGGTACATATGTAACAAGATGGGTGGGCTCTAGAGTCAAGATGGCGGCCTAACCTCGGTTGTTCCCGAGTTGGCTTGACCTTGGGTGTCTTTGAACTCTTCTCCAGGGGAATTTCCTATGATCCTTAACAGACGGGAGTGGGCTCTACTTGGGACAGGACAAACAACAGGGTTGCCTTTGATGGCAGACAACCTTTAGGCAGACAGCCTTCAAGCAGCTGACCTTCAGGTGGATAGAGTACCAGCCATGTCCTTGTAAGTAGTACCATAAAATTAGCATTATTGATTGACAGATAGCACCCCCCCCCAGGAGGATGGACAACTGAAAAGTGAGACCATGGTCGGTATTAAGACATAAAAAAAATAATAGTTTATAAATTATCAAGGGATCATGAGGGAGGGAAGGTGAGGGAGAGAGGAAATGAGCTGATACCAAGGACTCTAGAAATAAAACGTTTTGAAAATGATGATGGCAACATACGTACAAATGTGCTTGACACAATAAATGGATGTATGGATTGTGATAAGAGCTCCCAATAAAATTTTTTTAATTGACATTATTATTGGAGGACATTGAAGGGAATAATTTTTCCTTAGGAGAATGTACATGGGATGCACCTCCCACCTACAAATGTGAAGGTTCCCTCCACGGGACCCCTGGTCTCCCAAACTCCTTAACGCATGAATGTGGAGAGTCTGTCAGCATACACTCTCTTCCCAGTTCTATTTCCCACAGTTAGATTCCAGGGTGAGATAAATTGATGGCACTATTACTAACTGCCATTGCGTTGATACTGACTCACAGTTTCCTATAGGAGAGGGTCAAAGTGCCCCTGTGAGTTTCTGAGATTTTAACTCTTTACTGGAGTAGAAAGCCCCATCATTCTTCTGAGCAGCGGCTGGTGATTTCAAACTACTGACCTTGTAGTTAGCAGTCTAACTCAACCACTCTGCCACGAGAGCACTGTAAGCTGATAATGCAGTAGGGAAAAACAGAATAGAGCCCGCCAGGATAGAGCCCTGGAAACTATCCTAGGGAGTGTGGGCCATATTCCAACAAAGAGAATTGGCCTGAGAGATGAGGTGCAGTCTTAATGTGTGACTCTTCAGCACATGTTTGACCTCCATGGCAAGTCAAAAAATAATCATTTCCTTGAGCCTCAATTGCCAATTTGTTAAAAAGAGAGCTCTGTAGTGGATTACCCAAAGTCTCAGTGGTGGAACACATGACATTTCTGAGAAAGCAAGTAACATTGGGGATTACGTTTTAAAAGGTTATTCTGCAGCAGTGTATAACTTGCTGAGAGGGAAATAGATTCGACTCTAAATTACTAGGAAAGTAGATCCTAAAACTGTCCAAGTGAGAGTCGTTCATGGTTTGAAGTAGGATAGAAGTGGTGGGAGTTGGTAAAGTAAAATGAATTTAGGCTTAGCGCAGGATCAGGGCCAGCATCGTCAAACTGGAATGATCAGGAGAGTGGTGCTCTCATTAGCACAGCAAATGTAGGGAAGAGGGAGAGATGTTTGCGTTCCTCTTGTTGAGATACTTGTGCCAGCAAGAAAAACCCCAGTGACAAACAACCGGAAACGAACAACTCTCAAGCAAACGTGGGGCATCTGTTTTAAGATACTTACCTGTGAGCTCCTTTCATACCCCTTCAAAAGCTTATTTTCTTGCATTTGTGAGGAGAAGCAATTGACATCCAGGAAAGAGTCAATAAACATCAAATGGATTTACAGAGATCATTGAGCTAGAAAGTAGCAATGCTGGGGTTCAAACTCAGATTCTCTGAGTCCAAAGTCCACTTTCGTTCCACTACCAGAAATAATGATTAAAACCATAACGTTTAAGCCGATGTAGATAAGAGGTGATGGGAAGTCTGGATGACCCAGGAGAAAACCCACAGATGAGATTTCAGTCAGAGCAGTGGCAAGCGCCTTCCTAGAACAGCTTAGGGAATTATCACTCCTGCTTTCAGGGAAACTTCAAGTAATAAAACCCCCTTTTGCACAGAGCAGGAAACAAGCCATGTGAAAGTCCCACAACCTCCCCTGAGTCGCCCAGATAGCACTCAGCATAGTGTTCTGATTCTGGAGCCAGTGTTCTTTGGTCTTCACACCAGGTAGCTTGAGGTGGTCCTCAAGAGAGAGAGCTACCCGGTGGATAAGCATCGCATCACGGGAACAAAGGTCCTCGAATGTTGAAGGGTTGGGCAGTGACTCACTGGGAAACTTGGCCTCAGGTATCTGCTTCCTCAAACAGTTGCATAGGGTGCGGTCCTCCCTCGCTGCTCCAGGAAACCGAGCCTACTAAATTCACTTAACACTTAGCAGACCAGGCCAATGGTCTCCTAGGAGCCAGCTGGGACAAAAGCAAATTAGCTGCTACCATACCCAGCTCTCACGGATGCCATTAATAAAATTCTCTGCTGATAAATTAAATTTCTCCTGCTTCTCTCTCTCTCTGCTCCAGACATATTTACTTGTTCAAGTGATATATATATAAAGTTGTTTGAACACAGTCTCAAAAATTCTTCAGAGAACACAGACATATTAAGAAAAAAAAGACTAGAATGTCACAGATTTTCTACCAACATCTTTTTCTTTCTTTTTAAAATGTTGTTGAGAATGTATGGGGGGGCACGGATTCAACAGTTTCTAGAGGCAATTCAGTGACACTGAACACACTGTTCAAGTGTGCAACCATGTTCACACTCCTGAGTTGTTCCTCCCCCATCACTACAGTAACTCACTCCCCACTAAGGCTCAAGACGAAGCTTTCAAGTGGCTGCTGTCACCTTCATTCCATACAGATGGCTTTTAAAAGAGCATAACACTCCACGTAAGCATTTTACACTATTGTTGGGTTTGAAGAAGGCTTCAAGGGATATTTTTTAGTTAAGGTTTGAAGATCATCTCAGGGCCATAGTTTCACGGCTTTAGAAAGTCTGAAGTCCATGAAAATATGAAACAGTGCTCTGAATTTTCTCCTTTCTGATTGGGATTCTTTATAGAATATTGGATCAGAAGGCTCAGTTCTGGAGCTGGGCACCATCCAATTCTTCTGGTTTCTTGGGGAAAGGAGAGAGTTCATGGTAGCAATTTCTTCCTCATAATCCTGCTTGTCCCTCCTCTGTTCTTCAAGAGAATAGAAACCATATATTTTACTTTGGATGGTCACTTGCAAGCTAGTATGGCCCCAAGAACTATACAATGAACTCGGAGGTAGAACCGAAGCCCTAAGTACCCTATTAGGCCAGTTAACTGGAATGGCCCAAGAAACCATGACTTTTTATCTCTGAAACAAGGAACCAAATCCTGTGAAGTATGTGGATAATGTGTGGGGCAGTAGTTCAAAACCATCAGCCAATCTTCAGGAGAAAGATGAGATTTTCTATTCCCAAAAGAGTTACAGTTTGGAAACTCACAGAAGCAGTTCTACCCTGTCCTACAAGGTCACTGGGTCGGAATCTACTCCATTGTCGTGAGCTTGGTTTCTGGAAGCAGCTTCATCAGCCACCACGACTCTTTTTTGACACTGTTGGATAAGCATAGGGCTCCTACACACAAGGTCAGTGGTTCAAACCTAATGTTGTGACCCTTTAGCACAGTTCCTCATGTTGTGGTGAACCCCAACCATAAAATTATTTTTGTTGCTATTTCGTAACTGTCATTTTGCTACTGTTACGAATCGGGAAACCCCTGTGAAAGGGTTGTTTGACACGCCCCCCCCCCCAAAGGGGATGCAACTCACGGGTGGAGAACCGCTGGGTTAGATGAAGCTTATCAGATTCTATAAAGACTTATCGCCTGAAAGCCCTGCCAAGGGGTGCTGGGAGTTGGAATCAACTTGATGGCAGTGGATTTGGTTTTTATTTTTTTGTCACCCCTGGTAACCACTAATAAACTCTGATGGCTACACTTTTGCTACCAATAACCTTTTACTAATCTGATTACCAATAAGGAAAAGGGAACAACCAATTAAATGGAAAGCAAACGAAACTAAAAACATTTTAAGAAACAAAGGAGAACTCCATACAAAAGCAACATGAACTATGTTCCTACAAATTTTTCTCCCACAAAATATGTTACATTTAGTTATACCGATATATCTTTACTGAAAAGATAATGACTAAATTTACATAGTTGAAAAATCAGAATAGTTTTATTGTAATGTTTTATTTCAAAGTAATTTTAGGTCTGTATAAGAGTGACTAAGGTAATACGAAAGTTCTTGTATATGCCTCACTCAGCTCCGTCTTACTTTAAAACCATCTTGTAATCACCCTTCCCAGCCCGGAATCAACCACTTCTCAAGAGGAGTTCCTTCAATTGGAGAAACCAAGATCTGAGCATGAGGCGTGCTCACGGCTACAAAGATGTGACTGCTTGGAGGCTCTTTCAGTAGACAGAACCAGAATGTAGACATTGTGTCTCTCTACATCTGTCTGTAGGCGTGTGTGTGTGTGTGTGTGTGTGTGTGCTTGTGAGTTGTTGCTGTTACTTGCTGCTAAGTCCAACTCGAGGCAACCACATGTGTACAGAGCGGAACCGTTTTCAAGGCAATGATCTTTCAGAAGCAGATCCCCAGGGCTGTCTTTCTGAGGTACCTCTCACTAGGGGGTGTGGGGGTGTCTCAAACTGCTAAATCTTTCAGCCACAAATAATATACATACTAAGAGTTGTAAGAGCCCTCAATAAAATGATCTTTTAATTAAAAACTAAAATATATATATATACTTTCTCTCTCTTACACACACACACACACACACACACACACACACAGTAACTTTTCATGGGACTAGAGAGCCTTGTCCTTCTCCCATGGAGAGGCTGCTAGTTCTGAACTACTGACCCTGCAGTTAGCAGCCCAACCAGTGCTCCTTGGCATTTAGCACATTGCTTTCTAAATAGAAGGAATGTTATAATTATTTCTTGAGTGAAATTATGTGGAACTTCACATTTCATCTAAAATACTATCATTGGAGAAAAAGAAATGCTTATTATTCAGTCCCCATACTAATTGCTGTGAAGGTACAAACCATTTTTCAAAACTGTGAAATACCTGGTAATTTTAGGCCATTAAAATTCTCAGATAAACCTATGCAATATTTTTTCCAAAAACGGAACCACTAAGTATCTTCAAAGCCAAAGCCAAACTTACGGATATGTGCCAATTCTCACTCAAAACACCCTTCGGGGAGAGAGTAGAACTGGCCCTGTGGGTTTCTGCGATGGTAACTCTTCACAGGAGCAGAACGACTCTTCTTTCTCTCCAGGCAGATGTAGAAATACGTGTCCTAGACACTGAGGCAACTGTCCCACAGACAAAAGGGGTCAACGCAGTGGCAGATGTATGCATCAGCACAGAGTCACTCCATCAACACTGTATCTCACTCTCGTTTTTTATTATTTATTTTAATCTCCTTTTCAGGATATTTGGTGCCTTAAAAAAATACAGAACAACAGCTCTAGAACAATAACAAGGAGCCGGGGGTTGTGTAACTCTGAGAAGCAATCCCGCTTGTGGGAATCACTCACTGAAGAATCATGTAGTAAGGCGACTTTCACTGGTGCTGACTAACATTTGCCCTTGTGGTTCAGGCTTCACAGATCCAGGGATGAAGCAGAAAGCACTCCCCAATACAATCTCTCCCCCCTCTCGCCTACATCAGGGGAGAGGTAAGCACAACCGTCCACCTGGCCTCAATCTTTCATCCTCCCTCAGGCCTCCCTCCACTTCCCCCTCTGACTTTGCTGCCTCTGCATCAAAACATGTTCACGTTTCAAAAATACAGGACAACGAGAAGTGCCTGGCCCAAACCATGGCACACTCAAGTGCCTCGTATGCATGTGAAAACTGGACTTTGCATAAAGACCGAAGAAGCCATGCATTTGAATTGTGGCGGTGGCATAGAATACTGAAAGTACCATGGACTGCCAACAGGACAAACATCTGTCTTGGAAGAAGTACGGCCAGAGTGCTCCTTAGAGGTAAGGATAGTGAGACTTTATCTTACAGACGATGGACATGTTGTCAGGAGAGGCCAGTCCCTAAAATAGGGCATCATGTTTGGCAGGGTGGAGGGGCAGCAAACAAGAGGCCGCTGTCAACAAGAGGGATTGATAGAGTGGCTACAACAATAGGCATAAGCGCAGGAAGAGTTAAGACAGGGCAGCACAGGGCAGTTGTACACAGGTCACAACGAGTCCGAATCAACTCAATGGCACTTAGCAAATGTATCTGTATATACCTGAATCTTGACTGCTTCTTCCTCTCAGATCACCCCCACTTTACTCCTATGAGTCACAGTAAAGCCACTGTCTCCATGCACTCAGTCTCCGCCTCCTCATATTCCACTCACTCCTTTGTCTGCTGGAGTCTAGTTTTCTACTCCCACATCCTATAAAGGCTGTTTGTCTGAAGATCACCTTAGAATCTTTTATTGTCAAATACACGGACCCTGTTCTCAATGTTCTTCAAGATCATCCTCTGTCATCACTGGAATTCATCAGTTTCTCAATTTTGAAATTCAATGTTTCCTCACCTTTTTTTAAATGGAACTCCACTTCCCTTCCTGGTGTTCAGACCATCCTCAGAGTCCTCAACACCCCAGGTTGCCCAGGTCCCCAGGTACTACTCCAGGGTCACGGCTCTTTCCCTGTGTGAGCCATCCACTCTCAAGTCGCCAAAGGTCACAAACAAGCTGGTTCCCATCTCCAGCCTTACCCTTCCCGACTCGCAGGCCTAGAATTTCCTCGGCTTGCTGCAGGGCTTCATATGTGCCCCCGCCCACACCCACACCCACAGATGCAGTGTCCCCTCGTATCACCTGTAGAGAGGCGAGTAATATTTGCTTATCTCAAACAAAGCAATGCAACATGGAAGGCCGTAGGATGTTAAAAAATGCTCATGATTTAATGCGAAAAAGAAGCCTTCCAGGCTCTTGGTCAACCTCTTTCTAATTACGGTGACCCTATGTAAATGTAGTCACCCCTCTGGGAAATATACCACCACCTACTTTAGCTCAGCCGAAGGTAACTATAAAATGTCTAACGCGGTGTTACACACTGGAAAGGGACAACACAGAGAAAGTGCATGAGCTGCGGAGTTTGAACCTAGCAGCGTCAATCTCACAATTTACTGTCTGTAATCCTGGCCATGTTATTAAGTGGTCTCAATTTGCTTACCTGTATATTGGGACAAAAGAATCTATATCCGGCAACAGAAAAGTGGGTGAAGGGAGACGTTGGACAGTGTAAGACATGACAAAACAGTAATACTTTATCATTATCAAGGGTTCATGAGGGGAGGGGGGAGTGGGGAAGGAAGGTAAAAAATGAACTGATACCAAGGGCTCAAGTAGAAAGCAAATGTTTGGAGAATGATGATGGCAACAAATGTACAAACGTGATTGACACAATAGATGTATGTATGGATTGTGTAAGAGTTGCATGAGCCCTCAATAAAGTGATTTAAAAAAATAATCTATCTCATAGCATTATTGAGAGAACTAAATGAGTACCTCATCTTCCATTATGTATAAAACTATCTAGAACTTATTAAGTGCTCAGTAAATATTGCTAATCAACAAATGTTCTTCTAAGTCCCTTCATTTTCTTTTCCTATGTAGATCTAGGCAGCCACGCTTTGTCTCTTCTCTACATGGTCTTCTCAGTCTGTCCCTCCTTGCCCTTAGGCTGCAGGTCCTGGCTTAGATGCTGATTTTTCCAGATGCCTGACCCCCCAACCTTGAGCTAGAGGGTCTTCTTCTTCTTCTTCTTTTTTTTTTTTTACATTTTATTAGGGGCTCTTATCACAACTCTTATCACAATCCATACATATACATACATCAATTGTATAAAGCACATCCGTACATTCTTTGCCCTCATCATTTTCAAAGCATTTGCTCTCCACTTAAGCCCTTTGCGAGGGTCTTCTTAAGCTCCCAAAGTAACCGACCTGCCCTGAATCCTGATCACACTGCAGTTTTAACACTCAGACCAGGGCCTGGCACATAACGGCTACTCAAATACCATATATACTCGTGGATAAGCTGAGTTTTTCAGCACATTTTTTATGCTGAAAAAGCCTCCCTCAGCTTATACACAAGTGAGAGTCCCACTTACACCTGTTCTCCGGTGCAGTTAAAGTTTTTGTGCTTTTAAAGTTTTTGCTGATACCATATTGTTCTTGTTGACCCTCTTTTCCACTTACAGAGCTAGTTTACTGTTTTTCTTTGAAATCAATATTCAAAAACACTTAACCTACTGATGCCTCAATTAATATAATTTTTGGTATCTATTTTTATTTTGAAATTTACCAGTAGCTGCTGCATTTCCCACCCTAGGCTTATACTCGAGTCAATTAAGTTTTCCCAGTTTTTTTGTGGTAAAATTGGGTGCCGCAGCTTATATTCAGATTGGTACATACTCAAGCACATATGGTATTTGTTAAATAGAGCATCTGAAATAACTTATTGGATTCAGCTATTTTTATAAACTGTTACTTTGAGGGGTGGGGAGAGAGACAAGATAAAGTGCTATGCTTAATTATTCCCAAATAAATCATCCCAAATTATGGGAAACTCGTGGGTACATTTTAAAATAGGCTTTAGCACTAAACTCAAAGTAGAATTAAAACTGAAATCTATTAATGTAGGTTGTTTCAATCAACCCCTTTGTTGCATAATTCAAGAAGCCCTAGTAGGATGGTGGGCTAAGAAGTGGGCTCCTAACCTAAAGGTTAGTGGTTCGTACGAAGAGAAAGACATGCCAGTCTGCTTCCATAAAGATCTGCAGCTCAGAAACCCCACAGGGCAGTTCTGCTCTGTCCTCCATAACCACTAAGAGCAGCGGAGCTCAACCTGTGGGTGGCAACCCCTGTGGGGATCAAACAACCCTTTTACAGGGGTTACCCAATTCATAACAGTAGCAAAATGGCAGTGATGAAGCAGCAACGAAAACAATGTTACGGTTGGAGGGGGGGGTCACCACCACATGAGGAACTGCATTAAAGGGTCGCGGCATTTGGAAGGTTGAGAACCACTGCCTTAGAGTCAGAACCAATCAGTGGCCATGGGTTTGGTTGACATAATTCAGGTATTCTCTTACAAATGCTAACGAACAATTACTTGGTTCTGAAATCTAAGACACCAACTGGGAGCTAAGGTGATACTTGCCTGTACAAGAACCACCTAGAATGTGTGTTTAAAATGCAGACTTCCAGGAGCCATCTCAATTCTGATTCATTAGGTCTAAAGTGAGGATCAGGAAATCCACTTTGTTAAGAAGCACATTGAAGTGACTCTAGTATAGGAGGTCTTCCTATTGCATGTTAACAAACAGTAAATTTGAGTTTCTAGTTGTTATTGCAAGATTATATATATGTAATATATATGTGTATATATATTATATATATATAAACAGTCCCATAAAATATTTGTATATTGAGCTCCATTCAACTTTGGCAGCGTTGAATGGAAAATGGTTGCCCTTTAAGGGTAGTAGGCGTAGGTTTGAACAAAAATGAATCTGGGACACTGAACTAATTAATTTGATCTGCCTAATTCAATGCCCATCATCTAGCTTCACCCAGCACTTCCCTGCCCACATGGCACAAAATCTTTGTGTAAACCAATGCGCCATGAGAATAAAACACATTCTTTTTATCCTTCTTCTAGTCTGATTGTTGCTGGTTTTAAACCCTCTGAGAAACACACACACACACACACACACACACACACACACGAAAGCATAAAGTTTGTACCTGAACCGAAATCCTATTTTGTTTTGACCTACTGCCTGGATTTATTGATATCAAAGTTACAAGCAGAGAGCCAACAGGTTTCGGTTCGAACCTTTAATCTGCCACGAAGGAGCACTACTTTCCTCCTGTTTGTGAATGAAGTGAAGCCGTTAGAATGGCTTAGTGTTTTTCAAACTGCGGGTCACAACTAGTGGACGGTGAAACCCACTGTGGTAGTCAGAACCAGCAACGTCTTATTTTTTTTTAATGAAGAAGAATAGAACACAACAGGACACACACATCACGCAAAGTATAAGCAAATATACTCTGTTTCAGTTTTTGTGTGTATACACATCCAATGTAAACTGGTAGGACTGTAAAGTGTTTCTTAATGTTGGATATAGGTAAAAATTATAGTTTGCCAACTGTTGGTGGGGATGTGGAGAAACTGGCCCCCTCATACATTGGCTGGTGAGAAAAAAAAACAATGCAGCTACTTTGGAAATAAGTCTAGCAGTTCTTCAAAAGGTTAAACAGTTTCCCGTGGTTAGCAATTCCACTCCTTGCTGTGTACCCAAGAGAAATGAAAACATGTCCACACAAAAACTTGAAGGACTTTCCCAGCCGCAATAGTCAAGAGTGGGAACTAGTCAACTGGTAAAGAACAAACAAAATATGGCACAGCCATACGGTGGAATATTATGCAGTCAACAAAAAGAACGAAGTCCTGAGGTTTACAGGGAAGAATCTTGAAACAGGAATGAATCTTGACAACACAAGGTCAAATGAGCGAAGACAGTCACAAAGAACCACATCTGACTAGGCTTCCAAAAATCTGTAGAAAATTCCATTGTCCTGTGATTCCATTTTTCCATGGACTTTGAAACCCCTCTGTGTTATAGGATTGCACCTACGTGACATCTACAGAGTCAGCAAATCTATAAAGACAGGAAGTGGTTGCCTACGGCGGAGGGGAACAGGATGTATGTGAGTGGTCATGGGCATGGGATTCTGTGGGTGGGAGGGTAAAAATGCTGTAAACTTGTGATGTGGGTTCCAGACCGGTGAGTATACATGTCACCGTCATGTAATGGAGTACACAGCTAAGTTGTATGGCACAGGAATGCTATTTCAATAACAGCGTTATCTCTTGTAAAGACCAGTTTGAAAGTCATGTGACTAAATGGTAGCTGATGACAGGAGCGTGCTCTTCATGCCCCCGCCCCCGCCCCAGGGCTCACAGCACCCATCCCTGCACTATAGTTGCTTGTGGCAGAGCCGTGTACGGGAAATAACAATTGCCTCCAATTCTAACTCTTCCGGTTGTCAGGTACATGATGACCCGTCTGTATTTTACTTTCCTTCTGTGTAAATGAGGATGATAGCCTACTTTGCTGAGCAGCAACTGGGGTCTTAAAAGCTTATGAGCAGCCATTCGGTGCAACTATTTCCTTCCACTGGAGGAAAGAATAATAATTAAAAATGAAGGACACATGAAAACAATCAGTCCAATCGACTAATCACCAGGCAAAAACCAGTCTCCAGACTGAGATCAGAAGAACTAGATGGTGCCCAGGTATCACCACCAAGTATTCTGAAAAGGCTCCCATTGGTCAGACGGAGATTGGTGGGACCCTGATGCTACTCTTTTGATTTTAAGTGGTCCTTAACCCAGGTCTGGAACTGAACTTACATCTATTTTAAAACCATCAACCACTTAAGAGCAAAAGGGTAGCATTTAAACAGGGGAAAAGTTCAGATGGTTAGGCAAGGAGGAGAAATAGAAACACAGGAAGTCAGTGGGATAATCCATGGTGCAGAAAGGGGATTACAATGGATGAGTTGAGCCAGAACATGAGTGAATTGCTGAATGTAAAGTTATGATCTGCTCTGTAAACCTGCACCTAATTCACAATAAATAGTTTAAATTTTTTTCTTTCTGTATCAGTGTCTTCCCCACCCACCCAACCATAGGTGCACTAGATGCCAGTATATAAATCCACCAGTTATTTAACCAATACCCAATCAGGCAGCAAGTACCAAGTTAGTTTGTGAAGGTGGCTAAGAAGTTCGGCAAGAGCCCAAGAAAATAGATAAGGAAGACAAAGCTTTCAAGCAGAACCGACATGAAGAGCGGGAGAAACTCACAGCAGCAAAATCAAAGGGCCCATGGCTACGAGTGGAAGTGAACATCTGCTCAGAACCACGCAGTTCTTTGCGACTGAGGCGATGGTGACCTCTAGCCCCTTTGGTGAAACATCTGGGTTCCCTGCCACATGTGTCACCATCTGTAGTTAGAATCAAGTCCCATCTTGGCGCCTGCTGTGCATTTAAGAACAAACTTTTATAAAAGAGAAAATAAATGAAGTAAAAAAGTCGATGATAAACCTACCCCAAACGTCACTGTTCTAAGGATAAGAAGAGGGTCATAAATGTAACACCGTACAGCTGGAACACAGCTCGAGGCCAGAGGCAGATCTTGTCAGCCTTTGTGTCCAAAGACACACTCAATAAGCAGTTCAGTGAGCAGAACACAGAGGTGGACTTAGCTTAGTTTACATGCAATATTGTCTTACAAATAACTGTATGTCTCTGATGAAAAGCAACTCAGAAATGCATTACTTGCTTCAGCTGTTTGATTTTTCTGACGCAAAATTTACTCCTTTTGTGACATTACATAAGGGAGGTATTAATAATTACTTGAAAAACTCTCCAAACCAAATCACTATCGAGTCAATTCCGACTCACAGTGACCCCATAGGACAGAAGAGAACTGCCCGAGTGAGTTTCTGAGACGGCAACTCTTTCTGGGTACTAAGATAACTAAGAGTGGCCGGCGGTTTTACCTGCTGACCTTGTGTTAGCCCCCGGACACGTGCCCACTGCACCACTAGTTGAAAAGGATCTTTAAAACAATAAATTTTTTACTTCGTAATCGTTAGAAATAACTACCCATCTCTTTACTACTATTTATTTTAGGTACTTTGAGCAATTACTTTTCATTCAGAACTCAAATTAAACACAAATCACCTTTCTTATAAAAATGTAACCTAGAGAATTAAAAGAAAAAGATGAGCCCAAATACTATCTATATATAATATAAATATAAATGCTGAGGCTTTAAAAGATTCTTATGCAAGTTTTAAAGTTTTACTCTTCAATGCATTCAGTGATTCTCAAAAAGAGCTTCAGCAGCCTTGGCGGGACCAACCCATCCAGCATCCTTCTCTTTTCCTCTTCCACTCTCCTGCTTCTCCCTCCCCCTTCCCTTGACTGGCCTCTCCCTCCAAACCTGCATGGCCATCTTCCTCACCATCTAGCCTCTTTGGACAGAGAGATTAGAAAAGGCATGAGTCTGGGCACTACAAACAATTTTGAGTTAATATTAAAAACAAAAAACCAAACTCAATGCCTTCATGTTGATTCTGTCTTAGAGTGTCGTTCTAGAACAGAGTAGACCTGCCCCAAAGGGTTTCTAAGACTTTATTCTTTTAGGATAATCCCTGGTGGCTTGGTGCTTCAAGTACTTGGCTGCTAACTGAAATGCTGGAAGTTCAAACCCACCAGGAGCTCCATGGGCGAAAGATGTGGCGAGCAGTACTGTTCTGCCCTGTGGGATCTCTATTTGAGTTAAATCCACTTGAAGGGAACAGATTAACCACCATCTTTCTTTACACAACCTATTGCTGGGTCCAGTGCAGGGTCAGTGAGAGAGAAAGACTGTCGAGGAGATGGGTTGAAACCGTGGCTGCTACAATGGGCTCCGGCATACCCACAACTGTGAGACCGGTGCAGGCTCGGGCTGTGTTCCCTTCTGCTGTACAAGAGGTCCCTTATGAATCAGAACCACCTCTGCGGCACCTCACCACCCCCTTTTGGGTAGCAACTGAGCTCTAACCACTGTACTACCGGGCCCCTTTGTGGAAATATATGTGTGTGCCCCTCCCCCTTCCTAAAGCTAACCACTATCACAGTCTGGGGCATGAACTTTCTGATATTGTCTATGCCAGATAATACTAGGAACAAATACACAGTCCTGTCTGTCCAGTAAGGTAGGTACTATCACAATCTCTAACATAATACGTGGAAACTGAGGCATAGAACAGTTAACACACATCACAGACGAACACACACGGTTTATAAAAATACAGTGATTTTATGTAAATGTGCTCTTCAGCAATTCCTCTGTTTCTCTTGGACATCTTCCCCCAGGGGACATAAAGATGTTCCTTCAGTTTTCAGTATCACTTTATTTCACTCTGTAATATTCTTACTTAACTTACTTAAGCATGTCCCTGTTGATGAGCACATAGGTTGTTTTAGGTTATTGGATTATAAACAAGACTGCAAGAAGCATTGTTATATTTTTGCCTTCCTGGAAGTACAAAATCCTAGAAGCAGCATTTTGAGTTCAAAAGGCCTGTTTACTTAAATTTTTCATAGAAATTCATAACTTGTAAAAAACACGACAAAATGACTTATTTCTTTTCCAAGGTTTATTTATAGTTACAAATATTGCATCAATGTGTAGCTGCACCATCAAATACACGAGAAAGCCTTATTCTTGCCAATATTTTTCATTTTCTCCAATCTGAAAGAGGGGTGCCAAAGAGTACACTGCAATTTGAATTTTCTTTCCTCTAATGGTTGAGTAGGGTGAGCAGATTTTCAAATGCTTCCCAGCCACTCATTAAGCTTACTTTCTGAAGCTACATTTATTTTTTAAATGCCACTTATAAATTGCTGATTATCTCTAGAACAGAATGAATTTTTCTAATTGCCCAAGGCCATTCTGAATATCATGTTTAAGTCCTTGTACCATTAAAACTGCCTGTCACAGCAGCTGGCCTTTCCTGGGGGCTCATTCTTATCCAGACCTCATTAATATTCTTCACAAATAGACATGTTGTTTGACTGTACAGATGAGATCCTCATTTCTGTGGCATGCATTCCCTTCGGTCGGGCACCCACCCCTCGACTGCTCATTAAGATTCCTGCCGGAGCACAATCCTGTGAGAAGCCCGGCGACAGGACCTGACACCCAGCATTAAGAACAGTTGGGGTGTGCTTCAGCTGTGCTTCAGCTGCTACTCTCTAGCAGCCAGCTTAGTGCTTCTCTGTTTTTCGGGGGTTGGGCAGGGGGCAGGGCGGGGGGAACAGGCAGCATTTTGAATATCAAGATCATCTAAGGGATCTGAATCGCCCATGTGGCACCCAAACTAGCTAATTTCTCTGAAAAAGGCTGTCCTATGATTGCGATACAAAAATAGGTTTGGGAGTTGGGTCCCAAGGTTATTAGGCTACAGTGGGGAGCGAGACAGAGCCTAATCACTCACAATCTAGATGGACTGAGTTTGGGCCACATTAGCATAAGCTCGGGGATCAGTTATTGAGCCCTGATCCGAGGCCAGCTACTTTACATATGTTATTGCATTTCATTGGCTCTTATGCACTTAATCCTTACAAGATCATGGAGCAAATATTATTATTCTCATCTAACAGAGGAAGAAACAGAGGAAGTTTAAATAAATTGCTCAGGGTCACAAAGCTCCAGGATTTTGAAGTCTGACCGACACTAATGTCCACACTCTACAATTTACTGCAAGCTGGATCTTTCCAATACCCAAGGGTAATGGAACCAATTTGATCTGCTGGATCTTTCCAATATCCAAGGGTAATGGAGCCAATTTGATCTGCTGGATCTTTCCAATATCCAAGGGTAATGGAGCCAATTTGATCTGCTGGATCTTTCCAATATCCAAGGGTAATGGAGCCAATTTGATCCGCCTCAAAACCAAATCGATTCCAAGTCAGTGCTGATTCACAGTGACCTTGTAGGACAGAGTTGAACTGTCCCATGGGGTTTCCAAGGCTGTAATTTTTTAAGAAGCAGCCATTTCCCCCACCTACCCCCATCCCCCACCCCATGGAGCAGTTCATAGGTTTGAACTACTGACCTTTTGGTTCACAGCAGAGTGCTTTAATCACTGTGCCACATTTTCTTTCTCCACTTTACTATTGATGTACATTTATATTGTTTCTACAAGGTGCGATTTTGATTGCTTCGCATGTATAAACTTATTGCATCCTCAGAATAACACATTCAGAAGATATGGCTGGTACCCACTTGGTAGAAACTGACACGCAGAGTGGTTAAGTAATCGTTGGCTCTTACCAATGCTTTCAGGAGGCTGGGCTACAAAAAAATGACGTAAAGCATGGAGCTTCGAGCAGAAGGGCGACGCTAGGGTGTAACGACAGCATTTCAGGGTGAACACTGAGCCTCTCTGATGTCCTTTCTGACAAGAGTCTATAATCGTCAGGTGCATCAGTCCTTCTCAGAACCCTGACACCATCTCTCTGCACCAGAGTGGACAACTGTCAGGCCCTGTCAGGGCCAGGTGGGAGGTGCCACCAACACCTCTGTAAAAACTCGAAATAGAAGATGACAGGGAACGATATCTTTCCTGCCTTGCTTTTAATACTTTAGTCTTTAATTTGAATATCTTATCTTGTAGTTTTGAAACCCAAATTATCTTTTTACATAACTGTGGTAATTTCCACATATCTTATTGATACAGGTTAAAGAATAACTTCCAAATGCAGCTTTTAAGGACTGACTTTGGTCTCACATTTGTAGGTCGTGAAAACTACTCAAGAACCTTCCTAATCCCCCCCCCCCCCCACACACACACACTCTTTAAGTTAAGGAATTACCAGCTTTAAATCAAGGAATCCAAATTTGCTTGATCCCCACCCTTCTCCCAAACAGCCTATTAGTTACTTATTCACTTGGTCTTTCTAAAGTTAATAACTAACTCACTGTAAAGGCAAACAAAATCCACTGGTGTGGGGACTTGTTCTGTCTGTTTATCCTACAGTGTAAGGGATATATCTTTCAGTAAGCAGAAAAACAGACAAGTATGTCAATAACTTCAGATTTAAAGTAGAAGCAGAGAAACACAGTCAATGGAAAAAAGACCGTGGAAGTTTCTGGTGGACCGTGGCGATTACACAAAGCATATGTTTCCTCTGAACAGTCTGTGTCTCCTTGAGCCTTTGTACCCCTGCAGACTTCAGACTTCAACATCAGATGCTTCAGAGATCAGTGCCTCGTGCCGTGGAGGGGCTCAATAAACATCTGCTGTTCAAGTGGAATCATGTTAAGCTAGTACTTAGTTGCCTGTCTCAATGAAGGCCAGCTACAGAACTGATTATCTGCCTATAAATTACATGCTCACTGGTCTTGTCAACTCATGGTTAATTAAGACAAAATGGTTAATTTGGTTGGCAAAATGGTTGCAGTTTTTGTACAAGTGCAAAGTAGAAGAAATACATACACTAATTCTAAGACGAAGCTTCCATCTTTGAAAGATATAACCTTCTTATAGCAGCCTTTTGTCCTTAATAATTAATCAACTTTCTCTATACACGGGGCTTCTTAGTTTCACTCCTGGCTATTTCCAGAAAGGGCCTGGCTTCCATTCTTCTTATCTGAAATTTTAGATGATTTTTTTAAAGAACTTGCACAATCTAAAGAGCTGGTTTGGATCAATTTAACCAATCCCTTCAAGCAGGAGAATTAAAATGGGTTTACTGAAAAGATACTCTTCTCTAGGCAGGTTTACTAATCTTGTAAAAATCTGAGAAGCTAACAGAGAATAATGCTTTAATCAAGGTCAAGCCCAGCTGAGGCTGGGCACATAAATAAGGACCAAATCACACAGCAAAGAATGATATAATTTTGCTAAATATCTGGCCTGCTTCTGTGCATCCTAACAATATTGGAATGTTAGTGTTTTAATTGAACTTTAAAATCTATCATAAATACAACATCAAATTATGTCACAGCAGAAAAAAAAGCTATTAAGAGGCATTTTATTGAAGGAGGAGGCATGAAGGTGGGAAACATAGAGAGGAAACGGAAAGAGTGGTGTGACATGGTGGCAGATTGCAAACAATGACAAGGAAAATGCCTGACCTGTAGAAAGGAAAACTGATTTGTTCTGTAAATCTACACCCAATTCACAATGAAACGTTAAAAAGGGGGAGAACAGCATTGAGCCCTGGTGGTGAGTGGTAACACACTGGGCTGTTGATTGCGAGGTCAGCTGTTTGAAACTCTAGCTGCTCTCTCCACAGGAGAAAGAGCTTTCTACTCTTGTAAGGCGTTTAAGTCTCGAAAACTCGCAGCAGCAGTTCTACCCAGTCTTATTGGGTTGCTCTGGCTTAGAATTGACTCGGTGGCAGTGAGTTCTGTTTTTGAATTCTGTTGCCATGGAAAGGCTGACAAAGTTATTTGGACATCAGTTTCATTGTCATCCACTCATTCATTCACACAGCACAGCTATGAGGGCTGAATGAAAGAAAAGTAAAAATACACTGAAAATGATAAGATGCTATTTAAAGTATGATTATCATATAAAACAGCAAGCCAGCTTTGAGGGGAAAAATCACCGGAATTCAAAAATAAGGGTGTTCAATGAAGGCAGAACTCAGAACTGATGCATGACAATGTCTGCTGTAACCAGACGTTAAAAAGAAACTTGTTATTTAGAACTCTTACTGAAAATCTTTGCAATCAGTGCAATCTATCTCAGAGAGTACAATAGCATGGTAATAATTTCTGCCCCTGGAGAATCTTAAACAGCATTCTGTCTTTTTCTCCTACAGAAAGAGAGCAGGAGAGCGATTCTAGTTCGGCCACACTTGCTGTGGTAGTGAGCGTTGAGAGGGTGTGGTAGAGCCCAGCAGCTAGAAGCCCAACAGTGGTAGTAAAATAGTGGCCTGGATCCTGGGACACCTTGGAAAACCTGCACTCAGGTGGAACTGGATCCTGGGCCGACACACTATCCAAGCCTTTGTCCTGCTACCTTTAGAAGTCTGCTACCTGATTTGAACCCCGAGGAAACTACCCGAGCTTGAGGCCGCAAACCACGGCTTATGAAAATGGGATGTGTATTTTCAAGATGTATTTATACTACAGAGAAACATGCATTGAGTGGCTCACCTGTGCCAACAGGGCTCTGATAGGCTAACAACCTAACGTCAACAGCGACAGGACAGGTCTCTGCCCTCATGTCGCTTCTATTCCATTGTGGAGGGATCACGGTTAAAGACTGTGAGAAACGCTTCGCAAGAAATAAAGACCTCTGAGAGATGTGGGGGGGGGGGGGGACGGGGGAGAGGGAACGGGACAGCTGCTTTAGCCCAGGGAAAGACTTTCTGAGTGAAGGACATTTTTGAGCTGAAACCTGAAGGATGGGGAGGAAATGGGTGGCCGACCAGGTGAGAAGAGATGACATGAGGACACGGGTTATCCATGTAGAGGAAACAATTGCAGCAATGATATGGCTACAGATTAAATGAGAAGTATGAGATGAAGATGCAGAAATAAGCAGCAGCCATGTTATATAAAGACTTACCAACAGTGGTAATAAAGGATTTCAATTTTATTCTAAGCGCAATGTGAAATCAAACATTGTTAGGTCATAGTGAGCTAACAAGATCGTAGGTTTCATGTACTCTCCAAAAGACCAAACTCACTTCCATCAAGTTGCAGGGACCCCTTCTGGGACTGTAACTGTCTATGGAAGTTAAAAGTCTGACTCTCTCCCACGGGGTGACTGGTGGTTTCGAATTCCTGACCATGAGGATCATAGCCCAGTGCGTAACCGCCATGCCACCAGGGCTTGGAGAACTTAACTGGTTACAAATAATGGCAATGAAATGAAAAGGAAAGGAAAGGCATGATTCCTGCACTTGGAAGGCTTATGCTCTTTCAAGGAAGCAATAATTCATAAATAGTGACAGCCTGAATGCAGTAAAAATAAGGCACTAAGTGAACAGTGGGAGGAAGCCACTACTTCAAATAGGAGTCAGACAGTATTTCATTTAAAAAGGAAGCATTTGATTTGGGCACTTCAGGATAAGGCTGTGGGAACTGCATGAGCAAAGACACAGCGGCAGGAAAGGGCAGGGTGGGCCCAGGCAACGTCCAATCCCTGTATGGCACCCAGCAGGTGGGTGGTGGTGTGGGGGACAATTTGAAAAAAAAGGGGTGGGTATGGCGGGCCTAGCAAGAGGATAAGGATCTGAATGTCAAGAAAAGTTTAGACTTAAGTTACTTGGGCACTGGTTCTTCTTAAGTGTGTGCATAAATCTCTTGAGGCATTTATTAAAATCGCAGATTCTCCCCACTGCCCATTGATGTGTAGGTCTAGGTGGGACCTGGGAATCTTTTTAACCACACCCCAAGTGATTCGGATGCCAAGAGTGGAGGGAATCGTCCTAAGGTCAACCCTAAAGATCACTCAAGGACTCAGGCAAATAAGCAGGATGTGAATTTGAAAACCAATTAAGGAGCCATTATCAGTGGTAGGGTCAAGTCAACCAAACTTGGTAACTGATTAAATGTGAGAGGCAAGAAGTAAGTAAGTGTAAAAAAAACAAAAACAACTTCATGGTTTTTCATTAGAGTAACTAGGTGAAATGCTTCTCGGCCTGTTGGCTAAGATCAAGTGTAGAGTGAGTTAGGGGGACACAGGCACATGGAACACTGGGTTGATCCACGTGGTCTAACAAAAAATGAAAATGAATCAAAGCGAAACCCCACTGACGCAGAGTTTGTTCAGACTCATGGCAACCCTGCAGGACAGAGTAGAACTGCCCCTGTGGGTTTCTACTCTCTTTGGGAGTAGAAAGCCCCATCTTTCTCCCAAGGAGCTGGAACTATGAATCTGGTGCTCAGAGGCTAGGCAAGCACACTAAATACATTGGTTTGGTACCTGGTGCCACAGAGGTCATGCATTGGGCTGCCGCCCGCAAAGTCAGCCGTTTGAAATCACCAGCCACTCTTTGGGTGAAACATGAGTTAATTTGACTCATGGTGACCCCATGTGTGTTGCAGAATAAAACTGTCCTCCAAAGGGTTTCCACAGGAGGGAGGGGAAAGGGAAGGAGCTTATACCAAGGGCTCAAATAGAAAATGTTTTGGAAATGATGATGGCAACATATGTACAAATGTGCTTGATAAAATTGATGTATGGAATGTTATAAGAGCTGTAAGAGCTCCCCTCAATAAAATGATTTTAAAAAGATAACCCCCGCAAAACCCAAAGGGTTTCAATGGCTGGAAGGCACCGCTTGGTGCCTGCCAATTGCCAATCTTTGGTTAGCAGTTGAACACTTAACTGTTGGCACCACTCTGGGACCCCAAGCCTCTATTATCCCAGTGGAAATTGCCTTTTACTACATCCAGTCTTTCCTTGGGATCCATTGATCTAAAATGGGTGAAGGTCGAGAAAAAGGGCAGAAAGTAATCCCAGAATATGTAGAGAGAAGTGTCTAAGTGCCATCTATCCAGCACAACTGCTGTTCGGACTTCGGAATCAATAGTCCAACCGTCCCGTTTCAGATGGGGCTGGGGAAAGAAGAATGGCTTGCCAAAGTCCCTCGGCAGTTGGTGATAACATCCAGTTGGAACTCTTCCCATTTAGCGGTGCTGCTTCATCAACCATAAGTTCTGTCTGGCTTCTCATGGCAACAGGCATTTAAATCATCACAATTTCAACTTTTGTACTCTTTATCCCTTGACCACTCCACTAACTCGACTGTGCCTAATTAAACCTCTTTCTCCAATAAACCTCTGAGAGACCAAAAAGCAACATAATTGAATCAGAGGAAACTGGCAAAGAGATTGAGCAAAAGACAGTTTACAGGAGAAGACACAGAGATGGAAATAACTGTATGGAAACTTGTCCTCTCTCACTGATAATTAAAGAAATAGAACAAAATAAATGTTGTTTATCAAATAAGTAAAGACTTTTCAAATTACACACAATGTTACCAAAGAAACAGTAAGATTGTTGTTGTTGTTGTTGTTGTTAGGTGCCATCAAGTCAGTTCCGACCCATAGCAACCCTGTGCACAACGAAACAGAACACTGCCTGGTCCAGAGCCATCCTCACAATTGTTCCTAAGGGTGAGCCCATTGTTGCAGCCACTGTGTCAGTCTTGTTGAGGGCCTTCCTCTCTTTTGCTGCCCCTCCACTTTTCCAAGCATGATGTCCTTCTCCAGGGACTGGTCTTTCCTGACAGCATGTCCAAAGGATGTGAGATGAAAGTTTTCTTGTGTGTTTTTTATAATATAAAAACCCTTATTCAGCGAGGTGGCCATTCATAATCCCTGTAGGTGAGAATGTTCACTATGGACTCTACAAACAGCAACTTGGCAAGAGGTTTAATATTTTGATATTCTCATGTTTTTACATTTTCATGCCCCTTGACCCAGTAATTCTAGAAATCTAACCTAAGGAAATAGGTTTGTACAAGGACTTGTTTACAAATTTGTTCTTGAGTGCGTCTAGACTGACTAGAGCAACAAATTCATACACACTCATATGTGTAAGAGAGAACTTTTTTAAAGAGAGAACTTTATATCAAAGAGTAATTGTACATTAAGAAAACAGCCCAGTCCAGATCAAGTCCATAAGCCCATATGTCTGATATTAGCTCATAGGTCCGATACCAATCTATAAAGTCCTTTTCAGACTCACACAACACATGCAATGACACTGAAAGTAGCAAGCTGATAGGCCAGTGGGTGGAAAGTCTTGTGGATCCAGTGGCAGTGGAAGCATCTCAGCGCTGGCAGGAGTCTTCTCGTGGCTCCTTCAGCTCCAGGGCTCTAGTGTAGCTCCATGTGTCTTCTCAACAGGAATGTCTCCCAGGAAGTGAGTGTCCTGCCTCCAGCGAGCTATTTCTCTCCTTAGTGGCTCCAAATGAGGTCATCAAGCTGCGACCTGATTGACAGGCTAAACTCCACCCCTACATGCCTAAGTCTCGAGTTGACAACAGATTATGTCACTACCATGGTTCTTTTTTTGTCTTAGTAATAATGTTGCAATAATCTAAATACTTATTGATACAATCCAAACTAAAACTAAACTGACTGCCACCAAGTGGATTCTGATTTGTAACAACCCCATAGGACAGGGTGAACAGAACTGCCCAGTGAGTTTCTGAGACTGGAACTCTTCATGGGAAGAGAAAGCCTTGACTTTCTCCCGGGGAGTAACTGGTGGTTTGAAACTGCTGACCTTGTGGTTGGCAGGTCAACTTGTAACCACTATGCCATCAGGGCTCCTTCATCAATACAGTAGGGCATTAAATATTCATTAAAATTTGTCAAGTTGTAATTTATATAGGGAAAACAGATAAAATTATAGCTACTGTAATAGTATGAGTCAATTGCCTGCATATTTTTGTATGTGTGTGGATGTGTATTAAAAATGAAAAAATGCTTAAAGGAAATATGCCAAATGGTAGTTTCCTCTGGAATATTTTGGAGGATAGGGGTTACTGTCTTCTTTACAATTTGGGTCCCCCCCCAAGCTTTCTATTATGAGCATATATTGTTGTTAGGTGCTGCCAAGTGGGTTCCAACACACAGAAATTCTACATGCCAGAGACTGAAACATCATCTATCTGTGACAACCTCAGGATAATGGTCCCGTTCGATTCTATTGCTATCATCATGATGTCAACCTATGTTTCTGCTGACCTTCTACTTTACCAAGTATGATGTCCTCTTCCAGGAAACAGCCCTTTTTGATAACATATTCAAAGCAGGTGAGATGAAATTTCACCACCCTTATGCTAAGAGCATTATTGCTGTATTTCTTCTAGGACAGATTTGTTAGTTTTTCTGGGAGACTACAATATATTCAATATTCTTCACCAACACCATAATTCTAAGCACCAACTCTTTGGTCTTGCCTATGAATCGTCCAGCTTTTGCATGTATATGAGAGGAGTGAAAATACCACGGCTTACATCAGGTGTGCTCAGTCATCAAGGTGACACCTTTGCTTCTTGACCTTTTAAAAAGCTCTCTGGCAACAGACTTACTAAATGCAATGCACTGTTTGGTTTCTTGATGGTTGCTTCCACGGGTGCTGATTGTGAATCTAAGTAAAACGAAACCCTCGCCAACTTCAATATGTTCTCTGTGTATTACGATGTTGCGTATTGGTACAGTTGTGATGATTTCTATAGGTAATATGATATGAAAAAAATGTTTTTAAAAGGTAAATTCCCAAGTCACTCACATGGAAATATTAGCTGAAATCATGCAACAGACCAGACTGCATAGAGTGAGAGAGTACAGTGAGAAGAGAAAGCTGGAAAGGACCACAGGAGACACTCACATTGGAAGTACGAAAGAACTGTGAGTGAGTGCAGGAGCATGGGAGAAAGCGGCTGGATTAGAAGACTGAGAACCAAATAACGTCATGTCACGGTAGCCAAGTGAGAGGAAGAAACAGAGTTGTTCACTTGGTCACTAGTTGCCAAGCGGTAAGCAAGAGGAGAGCGATGAGGAACCCCCACCACCACCGTTGCTGTCAGCGCAGATTCATGGGCACCATATGCAAGTCAAAGCACAACTGTTTTCCACAGCTAGTTTTTCACAAGTAAATAAATCATCAGGCCTTTCTTCCAACATGCCTGCCTCTGGGTGAACCTGAACCTTGGCTTAGCGGCCAAGGGTGTAGCTGTTTGCACCACACAGGAAGCAAATAAGAAAGCAAGCGCTTAATACTGCTCATGGACAGGCTTCCTCTGCTACTGGGGGAGAAAACAAATCTAAGCAAGTGCTACCTGTTCGCTAAAATTGGGAGGAAAGGGAGTCTAAAACATTGGCTTGAATTCTAGTTTTAGGGGTAAAAGATTCTGGAAATCTAAAACCAAAAGAAGCACATCAGACTTACTAATCTATGGGTATTTCAAGAGTGGGCATGTAAGACATACTTGCCAAGAATGACAGTACTTGGGCAAGTAAAACAAAATGTGTTTGAGAGACTAAGTTCCCTGTACGATAAGCTCTGATGCAGAACAAAGAAGAGAAATAGTTCTACATTTGCTATCAGAAATACCTCTTTTTTTCTTACGGTTGCATCTTTTCTTACAGATGAAAGTAGTTAATTTCAGATTTTAACATGCATTCTTGAGTGGAAAGACATCTTGAAAAGAAAATCAAAGTAACATAAAATGTCATGGCATCAATGGGTTGACAACTCAAGAGTAGACATTTGATATCTTTAGAAATGTTTTCTAATGTAAAAAAGATATACTCTGGAGCAGGGGTCCTCAAACTTTTTAAACAGGGGGCCAGTTCACTATCCCTCAGACCCGTTGGAGGGCCAGGCTACAGTTAAAAAAAACCAAAACAACTATGAACAAATTCCTACGCACACTGCACATATCTTATTCTGGAGTAAAAAACAAAACGGGGCAAAAACACCCGGCGGGCTGGATAAATGTCCTTGGTGGGCCACATGTGGTCCGCGGGCCATAGTTCTGGAGGGTTTAACAGGCTCTTGTTGTTAATTTCATCTCTTGAGATGGGCTATGTAAACATACAGTGTGTTTCTTTAAAACTAAAAACAAAAAAAAACCCTCCAGTTTCCTTATCCCACAAACATTAATAGTGGTCCAAGTGGAAGAAGAAAGAAGGGAGAAGAAGAGTAAAACCGAAATGGACTCCAGTGACAAAGAAGTTCATCTCAAACATACAAAAAAACAACAAAAATATGATCTGGCAAGCTAAATAACTGATTGCTTGCTGGGTAAGTCCTTGTCCTTTCTATGAAAAGATTTGCATTAGTGCAATGATGTAACCGAGTCTCTCAAACTTGACATCCAGCTACAGAATAAACGTGTAGTCCAAGCGCTTGGCTGTGCTATGGAAGAATGGTAGTTTGAACCCACTTAGCAGCTCTGCAGGAAAAAGACCTAGCAAATCTGCTTCCATAAAGATTACAGCCTAGAAAACCCTATGGTGTCGTTCTACTTTGTCATCTGGGGTCACTATGAGTCAGAATCTACTCCATGGCAGCCCAACACAACAATCACCCCGCAAGTCTCCTCAAAATCAAACAAGAATTTAGTTAAACTTCTAAAAAGAGATCTCCCTTGAGCATTGGGCTCTTTTTAGAACTCTCTGTACAGGATCAAAAGGAGCCCTGGTAGTGAAGAGGGGTTACATGTTGGGCTGCTAACCACAGGGTCCGTAGTTCAGAACTACCAGCCAACCTGAAGAAGACAGAGGAGGCTTTCTGCTCTCACAAGGGCTGCTCTAGTCTGGCCTATAAAATTGTTATGAGCTGGCATTGACTGCATGGTAGTGAGTTTGCAACTCAAAGATGAGAAAGGAGCCTGAGGGGACAGGGAGTTTATGGCACTGAAGGAACACTCAGGAAAGGAGGGTGAGAAGGACTGGGGAACTCAAAGAATGCAATCGATGTCACTGCATTGGGCAGGTCAAAGGGTTGCCTGGGTTTTATGTGTTGCTGTGAATATTCTCAACAGCAAGATACACTGTAAAAACAACGAGGTTCTACCAAGAATATCATCAAAATCTCAACTTGCAAGCACTGAGGAACTCCTTCACTTACACCAACTTCTTTGTTACTAAAGAGTCTTGAGAGTCTGTGTTAAGTAATTTAACATCGGCCTGAAGATTAATGTACACAATCCAAATGAAGTACTTTCATGCCTTATCAAAGAACATGCAGACAAAAGATTAAAGCAACCTTAGAAAAACACGATCTTTTCTTACAGAAATTCTTGCCTTAGGGAGCAAGATACATATTTTCCTACTTGGTGAAAGTGTATAATTCCAATCTACAGAGAACTCATCTATCTGAGCATGTACAGATCTAAGAATATCTGTAAAATAATGTTGCTGTCAATTTAATGACCAAATCTCTACATTTGTGTCTAGGTGGTCTTTATGGCAAGGGGTTTAATGATCTCCCTCATGCTCAACATTTTTTTCCTGTGTCTGTACACATGTCTTTTATGAGCCATTCTGGTACAGAGGCTCTCCGTTAATTACAGTTGATTGGTGAAAAATACCAGAGGAAGCCCGGAATTTGAAACCCTAAGTAGGAAGGAGAAACAATAATTAAAATGGTCCTTGAAAACCTTCTGAGAAAACAGCATAATCATTGTAGATGACTCTACAACTATCTATCACTGCCTAAATACATACAAATATACTTGCTACCTGTCCAGAAATTCCTGGTGGAGACCACTGCCTGGGAGTGTAAACAGAGAGGTGATAAGCAATACCAAAGAAATGAATTCATTAAGTTTCCTGGCTCAAGTTACCAAAAGAAAAGGCCACCTTCTTAGCTATGCTATTAACTCAAAAGGTCTATTTAAAACATGAAAACATCATCCTATAGAAGGGACCCTGTCCTGTTTACTATCTAGAACACTGCCTGGCAAACAGCAGGCCATTAACACAAGTCTGCAGTTATATGGAGAACACTCAAGACTATTGGACACTTCAGATCACTAGAACTCTGATGGCAAAGAATCATTAATCCCTTCTGAGCTTTTTCCTCACCCATCCACCCTGGGGTCTCTCCGCAGGAAAGACTAGGCTCTACCACCATGATGTGCTGTTAACAGAAGTCTCACTTCCAAAGCTTTCTCTTCTTAAGATAAATTATTAGAAGGTTCAAATTTGCCTGCCCCACCTCTAACCAGAGACTGGAACAAAGCATGTGTGCACCAAGTTAAACAAGGCTACACAATGGAGCAGTTTTTATAAAATGCCACTGCTTTGTTAATGTTGCCCATACGCTGTTCTCTTCCCAGATGCACTACCTTCAGGGACTACCTACCTGATAACACTTCCGGGTCTAGTACGGAGCGGTGCAAGTTCACTAAACTGCCACAGAATTTACGACAGTTTACTGTCTTTAAAAGGTCATAGAGGTGGCAGAAAACAAGGTAAGAAATACAAATGACAGTACACAGACTGCAGAAGATAGCTCACTATGACGCAGGGTGTTTATTTATTTTTAAAAAGAAACAGAGAACAAGAGAGGGAGAACAACTACATTCTGTATTTTCTATGATCCTAAAGGGCCCTGGCATACACCTCTAGTTTAGCACTCAGTTCCCCAACACTGTAAATTAGAACTCTGGATCTGCCTACCTGATTTGACTTTAGGTTCATTAGGGTAGGGACAGTTGAGGCTTTCAATGCACAGGGCCACTGACACTACATAAATGGTTTGCCCAACCAAGCAGTTCCTAACATACCATGTTATGTATCATGTTATATATTGTTTTATCAATGCAAAGTAAGGAAATGAATACACCCATGTACACACATTATTGTGACCTTCCATCCTGTCAATATTATAATCTTCTGAATGTCTACTTAAAATCTGATCGTCCTTCAGATGGTAGAAGATACAAATGTTTGAGGAGAGCCAAGCCATCTTCTTCTGAATCGCTACCAGACTTCTGAGGAACATATTAGTTCATGGTTATTGATCTACTCATCGTCCGTGAATAGTATTAATAAGTACGCAGGTAAGAATGTGTAAGCATTGAAATCAAGAGCAAAAGAAAGAATACCTAAATGCTGACAAAGACTTCTTCCCAAGGAGGGTACTCTCTTAAAGAATGATAACGCCCTGAGCACCTCTGACTAACTCCTTAAGTCAACAGAACCATCTGTATGAGGCAGTTGTTTGTTTGTTTTTTAAGCTGGGAATTAGAGGCAAGACAATAGTAGTTCAAATATCTCTCACCAGGATCAGCTGAACTCTGGAGCAAGCGCCAGTAAGCAGGCAACGGTGAGTGCCAGATGGTTCACTCCTCGCACCTACAACTTCAAGGCTTAGTAGGTGTACAGTTACCTCATATTACCACCTACGTGTGGCCGGGGCAGGTGCCGGCGACATCAATAGATAGTGACGAGAATGCCACATTCAGCCGCAAAGGACTGCTGTGTCCTCATACCTCAAAAAGGTGCAGGTGTCTTCGAACAAAGTTCATTTGGCGGAATGAAAGGAGAGAAAAGATGGAAGGAGACAAGGGCTGCAGATGAAGAACGGAAAGGAGCAACTGACTTAGAATTCATTTCCCAAGGAAGGTATTCTGGAAGCTGTGCCGCTTAGCCTCCTCCACGCCAAGAGAAAAGTACGAGCATGTGGTTGGAAAGGAGTGCTCCCAGGGAGAGAAGGAGGGGTCCTCTTCCTTGGAGCACTCTCAAGACTCAGCCCTACACTGTCAGCCCGTCCCAGCGCAGTGCCCAGAAGTGAGGACAAGAGCGGCGGGGCAGCGGCTCCACACCCCGCCCCCTCCAGCGGAGGGAGCGCACGCTCCTGGTACTCCCCCGCCCCAGAAGTCGCGGGAGAAAGAGGGCGTGGAGGGAAGCCGGGCTCTCCGCGCACTCAGCGGCTGTGGAGGGGGTAAAGAAAGAAGGCCCTTACCTGGCTAAAAGCCGTCTTTTCTCGGCGCTGCTCCCAGCCCTGCGCGCGCCCCGGCACTCTGCCTTGCGCACCTGTCGTGACCGAAGCTGCCTCACCTACAGCTCCTGCGGCCCCGCCCCGGTCCGATTCAGGGCCCCGCCCCTAGCCCCGCCCCCGCGGCGATGCGCACGCAGGCCCGCCCCTGTGCGGCCTCGGGGCGAGCGTGCGCGCCGCCGGCCGGGCTGCGTCCGCGGCCGCCGGCCTCCGCTTGCATTCCTCCGCGGCGCGAGGGGCGTGGCTGCGCCCCGGGGGGCGGGCTCGTCTCGCTCCTGGACCGCTTCCTCCGAACTTGCTTACTCTTAGGGCTCCAGGGTCTGTGCCTCCCGAGGTCTGGCCTCAGCCCCTCTCACCCACACGGGAGCGGCCGGGAGGGTTAGTCCTAGTTCAACTGCAGGCCAGCCCCCTTTAATAAAGGAGTTGGCGCTCTGGGGCGAAGTGCTTTGCAGGGGAGGGGGTTGTAGTGGAGACTTGATGAAGTGAAAAGCTATCAGTTGATCTTCGCTGGGCAAGTGGACTTCAATCAAGGCGTTTCACCACCGGACCCGCTTCCTCGTGAAATGATGGGGCGGGGCTGGGGCGGGTGAGCTCCAAGCAGCTCTGACTCCTGCCTTCAGGGTAGGCGCCCGACCTGCTTTTCCCGGGGCCGTGCGAAAGGTGAGGGTGCAACGGGTCCAGTGAGAGGCGGAGCCTGGCCGCCCGGACCGCTGACAGCTACACGTGCCCCAGTCCCAGCCTTTCCATGCGCGATCCTTCTGTGTCAGCCTTTCCCACCCTCAAGCGTTGTAGGGTTTTCTGACCTGAAGTTTTCTGACGTTCCTTAGCAAACATGCAACTGGATACGAATATTTTAAGGGGCTGCTGGTGATAAACTCGTGTATTCCCAAACCAAATGCACTGCATCCTGGCGATGTCGACTCAGAGACCCTACAGGACGGGGTAGAACTACCCCTGCTGATTTCCGAAACGATTTTTTAACAAATCAAGGGTTCACTCTTAAAGTTTGTGGAGACACATTTCACATTTTGAGCAAAGCTCATGCCTGTGTTATATGTTACACACATTTGCCAGTCTAAACGGGCCTATTTTTAGAGACATTATCCGAATGTGCCTCTGAAACTCTCCATGGGAGTAGAAAGCCCCATCCCAAACTCTTGTATTAGTATCCTTCTTAAAACAGTTAAGAGACATTCTCAAGAACAGAAATTTCCAACAGCAGATGATGAAGAGGCCAACCAGATATGCCCCCGTTTTCCTGCAAATATCCAGCCAGCACTGGTTTGGAAGCAGGAGGGCCCTAGGGCTAAGAACTAGGCTGCTAAGGGAAGGGTGGGCAATTGGAACTCACCAGCTGCCGAGCAAGAGAAAGATGTGGCGGCCGTTTCATCAATATACGCAGCCTAGGAAACCCGAGCAATGGGTTTGATCCTACAACAAAGCCGTCAGAGAATATAAAGGTGACGGGCAGGAAGATTAGGGACGCAGGGGCTGCCTCCACCAGTGCCTACACTAAACTGAAGTTAGCTGGCCCTGCCATACACAGCGCTTTGAAACTAATCAGGAGCACATTAGACACCTATGGAGAAGATCCAAAACTGGGCATGCGCAGACCAAGGTCTCCTAGGAGCCAATGAAGGTCACCTGGGCATGCTGGTGAATGGAGGTCAACTTGGGCATGCAGATTGAGGCCAACTGAGCAGTCATGCACAGTAGAAACCAATGCTGCACCATACCTGCACCTGAACTCAGCCACTAAGAATGGCCAGTAGCCTTAACCATGCCTCCCTCCCTCCCAAGAGGGGGGCCGCCGGGGATAGAAGGCAGAGACTGAGAGGGCTGGCTCTATCTCTTTCTCTTGGGCACTCCTCATTTTTCCACGTGGTTTTTCAAGCTCCCCCTGAAGTGGCCATATTCGCTCTCAAGCTCTTGCATCGTCCCTGTGCGGCCTTGCCCACTTTTCAGAGATAAAGTGTACTGTGTGAGACAATATTACCCCAAACTAACTTTTCCCTCATGAAAGTTACTTGGACTTAAAAAAGTGCTTCTGCCACCTGAATGTTTTCAGCGTTGAGAAGCAAGAACAGCGCCAGTGCAATTGGGGGTGGGGGCCACTGTCCCATACACCTAACAAAAAGCATCGTGCATTCTCAACATCTAATGGTAATCCAGAAAACGCTTTCCCTTCCATGTTGGGTTCTCTCGTTATGTATCTCTTAATAGTTTCTGTTTTTAAAATCAAGCTAACTTTTGGTAACGCAGAAGCCTAACCTAGATTAGAGTTTTGAACCTTATTTAAACCTTGACACCTCTATTTACCAACTTGGCAACTTACTGGCTCTCCAGAAACCACCCTGCATGCTTTTTTGGAAATAAAGACAATGGTATGCTACAGCTGTTTATAAGGGCTGAATGCAAAAATTTCAGGAATGTGAGTCAATTGTTAAATGCAACCGTTATTAACAAGTTACGTAAGCTTGCAATTAGCTAAATTACATGGAAAAAACAAAGGTAATACTCAAAGCGCATCACTTCATTTTTTTAAAATGTGTTTTATTGGTAACTGCTCTAGAGATTGTTTATGCTTATCGGTGGAAATACGATGCAATGTCATGTGTATTGCTCGCCATTCTGTGTTCAGAGATACCACACTGCCAGCATGAAACTGGTTACAGTAGACATTAGCAAATGCTACAAATCAGGGTTTGATTTACTTTGTTGACTTTCTAGACCAAAGATCAGCAATCTTTTCTGTAAACAGCCACATCAGACATAGTTTAGGTTTTTTAGGAGGTAAGGTCACTGTCCCAACTACTCAGCTCTGTCACTGTAAGACAAAAGCAGCCGTAAACCCAAGCGAACCCACTGCTAGTGAGTCATTATTGACCCACAGTGACCCTCTAGATGAAACATAAACAAACCAAGGAGGCTGTGTTCCAGTTAAGCTTTATTTACAAAAACAGGCCATCAGTTTGTGGAAAATGTTAAACCAAATGAAATTTAAAAGTATATATTCAGCTATCTTTCCATTGTGAGTAAAAACAGACATGAGATCGACCTTTTCTCCAATGTTCCAAAACTGGACTCTGTTCAGCAAAGAAATTGCTCGTTACTGGCAAATGAGTGAAGTTCCAACATTCCTCTTTAGTGTTTCACTTTTATCTGAGTTGCTAATGTGAATGAAAATATCAACTAGCAAAACAAAAAAAAGAAGAAACTATCAACTAGCATAAGTCTAAACTATATGCCTTTGCCAATGTCACAAGGCACTTCTGTGCCAAATCAAATAGTAATTCAGCATGTATTTATAGACTTTGTGACAGGCAGCTGGAAAAAGAATGGTCAAAACTGGTAGTGGCTCTAGCAAGAAATAGTCACCCTGGAAGTAGATGTGTACAAGGTAAAACAAGTATTGTAGATTAAAATTTGAATGATTCCTAAGACCACACGTTTTGTTAATACCCAAGTGGTACTGTGAATTTTACTAACAGTACAAAGTTATTTTTCAGATTTTGAGTCCCCAAATTCCAAAGTGGCAGAACGATTTAGTAAAGGTTTTTACATATGAAGGTGAAAACAGACACAACATAATGGCACGAATGAAGATGTGGGCATTTACATGGATGGAGATAAACTTCAAAATTGTTACATGACTGGATTCACCAAAGGAAGAAGCAAGTTATCTTGTGCTTGCAGACGATCAGAATGAAACGAAAGTGCTTTTACATTTTACAAGACAAATGACTTGAAATAGAAGACTGTAAATTGGACTGGCACGGTTGTTCCTAGTTCAGTGACAGCAGAAAAAGCCTGTCCATGCATCCAAAAAACCGAGGGCACATTTAGCAACCCCAGATGCAAACTTCTCTTTGAAAACAAAATTAGAAAAATCGGTGTTTCTAAAGACTGCTCTAATAATAATAATAACGTTTAAAAGACTGCTCTAAAATGTAAGACTGATTCAATTTCCAATGTAGAGTATAATCTAAATAAAAATATGAATGCTAGCATCAAAATGTTTGTTTTTTCCTAGAAATTGATAGATGTTTGTTTAATGCACAATTTGAAAACCAGGGTAACATCTTGATTAGAAAGTCAAAAATGTTCCAAAGGAAAATAATCTTTGACAGATTTTTACACTCTAGCTTATTGCTAGGAATTATGTGTTGCCATGGAAACTGGGTCTGAACAATGTTTGCATAAAAACTCTGAGACAGGCGACATTTTCTTGAAGAACCATTCAGATAATTACTGGCTTACCTCAAAACATAACTCTAGTCTGACCTTTGGAGTTTGTTGTCTGTTGTCCTGTAGAAGCTGCACAGATAATTCTTTGAAAGAGCACACTACTCAAGGCAAAATCTGGACCTGGGCTGGGCAAACAGGTTCTTTAGAATAAAACTGAAAAAATTGAAAGGCTATAAGAATGTATGGATGTGCTTTATACAATTGATGTATGTATATGTATGGACTGTGATGAGAGTTGTATGAGCCCCTAATAAAATGTAAAAATAAAATTGAAAGGCTATTATTCAGATAATGATTACTTCATTTGTAAAACTATATTTTGGCTCTCGAATCATTTTTAAATTGCAGTAAAGGACAGGATTGGATCTTCTGTCTCAAAAATTTGCCTCTGATCTAGACTGTTATTTGACTCAAACCAGGGGTCAAAGATCAACTCAGGTAGTTCGTCTCAACCTTCGTTGAAACCAGAAATCTGCATTTCATGAGAATTAGAAACTTCATTTCTCAGTTTTACCCCTTTAATCAGGAGTCTACGACAGAATCTTTGAAAAAGGTTCCGTCATCGTAGTCGGGCACCATCCAAATCTCGTCAAATTTCCTCACATTGGGTCTAGGCCCTTTTCCGCCTGAGTCTCCTTTTTCTCAGGTGCTGCAGAGAATAGACACCAATTGTTCCTCCCAAGCTTTTTCTTAATTGCTCACAAGCTTTAGGACCCAGACACTGCCCAAGTGTACTAGAAGGTAGGACTGCAACCCCCCCCGAAAGACATTAAGGCAACCCACTAAACGGCTCCACAAAACCACGACTAACCTCTGAACCAAGAACACAAATCCCATGGTGTTTGGTTATGCATAAGCAGCATCAATAACTGCTTTTCACCGCCTAAGTTTGGGAGCCTTTTTGGAACATGTTACTTCAGTTTGGGTGAGAGTTTGTAGAGCACATTAGACTCTCATTCAAGAGTCATATGCATTTTTTGACATAGTGGGAATTGTTAGGTAGCTAGATTTAGGGGCAGGGGGGTTGTCCCTCCCATGCCTGCAAAGGTCCCCATAGAGGAGGTTGGAAAGAAATCAGGCAACCATTAGACACCCATGAAGCCCCCAAATGAGCATGCACAGACACAAGCCTCCTAGACCCAGGTAAAACCAGTATCTTGGACACATCCACCTTAGGGGCACATCACACAGGTGGGCCTAACTCAGCCAAGGGGTCAACCAATACCATCCAGCACCCCTCCCCAGCCAGAGGTGTGAAATAGCCTGGCTGTGGGAAGGCCTGGCTCTCTTTTACCTTGCTTTGGCCTTCTGGCAGACCGGAGGGTGGGAGCGCACACGCACCGCCCAGGCATGCCCCCTCAGAGCTCCTTGGGAGTCTACTTGCGCCCACAGGCTCTTGCTCTCTTACCCTGCTGCTCCTAGTCAGCTGCAGGGGGAGAGGGAGGCTCTCTCTCCCCTGCAGGGGCGCACATTCCCACCTGTTCTGGGCCTCCCAGGAACCCACAGCTTCTGGGCCCGCGTGCTCTTAGCCTCTAGGGTTCTTGGGCTTCTGCCCTCCGAGGATCACCCCCAGTTACCCACACGTGGGTGCTCTTTTCCACGTGGGTATTCGAGTCTAGTTGTGAACCCCAGGGCAGCTTCCACGAAATAGCGTGCACCCCTTTGAGACTGTAACACCTGAAACTTCTCTTGTCCTTCCTAAGAACCCACTTGCATCACAAAACATGCTTCGGCGTGAATTGTGAAACCCTATGAAACAAAGAAAGAACAGGTATAAGCCACTCCTGAGACCTACCAGAAGGACTCTTCCCACTTCCACCCTGGCTTCCCGTTTCCTTTTGTCCCTTTTTCCTGCCCCTTCCTGCTTTCTGAACTTGGTTTCTGAGCCAATGCTGCCCTTTGGGTCTCCTGTGGCCGATTGTTCTGAGGAGTACGTTTCTCACGGGTGTGTGGTTCACTTTATACGCCTGCCTATTGTTTAACTGAAACGTGATCCCCAGGGGTAGATTCAGTTCCAGATTTGAAGGGTGTCTAAGGGCCTTGGGCTTGGAGGTTCCATGAACTAACTTCCTTCCTTTCTCCAGTTTTATGAACCCCGAATAACAATAACAAAATAAAACACAGAAAAACCTCAATCCAAAAGGAAACTGAAAATGATAAAAACTAGAACAAATTCGAAATGGGCAATCCACCAATATCTCTCATCAGACCACTGAGTCAAGTCTTCTTGATGATCATTTTGAAGTTGGTTCTACATTTTTCTGCCATGCTGTGCAGGACCTTTTGTTGTGACCCCATCAGAGCGACCGGTAGTGGTAGTCAAGCACCTTCTAGTTCTTCTGGTCGGAGGCAAGTGGAAGCTGGGGGTCCCGGTGGCCTTTGGTCCACAGGGTTGTTTCCTGGAGTATGGCTTGCATCACTCTTTTAGTTTTCTTCATTCTTTCGTGCTCCAGACAGAGAGGGACCAACCGTTGTGCTTAGATGACTGCTCGCCATCTGACTGAAGACCGCCATGGCTACCCACGTGGTCTTTGAGTGCCGTGCTGCACTAGCTAACCCAGGCATCCTAAATACTGAGCTCAGAAGCCTCCAAGTCCAGCGACTCGGTCCTTCAAGGTGTTTGCTTATGGCTAAGGTGGTTTCATAACCTTGCCCCTGTACGTCCCACTATAGTAAGAGATATATTTACAGTTCATATAAATACATATTTAGAAATGTCCTTGGCCAAACATAAACATATCTATAAAGCTGCTCTTGAGTGAGCTCCCCCATGTGCTAATCCTACACCTGTGCAGCTTGTGATGCGGTCATTCGGATGCATGGCGACCTTGCAGGAGAGAGTAGAACTCCCAAGGAAGCCCTACACCACTTTCTGGAGCCCTGGTGGAGGAGGGGGTTATATCTTGGACTGCTGACTGCTAACAGCAAGGTCAGCAGTTCAAATCTACCAGCTGCTCCCAGGGAGAAAGATGAGGCTTTCTCCTACTGTAAACAGTTATAATCTCAGAAGCCCATAGGGACAGCTCTACTCTGTCATACAGGGTTGCTGTGAGTGAGACTCAATTCGACAGTACTGAGTGTGAGCCTTGATACCACTGTCCACAATGGACGGATCATTTTACAGACCCACAAGTAGTATATGAGAGTTCCTATCTCTTCATATGGCATAAACATTTTTAATACAGTTCATAGTTTAGTAAAATGTGATAGCTCTTTATCTGGTAGTGAGGGGAACAATGACATTAAAAAGAAAATTGGAGTAGATACAGGTAATGATTTATGTATATGATACAGAATAACAGAACACTCTGTAAAAGAAATTAATAAAAGGATATTTGAGTTTTATAGAAGAGAAAGTCAAAATCCATGTTATAATTGATGAAGCATCTATACTTCTGAGGAAAAGCATATAGGGATTTCTCTTCAGTACACAGTTCAATTCTGGTCATGATAATCTGTCGATTCACGTCAGTCACAACAATATATTCCTTATACTTTATATGATTGTGGCTTTATGAGTGGAAGAAAACTTGATCACATTTTGTGGAAATGGTGATTTTGCAGTACTAGAAAATACATTTAAAGTAGTTAGAAAAGTGTTCTGAGAGTCACTCGGGGTTCAGTGTAACAACAATGAAACTCAAAACCTTCCTCTAGTTCTTGAACGCTTCCTCCCCCCCAATTATCATGACCCCAATTCTACCTTGCAGACCTGGTTAGACCAGAGGATGCACAGCGGTGCAGTAGGGATCTGGAAACACAGGGAATCTAGGACGGATGAACCCCTCAGGACCAGCAGTGAGAGTGGTGACACCGGGAGGGAAGGGGGTGTAGAAAGGGAGAACCGATCTCGGGGATCTATGTGTAGCCTCCTCTCTGGGGGGTGGGCAATGGGAAGGTGGGTGAGGGGAGACTCCGGGCAGTGTAAGATAAGATAAAATAATTATTTATAAACTATTAAGGGTTCATGGGGAGGGGGAGCAGGAAGGAAGGGGGAGGGAAAAAAGGAAAACGAACTGATTCCAGGAATCCAAGTGGAAGGAGAATTTTGAGAATGATGAGGGCACGAATGTATAAGGGTGGTTTACTCAATTGATGTATGTATGGATTGTGATGAGTTGTATGAGCCCCAATAAAGATTTATTAAATTAAAAAAAGAAAAATGTTCTGAAATCCTTTGATTTAATTCATTGACTGCAATTCAATATCTTGAAATAAGTCAATCATTTAAAAATATTCTGGAAAAATGTATTCTGATGATCACCAGTCTAATAAAAGTAAAACTAAAAAGATACCACCTCACTTCTATTAGAATGCCAATGTTTAAGGGGAAAAACAAAAATAAGAAAGCAAGAGGTATTGGAGGGGTTATGGAGAGACTGGAGGCCCTATTACCTCGTGGAACCCTGGTGTAGCGTAGTAGTGACATGTTGGCCTAAGAAACCCAAGGATGACCATTCAAAGCCACCAGCTTCCTCTGTAGGAAAAAGATGGGATTTTCTGTTCCTGTCAACAGTTTAAACAGGTGTCCTCTCAGAAACTCACAACAGCAGTTCTACCTTCCTACAGAGTCACTAGGGGTTGACATGGACTCCGTGGCAGTCAGTGTGGATTGCTTGGGTTTGGTGGTGTTTTTCCCCAGCCTCTGATGGTGGGGATTAAAAGTAGTAGAGCCACTGTAGAAAGCAAGTTTGTCGTGCCCTCAAGAGCTGGACATGGGACTACCTACCTCATGAGCCAGCATCTTCATTTCTCAGTGCTGCTGGGACAGAAATGTTCCAAATAAAGGACTTTATTTATGAACAGATTTCTTTTATGCCGGCTCGCTGTCGTCGTTAAGTCCCATCAAGTGGGCTCTGACCCGTAGCGACCCCATGCACACAGGGCAAAACCATCCTCACACAAAAACATCCTCACACATCCTCTGCCCAAGCCCACTGTCGCAGCCACTGTGTCCAGGGCCTGTGACGCCTCCCAGTGGGTCACACCTCGGTTCTGGCTTCGCAGGAGAAAGAATTCACGCTGAAGCCCGTTTTGTAATCCAAGTGGGGTTTTATGAAGGACAGGAGAAGTTTTAGGTTTTACAGTCTCAAAAGAGTACATGCTATTTCAGAGGAGTGGGCGAGGCCACGCTGAAGCCGCGTGGGACCGCGCACCCACATGTGCGGAGCTGAGGAGGGATCCCAGGGACCGAGGGGTCAAGGGAGAAAGGGCAAGAGGACTGAGGGCAGAGAGCAGGACAGAGCGCGTAAGAGCAAGTCCCAGAGTGCGCGTCCTGCCTTTATGCTAGCCCACCCACTGGCTGGGGGAAGGCGGGGTTGAAGGCATTGATTGACCCCATTGGCTGAGTTGAACCCACCTGGGTGATGTCATGGGTCCAGTCCTAGTTTGGGCTGCCCAGGTGTACCTCCCCCCTGGTGGGGGGCTTGAATTTGAGCATGCTCAGTTAGGGTCTTCATAGGTGTCTAATGTTCCCCTGAATTCTTCCCAACCTCCTTTATGGGGGCCTGTGCAGGCAAATGATTGGCTTCAAGCACACCTACCCTGCCATCATGAAATCAGCCTAACAAAGGAAACCTAATTCCCAGGAATTAGGATTTCAACACGTGTAGCTCAGGGGCACAATTCAAATCATAACGTCCAGCAATCCCAGTCCTAGGACTGTTCCCAGAAGTGACAGCAGGAATGCAAGCAGAGACTTGAACGCCAATGTTTCACAATAGACAAAGAGTGGGCAAGACGGAAAGATCCGTCAAGTGATGAGTGGATATGTATAATGAGTTCTAGACAAATAATAGAATACTACTTGACCACAAAGAGAACTATGATCTCGTTTATATGAAATAAATAAAAAATAGAAATGGAACATTATTAGTGGTTACCAGGGACTGCCATCAGATCGATGCTGATACATAGCGACCATACAGGGCAGGACACAACCACCCATGAGTTTCTGAGACTGTAACTGTTTATGGGAGACAAAAAGTCCCATCTTTCTCCCACCAGGGACTGGTAGGCAGGGTAAAGAGGCAATTTTTGCTTAGGGAATGTGATAGGTAGGTTTATTGTGCCAACCTGGCCAATGGGAACATGTGGGATTAATCTGGTCACAGTTTGATTGGAGGGCAAAGAGATAAATGGCTCGGCACTCTCTCTCTTGCTCTCTGGTGATCAGACCAGCATGCAGCTGCTTTAGCTAGTTTTCTGCCTCAACTTGTGAGCTACACTACCTGTGGGACAGCTAACCCGTGAATCTTGTCACTAGAGCTTGAGGTTCCTTGGAGACTTGATTTGCCACTCTGCTGGGCTGCGGCTATGGACATCGCTTGAACTTGAGGCTGCTGGATCTTGTCATCTTGCATTGCTTGAGTTCCAGATCCCATCCAGGTCTGCTTCACTGAGCTCTTGGGCTGTTCACTGTTGGTGACTCAACCCGCTGTTTGCTGCCTGTGAGCAAACTCTGCCTGCATTGCCCTAGGAAGACTCAGGTGTCTGTTTCCTTGACCTTGAACCCAGAAGCCCTCTTGAGTTGAAGGACTTCCAGTAAATTGACTGAAGGGGGAAAAATCAGTGCTATAGGGTGGATGGGGTAAAGTTTTCCAACAAATTTCTCATAGGTCAACCCTTGCTGTCCTCAGAGAATGAGCAGGTACATTGCAGTGATGGGGAAATTCTTTATTTGCAACTTTCCTGGCCTTTTTCTCACCAATACAGTCATTGAGTCCCATAAAATTCCTCCATAATAAGTCTCTGTGGTCATCCCGTGTCCTTCAAAAATATGTATCAAGATTACACCTTTGGAATTCCCGCAAGCAGCCACTAAATCTTCTGAAATAAACTCTCTACCTTGAGTTTGCTCAACAGCTGAAAGCTTGTTGAGACCATGGTATTCACTTAAAATTGAACATGCTGAATCAGGTGAGAACTCAACTTCAGTAGCCATCACATCAGTGGTAAATTCTATGGTCTTTTCCCACAAGCTTTTGGACTTTAGACAGTCTCTTGAGATTGATAGTCTGCCTCTCTTGACTCATTTTAGGTCTTTTCAATATTCCTTAAAGCACCTGATCCATATAAAAGCTGTTATTTTATGTGGGGGCAGTGTTCCTTCAAACCTTACTGCAACAATTCAGTGGTTTGGAAAGGTGTCCATTTGAGTTTTGTTTAAAATGTAATACTCAACCTGACTTCAAAATCTTTTTTTTCCCTGACACACAAAACAAGCCTTTTTTTTTTTAAAGGCAACAAGACTAAGCAAGTGTATTACTGAGAAAACTTGTCTGCCACACCCACTGATTGTGGAGATATGCTTAACCATGGTTTGTTTGCAATAAACTCTTGTGTGTATGAACTGGAACTCTAGTAAGACTTTTTACTTACCCTTGAAGGTGGCGTACATCTCCTGTATTATGAGAGTCCTCAAAGGGTTCATGGAAAATGCGTATTATGAAAAAACTATGCATGAATTTCCGCATTTTTTTGCACTCAACCTCAACTAACTTATTGTAATATGTTCCAACATGGGATCTAGTTTGATACATTAAGAAAGATAAGACACCACTTTGAAAAGAGACCTTATCAAAGCAATATGAACTCTGCTAAAATTTGGGCAAGAAAAAACACCAAATTTAAAGTGAAGCTTAGGTGGAAGAGAAGTAAAATCATTTATGTTTTATGAAGTGTATAGGACAGTGCCTCCTGCCAAAGTCAACAGTTTATAAATGGATAACTCTCTCTCCCTCTCTCTCTCTCTCTCTCTCTCTCTCTCTCTCTCTTTGGGTAACTCATTTTAAGAATTAACAAGGTGATGAAAATCACAGCATCAATCTGCAAGGAAATTTTTTTTATTTTAATGCAAAACTTTTAAATTTATAAAGAGTAGCTGGTAGTTTCAAACTGCTGACCTTGAGGTTAGCAGCCCAACTTGTAACCCACCGTGCCACCAGGGCTCCGTGCAAGGAAAATTTAATCCTTGTTCATGTCCTAATTGAAGATGACCAATGATTAATGAGAGAAACAACAGCCAAGACCACCAAACACACCCAAATTCACTACCATGGATTCTATTCCAACTCATAGTGACATTATAGGGCAGAGTAGAACTGTCCTGTGTGTTTCTGAGACTATAACCTATCATAGGAGTAGGAAGTCTCATCTTTCTCTCACTGATGGTTTTGAACTGCTGACTTTGTGGTTAGCAACCCAACGAATAACCATGATGCTAACAGGGCTTCTCTATCCAAGAACATAGACATCTCAATTGGTTCAGCTTACACAATTATGAATAAAAAATTATAGTTGAATAAACTTTTTGCTACATTGGTGCCAAAATTGTTGGGCCCAGATCAACTCTAGATAAGAAAAGAGCTTTCCATGAAATTTTTAAACAAGTTAGGTCAAGATCCAGAAGCAGTTTTTTGGGGGAAGAATTGTCACGTAACAGGAGGTGAAACATGGCTTTACCAGACAATCCTGAAGACAGAGTTGTGTTAGTCTGGATAGACTAGAGAAACAAATTCATTGACACTCATATGTGAATAAGAAAGAGGTTTATATACAATAGTAATTGAATATTGAGAAAACGTCTGCACCCAGTTCAGATCAAGTCCATAAGTCCAATACTAGCACATGTCCAATACCAATCTATGAAGTCCTCTTCATGCAGTGACGCTGAATGCAGGACGATCACAGGCCAGTGGGTACAAAGTCTTTGGACCCAGTGGCATTTTAAGCATCTCAGTGCTGGCAGGACTCTTCATGTGGCTTCTCCAGCACCCAAGGTTGCGTCAGGGTAGGTCCATGTGGCTTCTTCTCAGGGATGTCTCGCAGGAAGTGAGCCTTGTCAGTAGAAGAAGTCAGCAGTGAATCTCTCCCACGTCCAAGGAGGAAAAAACAGATTTCCTAGTGTGTGGGGAGGTCAGATGCTCATAGGCATCCTCCCTGAGGGCGATCAGTTGCCAGACTGCAGTGGGCCCCACTCCCTGCTGTTAAAGACAATGGACGCCTGCAGTCATCTGTTTGGTTCCTGTAGGTGGGGTTTACACCCTACTGATAATGGATCCTATGGAGACCCAGAGAATAGGTCAAAGTTAAGCTGCCATCCTAAACCTAGGATCCTCCCATCTTGTCACATGTATACCCCCAATCCCTCCTCTTCCTATTGCGTGTATTTCCCTAGACCACCCCCTCTCATTACTGTATTACCCATAGGACAGCCCCTTCCTGTGACATTTGTCTTCACCTGTAATTAGGGGGCTTGCATGTCCCCAGAGAATATAAAAAGCCTGGGCTAACATTAAATCTCTCTCTCCCTCCATGTGGACCATCAGGCGGGGCTGAGGTGAGCATGCTACCATGAATCGTGTCTGACTCCATTTATTTCAATACTTCTCTCTCATGCTCTCTATAACTTTACTATGATCTTTACTTATTATCGCTGTGCAATTGCGCCTACCGGACCCGTACTGATGTGTTAGGGGCTGGCTTCCCCTGACATCCCAGAGTTCTCAGTAGAAAGTCATGCCTGCACAGAGGCCTCTTTGGCTATGATCCGATTGACAGACTAGACTCCATCCCTGCACTCTTAGTCCTCAAATCGATACCAGATATGTAACCATCACAAAAGTACAATCAAAGCAATGACTAAAGAGGTAGAAGTGGTCCAAGCAAAGTTAAACCAAGCCAGGAAGTACATGTGGCTTGATAAAAAGATGGGCGAAGGTCATAGCAACAGTTTTGGGGGCTGCTCAAGGCATTTTGCTTGTTAACCTTCTGGAGGGCCAAATAATGATAACATCTGCTTATTATGAGAATGTTTTGAGAAAGTTAGCCAAAACTCTGGCGGGAAAGTACCTGAGTAAACTGAGCAGACAGCACAGGACTTCCCACCACAGCAACGCTGCCTGCTCATACCTCTCACCGAATAAGGACAATGTTGTGAGGCTTTGCATGGCAAATCATGGGGCTTCACCTTGCAGTCCTGACTTGAATCCCTGTGGTTTCTTTGGGTTCCCCTGGTGGAGTAGGGGTTTACACGTTGGTGTGCTCACAACTGGGTTAGCTGTTTGAAACGACCCCTGTCCCGTGGGACAAAGATTAGGCTTTCCACTCCCATAAAGAGACAGTCTCTGAGACACATAGGAGGAGGTCTGCCCTGCCCTGTAGGGTCACTATATACCGCAATGGACTTGATGGCAGGGAGCCTGTTTTGTTTGAGTTTGAATCTGAAAAAGATCTTTAAAGGGCACAGTCCCAGGTCCTGCCGGTGTACAGGGAGGGGCTGAATGGCGCTAACAGCTTTCGAAAGTGTCTTAACCCTGATGGCACTTATGTTGAGAAATAAAGTTTACATCTCGTATCTTTTAATGCCATGTATTTTAAAATTTGTAAATTTACTTTAATTCTTTTTATTAAAATATTTTAGTGGGGGCTCTTACGATTTTTAAAATTTGTTAATTGTTTATTTACCAAGAGAAACTACTCCTTAGCCCACAGCCATATTTCACAGTTCAAGGACACAGGCCAGCGACTTTCATGGAATCAATCTGAGGAAATTCTTTCCATTCCACAGTCACTTTGCACTTTGAAAGATACCAGCTTTCCTCATCTCCTCAAAATCCTTCATGGAATTGTAATTTCTGTAGAAATCTGCATATGCCTTCTTTGTCCGGTCAGCAACTGCAAACTTAGAGAAAGCTCCAACCCCCAGCGATAGAATGAATGCTCCAACCATGTGAATCCGCAGCCGCCTTGCCAGAAGGTCTCGCATCTGAGGTTTTGCCAAAGCACCGGAAGATATGGCGGCTCTTCTCCCTCACCACAGACGTCCTTCCCGACTGAAGCAGAAATGGACGGCTCGCGGGCAACCGGGGGCTCTTACAATTTTTATAACACTCCACACATCAATTGTATCAAGCACATTTATACAGATGTTGCCATCATTCTTTTCTAAACATTTACTTTCTATTGAGCCCTTGGTATCAGCTCCTCTTTTTTCTCTACCCCCCTCCCACCCTTGTGACCCCTTGATAAATTATTATTTTCCTTTTTAAAAAAATCATTTCATTGGGGGCTTGTACAGCTCTTATCACAATCCAGCCATTCATTGTGTCAAGCACATTTGTACATTTGTTACCATCATCATTTTCAAAATATTTTCTTTCTGCTTGAGACCTTGATATCAGCTCCTCCTTTTTCCCCCTCCCTCCCCCTCCCTCCCTCCCTCATGAACCCTTGAAATTATTATTATTTTCATATCTTACACTGACTGCTGTTTCCCTTCCCCCATGGTTTCTGTTGTTCTTCCCCCTGTAGAGGGGTGTATGGTTGTGTGTCTATCATTGCGATCGGTTCCCCCTTCCTCCCCTCCTTTCCCTGCCTTCTCCCTACCCTTCTGGCATTGCTATTCCCATTCCTGTTCCTGGATTCCATTTGTCCTGAGCTCTTATCTCTTATCTGAACCTGTGTACAGTCTAGCCTGCAGTGAAAGGCAGCCCTGGGTCATGACAGTGGGGCATGAATTCCATGAACTTTTTGAAGCTCTTGGAAATACATTCTTTTACTCTGCCTTGATAAAAATATGAGTAACATTAAATTTATGCAAATCCTTGCATTAATGATTGACCTTCTTGAAGAATTTTCCATACTTTCCATTTCACTGCAGCCATGGTCAACTAGGATTCAGAAAACCCCAAAATTATCAAATGTACATGCCATAAAAGTTTTGAAATGTTTAAAGAGTGACATTGGAAAGCCTCAATCTTAAACTGAAGATTTGATTAGATTAAAAAAATTTTTAAGACAGCTCAATAGCTAAAACAATTTGAAGCCTTTCCTAGGAAAATGTTTCTAAGAAATAATGGATTTACATATGTTGCTTGCTATACAGAAATGCTTAAGACATTCAAAATTAATTTGATTTCTTACAGTCATCTACTTTTGTGGGAAACTGAGGGACTGGATGAGAATGTAAGTGGCCCAAGGCTCCCTGCTCATAATCCAGAGTCTGGAAGACTGACTTCTATAGGAGAAGGTGCTCACAGTTGTGAGTTTAAAAAGACTCTTAATATACATTCTCATGACTGAAAATGGCCCCTACTGGAGCCCTCCAGAAAGGAGCTGTCATAAAAGATGCACCTGGCTGTTCACTATGCGCCCGGAGGTTATCTGGAGTTAGGAGCACCCAGGTTCTATTGCCCATCCCACCCTAAAGAGTAGCTAACTCCCTTCTCATGTCTCCTTCTGAGACTGATTGATAGAGTTCAAGTTTATTGTGCCAACCTGGCCAATAAACTCATGTGGCGTTGACTGAAGGGCGGAGAGATGGATGGCTTGGTGAGCTTCACCTTTCAAGTTCTAGGGTCTCTTGCTTTCTGATTATCAGATCAGAGTGCAGCTGCCTTAGCCAGTTCCCTGCTTCAACTGGCAAGGCTCACTTCCTGCAAGACATCCCTGAGGAGAAGCCACATGGACCTACCCCGAAGCAGCCCTGGGTGCTGGAGTAGCTGTGTGGAGACCCCTACCAGTGCTGAGATGCTTACACGTACACTGACTTGGCTTTCCTTCTGCAGTCGGCATCACTGTGTGTGTTTTGTGAGATGGAGTTGGACTTTGTGGATTGGTTAATTGGAAACATGGGTTAATGTTGGACTTGTGGGCTTGGGCGGCACTGGGTTGGGATGTTTTCTTGATGTTCACTTACCCTTTATATAAAACTCTCTCTTATATATGAGTTTCTGTGGATTTGTTTCTCTAAAGTACCCAGACTAACACACTGATCATAGTTTGTTCTCCTGGGGAGGGTTCAGGACATACAGGATTAAGCCATTGACTCATTCTATTACCCACTCACTCTATTACCCACTCACTCTATTACCCACTCACTCTATTATGTGTTCACTCCGTTATGTGTACGCCTGTTGAAAGATTTGTAAGCCCCATGATTATACATACCCATCGAAAAATATATTCGTTCTCTTGATCCCAATTTTGGGGAGGAACCCCTGTGTCTCGCTGTTCTGTCTTATTTTCCATAATCCCAAAGCTGCTCCTAAGGACCCATTAGGTGTGTGGAGCTGTATCCAACATACTTTGTCTTATGAGTAACTAATTCCACCACAGAGAGCTGGTACAAAAAGTATCATTTATGTGAAGTTTTAAAACATGAAATTGAAAAACAACAAAATCATGAAATTGATTTGTTGTTCAGGATTTTGTGCATAATGTAAAATCAAAATGTTTGGTTCTATACAAAATGCTTAGCAGATCGCACTATTGCAATCAGTATACAAAAGCTGAAAGAAGTTTCCATTTAATAAATATAATTTATATAAAAGTGAGGAAATAGATCTACGTACTTATATGTTAAGTATTAAGGTAGCAGATGGACATTGAGCATCTACTCAAGTACTCCCTCCACACAAGAACACTTTGTTCTAACAATCCAGCATTCTGTGATGCTCACCTTCCCAACACAATTGCTGAAGACAAAGCAGGTGCATAAGCAAATGTGGTGAAGAAAGCTGATAATGTTTGGCTATCAAAAGATATAGCTTCTGGGGTCTTAAAGGCTTGAAGATAAGCAAGTATCATCTAGCTGAGAAGCAACAAAGTCCACATGGAAGAAGCACACCAGCCTGTGTGATCACGAGGCATCTATGGGATCAGGTATCAGGCATTTAAGACCCAGAACAAAATCATACCAATGTGAATGGGGTGGGGACATGCAGTGGAGACAATTGGACATCCCCTCACAGAAGTATCACAAGGAAGAGATGAGTCAGTCAGGGTGCAGTATAGCACCAATGAAACATACAACTTTCCTCTAGTTCTTTATTGCTTCCTCCCCCCACCCCCCATTATCATGGCCTCAATTCTACCTTACAAATCTGACTAGACCAGAACATGTACACTGCTACAGATAAGAGCCCAAAACACAGGGAATCCGGGATAGATAAACCCCTCAGGACCAATAATGAGAGTAGAGCTACCAGGAGGATAAGGAGAAGGTGGTGGGAGGAATGATGAATCAATCCAGGATCTACATATATCCCACTCCCAGGGGGACGAATAGCAGAAAAGTGGGTGAAGGGAGACAGAGGACGCTGTAAGATAGGAAAATAATAATCTATAACTTATTAAGGGTTCATGAGGGAGAGGGGAGCGGGGAGGGAGGGAAAAAGATGAAGAGCTGCTACCAGGGGCTCAAGTAGGAAGAAAATGTTTTGAAAATGGTGATGGCAACAAATGTGCAAATGCGCTTGACACAATGGATATATGTGTGGATTGTGATAAGAGTTGTACGAGCCACCAGTAAAAGGATTAAAGAAAAAATGAACCCAGTGCGGCTGCTCTTCCGCCAGACTCAGTGGCCTCTGCCAGTCCCCCTGCTCCACCCGACGGTGGGTCCTCTGCTGGCTAATCCTGATCTTCCCTAGACTCTGTTGGTCACCATCCTCCTTCCACAATTTCCATCGCTCTACTTTACATCACCGCAGATATTCCAGAAACCTAATCTCAAATCTGCAGCCAGGTGGAGCGTGCCTTTGCTTACTGTTAGATGGGTCCCATGGCAGTGCTGTTTGGGCATCAGTGTTTTCGAGAATTTCCAGTGAAAACCTCTGCATGTTTACTGAATGTTTCTTTCTCTCCCAGGGAGCCAGTGATCTGCTCGTTGGCCTGGACTCTGCACTGTGCCCTGGAGTCAGCTCACGATTACTCTTCCTTTTCTGGAGTGGGCTCCTTAGGATGAGCTCTTTCTTGGGAGACTCCTCAGCCCCCTGTCACTAGAGGTCTATCAGGTAATCCCACCAATGAGCCAGAGCTCCTCTGTCATGTCTGACCTCTGACAGTGCAAAAGTTCCTTTCAAGACCTAGTGATGGGTTCTAGCAATTTTGTGTTTGAAGAGTGTGCTAGGCCGGGCGGTCTAGAGAAACAGAGGCAGCGACCAGCAGCTACGTATTGGAAAGAACTTTTTAATAATCAAGAAGTAATATTATATCAAAAAGGCACCCCAGCCCAGTCCAACACAAGTCCACAAGTCTAGTGTTAGCCAGCGTCCCCTTCAGACACAGGGAGCTGCAAGCTAATGACCAGAAAGGTGAATCGGGATGCACGGAGCTCACAGTCTGTGGGGCAGAATTGTGTGCAGCCAAGGTTGTTGAAAGCATGACCGGGCACCGGCAGTTCTACGGTTGGACGTCCCACCAAGCGCCGCTCCTGGAGGAAGGCACAGAGTCTCAGTGATGTCCCAGCGAGATGGACGGTGAAGTGGTAAAGAGGCACCATCTCTGCTCAGCACTGTTCTCATACAGAAGGCCACACTCCCCAGGGTGTGTCATTACGCTGTCACTTGATTGACAGTTTGACCGCCCCCCAACCAGGAGTGTCTAGTTTTGATATAATATCTAACTACCACAAAGAGGTATATCAGTTTTCTTAAGAAGGTTTTCCCTATTGTGTAAGCTCCAGGATTCAGGAACTGCTGGTCTGCCTCTGAGCTACACCTTGAAATGATAAATATATACATAGTTTCCAAGGCCTTGGGAAGGATAAGATTGCCTGGCGAGTGTGTATAGCACATAAGACTGAGTAAAAACAACATTATACATAATTCTCCACGGGGTTGAATGGCACCGCTCTTATGTGAGAAAGAACTCGGGGGAAATCATGTTCAAAAGCAATAAAGGATTTGTCAGTCTATGATGCACTAAGGTGTAGTTGCGATGGGAAAACATAACTGAGCATAGTAACTCAGTTGTGTAAATTTGCCTTTTGGGGTAGGCCCATAGTGAGTCATTTCTGATAACTGTATAGGAAAAAAACCTGAACTCTTGTTATATTTTTTCTAAATCTTAAAAGTGGTATGATGCTTTAAGATGAGAAGCTTGGTGGTTTTTTACCTAGATACTTTTAGAATCAGACATTTACTTGTCAACTAATAAATGATATGCAGGCAAGCCACAAAGCACAGCAACTAGGGCTCCAGTTCGCTATAGTTCTGGTTCAGCATGTCTCTTTAATCAGGAGATAGCTGTAGACAAGTTCTCTTAGTAAGCGCTTGTTTTAGTCTCCTTAGGCCCCTTCGTAAAAAAGGTCCAATCAAGCTGGCTTCCAGGAGATCTGCTGAGTGAGTTAAATTCAAGACAGAGAGATCAGCTCAGAAAGCAGTGATGATTGCGTTTTATGACCCTAAAGGGCCAATTTTGGTAGATTTTCTCAAAGGACACAGGATAATCAAGGAGGCTTATTATGAAGAATTTTAAGAAAATTGAAAACTTCGTGGGTAAGAAAAAGGCCAGGGATTCGCAGGGAAGAGATGAGCCAGTCAGGGTGCAATATAGCACTGAGGAAACACACAACTTTCCTCTAGTTCTTTGGTGCTTCCTTCCCCCCACTATCATGACCTCAATTCTACCTTACAAATCAGATTAGACAAGAGCATGTGCACTGCTACAGATAAGAGGGAATCCAGGATAGATAAACTCCTCAGGCCAACAATGAGAGTAGAGATACCAGGAGGATTAGGGAGAAAGGAGGAATCAATCACAAGGATCAACATATAACCCCTTCTCAGGGGGACGAACAATGGAAAAATGGGTGAGGGGCGACAGAGGAAGATGTAAGACATGAAAATAATAGTCTATAACTTATGAAGGGTTCATGAGGGAGGGCAGGCGGGGGAGGGAGGGGGCAGAAAGGGGAGCTGATATCAGAGGCTCCAGTGGGAAGAGAATGCTTTGAAAATGATCATGGTGGCATATGGGCAAATGTGCTTGACACACTGGATGAGTGTATGGATTGTGATGAGAGATATAGGAGCCCCCAGTAAAAGTGTTTAAAAAGAAAGAAAGAAAAAAAGAAAGAAGCCAGGAAAGATGTGCCAAGGAATTTTCTTCCATGACAACAACTCACCTGCCCATTCTTTAAAGGTAGCAAGAAATCTGCTGGGAAAGGTAGCTCCATCCACCCTACAGACCTGCACTTGTCCTTCAGATTTCTGTTTGTCCCTCAAACCCAAAGAACATTTCTAAGGAACACAATTGTGTTCTGATGTAAATGGAAGAGTGCAGAATTCTTTAGGAAAAGGTTAAAGCGATGGGAACAGCCTTCCGAAGTGTATATAGATGTAAATGGAGGCAATGTCTAGAAGGAAAGGCTTCATATTTTGATATATTTTGTTTAATAAAAATTACTGTATTTTAAAAAATCATTTTATAGGGGGGGTCCTACAACTCATCACCATCCATCTATCCATCCATCCATCCATCCATCCATCCATCCATCCATCCATTGTGTCTAGCAGATTTGTTGCCATCATCATTTTCAAAACATTTTCTTTCTAATTGAGCCCTTGATATCAGCTTCTCATTTTTCCCCTTTCTCCCCTCCCCTCCCTTCCTCATGAACCCTTGATCATTTATAAATTATTATTTCTCATGTCTTACACTGACCAATGTTTTCCTTCACCCACTTTTCTGTTGGCCATCCCCCTGGGAGGGGGTTATATGTAGATCGCTGTGATCGGTTCCCTCTTCTCCCCCCGTTTTACCCTTACCCTCCTGGTATCGCTACTCTCAATATTGGTCCTGAGAGGTTTATCTGTCCTGGATTCCTGTGTTTCCAGCTCTTATCTGTACGCGTGTACATGTTCTGGTCTAGCCGGATTTGTAAGGTAGAATTTGGGGTCATGATAGCAGTGGGGAGGAAGCATTAAAGAACTAGAGGAAAGTTCTGTGTTTCTTTAGTACTGCAGTGCATCCTGACTGGCTCCTCTCCTCCCCGCGACCCTTCTGTAAGGGGATGTCCAGTTGCCCACAGATGGGCTTTGGGTCTCCACTCTGGACTCCCCATCATTCACACTGATATGATTTTTTGTTCTGGGTCTTGGATGCCTGATACCTGATCCCATCGACACCTTGTGATTGCACAGACTAGTGTGCTTCTTCCATGTGGGCTTTGTTGCTTCTCAGCTAGATGGCTGCTTGTTTACCTTCAAGTTTTTAAGACCCCAGATGCTATATCTTTTGATAGCCAGTCACCATCAGCTTTCTTCACCACATTTGATTATGCACTGGCTTTGTCTTCAGTGATTGTGTGGGGAAGGTGAGCATCATGGAATGCCAGTTTAATAGAACAAAGTGTTCTTGCATTGAGGGAGTACTTGAGTTGAGCGAGGTCCAATGTCCATCTGCTTCCTTAATACTAAACCTACAAATATATGCACATAGATCTAGTTCCCCATCATCATATATAAATGTGCTTACATATGTACATGCCTGTATTTAGACCTTTATAAATGCCCTTTGCCTCCTAGTTCTTTTCTCTATTTCCTCTTACTTTCATTTTATCCCACTATCATGTTCAGCCTTCATTTAGGTTTCAGTAATTCCTCTCGGTTACATTCCCTTGATCAAACCCTACCAGCCGTCCTACACTCTCCTCACCATCAATTTTGGATCACTTGTTGTTCCCTTGTCCCTGGGTTTGTTAAAACCCACTTCCTTTCCTTGCTCCCATGTCCTCCCCACCATCCCCTGCCTAATCATCAGTCCTGTTGTTTCCTCCTCCAGATTATGTATCCTGCCTATTTTGATAGACATGCAGAGATAATAATATGCACAGAAACAGAGCAAAACAAAGCAACTAAAGAAAACAAAACAACAACGAAAAACCAAGGACAAAAAAAGAAAAACCTAAATAGTTCAAGGTCTGTTTGTTGATCTTTAGGCATGTTTTCTGGGGGAAACTGCTGAGGTGCCACACTCTGTCCCAAGGTTCATTTTTGGTCTTCCCTTGGCACTTCATTGCTCTGCTGCCCTTGCTACTCTGATGCATGCCCTTAGAGTTTCACCCTGGTGTGGTGGGATCAGAGTGGGCACAATTCCTGCACTGTGTCTCCAGTGTTGTCTCCTGTAGGGTTATGGGTCAATGAGGGATGTCATGTCTTCTAATGGGGCTGGCCCTCTGGTCCTCTCTGTCCATTGGCTGCTCTGAGCAGGAATATTGTCCTCAAGGCTTGGTGGGCTAGGATGTGCTCCACTCTCTCTTCCTCCCCTTCATTTGCTCCTGTCCTGTGTGCTCTGATCAGATATGTCCCTCTCCCTGAGCTGTATATTCAGTGCTGTCCTCTGAAGTGAATTCTTCTGGGGTAGGGGGTTGTCCACGTAGTTGGTATGGGGGAAAAGACGATTCTTTCCTCCATTTAACTACTTTGGCTCTTTTTCATTTGATTTGGTAAAAGCCAAATGAATATAACCATAGGGGTTTATTTTGGGACAGTATTTTATTTAACTAAGTGCTCATGATGATCTTTTTAGTCTTGAAAATAATTTGTTTTACATTGGTTAAAATATTTTGAAGTTATTCTTGGGTACCATGAGCATGTGGACAATTTACATGTTTCTCAAATATCTGTTACTCCAACAAAAATGTACATGTATATATTTTTCCCCATCCTCATATATATATTTGCATGTACATGTTTTTGTCTAGACCTCTATAAATGTCCTTTGCCTCCCAGCTCTTTCCTCTCTTTCCCTCAACTTTCCTCCTGCCCCACTACCATGCTCCGTCCCCACCTGGGTTACAGCTATACCTCTTTACTTTGCCTTACCCTTGATCATTCCCTACCAGGCCTGTCACTCCCCCCTCACCACCAATTGTACATGTATATTAAAAGTATTTTTCTATAAGTAATTTCTAAGGTAGTAGGTGATCATCATAGAGAATATACTTTTTTCATGTTTAAGAAGTCATTACACATCCCTTATTTATAGCTTCTATCCTCAGAATATAGGAAAGGATGTAAAATAAATTCTTTTTACGTGGAAAATCTTTGAAATCCCTAAATGATGTTCTGTTAAAGAATAATGGTTAAACATTGAAAGTGCTGCAGGACAGAGCCAAATAAATTCTACTGTTCTTTGGGAACAACAGTGAGCCACATAAATACCACAAATCAAGGAAGGGGATTTCCTGACTTCTGCTTCCAAGTAATTCCAATAAATGAAGGAGGAAGTGATTTTCCTTTTATAAAAATGTATTGTTGGCAAGAGTAGTGCCCTTTTGCATTTTAAATACATGCACACTAATATTTCTAAACTTCATAAACCTCTGAGGGTTTTGTCCGTCTTAACAGGCAGAATGTTAAATTGTGCCAATACAAAGTCACTCTTTGGTGGTGGAGAGAATTCAGAACCAGGGGGGTGACGCCTTACCAAGAGGGAGGGAAACAGCCAGGCATAAACACTGGTCTGGGCGGGATCTCTTTGCCCTAGCAGAATCAACATTCTCTTTGGACTTTGAAAACGCATTTGCATTCCATCCCACTGACTTCTTAACCATGAGTCAGGGGGCAAGTTTCTTAGCTTCTCTAAGCCCCAGCTTATTCCTTCCAGATAACAATACTCGAGTGGCAGTTGTGCTTTGAGGATTAAACTAAGGCACCTAGTCCTCTGCTTAGCACATCATTTATATTCAGTGGCTGCCAGATCCCTTCCCAGTTTCGCCCAATCCTCCCCCATTGGGGCCCAGCTTTCTGGAGCTGGAGAGCACACGCCACAGCAGGAGCTCATCCATCGGTTCTTCCTCGTTTTGGTCAGTACAGACGGATAGAGGGCTGAGAAGTCCTGGACAACATCTGAGCCTGGGGATCAGACTCTAGGATAAGAAACTAGTTCAGCAGGAAGTGTGCACGGTCAGCCCCTTACGGATCGTATGCTCAAGGTGTCCAATCCCATCCCACATGTCTAATACCTCAAATGTCACTTGATGGCAGAAGTCTCTCTGGGGAACTCGGTGAAAACAGTACCCGGCTGTAGTGGGAGGCTGACCTGAGAACACCTCTTAGTCTTTCTCTGTCCTTCTTTGTCCTCCTGTAATTCAATTATGTCCTCCCTTACTGCGGCTTTTAAATTCAAAGACACTTATTATTAGTGTCTGTCACCTTAAATTACCAGATTCTAGCCCTCTCCACTCCCTCTTGGCTTTGTGAAAGGGTTCTGCCTATTTAAGTTGCTTCGGGTTCCTCCTCTCTGCTCCCAGCACACACCTGCCCTTCCACAATTAATTTCATTCCTCAAGGCCCCAGGATGAAGTCCAGATTCTCTGTTTACTGGGAAGCTTCCCAACCCCTTGTTGGCAAACAGCAGAATCACAGATCTGTGTGCAGAATATCTAAATGTACTTTTAGGATCCTTCATGGGGGCGGGGGGGAGTGAATATCTTTATTTTTTCGACTATCTCCCCAAACATAGCATAATCTCCATCAATTAGGCTGCTCATACTAATTTCTAAGGCTATTCTCAGCATTGCTTCCAGTCTATTGGAGAACAACAAGAAGGGTTGTCATTGTTGCCAGCTGCCCCTGACTCATGCTGCCAATTGGTCCCCGTATATTTTTATCACTCCTTTTATGTTTTCATCACAAGTGTATTTTTATCACTACTTCCACCCTACGGAAGAACAACATGAGGGTTGTCCCTGTTGTTGCTGATTGGCCCCTGACTCATGGTGACCCTTTGTCTCACAGAAGGAAACGCTGCCAGGTCCCATTCCCATGATTGCTTGCAGATCGGGCTGTAGTGATCCAGAGTTTTCATTGATTTTGGGGGAGTAGATTGCTAGTCTTTTCTTCCTAGTCTAGAAGCTTCCCTGAAATCCATTACGAGTCCTAACATCTCAGCCTCCACTCCAGACAGATGGGAATGGAGAATGAGGGGCATTACCTGGGTATCAAACCCAGGAAGGGTCATTCAATAGTGTTAGGTCAAATTTCCATATTTATATGTTTTGTGAAGTTGTCATAGGCTCGCTGTGGATTAGGACCGACGATGGCGCCTAAGAACAGTATATGGAAAATAGGAAGTAGCATCCCTATGCTTCATCAAAGTCAATTCTAGATACAGTGAAGTCCTAATCTATCTGGTACCATGAGGCAAAGTACAGAAGAATTTGGAGCCAATAGCAATGGTTTAATAATTAGTGTATTACACTACATCATCTCTCATCTGGGTGACTATGTAGCTTTGCGAGCAGGTTTCTTATGTCCTGTCTTGTCCTCTCCAGTCCATCCCTCAAATCACTAAAATGCTCTCAGCTGAGATTTTTACTGTATTCCCCAGCCTTAAAAGCCTCCCATGGCTCCCCATTACCGTTGGTATGAAATCAAAACCCCCAACAGAGCCTGACTCCTGCTCAGGTCTCTAGCCTCATCTCATAGTGTAACTCACCGCCTTCCCCCATAATCCCCTGCACAGTACGCCCCAGTTCCTCTGCAGGTCTTCAGTTCAAGCACCCAAGGCTTTCTCTGATCACAAGACCTTTGCATGACAGTCTCTCAAACAGGATCTTTCTCCTTGCCCCACTTCATTTGAATAATTCCTTCTTATCATTCAGGTGCCACTGAGGAGTGGTCTTTCCTGTGGAAAATGACCTCTGCCACCCCAAAGTTGGATGAGGAGCACCTGCTACAATCTCCCTTATCGACTTGCAGCTTCACTTACTTTGCTAGTCAGGGAGACTAGAGAAATTCATAGACTCATGTGAATAAGGAGGAGGCTTACATACAAGAGCAATTGAATATTGAGAAAACATCCCAGCCCAGTCAAGATCAAGTCCATAAGTCTGATATTAGCCCATATGTCCGATACCAGTCTATAAAGTCCTCTTCAGACTCATGAAACACATGCAATGATGCTGAATGCAGGAAGATCACAGGTTGGAAGTCTTCTGGATCCAATGGTGTTGTAAGCATCTTAGCTAGCACTGGCAGGGGTCTCCACGTGGCTTTTCCAGGTCCAGGGTTCTGAAGGCATCAGGGTTGGTCCATGTGGCTTTCTCCTCAGGGATGTTTTACAGGGAGTCAGCCTTGTCAGTAGAGTCTCCAAGGAAGTGAGGAGAGAGATAGGAGGAGAGAGAAGAGGAGAGAGAAGAGGAGAGAGGGAGAGAGAGAGAGAGAGAAAGAGAGAGAGAGAAGAGAGAGGGAGAGAGAGGAGTGTCTCCCGCCTCCAAGGAGGAAATATCAGAGTTGCCAGAATTCTCAGGAGAAGACCATGCCCACACAGAGGCCTCGATATGTTGATAGCCAGCCCAAACTCCACCCCTTCACTCATAATCTTCTCAAACTGGCACCAGATTATGTAACTATCATACTTAATATTACTGCATGTCAAATTGTATGGTAACTGATAGGTTATTTCACTCCATTATTTTCTCCCCAACCATGAGAGCAGGAATTGCATCTTTATCTGATTGATCATTGTTATATCATTATTGTTCAGCATAGTGTTGTGTAGGCATTCCGTTATTTATTAAACAAATGATTTATGATGCCATTTCCTAATTTTCTTTTCTCCTTAATGCCAATAACTAGACTATGAAGTATATATGCAGTTTGATTAGCAATTATACCTGTTGAAATATATTATTTCTGAAATGTTTTCGTGACACCAGAGCCTCCCAAACAGGCAGGGCCAAGTGAGTCTTTGTCGCTGTGGTGGCTGCTGCTGCTGCTTCTCCTGTGCCTGCCCCCTCCTTTTGCTTCACAATCCTTTCAGAATGCCAAAGCATTCTAAGCACAGAGTAGGCTGTGCTCGGATTTTGCTTGCAAGCCATAGGTTGCCAAGTCCTGCACTAGAACATATGATATGAGTTTGGTGGGTTTTGAAATAGAATATGATATACCTCACATATGAATATGATATATGAATCGAATATGAATTTGATATAGCTCAAACTCATTGCCATTGAGCCAATTCCAGTTTATAGCAACCCTATAGGATAGAGTAGAACTGTGCCAGTGGGTTTCCAGGGCAACAAATCTTGATGGGAACAGAAAGCCTCATCTTTCTCCCATGAAGCACCTGATGAGCTTGAACTGCTGACCTTGAGGTTAGCAGCCCAACTCATAACCCGTGGGCTCTCAGCCAATACTACATCATTCGTGGCTCATTGTAAGCTGAGGACATTAGGTTGACTAGGGTTTCCACTTGGCACATTGGAAATTGAAGCACTTGGCACATTGGAAATTGAAGCACAGGAGTTCTCTGCTTTCCCAAAGGCCATACTCTGTGTGGTAGACCTCCCATCTGTGACTGTCTACCCAGATGTGTTTTAAATTGCTCCTGAAGTCTTTTCTCTTTGTAAATAATCATGGGAATGTTCTGGGGAAAAGTAGAATAAAAGCAACTAAGTTTGTTACTGCAATTATCAAAAACATTGTTCACATTTTCCAGATGCTAATGTTTAAGGGACAGCCCAGAACCAGGTCCATTGGATCAGAATGCTTGGCTTGAGCTGAAGCGTGCTGGCAGAAGGACTTGCACCAGGCCTCTCCCAGGAGTGAGAGGTCAGTGACACATCCCGGCCAGAGTCGGTGGCAGCAGACTTCACCTGGAGAGGAATCTGGAGTGATGGAAATTTGTGATCGTTGAACCCTGGCAGCTGGTTCTCCATCGTGAGCTACAGATTCTGAAAGGAGTCCCACATGTGTCCCATTTTTCTTCCACTGGAAGATCTGTTTCATGACTTTTTAAAGAGAAATATAATGTGCTTTAAGGGCTGCTTGAGTGGTTTTTTAATGCCCAGCAGGTGAATAAAAACAACTGTGGATGCCCAGTGAGTTCATTTACGTGGCGGAAGTGGAAGGCCGAGCTTCTGTTTGAACACTCTTAAACGTATAAAATAGCATTTGAAATCAAGGCAGACCAGGCACATTTTTTATGTTGATCCTTATTAGCTCCTTTATCAAACAGCTAAACTAGACAGACAAGAGAGGAGAAAGTCTTTTATATTCGTCCTGTAGGAACTCTCTTCCTGGAGATGTTGGGGTTAGGGATCGGTTCCATCTCATAGCCCCCCAACGTACAACAGAAGGAAGCAGTTCTTGGGCCTGACCATCCTCAGAATGGTTCTGTTTGAGCCCATTTGTGCAGTCACGGTTTCAGTCCATCTGGTTGGGAATCTCCCCCTTTCATGCCTGTGTCGTCCTTCTACAGCATCCATCCGCATACACATCCTTCTACAGCATCCATCCGCATACACATCCTTCTACAGCATCCATCCGTATACACATCCTTCTACAGCATCCATCCGCATACACATCCTTCTACAGCATCCATCCACATACACATCCTTCTACAGCATCCATCCGCATACACATCCTTCTACAGCATCCATCCACATACACATCCTTCTACAGCATCCATCTGTATACACATCCTTCTACAGCATCCATCCACATACACATCCTTCTACAGCATCCATCTGTATACACATCCTTCTACAGCATCCATCTGTATACACATCCTTCTACAGCATCCATCCATATACACATCCTTCTACAGCATCCATCCACATACACATCCTTCTACAGCATCCATCCGCATACACATCCTTCTACAGCAACCATACGTATACACAACAGTGACCTGCTGCTTCTACTTCCCCTCTCATTCTGCCCTCTGCTTGAGGAGGCCAGAGCAGTCCCAGCTCCAAATCCCCAAAGTGCACTGTCTTCCAAAGGTCGCTGCATTCCAAGCAAGCCAGATAAGTTTAGAGCGTTCCCATTAGTGAGTCATGCTGACCAAACGTAATTTCTCTGTATTTCTTGATATAACTTTGAAATCTTCTTTCCCTTTTCTATCTTTTCCCTTTTACATCTGCAAATGACTTGCCAAACCAAGACTCAAAGCTAGCCAGCTCTTAGTGCGGGAACGGTTGGTAATTTCAGAAACCTGTGAGCTGAACGTCTGTGAGCAGACAATGGGCTCAAAGATCACTTTTCCGTGTCAGTAGGAAATGCACATTTGCAATTCTGTCAAGCCCTCCGTGTTACTTTTTAAAGATCTCCACACACTCTTCCTCGTTTCTTTTTTTGCAAGGCAAGGCGCTCCACCTTGAACATAGTTACAACTTAGAGACCCAACCGAACATGGTAGAAATGATGGTGTGTCACTTTCAAGAGTGGGTCCTAAACGCCCCTGTGGCTTCAACCTTTCTCGGGCTCAGATCACTTATGCTAGGGGGAGTTAGCTGCCCGTCGGAAAAGTCCGCAAGAACTCCCATGGAATGGTCCCCGGGCAAGGATCTTACGGCCAACAGCTATGCGAGTCAACCGACCTGGAAGCAGTCTTCATCCTGGGGTCACCTGCAGTCGACTGCAGGCCCAGGGAGCATTTTGACTGCACCTCTTGAGACACCCTAGGCCTTCCCACCCAGGGAGGCCGTTATTGAACTCCGGACCCCCGGAAACCCCGTCAGATAACATGGGCGTGTTGCTTTGTTGCTGGTACTTGTCACTAGGTGGGGTCCGAGACGCCCAAGGACACAAACAGTGCCCAATTCCAGACCATCTTCCTGATAGCTGGTCATTTAGGTTCCTGGGTTGTTTGTTTTAAGCCACTACATTTGGGGGGATAATTTGCAATGATAGATAGTGGACTCACCCACGTGTAACCTTTTGTAGGAAAGGGCTCACAAACCATTATTCATCTTATAAACAAGATGTGTGGTTACTTCATTGTCCTACATGTCTGCTTTTTCCCCCAGTGGCTCTTTGGGCTCTGTATTAAAGTCTTTTTTGTGTGTTTCTGCCTATGTCATCCACCTCCTATAGTTTCTGCTTTGGGGAAGCTGTTCCTCTCTTGTTACAGAGATACTCCTGATTGATAGACCTGCAGAGGGAATTGTGTTTCATACTTTGAAACGTCCTTCTTTGTCTCAGTGCTTTGTACCTAAAAGCTACCTTGTCTGATATTAGGATTATTACCCTTGCTTTTTTAATTTGCATTTCCCCATTCTTTTATTTTAGACTGTTTGCTCATTCTTTTATTTTATTCTGTTTCTTTCTTCTATCTGGAGCTCTGGTGGCCTACTGGTTACACATTGGGCTGCTAACTACAAGGTCAGCAGTTTGGAACCACCAGCCCCTCTGAGGGCTATCCCAATAAAGAGTTACAGCCTTGGCGACTCACAGGGGCAGTCCTGCTCGGTCCTAACAGATCCCTTTGAGGCAGAACCAGCTCGATGGCAATAGGTTTGGTTGGGGAGTTTTCATTTTTTATTATTAAGAGATCATTTTATTGGTGACTCTTACAACTCTTGTTATAATCCATACATCAATTTGCATCAGGCATGTTTGTACATAGGTTGCCTTCATTCTTTTATAGACATTTACTTTCTCTTGAGTCCTTGGTATTAGCTCCTCTTTTTTGTTCCCTCCCTACTCCCTTATAGTCCCCTGATAGATTATAAATTATTATTATTTTCATTTCTCACACCGATCACTGTCTCCCTTCCCCCATGTTTTCTGTTGTTCCTCTCCCTGGAGAGGGGTGTATGGTTATGTGTTGGTCATTGAGATTGGTTCCCCCTTTCTCCCTTCCTCTCTTTCCTTTCTTCCTACCCTTCTGGTATCACTATTTTCACTCCTGTTCCTCGATTCTGTGTGTCATGAGCCCCTATCTCTTATCTGTACCTGTGTACATGCTCTGGTCCAGTCTGAATTGAGATGCAGCACTGGGGTCATGATGGTTGGTGTGAGGAAGCCTCAAGGAACCAGAGGAATATTGTGTGTTTCATCGATGCTTTACTGTACCCTGGTTGACTCATTCCTTTCTGTGGCTCCTCTATTGGGGGGGGGGGGATTGAGCCATTGTCTATAGATGGGCGTTGGGTCTCTGCTCTAATCCCCCTCATTATCAACAATATGTTTTTGTTTGTTATGTGTTTGCTGATGCCTATTACCCAGTCCCAATGACTCCTCATGATTGTACAGGCAGTGTGCTTCTTCCATGTGGGCTTGTTGCTTCTCTGCTGAATGACCGCTTGTTTAACTTCAAGCCTTTAAGACCCCAGGTGCTATATCTTTTAATAGCAGCCACCATCCGCCTTCTTCACCATATTTACTTATACACTCATATTGTCTTCAGCGATTGTGTCAGGAGGGTGAACATCTCAGACTGCTAATATGTTAGAACAAAGTGTTCTTGTGTTGAGGGAGGGTATGAGCAGAGGCCCGAAGTCTATCATCTACTACCTCAGTGCATTGCCATATAAATATATGTACATAGGCCAATACCTCTATTTTTGTGGATTAGTATATTTACATATATAACAGCTATGCTTATACCTCTATCCATTGTTTTGTTTCCCAGGTCCTTCCTCTGTTTCATTTTACTTTCCTCTTGCCGCACCATCACTTTCCCCCTATTTCTGCCTCTTAGTACTTCCTCTTGGCTAGTTTGCTGTTGCTCTGACACCCCCAGGATCTATCTCTATCTTCTCCTTGTTGTTGACTCTGATTCCCTAGTTGTTCCCTGGTCTTTGGTGCTGTCTGTTTCCTGCATCCTTCTCTTGATGTCCTCTCCTGCCAAGTCCCCACTACCACCACCACTACCACCCCATCCCCAGGGACCATCAGTCCCTCTGCTTTCTCCTCGGGCTTGTTTCCCATGCCTATCTTATATAAGTAGGCAGACTATGACATAATCCCAACAAAAAGATTGAAAAAAGAAAAGGAGAAGAAAAAAAAAAGGGAAGAAATATACATAATTCCAAGTCTGTTTGCAGTCCTTCATGACTATCTCCCCACAGGACATGGGGGAGGAGCTTTCTTATATATAAGTACAGAGTTGGGTTTTACTTTGGGCACCAGTCTGAAAATATTTTTCTTTTAACAGATAATCAATCCCACTTATATGCACAGATGCAGCTGCTGCTTGGTCCCAATACTGCCATACTTCTATAAACAGAACATATTTATAGGTACATGATCTTTCACAAAACTGTTCATTTCCTTTGCTCTTCATTGTTTTGCTTGTGTTTCTTTTAATTGTGGCAAATACGTGTGTAACAAAGCATTTGCCATGTCCGCGTTCTTCACATGTGCCATTTAGGAGGACTAATTATATCATGTTGTAAAAACATCCTATTAACTGTTTCCAGATTTTTCCAACCCAGGTGATTCTTACTTCTACCCAAGTCTGACCACTGGGGCAAACTGAGACTAACCAGGGGATCTTGTTAAAATGTAGATTCTAATTCAGTATGTCTGGGGTGGGAAGGCAACTTCTCAGCAGGAGGTCAAACGAAAATGAACCAATTTGAAACTTTGCGTTAAATGATTTCCTCTAACTCCCACTTGGGAGCAAGGATGGCAAAACTTGTCCTCCTGTACTTAGGACATGTTATCAGGAGAGACCAATCCCTGGAGAGGACATCATGCTTGGTAAAGTAGAAGGGCAGCAAAAAAAAAAAAAGGAAGGCCCTCCATGAGATGGGCTGACAGTGGCTGCAACAATAGGCTCAGCCATCAGCACAATGGTGAGGATGGCCCAGGCCAGGGGCTACGGTTCATTCTGTGAACACAGGGTTGCTAGAGGTCGGAGCTGACTCATCAGCGCCTAACATCAGCTCGCACCAATGAGGTAAGGAGCTTACTCCATTCCTCCTGCTCCTCTCATTCTAAAAGGGTTATTACTACATTGTTATTGTGGGTTGCCACAAAGTCGATGCTGATTCGTGCACACCTGAGGGGGGGTGTCCAGAGGAGAACTACTTTACAGGGTTTCCAAGGCTGTGACTTCAGAAACAGATATCCAGGCCTGGACTTCAGAAGTGGGTTCACACGACGAACCTTTCAGCTTGTGCTTAACCCTGCGTGCCACCTGGGACATTGTTCAAGTACATAGATTTTTTTTAGATACTCTCCTTACCCATATTGCATTGGGCAAATCAGCTGTGTAAGACCTCTTTAAAGGGTTAAAGAGCAAAGACGTCATTTGAGGACTAGGATGTGCCTGACTCAAGCGTGGTATATTTAATAGCCTCGTAAACACGTGAAAGCTGAGCAATGAACAAGAAGGCAGGAGAAGAATCGATGCATTTGAATGATACTGCCGGGAAGCGTATTGCAAGTACCACGGGCTGCCAGAAGAACAAGCCCGCCTCGGCTCAAGGACGTCCAGAATTCTCATCCACATCGAGGGTGATCTTCGCACATGTTCTCAGGAGAGATCAGTCCCCGGAACAGGACATCCTACTTATTGTTGTGATGCTGATGGATTCCCGTAGAAGATATCTTTCTTGGTAGAGGTCATTGAAAATTGAACGACCCTCACCTAGATCGTTCGACACTGGCTACAGCAACGGGCTCAACAGGTAACCACTGTGAGGACGCAGCAGGCGGGGGCGATGTTTCCCTTCAATGAGCCTCATGTGCGTAGGGTCACTGAGAGTTGGGGCAGGTTCAAGGGCACCTGAGGATAATAAACTCCTTACTCCACCCAAACTTTGCTTTAGTCTTAGACTACATTTCCTATCTTCCATGTTCACCACCAGTGTCTTTGCTGACGTTCTCTCCATTCTCTTTTGGCTGTCTGCACAAGATTCCCTGGTTCCTTTTGATTTCCCTGGGTGCATAGTTCACGGGGGATTGCCTTGCAGGAGCTGTTGCTCTGCTGGGGTCTGAGTTGGAATGTTCTTGAGAACTCTGAGGCCAGATCATTGTTACTGTTTGAAAGACTTGGTCTTTCGGCCAGCGAGCTGGGTGATGGTTTTCCCCTCTTTGCATCAAAGTACCCTTTTCTAAAATGTATCCACTTTGAGTCTCTACAACTTGGTACTCCTTTAATGTAGACATTCAGCTCTTCCTTTCTTTAGGGAGAGAGCTATTGAGTCAATAGCATACCTTGAAGATATCCAGAAATGGATCTGATTTGTGCACTGGATCTTATCTGTTGGACTTCTACATCCCTTCATTTCTCTTTGATCCTTTAGTCTCTTGATCTCATTGCCTTGGCTTGTCTTATTTCCATTCGCTAGGCCCCACACGGTGCACTTGCGCTGCGCTAGTCTTTTGTCTGGTTTGTGCAGCCACGGACTGGGAGACAAAGGTTTGCATGCAGGAAGTTTCTTGTCCGGTACCTTGGGATCAATAGGAGGAGGATTTAATGGGGGGAGGAGGTGAACTACAATGAGTGGCATGCTGGTAAATGGTTCCCAGCCATTTGTAGCATTTGCTTATTTCTAGTACACAGGTACTTCCTCATGGCTGATTTTAAGCCCCCAACATGACATCAGTGAACAGGGAGCAGGGAAGAAACGCATAGGAGCACCTCCGTAGATAGCAATGGACACAGCCCCGGGATCACAGGCAATAGCAAATACAGTAAAAGAATTAGGAAGTGATACATATTTAGAACCTTGGTTTTAAGTGTAATTAAAAAATCACTTTATTGGGGGCTCTTACAGTTCTTTTTTTTCAATTTTTAAAAATGTTTATTCACATTATTCATAACATTTTTCAAGGAATTTCAATTAATATCTCACAGAACACACATATAAGTATTTTCAACAAACTCTACCTAGATCCATGGTAATATAGTGAAACTTGTGAGAGCCAGAACTCAGTCAATTGCCTTGTTTTATTGAAACTTGAAGGTTTTCTCCTCTGACAGGATGCAGTCTTTTTTTTTTTTCAGGACATTTTTATTGATTTATCACACTGTCTCCGTCAGGAAGAGCTGCGCATGAGTGGGGACACTGGGCACCAGCTGCCTGACATCCGTCACTGGGGTGGCAGCAGGACTCAATGAGCAAGGCTGGTGATGCCAGGCTGTAAGAACTCTCAGGGAAGTGCCCTGGGGGCACTGGCGCCCACTCCTGGGTGAGCTGGGGCATGCAGGTCACAGAGAAACGTGGCCACCTTGCCCTGTGTCCACAGAATGTTTTCCTGGGACCTCAAGCAGGTGGTGGGGTTTACTCAGCTCCCCCCAGCCCGACCCCGGGCCCACAGAGAAAGGTGCTCACTCCCCACCAGGGGCACCAGCCTGCCGCTCAGGACCCCCTTCTGCACTCATGGGTCTGTACGATTATGCAAGGACCAGGGGGGCACAGCAGGCAGGATGGAGACTTTTAGATGGACACCCATGGGGAAAGGGGGTGAGAAGATGAGGACTGATGGACACAGGTGGGCAGCAAGCCCATAGCCTGTGCAGATGCTGTCTGGCGCAGCGAGAGCCACGGTGCTCTGAACACAGCTAAGACAGACCCCTCTGGGGCTTGAGTCTCAGATGAGTTTTAAAAGGACACTGGAATTCTTCGTCCACTCACAGGGACCCTGCACGCATCCACACCCAGCTTCTTGGCCTTGAGGGACAGCAGGCCACAGCTACATGGCGCCGTCAGGCGGCCCCCTCCTGACCCAGGCCTCGCACCCGCAGCTGGCCTCAGGCCAGTCCACCCCACCAGGAAAGAAGGCACAAGAAAGAGCAGGGCAGGGCAGGTGGTACAGGCCCGTGGGCTGTCCTCCAGCCACACCAGCCACTCAGACAAGCCATTCAGTCTAGTCACCCAGCTGCAGGGCCCCAGAGAGCTTGGGGGGGGGGGGGGTCACAGCAGGCAGAGGCTGGGCGGAGTCATTCCAGGGCGGCCAGCTGCTCAATGGCAGAGCGCACCTTCTTGGCGCTTTCTTCAAACTCCTTCTGCTTGTTGCTGGTCTCCTTCGCAATTTTGCTCTTGGCTCGCTCTTTGTCCAATTTCAAGAATTCGCTCAGGGTCAACTCTTCAAACTGCTTCTTGACAGAAAGGAAGGCACAGCCAGACGAGTGCTTTTTATGTTCCTCTATGGGGTCATCATCCAGCTCCCAGCCTTCCGGCTCCTTGAAGCAGAAGAAGCACTGGGCCAGGTCGGGCTCATTCTCCGTGGGGCAGTGGATGAAGCCACCCTCGGCCATCTGCTCCGGGGTACAGGAGCAGCCTTCTAAGAAAGGCCAGTTCTTGAACGTTGAGATGCGGTGAGCCTTGAGATACAGCTGCCAGGCCCGAGGCAACTTAGGGGCGCTCATGCCGCCGCCCAACGAACCCGCGATTCACGATGCAGTGTTAACATTTTTCTATTCCTCTCTCAGTGAAAAATATCCCAAAGTTTTCTGCTTTAATGGGTCTCAACTTCACACAGGTTCTGGCACTCACTGCTTTGACCATGTAGAGAAATGGGCAATAATATTCATGCTATTTTTTGTCTCTAGAATACTGTTATTGTTATGTGACAGCGCTTTTTAAGATGATTGAACTATTGAATTTACATGATATGTGAATTATATTCGGTAAACTCTTTAAAGGAAATTAAAAAGAACCTTCTTTGAAAAATATAACCAACAGATTCCGTATTATTCCCTAGAAAACTTAAACTGTCATAGCATTGTTAATGTCATTTTCATTATGAAGAACAGCAATGTCTTTTACTTTATCTGATACAATGTCTGTTATCTGGGAAGTTTTCTGTATTATAGAGAATCAATCATCATTAGCAATTACAATAAGGTCCATGTATTTAAAGGAATTAATTTAACCATAAAAGTTCACAAAGTTTTAATTTACATTTATAATATATCTTAGCATTTGTATTAGACACTTTCTGTAAGTGATTTACCAGACATTACAATATATCCCTATTAACACTGGAATAGTTGAAAAGAAGTTGCAGGATGTGAAATAACTGTAAGGTGAAATTTTTCTGATATTAAGAATTTGAATGCTATGTCAGCCATCTTGTATATGTTAAGCTTCCAGGAATCACTTGTGTTTCCAATTATTTTCCAAAGTCAAAGCTTTTAAAAAAATCATTTTATTGGGGGCTCATACAACTCTTATCACAATCCGTACATACATTGTGTGAAGCACATTTGTACATTTGTTGCCGTCATCATTCTCAAAACACTTTCTTTCTACTTGAGCCCTTGATATCAGCTCATTTTCCCCATTGCCCACCTTTGAAATGTAATTTATTGCATTTGAAACTTACAGAATTTAAGCTTTGATATAGGGCGTCACAAAGTCGGTGAAAAATCCCATGTCTTTTCAGTCTATTTTTCCACGAGCCTTCTGTAGTGAACAATGTGCTTGTGACGTGCTTCCGCATCCAATAGGTAGCTCTCCCTGGCCAGTGCAAGACACCACTCACCAGAAGCCAGCTGGCCTCCGGTGGGGAGCGCAGCCTGCGCTGAGGAGGTTCTCGTTGACCAGTGGAGCTTTCTAGAGAAGGGCTCTGATGACTGCTCTTAGCCCCTGGCTTTACCAGCCCCTTGGGGCCTGCCTGCCTGCCCTGGCAGCACGCCGCAGTTTAGTGTTTACCTCTCAGGTGATTTAATTTCTTCTTCCACCCCAAATTCTTTCTGTTTTCATTTCATAATGTCCCATTCCATCTCTTCTGTAAGGGTTTGCATTTCTGTTCCGTGTGATTCTTTTACATCTGCAATAGCCTATTTGCTCATTTGAAATCTTAATTTAGAAAATGATGTTCATTATCCCTCTGGCCTGGGTCAGCTTTCCTTTTGAAGCATTTATTATATCTCCGGTGAAAGTGTATCCAGTGAGGCTTCAACAAGTTCCCCCCTCAATGAAGGCTCTTCCTTACTGTTCGTGGTAAACCAAGTTCTCATGGTTCCCAGTCTAGCTGTTTCACTCCGGCGAACGTGACCTCACTGGCCTCCAACGTTCTCATCTGCTTCAGAGGAGCTGCTTTCCATTTGGCCTGTAAGATTTTTGTTTCGTGAAGCTTTGTACTCAGCGGTGACATTGTTCACATTTTGAGCTAAACTTTTAGAGTGGTATCTTCTGGCGAGGAGGCTGGGGAATCCCCCCTGGTCGCATTGTGTCTAGTAAGTCTGGTGGTTTGGAGACTTTGACATTCTGTTCCACAAGGCTCTCCTTGTCATTGGGACCCATCTGCTGTGTCGCTGATCAGAATCAGTGGATCCTGGAGTTAGTCCTGTTGTGGGACACTTTCATCTGTCACAAATTGAAATTCAATGCTCTCTGTTACTAAGGCTAGCCACGAACCTATGGGCAGAGGGGATGCACCTGAGGCTTAATCTATGCGTGGATCCTGCAGATGGATCTTGAACTTCTACTGTTATCCATTATGATGGATGCAGTCAGGTTAAAATGTAATATTGATCATTTTAACGCCCTTTTGACCCATTTAAAAGTTGTTTCCATTTGAAACGAGTGAAGGAGAAATACACGTGGATTAAGCCTCCGATTAATTCCCTCGGACCATAGAGCAGGGATGTGAACCGCCCTGCTGTCATGCACGGTGCGTCGGGAGGTGGCTTACAGCAGATGTGCGCCCTACCTCCAAATCAGTGCTGACTCGTGGCGTCCTTACAGGCAGAGTAGAACTGCCCCTATGGGTTTCCGACCCTGTGACCCCTGATGGGAGCGGAAAGCCCGTCTCCCACCCAGCACCTGGTGGTGCCTTTGGAACTGCGGACTTTGCAGATCGCAAGCCAAAGTAACCACTACCCACCAGGGCTCCTCATGGCAGATGGAGTTAGGTTACATTTTAACACCTTATTCTTTGATCTCCCTTCTAACATATTTCAAATTTGTTCTAGTGCTTAATATTCTTTACTTTCTTTTCAATTGCGGATTTTCTCTGTTTTACTTTGTTATTGTTGGTAAGTGTTGTTTTGTATGCTTTTTTGTATACAAAATCTCGGATAACTACATCTACAGAGATGGTAACTAGATAAAAAGCTTCCTGGGGACCAGGGGTGTGAGGGGCGATGCTGGGAAAGTAGAGAGTGAGTGGGTTGGAAAGGAGGAACCAATTACAAGGATCCACATGTGACCTCCTCCCTGGGGAACGGACAGCAGAGAAGGGGGGGAAGGGAAACTCCGGATAGGGCAAGATATGACAAAATAATAATCTATAAATTATCAAGGGCTCATGAGGGAGGGGAGAGCAGGAAGGGAGGGGAAAAGAAAAAGAGGACCTGATGCAAAGGGCTTAAGTGGAGAGCAAATGCTTTGAGAATGATTGGGGCAGGGAATGTATGGATGTGGTTTATACAATTGATGTATGTATATGTATGGATTATGATAAGAGTTGTATGAGCCCCTAATAAAATGTAAAAAAAGGGGGGGGGAAAGCTTCCTGGGGAATGTCAGGAGGGGTTGGAGGGAAATTTGGAGATAATGAATACAAGACAGAAGACAATGTTCTAAAATTGATGGTTGAATTGTAGCAGAGGTGGATTATGTGCCAATTCAACTAGTTTTTAATTGAGATTCACATTTCTGTTGTTTTCCTTCTTATAGTAACTTTGTGTGGGTATGGAATTTTTGTCGTTGCTCTTCATGATTGAATATATTGGATTTTACTGCACCAGCTTTTAGCAGATAAAAAAGAACGAGGAGGGTTTGGCGGCTTTTACTTGGTTCCTCAGCTCAAGGGCTCCCTCTCCTGTTGATATAATGAATAGCAGTTTTCTTAATTTTGCCTTTTGGCGGTCAGGCTTGCTGTAGTTCCGCATTTCTCAAGGGGCGGGATAGTGCGGGGGAGGGGAGGGGGGAGGGGGGGAGTTCTGGACCGATCCAAGAGGGTAAGCGGGTGGGGGCTGCAAAAGCAGACACCTACACTTTATCCTAGATTATGGGCTCCAGTACAAAGTTTTTAATGGCCAGTAATTTTTTTTTTCTGGAAAGGGGGGCAGTACATCAAATAAGTTTGGGAGCACATGCTCTCTGTTTATTAGAGTCCTTATTTCAAAGACATCCACTCCACATTCATCGACATGACGAGGTTCCAAAGACCAGGCCGTTATGGGAATGCCATTACACAACTGCCCAGTCAAGTGGACACACCGCTTGAATCATCCCGGTTAGCATTGCTCGTCCTTCCCACCTCCACACGCATCACCAGCAGGCTGATCCTGTTAAGGCGCAGATTTTTCATATTACCCTAAGTATCAGATAACGAGATGGTCAATAGTGGGAGCAGGTGTACTTTCTTTCCTTCATTTACACTGACTGGTGTCTCTAAGGAGATGTCTCTTTCTCCCCAAAGGGGCACATTCCCAAGGCTGGCCGCTGTAGTCTCACGTCTTCCCCAAGGCCGTCTTTCTGACCCTGTAAGCTAGTGCAGACGCCCAGGCTTCGAACGCTCGGCAGGAATGAGCCCTTGTGGTGCTGGCTAGATTCCACGGAGACGGAGGCCTTCCATATCCACTACTCCTTCCAGCAGCTCCCATGACCTCGCCACCTTGTGGGGGTTCGGCCTGATGTCTAGGATATTGGCCTCGGTTTTCATGTAAATCAGAGCTTAGAGGATCCTCCTCCACCTTTTTATTGAACATATATTATGAGAATTTTCATTTGCTTTCCTTTTTTGGTTCGTTTTTAGGAGGTCTAGAGAGTCACGGGAACCCAGAATCCTATTCTTTCTTCGCTTAACATGCTGTTTACGCGCCTGTGTGCTGCGCGCACCTCTAGCGCGCTGCTGCTTTTAGCCGCCCCCGTTTCCTCTCCAGCCTGTGTGCAAGCCACTGCCTGATGAGAGCACGCGCGCGCGGCTTCCACCTCCCTGCTAACTGCTGCCCTGGACAGAGCTGCATAGCCCCTGCTATGTACTTGTTACGTTTCCTCCGTGAGAAATGCCTTGGTCCTTGGCTTCCCATGGGAAAGAATTCACTCGAAGCCTAGTTTGTGATCCAAGTGGGTTTTAATGAAGGATAGAAGTTTCGGGCGTTACAGGAAACTGAACACAGGCAGCCTCGTGGGGCAGCACACCCACGACGTGGCGCCCCTGAGGCCAGAGACAGACCTCAGTTGGACCTAACAGCATCTAGGAGGAGCTTCTTGGAAAAAGAGAGGATGGTCTCCTGGTTCAGGTTTTTGGGGGCCTGCAGTTGGGAGGTGTAGTCAAAGGTACTGGTTGACTTCATTGGCTAAACTAAGCCCACCTGGCCTAGATTGGGCCAATCCAGGTGTACCGCCCTTTCTCGGGGCCTGAATGTGGAGCATGCTCAGTAGACACCCCTGGCCCTTGCTCTGGCTACCTAACATACTCACATGTGAACCTACATGGCCATTTTTGGGGGGCTATGCACCCAGAAGATGAGACCTTGGGGTCACCAGGCACACACATACACACCCTGAACTTCGGTCATTGGGGTTGGTTGGAGCCCCGGAGCCCTGGTGGTGGGTGGTTAAGCGTTGCACTGCAAACTGCAAGGTCAACAGTTGGAAATGACCAGTGCCCACGGGCGTCTCCGAAACTCACAGGGCAGTTCGACCGCGTCCTGCGCGGTTGCTGTGAGTTGGCATGGACTGATGGCAGGGAGTTTGGTTTCTTGGTTGGTCTCCCAGCGGTGGGCCAGCAGCATAGCTGTCCCCCACTGTGTCCCAGAAGTGATTCTTCCCGCACATGCTTGCCCAGATTGAGGGTTAGCCACCTCTTCAGTGTTGCCCAGCAATCCCCTAGCCTTGGATCATGTTCAAGAAGCCTCTCCTCATTTAAGTCCCGAAGAGTCTCTTGCATTCTATCCCATCAGCTTCATAGCTCATTTACATCTTTTCTAAATCTCAAGTTCATCTCTACATGTAATTTGGGGTTGAGTTCTAAGCTTGTTTTTCTTCATGTTGTAAGTCATTTTTACCCGCGCCATTTCGATGTCTTTTCCTCGGAACGCTGGGTTGGGGGTGCCACCCATCTGGTTGCCCCGTGTTGCTGTGACTGAAAGCCCCATCAGCGGGTGGCAGGTCAGAGCTCTCAGTCTGAGAGGTGAGAAGTCTGAACTCGGGTCATCTTGAGAAGGCTCCCTGGGGAGGAAGCCCTTGTCTCTTTCCAACTTCCGTTCCTCTGCTTCCTGAGATCTTCCTGTGGCCGGGCGGCTTCTGTCTTTGCCATCCCTGCTTCCTTGCTGCCCACTTAATTGGTTCTTCCATGTCTCAGAGACAGCCCAAACCTAACTCACCATCAGTGAGCCCCTGCTGAATCCTGGAGACGCTATCAGACAGGGGTTCCAGGGTTCCGGAGACCGTACTCTTTCTGTGAGGAGAAAGATCCAGCTTTCTCCTCGAATGGGGCTGACTTAAGACACACTCTAAGCCAGCAGTTCTCAACCTGTGTGTCGTGACCCCTTGGGGGGGGGGGGATGGTGGTCAAACAACCGTTTCACAGGGGTCACCCTGTTCATAACAGTAGCAAAATGGCAGTGATGAAGTAGCAACGGAAATGTTATAGTTGGGGGTGGGTGGGTCACCTTTCACTGTATGAAAGGGTTGCGGCATAAGGAAGGTTGAGGACCACTGCTCTGGACCAATAGTGACTCAGTAGCAATATCAAGAAAGCCTGTGCTTGGCTTGCTGTGGGATTGACCACACATTTTTTGAGGGAGCTCCACCTTTTTCATGTCAGGGGTCAGTGTATCATGGATTCATTTTTTAGCTTTCTACTGCTCCCAGGGGTTTATAATTTTGTTCTTGCCTCTCTATCTTGCTTTTTTATTTACATAGTGTGGGTGGAGCCAGCCTTCACAGCCGAATGGATCCTAGATTGTGGAATTGAAGGGTAAATTAAAGAAATGCCAGAGAAGGCATGCAAAGGCTCACCTCTTCCCTGGAGACCAGAACCAGCCAGAGAGCTAATGTATTCTCCAACAGGTCCGGGGCATGCAAGCCCATCACACACATACGCAACAGGAAGGGGAGGTACTAGGGGTATTCACATGACAGGAAGGCACATAGGTAACAAGGTGGGCGGGTTCTAGAGTTAAGAAGTGGCTTAACCTTAGTCTTCCCTGGGCTGGCTTGACCTTGGGTGTCCCTGAGCTCTTCTCCAGGGGAACAATCTACGATCCCTATCAGAAGGGATGGACCGGAGGACTTAGGGTGGGGTGGACCATAGGGTCTTATTGCTCTTGATGGCAGGTAGCCTCTGGGCGGACTAGAGAGCAACCAAGTGCCTAAAAGAAACATCTTCAGCCTACTGTGGGGAGATTTTTAGTCAGGAGAATGTGACTGGGCTTCATCTCCAACTCAGGAATGTGAAGGCCTTCCTCCACCAGAGTCTGCCTCCCGGACTCTCAATAATGAAGACAGAGAATCTGACTGCATCCACTCTTCTGTTTGGAGCTGGCTGCCAGCCACAAGGTCAACAGCACAAAACGACCAACTGCTTTGAAAGACTAGGGTCTCTACTGCCTTAGAGAATTAGTCTCAGAAACCCGCAGGAGCAGTTCCAGCGTCCCCGATGAGTTGGCACACAATGACAATGAGTTTATTCGAGATACATTTTAGATAGACCTTGTCCCACTAACACCCCCCACCTTTCTCCCTTCTAAAAAAAAGTGCCAGTGAGCCTTTTTAATTCTTAAGGTGGTCAGTGGCTAATTCCTCCAAAGTGGACCACCTTTTTTGCTTGCTACGATTGCATAAGCAGGAATCATTTCAGGATTTATGCAGATATTTTAAAGCATGAGGTAGGTTTAGGCTCATATTTGTCTTTGAGTGTCTAGAGGCACAATAAAGTGAACCAGGAATTTAGACTCTGGAAATGGCCTTAATCGGTGAGGCGGTGAGGAAGGCTATTCTTCCACTTTGGGGGAGTGTTCTGTACTGTGTCCAGCTGCACTTTGCGATGGCTGCATATGCAATGTTAAGTGCCTGTAATTCACCTGAGAAGAGAACATATTTATGATGCACAGTTGGAAAAACATCCTTTGTAAAATTGGTTATCAAAAATTGAAGGCAAAACCAGATTGAAAT